>NC_077229.1:299444053-300068911 GCF_027887165.1 Monodelphis domestica
TGATTCAACATCAGTTAATCAGCATGTACTTGTAAGTTCTTACTATGTGCTACCTGCTAAACTTGGTGAAAGACAAAAGTATGAAAGTTCCTCAGGGAATATACTCATGTATACAGGTAATGGTAAAACAGCAACAAAAAAAGATAGAAGATAATCCTGGGAAGATAAGAACTAGCAGCTGGGGAAACCAGGGGAAAGTGCTGTGTAGAAAGTAGGGATTAAATCAAGTCTCCAAGGAAACCTTGGATTCTTAGAGGCAGTGGTGAGAAGTGAGAATGTTCCAGATATAGGGTACAATCATTACAAAGGCATGGAGATAAGAGATAGAGGATTATATGTGAGGAACAGCAAGAAAGCCAGTATGGCTGTAAGAGAGAATACAATAGGGGGATTAAGCTTTCCTAAGGTTATATATTTAGGATGGAACCAAGTTGTAAGATGCTTTAAATGCCAAATAGGCAATTTGTATTTGATCCTAGAAGTAATAGAGGGCCAATGGAATTTCCCAAGCAGGGGATATGACGTGGTCATCATTTGGGGCACAGCTAGATGACTCAGTAGAGAGCTAGACATAGAGATGGGAGATCCTGGGTTCAAATTTGGCCTCAGACACTTCCCAGTTCTGTGACCCTGGGCAAGTCATTTAACCTCCATTCCCTAGACCTAACCACTCTTCTGCCTTAGAACCTATGCTTAGTTTTGATGCTAAGAGAGAAGCTAAGGATTTTAAGGGCGGGGGAATGGCTATATAGTGGTGGCTACATGGAGGGTAGATTGAAGTGTGGAGAGAATTTAGGCTATTGTGGTAGTCTGAGCATGAGGTAATGAGATCCTGCACTGGGATCTTTGTGAGTAGAGAAAGGGGACATATCTGAGAGATATTGTAAAGGTAGAAATGAGAGGATTTGGCAACTCATTGGATATGTGGGCTGACCAAAAGTGATGATGCTGAGGTTTTGAATCTGGATAATCAGAACGATGGTGATACCCTAAAACAAAATAGGGCAGGGAAGTTTAGGGTAGTTGTAGGTTTGGAAGAAAATATGACTTCTCTTTCAGACATTGAATTTGAGATGCCTTTGGAATGCCCAGTTTAATAGGCATTTTGGAACTGGAACTTAAACAAGGGACTAAAACAGAATATAAAGAAGGAGAGAGAGAGAGAGAGAGAGAGAGAGAGAGAGAGAGAGAGAGAGAGAGAGAGAGAGAGAGAGAGAGAGAGAGAGAGAGAGAGAGAGAGAGTAGAAAGATGTGGAGATCATATTTTAAAAAGTAATAATTAGATCATGAGAGAAGTTTGAGTGAGTGTAGGGTAAAAAGAGAAGGGAGGCTAAGGCAGAACCTTGAGAAACACCACGGTTAGGTGGCCTCACAAGAATAATAATGCAACAAATGAGACATAAGTTAGACAAACAGGAGAATAATCTAATGATAGTATTGTCATGAAAACTTGGGGAGAAGAGAACCTCCAAGAGGAGAAAGTACTTAACAGTGTCAAATATTGTAAGAAAGTCGAGAATGAAGAGGACTAAGAAAAGATCATCAAATTTGGCAGCTGAGAAATCACTGATAACTTTGAATAGAGCAGTTTCAGTTGAATTATGAAGAAAAACAGATTACAAAAAGTTGAGAAGTGAATTAAAGGAAAGAGTCAATGAGCATAGACAACTTTTTCAAGGGAGTTAGCAGAGAAAGGGAAGAGAGATATATAGAATTCCAATTTACAGGGAGGGTGAAGAGCTTTTGCCTGTTTGAGAAAGATAGCTGAGGGTCCATTCCACTTGACTCTAAAAACTTCTCATTTCCTAAGATATAACAATTCACTTGATATCACAAACCGTATCTTGTTCAGTGCGTGTGATCATGCTGTATTTTGGGCTCTAGTATGCCTATAGGTATAATTCTATGTCAAACTGATTTAAAAAAATTAACCAATTCACTGACAAATGACCTATTTCTCAACAAATTCTTATGTCAAATTATACATCATTATGTATATTATAAAAATATTATGTACATTATTATGTATAATTATATAAATTCTATTGATACTTTTTCAGTTTGACTGAGAATATGAGGACAAATGAAATGTTCATGCTCACATCATTAATTCTGGTTGTGTAATGGATAGAATTCCAGAGTAGGAGTAAGGAAGACCTGAGTTTGAATCCTGCCTCAAATATGGACTATGTGACAATGGATAAATCACTTCATCTCACCCAGCTTCAATTTCCTCATATGTAAAATGAAGAAATAATAATAATGCCTATCTCACAAGATTGTTTTGCGAATCTATAGAGATAACAGATATAAAGTGCTATGCAACCCTTAAAGAGATTTCAAAATTCTAACACTAATTATTATTAATATTATCATAATCTATAAGGCTACAAGATATCAAATGTAGGTATGTAGATATCATGTAGATATCAAATGTAGATATCAAAGGTAGAGGTTAAAAATCTCATTGGGGGGGGGGGGCATCTGGGTAGCTCAGTGGATTGAGAGCCAGGCCTAAAGATAGGAGGTCCTGGGTTCAAATTTGACTATAGACACTTCCTATCTGTGTGACCCTAAACAAGTCACATAACCCCCATTGCCCAGCCCTTACTGCTCTTCTGCCTTGAAACCAATACACAGTATTGATTCTAAGACAAAAGGTAAGGGTTTAAATTATTTTTTCATTTTGATAACTAGTCTTCATGATTTATCTAGGTTTTTTTAAGGAAAGTGAATAATCTCTCCAAAAGCAGTTATGAAGATGAATTAAGCAATGTATTATTAACACTATTTGAAACTTTTATGAGAAAGTTGAAATTCTTCATTCAGACATCATTTGTAAATTGTAAATCCTCTAATTGTTCCAAATGAAAAATCTCTGCATTTTAAAACTAGATAAATGATCTCATGTTACATATGATAGAGATAATATGACTAGAATCTAGATAATTTGGGGTGCTTAATGTCACATTCTGGATTGTGTGTGTATGTGTATTTTTTAAAATGTAGGTCAGAGAAAAGAGATGGATGGCAGAGCATGTTTGAGGAAAGGAGGGCTCAGGATCCCTATGTAAATATAACCTAACTAATAAATAGGTCTTGAGGAAACAAACTTTCTGGTTTTGGGGGCTCATGATGATAGAAGCAATAACAGCTTTCATTACCTCTGCTCCTGAGTGTCAAGTTGAAGAAATAAAGTAGAATATCATAAACTTGATTACCAATGATTGAATCCCCATCATTACTTTAGTAAGACAATTATGATTGTCTTCATTGGGACTATACAAGGGAAATGGTGAGATTTTTGCCTACTCTCACCTTCTGCCACTAGGAAACATGTCCAGATATATATTAGATGAACAGATGGGCAGTGATAATCTGTTATTCCCAAGTAGATCAATTGAAGGCTAAATGCCTTTTCATTTGCTTTTCATCACACTACAAAAATAAGAATATTTGATGCTCCCTAACGATGACATTAAAAAAAATGTGTAGGTGCTCCTGGTTTCTGGGCTTATTTAAATTAATTTAAGCTTCTCTGGTTTTTGAGACAGTGCTGTGGGACCAAAAATAAAGTGAAAAAACAATAACAATAAAATGAGATATGAAGTCTTTTTCCAACATTATCAGACCAATTGCCTAAGTCCTTGAACAGGATTCTCTGTGATTTGCTATGAGTTTTAGTCTTCCGTCTTTTTTTTTCAAGCTGTTGATGTTAACAGAGACATGTAATTAAAGATCTAGGCTTTTGATCAGTCACCTAATTTGGTATTTTTCAATTTAGTTCAGCTAATGCTACTCTTAACAGAACATTCTCTTTAACTGCTGAGAAAGAGAGAAAACTGAAAAGCATGTGAGGTCCGTGCCTTCTAAGAAATTGCAATCTAGAACAAAGGCTTCTTCATCTCATATGTGCCATGGAATCTTTGGGCAAAAGACTAAGGACCCCTTATCAGAATAATATTCTAAGATGTATAAGATTACAAAGGAAATCAATGTTTTGAAATAAAGATGTGATTTTTTTCCATCCAAGGTTATGAACCTCTTAAAATCCTATGGACCTCAAGTTAAGAACCTTTGATCTAATAGGTGATCTTTGGGTTTGTGACATCTGAGATCATACAAAAATAGTTTTTAACTTTGAAAAGACATTTATCTACTTCTTGAATATGCACCATTGACAAAATAAAGGCATTTTCTTTCTTAGGCAGACAGATAAAAATAGAGGGCAGGATAAAGGCCAGTAGGTAAGAAGGTATTAGAGGGATGTTTCTTTAGTCTTTAAAGACAATAGCTATGTCAACATAAAAGCAGAAATACCTACAAAACTATTTGGTCTCTTTTAATACAGAACCTTTGATCTGTACTACGTAAAGCCCTATAATATTTTTGCAATGATGCTTCTAAAAGAATAATAGAGGAGCAACTAAAGTAGCACAGTGGAGAGAGAGCCAGGTCTGGATGCTAATCTGGTTCAAGTCTGGCCTCAGACACGTCTCAGCTGTCACTTAACTCCAATTGCCTAGTCCCTGCCACTCTTCTGTCTTAGAACTGATACTAAGACAGAAGGTAAAAGTTTTAAAAAAGAACAAAAGACTTTGAGGTTTCAGTTAAAAAAAAATAGTATTTAAAAAATCATGTTGGGTTTTGAGATTGTCTTCATGAAGAACTTTTTCTTCATTGAAATTTTGTATCAATCATTGAGAAATGAAATTTCAATGAAACAGTTTGACAGCTCAAAACTTTTAAATTTAGTAATGGGAATTTTAGTGTACCAATACATTTAATAATATTGTCCATTTAAGTAATACCCAATGAAATTGCACATTGGCTACAGGAAGAGTGGGTGGAGGGGAGGGAAGGAAATAATGTGATTATTGTAACCAAGGAATAATGTTCTAAATTGACTAAATAAACTTATTCAAATGGGAAAAAATAATGTTGTCCATTTCTTTTTCTCATTTTATAATGTGGGTTTTCTATGCAAAAAAGTATTCAATACAAGGCATAAAATTTTCTAGAATCAATTTGAAGTAAAATAATAACTAGCATTTTATAACACCTCCTACATGCCAGGTATTGATATAACTGACTTACATATATTACTTCATTTGGTCAATAACATTTTTGATTCCTTTCCTGCTTTTTGTTGTTATTCATCTTCATTTTCATTTAATTTTATTTTCCCCAATTTCATGTAAAAATAGTTTCCAACGTTTTAAAAGGAATTCTTAAATTTTCTCCCTTCCTCTCCCTGCCCCCCAAAAGTAAACAATTTCACAAAGATTTTACATGTATAATCATGTAAAACATTTCCCCATTTTAATCCTTTTGTGGAAGGAAACTCAAACAAAAAAAATTGAGAAAGAAAGTGAAAAAAGTTTGCTTTGGTCTGGATTCAGACTCCATTAGTTCCTTTTCTGGATACAGATGGCATTTTTTGTCAGGAATCCTTTGGGATTATTTTGGATCATTGTATTGCTGAGGATAGCTGTTATTCACAATTGTTCATTGTACAATACTCCTGCTACTGCACAGTGTTCATCTGGTTCTGCTCATTTCACACAGCTTCAGTTTGTGTAAGTCCTTCCAGGTTTCTCTAAGCTCCTACTGCTCTTCATTTCTTATAGCACAATAATATTTCATTACAATAATACACTATAACTTTACTCAGCCATTTTTCAATTGATGGGTATCCTCTCACTTTCCAATTCTTTTCCCCCACAAAAAGACTGCTTTAAATATTTTTGTACTTATAAGCCTTTCCCCCTTTTTTATCTCTTTGGGATACAAACCAAGTAATGATTTTGCTGGGTCAAAGGGTATTAATTACTGTTTTATTGACCTTTGGGTATAGTTCTAAATTGTTCTACATAATGGTTGAATCAGTTCACAACTCCTCCAACAGTGCATTAGTGTCTCAATTCCCACATTCCTTTCAGATTTTGTTATTTTCCTTTTCTGTCATAATAGCCAATCTGATGAGTGTGGGGTGGTACCTCAGAGTCATTTGAATTTAATTTAATTTCTCTAATGAATAGTGACAGACCATTTTTTTGCATGACTACAGAGAGCCTTAATTACTTTATCTGAGGACTGCCTATTCCTATCCTTTTATCATTTATCTAGTGAAGAGTAACTCATATTCTTATAAATTTGACTCATTTCTTTGAGCATTTAAGAAATGAGGCTTTTATTAGAGACACTGGAAAAACAAATTTTGCACCATTATGATTACTGTGTATTGCCCTTCGTTCTATTTTTTTCCTTTTTAGTTTCTGACCAAGCACCTTCTCCAATTTACCCTCTTTTTCTATCAGTCCCAGTCTCTTCTACTACCTGCTTCCCCTTCTGTTTTCTTAAAGGGTGTGAGAGATTTCTATACCCAGTTGTGTATGTTCTTTCCTCACTGAACAAATTCTGACAAGAGTAAGATTCATGTGCTCTCCTTCCCACCTCCCACAGCTTTCCCTCCACTGTAAAAGTTCTTTCATGCCTCTTTTATATGAAATATTTATTCCATTCTATTTTTCCTTTCCTCCTCCTCCCAATGCATTTCTCTTTCTCATGCCTTAACTTTAGTTTATTTTTTATATCATATATCATATTCCATTCATACCCTTGCCCTTTGTCTATGTATACTTCTCACTGCCTTAATAAATTCTTAGGAGTTACAAGGAACATATTCCAAATAGATTTGTAAATAGTTTAGCCTCATTGAATGTCTTTTGATTTCTCTTTCCTGTTTACCTTTTTATACTTCTCTTGAGCCTTGTATTTGAGAGTCAAATTTTCCATTCAGCTCTGATCTTTTCATCAGAAATGTTTAAAAGTCCCCTATTTCATTGAACATCCATTTTCACCACTGAAAGATTATGCTTAGTTTTGTTGGGTAAGTGATTTTTAGTTGAAGTTCTAGCTCTTCTGTCCTTTGAAATATCATGTTCTAGGTACTCTGATCCTTTCATGTAAGAGCTGCTAAATCATCATGTTATCCTGACTGTGGTCCCATGATATTTGAATTGTTCCTTATTGGCTGCTTGCAATATTTTCTCCTTGACCTGGGAATTCTGAAATTTGGCTATAATTTTCCTGAGAATTATCCTTTTGGGATCTCTTTCAGGAGGTGATAGGTGGATTCTTTTAATTTCCATTTTGTCCTCTGGTTCCAGAATACTATGACAGTTTTTTTTTTATGGTTTCTTGAAAGATGAATTATAAGCCCTTTTTTAGATTGGAGATCTCAGGTAGTCTAAAAATTCTTAGATTATCTCTCCTGGATTTATTTTCTAGGTCAACTGTTTTTCCAATATTAACATTTTGTGAATTCAGTTTCCCTTATGGCAGTCCTCAGTATCCTTCAGACTCTTAAAGAGATTAAATATTCTGAACACCCTATGTGAATTTAGACATTATCATTTGCTACTACCATGGATTGATAACACGAGTATTTAAAGTTGGAGAGTGAAGGAAAAAGTAAAGTTGTTATCTGGCAGTTAATGGCAAGAGAAGATTATATGACTCAAGCATTAAGGGGTAGTAATGAGGAGAATAAGGAATGAAGTCACAAAAATAAATAGTCTGTCTTAGGATATACAATTAGTTATCTAGAGCTATTTCTGGATTCATGGACCACAATGTTTATAAAAACATTAGAATATTTTATGACACTTTGGGATATTTGGATCCCTCACAGTGGTCAGAGCCACAACCAAAACCTAATGGAATTGCTTCAATCATCAAACAGAAATAGGATGTCACTAAATCACATAGCTAAACTTTTCACCTGATGAAAAAAGAAAAGTTTGCCTCTGTGATAGCATAAGGAACTGGGGTCCAAAAATAACAAAAATAAGTATTTCATCACTTAAAGCAAGGAGGGACAGGCAGAAATTTGTATTATATGTAGATGGTTAATGAAGGCTGTTCCCCCTTCTTCTCCCACCCTAATCCCATCCATTCCATCCCATCCTATTCCCACTTTAAAGTGAAGTAAAGAAATAAAGTGGTTCCACTGTGTGTGCTACAGCCTCTTGGAGAGTTGAGTGCCAGATGGATGGCAAAGGTAGGTGAGCCTGAAAAGAGCTCATCAAGCCCTCACACCAGAGGTACTAGTCTTTTCTGAATATCTCATACAAACCTGTTGTACTCGTGTAGAAGGAAAGAAGATATTTTAATCCTGGCTCAAATATGCTAGTAAAATGCTATTTTAAAAAAAGTACAGGGGGCAGCTAGGTGGCTCAGTGGATAGAGAGTCAGAGCTGGAGGAGGGAATACTGGGCTCAAATCTGACCTCCAATACTACCTAGATGTATGACCCTTAATTCCCATTTCCTAGCCCTTACTGCTCTTCTGCCTTGGAATTGATACTCAGGATTAATTCTAAGCCAAAAGGTAAGGATTTTTTTTAAAGTACAGAAGACACAACTATGTAGTATTTAGGTCATAAATTTGCACTTTAGGGATTTGCTTAAAATGTAAAACAAATGTATTTATCAATAACCATTTTTCTCTGACTATATATTTTATATATTTTTCTGACTATATATATTTTTGTATATTTTTCTCTGCCTATATATATGCACGTATATATTTATGAATTTAGACCATAAAGAATGCATCATTTAGACATTCATGAAAAGGCCTAAGGACTCATATAACTAGATGTACTGGATTCTAGTTCTAAGTCTGCTGTATATTATCTGTGTGACTATAAATGAGTAAGTAACAGCAACCCTACCTCTCATTTTCCTTATTAGTAAAATGAAGATAGTTCTTGCCCTTACCATCCTCAAAGGGTTGTCACTAACATCAAATGAGATAAAGATTGTGAAATCCATTTGCAAGGTGATGTACCACACTAATGTAGTTGTTAATGGGGCAAGAGGATGCCTTCAGTATTCAAAACCAAACAGCAGGCCACCCTGGAATTTTTCTCCAGAACCATAACTTCCATTTTCTCAGACTCCTTTTTGTTATGACATATGACATTTGTAATCCAGAGACATAAACCAGATCAACTTTTTTTTCCCCTGGAGATAGTCCCTTGGAAAGGTGGCAGCCAATTTAAAACAAGGATTCAATGAGACAGGAGAAGCTTTGGAAGCAAATGTACAGTATGAGATTTCCAAAGATAGAAAGGAAATGAGACAGCCCTAACCTCTCAGTTAGGATATAGTCAGCCAGCATTCTTAAGACTCTGCTTAACACGCATGGAATGTAAATCATTTGCTCAAGCCCTTGTGTGTAAGGTCTGTCTATGTGCTAGTACTTTACACCTCTGAAAGAGAAATTGATGCTTGTTAAAAGAGGGTTTCCTGAAACTCTTAAATGGCTTTGATCTAATAATCTGTACAGCCCAGACTGATCTAGATTTTACTAGATTCCAGAAATATTATTAAATTTGCCAAGCTCTCTCTCTGTTCTCTTTCACTGGGAATTCACAAATGAATATTTTGGAATTATGAGTTTTCTAATGGGCAGCCTGATTGGACCCTAAAAGTCATTTATAATTAATCAACAAGGAATAATCATAGTTAGTACAAATTGGGAATTCAGGAAAGATTTCAGTGGGGGTCTAGAGGAAACTTTTAATGAAAAAATATTGGGGCCTCAAATAAAAAGAATGTTTAACATAAAATATTAATGGTGTACAAGTTGTAAGTAAGATTATAAAGGTATTATGGTAAGAGGGACTTCCTGGAAAATGAAAGAGGAAATATTTCATTTTCAACTTCTGGAAGAATAATTCAAGAAATTAGTCTTTTTAAAAATGGAGTGGGAGCAGTGAGGTATACACGAGCTGACCTGAAGTCAGGAATATCTTGGTTCAAGTCCCTTCTCTAACATATAATGGTCATGTAACTCTGGGCAAATCACTTAACTACCAAAGGCTCTAGAATCTTGACAAGTCTCCCAGAGTTTATAAGGAAAGTTATCAAACAGTTAAGTGATGCAGTGAATAGAGCTTTGGACCGGGAGTCAGGAAGACCTGAATTTAAATCCTATCTTAGACATTTACTAATTGTGTGTCCCTGAGCAAATCATTTAACCTCTCTGAATCTCAGTTTCTTTGTCTTCAAAATTGGGGATATAATAATACCTACTTGGAATTGTTGTAAGGATCAAATAAGGTTAATATTTGCAAAGCATTTTACAAATTGTAAAGCAGGGTATAAATGCTAGTTATTATTATTATTATTATTATTATTATTATCATTATTTCCTCTCCTGGGAATTCAAAATTCCAGTCAAATCACAGGTCTAATCCCTATCCATATCCCTATCCCTAGTGGTGATATCCAATATATTGTATAGATGACAAGCCTTGGAGTTGGGAAGGCCCAAGTTCAAGTTATACTTCTGACATCCACTAAGTGTATGATAATGGAAAATTCTTTTAACTGATAAGAAGCCCCAGAGAATTTTCTAAGACTTTAAATTATCAAGTCACCCATTGCAATGACAGAAGGAGTTTCCACACTGGAAGTTTTACATAATGATGATATCACATCACATTTTGTAAGCCATGTAGATTGTTATCCTTATTCTGCTTTCTTTCTTTATATCAGTTGGGACTAATAATCTAATGTTTACCTCAATTTCTTAAATTTCTTGCTGATTACAGTGAAATCATATAACACAATTTGTTTAAATGTTATTTCCAGGAGTTTGATTTTTGTTTTCTGGGTTTTGCTATGAAAAATTTTTGTTAGGAATACTTTGGTTTATGTAGCAATCCAACACTGGAAAAGTACCCAGAGAAAAAGTCAAACCCTTTCTGATTCTCAAAGAACCACTTCTGTCCTTTAGCTCAATCCTTTTTGAGGATGTTTCATTAGTATAGGGTTGTGTTTATGCAAATTTATGCAATTAGCTTCTTAGGCATCATATACTTCTTTCCCTTGCTGATGAGTTTCAATGAATGAGCCTAGTATAAATGGCTTAGCAGTATATAGCTGTTTAAGACTCATTATCAGAGGAGCAAAATGAATAAAACAAAATATATTCTAAGAAATACCATTCAGATGATTGCCCATCAGTTTCTCCAAGAAGCAGGAAGTTATTAATCAGGCTAACACACAAGTTCCTAGAACTGCTGTGAGAGCAATATATTAATCCTGCTTTGTGCAACTTAGGATAGTTTTCCTTTAAAAGTATTGAAACCATCCTTAAGATTTGATTGGCTCAAGAGCCTAAAGGCTCAGGCTAGTGACATCTTTTCCTGGTCAATTGAGCTTAAAACATCCATGAGAAGCTACAGGCACTCATTCTGATGTGTGCCTGGTTGAATATGATGGGCAGCTCAAGTCAAGAAGCTTGACTTTGCTGAACCAACTTGGGTTGAATCAACTTGGGTTATAATCAATAAATCTTGATTTATTGTCCCTCTACTGCTAGCTATGACAATCTTTGTAACAATAAAAAAAAATAATAATAATAATAATAACTAGCATTTACAGAGTGTCTTCTATGCCAGACACTGTGCTAAGCACTTTACAAATATCAACCCTAGAAGGTAGGTGCTATTATCATTCATTTTTTACAGTTGAGAAAACTGAGGCAAACATAGGTTAGTAAATGTCTGAGGCTAGATTTGAATTCAGGTTATCCTGACACCTGGCCTAGTGGTCTATCTACTGTGCTACCTAGATGTCTTTTTTAATTGTTTAGTGACCTACACATGTCTCATTTATTCCCACAGCAAACATAAACTACCAGAGTACTATCTTGAGACAAGACCAACTCAAAATAACTGTTATTCAGTGCTTATATTCAGACCCTTCCATCAACCATCATCACCAGGCATTAGCAAATGTTTCCTGGGCAATTCAACACACAGCTTCCAAGGACCTCAGGACCTGGGGCAGTGATCCCTTTTCTCCCCATTTTTCCTCATTAGTTACTCTAGCAATCAAATAGCACACATTCATTGAATACCACTATATGCAGCATCTAGGTGGTGCAGTGGATAGAAAAATGGCTGGGAGTTAGATAGATCTAAGTTCAAATCTGTTCTCAGACAACTTACTAGATGTAGCCAAGTCACCTAACCCTGTTTGCCTCAGTTTTCTCATCTATAAAATGAACTAGAGAGGGAAATGGCAAACCACCACAATATCTTTGCCAAGAAAACTTAATGGGCAAAAAGTTCCTGGGATCACAAAGAATCAGAAACAAATCAACAACAATAACATGGGACTTGTGGGGTAGAGAACCAAGATGGCAGAGTAGAATAAGAGAAAATTGGAACCACTATGAAAATCCTCTCCATCCAACCTTAAAACAAATGGTGGAGTTAAAGAACCAACAAGAAGCCAGAATGAAGCAACTTTCACACAGAGAATAATTTGAAAGTTATACAGAGAGGATGAGATTCACTGGGGTAAGAGAGGAGCAAGCACAGCTCACAAGAGATAACACCAAGTGGTACCAGGGAACACCAGCAACAAACCCCCAGAAATTGACCTAAGGGTAGCAGCAAGGAAAAACTGAAGTTTAAGAGAATGACCCCTCTACTCTGAGAACAGAACCCACCATTAAGATAAAAGTTAAAGTCAAGAGAAAACTGGGAAAATGGTCAAATATATCAAAAAAAACTAACCAGAGAACATTTTTATGGAGACAGAGAAGAGCAAGTCACAAACAGAGAGGGGGACAGTGAAAGCAAAGCAAATACATACAAAACTTCAAAGAAAAATATGAATTGGCATAATTCTCTGAAAGAGCTCAAAAAGGATTTTTAAAATCTATTAAGAGTGGCAGAGGAAAAATGTGGAAGAGAAATGAAAGTAATCTAAGAATAAGATAGCAGAATTGACCAAATGAAAAAAAAGGAAGCTCAAAAGTTCACAGAAAAAAGTATTTCTTAAAAATTGGAATTGGGCAAACTAATAACTTCATGAGATATCAAGAAACAATAAAATAAAATAAAGGGGAAAAAAGAAAACATTAACTATCTCATTGAAAAATAAAACTGACTTGGAAAATAGGTCCAGGAAAGATCATTTAAAAATGATTGGACTACCTGAAATCCATGATAAAAAAAAATCCTGGGGATTTTTAAGAAATTTATAAGAAATTGTCAAAGAAAACTGCCTTGATATTCTTGAACAAGAGAGTAAAATAGAAATTGAAAGAATCCTCAGATCACCTCTGGAAATAAATCCCCAACTGACAACACACAAGAACATTTTAGCTAAATTCAAGAACTCCCAAGCCACAGAGAAAGTACTGCAGGCAGACAGAAAGAAAAAATTTACATATCAGGAAGTTATAGTCAGTATTACACAGTATTACACAGGACTTAGCAGCTTCCACATTAAAGTATCAAAAATATGCTATTTACAAGAAGGCTTGAAATATGATATTCTGAAAGGCATAAGGTCTAGGTTTACAATCAAGAATCACCTATCTAGGAAAACTGAACATATTATTTTATGAGGGGGAAATGGTCATTGAATAAAATAGAAGATCTCCAAGTATTCCTGATGAAAATGACAGACCTAAACATATACTTTGATGTCCAAACTCAAGACTCAAGAGAAACCTAAAAAGGTAAATAAGAAAAAGAAAATTTAAGGGATTAAATAAGGTCTAACTGTATGTATTCCTACATGGAAAGACTATTTTTGTAATTCTTATATTTTTAATATGTATTAGAGCAATTAGAGGGGAGTATGCACAGATAGAAGGTGTGAAAGTAAGATGATAAAGATGATATTATGCAAAAAAATGATCAAGGGGTGAAAAAGAGTACTGCACTGTGTAAAGATTAAAAATTAGGGAGACTGAGGAGACTGAGGCAGGTAGAGATTAGTTTCTCTCTGTAAGGAGTATTATATTTTATGAGGTTTATTAAAGATTAAGGATTAAAGGAAATACAGGATAAGAAAACACGTGCCTAGGCCAGAGAGGCCTAGACAAGACCTCACCTACATTATGAAAAGAGCCACTTCTGCTCCAAAATGGAAGTCCAAAAAGAGAGAACTCAGTAGGCGGAGAACTCCTTTAAATAATCATTTGTGTTCTTGCCCAGGCGAGAATTCAATGTGATTACAAAGCACTCTGGGGACGTGGAGAAAAGGATTCTGGGGATTGGAGTCCTGAATTCAAGTCTATTTTTACAACTGAGAGAAAAGGAATGGGAGAAATGGAACAGGGTAAATTATCTCATTTAAAGAGGCATGAAAAGCTATTACAGGGGAGGAGAGGATGATGGCGGTGAGAAACAAGGCTTAAAACTTACTCTCATTATAATTGGCTCAAAGAGGAAATAACTATACACTTTCAGGTATAGAATCCTAGCTTACCTTACAGGGAAGTAGGAGTGGAATAATACAAAGAGGGACGTAATAGAAGAGAGAGGGAAGAAGAGGTAGTGATTAAAAACAAAAAAACTTTTAAGGAGTGATAAAATGAAAGAAAAAAGAGCAGAATCAAAAAATAGAAATAAGATATAGGGGAACATACAGTTGGTAATCATAACTATGAATGTGAATGTGATGAACTTACCCATAAAATGAAAGCAGATAGCAGAGTGGATTAAAAACCAAATATGCTATTTACAAGAAACATTTTTGAGACAGGGATACACACTCAGAGTAAAAGTAAGGGGATGGAGCAGAATTTATTATGCTTTAGCTGAAGTAAAAAAAGTAGGAGTAGCAATCATGACCTCAGACAAACATAAAGGAAAAATAGACCTAATTAAAAGAGATTAAGAAAGAAATTTCATCTTAATAAAATGTACTGTAAACAGTTAAATAGTATCAATACTTAATATATATAAACCAAATGGTATAGCCTACATATTTTTAAAGGAGAAATTAAATGAGCTTCAGGAAAAAATATATAGTAAAACTATACTATTGGGGGGCCTCAATTTCCCCCTTTCAGATCTAGATAAATCAAATGAAAAAATAAACAAGAAGAAAAAGAATTGAATGACATTTTAGAAAAGTTAGAACTAGTAGACCTCTGGAGAACATTGAATGGAAATAAAAAGGAATATGTCTTCTTTTCAGTAGTACAAGGCACTCACACAAAAATTGACCATGTATTAGGTCATAAAAACTTCATAATCAAATGCAGAAATAATGCAACAAAAATTATAATCAATAAGGGCCTATGAAAAGGCAAACAAAAATTAATTAAAATCCAAATAATTTAATGTTAAAAAGGGGTGAGTCAAATAATAAATTATAGAAATAATCAATAATCATATTAATGAAAATGACAATGAGGAGACAGCATGTTGAAATTTATGGGATACAGCCAAAGCAGTACTTAAGGTAAAGTTTATATTTCTAAATGCTTTTATCAATAAAATAGATTAAATCAGATCAATGAATTGTGCATGCAACTAAAATATCTAGAAAAATAGTAACTTAAAAATCTCTAATTAAAGACTAAATTGGAAATACTAATAAAAATCAAAGGAAACATAAATAAAATTAAAAGTAAGAGAACCATTGAAGTAATAAATAAAATTAGGAGTTGATCATATTTAAACAACAGAGCATTGGTTAATCTGATTCAAAAAAGGAACAAAGAAAATCAAATACTCAGTATCCAAAATGAAAAAGGTGAGTTCACCATCAATGAAGAGTAAATTAAAGCAACCATTAGGAGCTATTTTGCCCAATTACATGCCAATAAATCTAACCATCTAAGCAAAATGAATCTACCTGAAAAGACAAATAGGAATTATAAGAAATATTACAAAACACTTTTCACATAAATAAAGTCAAATGTAAGCAACTGGAAAAATATTAACTGCTCATGAGTAGGCTTAGTTAATATAATAAAAGTGATAATTCTACCAAAATTAATTTACTTATTCAGTGCTATACCAATCAAACTGCCAAATAATTATTTTATAGAATTGGGAAAAATAATAATTCATCTGGAAGAATAAAAAGGTCTAGAATATCAAGGAAATGAATGAAAAAAATGTGAAGGAAGGAGGCCTACCAGTACCAGATCTCATCTGTGCTATAAAGCAACAATCACCAAAACAAACTAGTACTGGCTAACAAATATAATGGCAGATGAAAAAAGCAGATTAGATACACAATATACAGGAGTAAATGACTTTAACAACCTAGTATTTGATAAACTCAAATATCTTAGCTTTTGGAATAAAAACTCACTATTTAACAAAAACTGCTGAGAAAACTGAAAAATAATATGGCAGAAGCTAGGTATAGACCACTCCCTATATCAAAACAAGGTCAAAATGGATATATGATTTAGATATAAAGTGTGATGCCATAACTAAATTAGGGCAACAAAAAATAGTTTATATGACAGATCATTGGAGAAGGGAAGAATTTATAACTAAATCAGACATAGAGAATATTATAAGATTTAAAATGAATAACTTTGATTTTATTAAATTAAAAAGCTTTTGTACAAAGTTATCTAACCAAGATTAGAAGGGAAATAACAAACTGGGGGAAAATGTCTCTAATAAAGGTCTAATTTCTCAAATTTATAAAGAATTAAATCAAATTTATAAGAATATAAGCCATTCCCCAATTGATAAATGGTAAAAATCTAGGAATAAGTAATTTTCAGAAGAAATCAAAGCCATCAATAATCATATAAAAATATTCTAAATCACTCTTGATTAGAGAAATGCAAATTAAAACAACACTGAGGTGATGCCTCACACCTATTAGACTGGCCAATGTGTCAATAAAGGAAAATGACAAATATTGGAGGGGATGTGGCAAAATTGAGACATTAATGTGTTGTTGGTGGAGTTGTGAGCTAATCCAACCATTCTGTAAGATATTTTGGAACTATACCCAAAATGGTATCAAACTGTGCATCTGTGCAAACTTTGATCTGATAATACCACTACTATGTATCCCAAACAGATAATAAAAAGGAGGGAAAGACCTTATTGTATAAAAATATTTGTAGCTCTGCTTTTTTTATGGTGGCAAAGAAATTGGAAATTGAGGGGATGTCCATCAATTGGGAAATGGCTGAGCAAATTGTGGTATGTGATAGTGATGGAATACTACTATGCTGTAAGGAATGATGAACAAAATGATTTCAGAAAGAGCTGGAAAGACCTACATGAATTTATGCACAATGAAATAAGAGGAACCATGTAAAACAGCATGCACAGTAACAGTGGAATGATCAAATGTGATAAACTTAGCAATACAAAGATCCAATACAATTCTGTTGTTATTTACCTCCGGGGCGGGGGAAGGGGGAACTGTTCAGTTGGATGAATGTGGATCAAAGCATGCTATCTTTCACATCAGTGTATTTATGGTTTTATTTCAGAGTTTTCATTTTGTATGGAGGTGCTCTTAGAACAATGACCAATATGGAAGTGTGTTTTGTATAATAATAGATGTATAACACAGATGAAATTGCTCACCATCTCCAAGTCGAGGAGGGGAAAGGAGGAAAGGATAGAGTTTTGGTCTTACAATTGTGGAAAACATATGCTGAAAATTAGTATTATATGTAATTGGAAAAATAAAATGTCTTTGAATTTTAATTCTAAAATAAAAATAAATCAAAGCTAGATAATACAACTACTAACTCTGTATCTCAAAGAGATCCAAAAGAAAAGAGAAAGATCTATTTATATAAAAATATTTATTTAGCTCTTTTTGTGGTAGCACACAATTGGAAATTGAGGGATTGCCTATCAATTGGGGAAAAACTGAACAAGTTGTGGTAGATGACTGTAATGGTACTGTGTTATAAAAATGGCAAAAAGGTTGATTTTGGAAAAACTTAATAGACTTACATGAACTTATACAAAGTGAAGTGAACAGAATGTAAAGAATATTAGATACAGTAACAGCAATTTTTTTTTTTCGTGAATAACTTTGATAGTTATTCTCAACAATACAGTGATTCAAGACAATCCCAGACTCATGATGAAAAATGCCATCTATCTCCAGAGAAAGAATAGATGGAGTTTGATTATAACCTAAAACATACTCTATTTCTCTTTATTTCTTCTTTTAAAATTTGAGATCTTTTGATAATATGACTAATATGGAAAAAATGTATTACATGACTACACATATAAAATCTTATAAATAAATATCAGGTTATAAAAAATATCAGGTTGCTTACTATCACAGGAAGAGGTAAGGTAAGGGAGGAATTAAGGGAGGGAAGTCAGGAAGGAGGGACGGAATTAAAAGCTCAATTTTTTTTTTCAAAGAATGTTAAAAATTGGTTTCACATGTAATTTGGGAAAAATAAAATATTTGAAAACAATTTAAAAAAAATCAAAGCTAGATTGGATCTCACATAAAAAAAAAAAACAAAAAACAAAACAAAAAAAACCTGTACCATCCCTGGGTAGGATTATCCACCTGCTGGTTCATTGACTATTCTAAATTGAACTCCTGCACTTTGATCATTGTTTGATTTAAAATGGTTGAAGGCCTTAAACTGTAACAGTTAAAAGAGTAATGTTGTAAACTGTAGTGAGTTAAAATGGTGGAAGATATAAATTGTGATATATATAAGAGAGGGTGAGTAAATTTGACCACAGAAAATATGTTTCACTATAGTGTCTTGGTTTTTAAATCAAATATAAGGTGGTCGCCAGGGAAATATTCCCAATTATTCAAATACCCAAGTCAACTGGGTTTTATAGAGATTTTAATTAATACAAATGTGGAATTAAAGAAAAGAGAGAAAGAGAGAAAAAGGAAATAAGTATGAAGGGCCTTAAGCCAACATGGCCTAGACCTGAGTCTTAAGAGAGAGAGATCAGTCAGTCAGTCTTTTAACACTCACCACAAGGTCTGTCTAAGCAAGGATTCTAGTGACACCAGGCCAGCTCCATCTCAGCTGACTTCACCAGAGAGAGTTCCAGCCAAAGTCCTCCTTAAAGAGCCTTCCAGCCAGAGACTGTTCCAAAGGGCCTCTCTCCAGAGCCTCCAGAGGGACAGAGTCCCCTCAGAGGAGCTCCAGCGAGACCTCCTTAGAGATTGTCCTCCAAGAGCTTCCCTTCTCCAGAGCCTCTCTCAAGAGATTCTTCCCAAGCGATCCTCATCAGAGATCCTCCAAAAGGATTTCTTTTCTCAAGAGATTCTGCTTTTTCTTATATAGGGGGTTTTCTCCTATGTCACCTCCCCTAAGTCCTTACATCTACCAATCACTGTAGACGTTTTCCAAAGGACTGCCCATCTGAATTTCTGCTAAGTTGACTAGTCTCCTCAGTAAGTCTGAACCAGAAAAAATGCTGCTGTGTCGACTAATCTCCTCAGTAAGTCTGAACCAGTGAAAACACAGCTGAGTCAACTAATCTCATTAAGAGAAAACTTGCCCGACCCTTTTAGGTACCTAGCATCTCATTGTATCAATTCTAAAAAACAGGCATGGCTCAAAGAACTCCTTGCCTTATTATAAGCATGGGTCCAAGTACTTTCATTGTTTAGCAAGGAGTTTTCTCCCCTAAAGCAGTCTTAAGTACGGGTGGAGTAGAGGTCCTCCCATTTCTGATCCTGGTGAGTTCTCACATCAAAATGGGGAATGTTTCCCAGTAGGGAATTTGTTCCAATGGAGGATTCCTCAATGTGGAAATTTTTAACATTCACAAGTCTGAGAAATTTCAAGATTTACATCATCACTAGAGGAGTCAAGGAATAAAATTAAGAGCAGGCCAGAACATGGAGATTGATGACTTCTTTACCTATGCCTATTATCCCTCTCTCTAGTCATTAACTCTTTGAATGTCTATCCATCCTGCTGCATCCTATATAATTTCTACCCCAGCCCTTTAGTTCATTTCATATCCTCCTTCAGAAACTGAAGGTTAGTGGGCTTGACCATCATCAGAAGTTTTAAGGGGGCAGCTGGGTAGCTCAGTGAATTGAGAGCCAGGCCTAGAGAGGGGAGGTCCAAGGTTCAAATCTGACCTCAGACACTTTCTAGCTGTGTGACCCTGGGCAAGTCATTTAACCCCCATTGCCTATCCCTTACCACTCTTCTGCCTTGGAACCAATAAACAGTATTGATTCCAAGATGGAAGGTGAGGGTTAAAAAAAAAAAAGAAGTTGTTTTAGGAATGGAACTGTTCCACACCAGGGACAAGTGGCTTATTCCCTTATTCTCTCCTACTCCATTAAAGTGGAGTGAGGAGGGGGTTTCATTTATATTTTTGAAATATTTGATTTAATCCTTTCCCCCTTGCCACAAAGTGCTGCATTTAATTTTTTTTTAATTTCTTTCTGTTTTGAAATTTTCATGACATCTGCTGATCTGATTGGCAATATCTTAGGGAAATGCAAAAGCCAGAATGACATTCCCTTATACAGAACTTATCTGGCATTTCTTTGTGTGCTATAGCTGTTGAAAATCTCAAGTTCCACCTGCAATAGTAAAGGTAAATTAGAGTTTGCCTCCAGAAGTCTTCTTTGCTGAAATTCAGAGGCTTATGGTATATAAACATAGAAGAGATCTTATAAAATATTTAGTCCTTCGTTGCCTTGGGCAAGAGATATATTCTTAACCAAACCAGAGACAGAGGCAATTATGAAAGGTAAAAGAAATAACATTGATAACCTGAAACCAAAAAGTTTCTGCACAGACAACATTAATGTATATTGCATAAGAAGTGATATATTCAAGTGAGTAAAAAATTATTTGTATCTTTCTTTGATAAGGGTTTTGAATCCAAGATATGAAAAAGTATGCATCAGTATGCATGAGACCAATAGTTATTCTCTAGTAGATAAGTTGTCAAATGATAAGAGTTTTCAGAAGTATTCACAATGATAGGAAATGATTAGTAGGTGAAAAGAACAAGCACACACCCCCCAAAAAATCAAAAGTAAATGTAACAAAATTATAAAGATCAATCAGGGTTCAAATGAGAAACAAGAAGACATTCTCTACCTTACTCCTCTGTGATGGTTGGAAGTCCACATAATTAACAACAGGTATTAACAACATTCCACATACTTTCAGACTTTTTTTTCATTGTATCAATTAGTTGTGCTTTTTTTCCCCTGGCAAAAGAAAATACTCTCTGTCATATAAGATGATTCTGGAAAGGAGAAGAAGTGGAGATAATTGGGAAAGTTATAGTGATGCAAGAAACAAAAAAATCAACAAAAAATACTATAAATAAATTGTCTAATCCTCTTATTTTATGGAAAACTGCAGATAAAAAAATTCTTCCCACTGAGCAAAACTTTGTATTTAATATTTTAGTAGGCTCTTTCAAAGATCTATTATTCCTCTATTAGGCAGCAAATATACTTTAAAACACATTTCTCCCCACCTCGCATGTCCTAAATTCCAAACCACTTACCAAACCAAAACATTGTGAGAGATCTTGGAGCCTGAGGCAGTGAACAGTTAAGGGATGGTGATATAAATCTGAATCTTAAAGTTGGAAGTCATCCTTAGGGTTCATCAAGCCAAACCCATAATGTGTCCTGTGAATCTCCTCTGTAACATCCTACAACATTCATAAAGACTTAACAGGTCTTCTGGATGAATATTTCCAGAGACAGGAAACTTAATTCTTAACAAAACATATTGAGACAGTTTAGACAGATAATTCTTTTTTTCTTCCTCCCAAATCTGCTTCCTCATAATCTCCTATAAAAGTTGAGAATGTCCTAGTCCACTCTCCTAAATTATAAATTGCAGAGTATGAGCAGATTAATAAATGGAACTTTTTTTATCAGTAGGAATTCCCTATACTGACAAAATAACAAATCATTAAAAAGCAAATCTAGAGTTTGAGAATCATTCGTCTTAGTTTTGTACTTTGGAGCTAACTACCCAGAATAAATGTAATTTCTTCCTATATGACAACCCTCCATTATTTGAGCAGTCATTATGCTCCTTAGTTGTCTCCTCTCTAGTTTTAATACCCCATTTCCTTCAAATATTCTTCAAATAGAAATTAGGAGGGGGGGAGATCAGAAGAAGAAGAAAAAGGATAGTGTACCAGGATAGAGAATAATGTGGGTAAAAGGAGAGGGACTAGAAAATAGAGGCCAAGTATGGAGGAAATTTTCAATATATTCCAGAGCAATACATACACCAACCATTGCACTGGTTTTGTAAATGCCTCTTTGATTTTAGATTAAGGGGTAATAATATACTTCACTTCATCCAACACCACAGTTTTTTAGCATTACATGAGTTCATTGTGCTATTCCTGTCATCATTTCATACATCTGACACTTCCTGGGATCTGCCATTGTTTCACACAATTGGAATTTGCTACAAATACAAAATGCATGACCAAGTTTTATTCTTGGAAATATTTTCCAGTGTTTATAGTTTTGAGATAGAAAAAAAATTATCCTTGTACTACTGTAATTATTAGCAGAGCAAGTGTGGAACTAACCATAAAATATCTCCTTTCTTTTATTTTTGTGTGTGGTCTTTTGGGTACCAGAAAAAAAGTTAACAGAAAAACAGTATTTAGATATTTGACTGAAAAGAGCCTTCTCCCATCTCCTGGCTTATATAGAACTTTAATAGCCATGATTTTATGTAGTAAAGCTATGTATGGTCTCTTGTGTATTAGATTGGGGGATAAAGAATCATAAACTCATAGAGTTTGAGCTAGGAGTAGCCTTAGAATTCATCTAGTTCAATCACTTCATCCTTCCAATGAAAACTACATCAAAGAAAAGTTAAGAACCTTGCTCTAGGTCACACATGAATTAAAAGTCAGAACTAGATTCTAATCCATTTTCCTGACTCCAAATCTTTTCCTGTGTTGTGCCTACTCCCAGGTAACTTCTTCTCTAGAGTACCCTACAAAAAGTCCTGAATCTTAGATCCTCTGAGACTTATTTTAATCTCAAAGACAACAGCAACACTGGATAAATGCCATTTGAAAGGAAGAAGCTAAAGAAAGGGATCTTAGTGATCTCTCTGCTTATTAAACAGTAAACAAATCAAATATCCCCTTAAAGAACACATATTCCCAGAACCCTTCTCTAATGATTAGACAGCAAGAGTAATTAAGAGGAACACAAGCCCTTGTTGTTTATGGATCATCACTACTAGGGATGAGAAAATCAGCAATGCTAAATTGTATAACAGGATTTAAGAGAAGGGCAAAATCTATGTGGCCTGGTATAGTAAAAAAGGAGTTCAAAGAAGTCCTGGGGATTTGAGATGGGTCAAAACAATGTTTGAATATTTTTCCCCAATCTGAATTCCCTGATCCCTCCAATTTACCAAAACAATAGTACATCTAGACACAATTTAAGCTACCTGGATTTTTATGCATCTGAAACTTAGCAAGCAAAAGTTAAATCATAGCAATCATATACCCAGAAAGTATATTTGATGAGTTTATATCTAGTTAGATAAGCCCTAAATCATTCTCAACAGTAAAGAACTATTGTTTTTAAAGGCCTTCTCAACCTCCTTTATTAATTCCTTCAAATATTTGACAAGGTACATTTCTTACATAATATTAATATAATCATGGAATTTCTTAGTTGTAAGGGGTTTTAAAAGTAATCTACTCCAATCCATATCCAAAAAAGATTACATTACAACATACCCAATGAGTGGTGATCTAGCTTTTTCCTAAAGACTTCCAATGAAAAGAAACTCACTCACTCCAAAACAACTCATTCCACTTTTGCATCTAATTATTAGGAAGTTTTTTTTTCCTGACATCAATCCTAAACTGACCTCTGAAACTTTCAATCATGTTCCTGGTTCTACCCTATGGGGACAAAAAGAGTAAGTCAAATCCCTCTTTCATATGATAACCCTTCAAGTATTTGACAATTATTAGGGAATCTGTGTGTCTTTTCTTTTCCAGACTAAATATCCCAACTACCCTTTACTGATCCTCATGTGTATTGGACTTAAAACCCTTCCCCATATTGGTTTTTCTCCTTTGGACACTCCAGTTTATCAGTGTTCTTCCTAAAAATGTGGCATAGAGAACTGCATATAACACTCTAACTGTGGTCCAATTAGCTACAAAGAACAGCAGGTTTGTCCCTCTTAACTCAGTCACTTCTGATGACTTCCACATCACTTTCTCGAACTGCTAATGAGCTTTTAATCTGCTAAAAGCCTCCAGCTTTTTTTTAAATAAGCTAATTGTGACTCCCAAGTGGAATGGTTTACTTTTAATTCATTCCATCTTAAATTCAAATTGCAGTTCTAGCCCTCCAAGATCTTTTCAATAATGATTCTATCATCAGTTTGTTAGCTAAATCTCCAAGCTTTGTATCATCTGCATATTTCACTAGCAGGACATCTATCCTTATATCCAAGCTATTGATAAAAAAAAAAATGTTGTTGTTTTTCCAGCCATTTCAGGATCCACCTGTATTGTATTGTTCTCCCCATGCAGAGAGTTAGGATCAATTAAATCAAACACATAAATCTATGCAGACAACATGCAAAGTAGAACATTCTGTTGCATCTCTGGGAAAGGAATCCAGAATTTATACTTTATATCTAATGGAAATCCCTGAGGCTGAAATTCAAATCCACTACAAGGTCGAGTAACTACATTTTAAAACATATATTTTCTTCATGCAATTGTGAAAGGATCTTCTCCTTAACATTATCAAAGAAGTCTCCTTGGGTTTTTGTTTTGTTTTTATTTTGTTTTTAAAGTAAGGGACAAGAATATTCATAGCTGTGCTGTTTGTGGTGGCAAAAAGAAAAAAAAGGAAAACGAGGGGATGTCCTCTGATTGGAAAATGGCTAAACAAATTGTGGTATCTGTTGGTGATGGAATACTATTGTGCTCAAAGGAATAATAAAGTGGAGGAATTCCATCGGAACTGGAAGGACTTCCAGGAATTGATGCAGAGTGAGAGGAACAGAACCAGGAAAACATTATACAGGGACTGATTCACTGTGGTACAATCCGAATGTAATGAACTTCTCTATTAGCAGCAATGCAATGATCCAGAACTATTCAGAGGGACTTATGAGAAAGAACACTATCCACACCCAGAGGAAGAACTGTGGGAAAAGAAACACAAAAGAAAAACAACTGCTTGATCACATGGGTCGATGGGGATATGCCTGGGGACGTAGACTCGAAATGATCACCCTAGTGCAAATACCAATAATATGGAAATGGGTCTTGATCAATGACACATGTAAAACCCAGTGGAACTGCATGTCAGATACAGGAGAGAGTGAGGGGAGGGGAGGGGAGGGAAAGAACATGAGTCTTTTAAACATGGAAAAATACTCTAAATCATCTAATTAAATAAAAAAAAATTTTAAAGTAAGGGAAAGCAAAAGTACAAAAAGATAGCTTCAACTTGTACCTCTCCTGAAAAAGCAATGTGCTGGCTAAACACTCTGTTGGTGCCACTTTGTGGAGTATCTCTGAAGTGCAGGAGGAAGATGGGACTAGAGTTGGGGCTAATGGAGTCACCTGTAGGTGATTTTAGAGAAAAGTGGGTTGAATGAGGAACATATACAAAATATTAGCCTAAACACTGTGAGGAAGTACTTAAGAAGTGTTCTCTGCTCTTTAAATTATCCTAGAGGAAAGAAGGGCATGAATGTGCTGATGGATATATCATTGAACAAAAACGTGTAATATTCATAAAGGCTCCTCGTCAAACCATTGGCCAGTTTTTCAGCTCTTGAACTTTGATAATTTAAATGACATCTGTAATAGAAATAAATTGTTTCTATCATGCCAACTATATATATATGCACATATATATATATGTATATATATGCTAGCCATAGGATGCAGAGATTCAGATGATAATCTCACTTATAATCATGGAAGCAGAAAGAAGAAAATGCAATGTTTTGGCATCTCCAAAGCTTCCCTGTCACTCCATATCCAATCAATCTTTTGTCTTTGCCAAATAAAATTCAAATTCACTTGTCTAGCATTCCATGGCTACAAAAATCTGGTGCTTTTGTATATTTCCAAAGTTGGCTCATCTTCCCATATGCTTTATGGTCTAGCCATGCTGAAGGATGCCCTCTGGCCACTGAACACAGCCCTATATTCTTCCACCTGTTTGCCTTTGTTTAAATTGTTTATCATTAATATTTGTCATAGTTTTCCTGTTTTAACTTTTACCACTCCTTTAAAACTCAAATTAAATGTCACTTTCTCCACAAAGTCTCCTCTGATCTACCTTTCTCTTTGGACTTTTAATAGAACTTGTTTTTGCAACTTTCTAATGCATGGGATTTTGCATAGTCTAATGACTATATCCCTCCTTCCCATTCCAAATTATGAGCTCCATGAAGGACCATATCATAATGAGATGTTGTATCTTCTCCAGTGCCTTATACAGTATGATGTACACAACAGGAAAAGACCTAATTAATATTTGCAGAAGAAAGGGAAGTAGAAAAAGAACAAGGAAGAGAAAAAAGGGGGAAGAAAGGAAGGAGGGAAAAATATGAAGGAAAGGAAGGGAAAGAGGGAAGGAAGAAGAAAAGAAGGAAAGTTATAGCAGATATATTATTTCTTCCCAATCTGCTTTTTTAAAGGAATAGCAGCATGAAAAAGATGAAAGGATAATGGATCTCTAGTCAGAGAAACTGGGTTTGGATTTCCATTCTGCTTTTTAACAAAATTTTTAGGCAAATTATTTCACTTTTCTGAACCTTATTTTCATTTATAAATATGACATGGGAGAAGTAGACCCAAGTTTGTATTGGTATCTCATCCCAAGAATGGGAGACTCAAACTCCATTCAATGCAGAAATAAGAAAATAATTTTATTGGAAGTAGAAGTGGTTTTTGGTGGTATAAAGGTCTAATGGCTAGTGGAATAGTCTAGGGGCTAATCAGGTAGCTTTGGGACTGGTGGATAAGCCCAGGGTCTAGTAGAGTAGCTTCTTTGGAGCTGATAGTATGGAGTAATAGCTCCTCTGAAGAGTGGCAGCTTCCACTGTAGAGTGGCAGCTTCCATTGTCAAGTGGAAGCTTCTACCATGGAGTGGCAGCTTTCACACTCTGTGGATCAGGGTTGGCATATTTATTGGGGTCTGATAGCTTAGCATCTACCCTTCCAAACTCAGGTGGAGGTATGTTTTGGGGTTTGTCACCATAGGGAATAAGGAGCATGTGCAAGATTAGGATATTCTTCTGGAATGCCAGAGTCCCCAGTGCATAGGTACCTCGTTCCTCCATTGTCCACTTTATCATCATTTGTCAACACAGGAAAGGTCTTGCTGCTCTTCTAGAGTGGGAACATGGTTGTGTATATGTGGGTTGGATGCAGTACATTGGACTACTATAGGTAATTAATTATTTCTAAGAACACAAAGCTAATGTCTAGTATAGAATGTCACAGATCTAGTACACAGACAATTGAACAATATACTATTCCTGTTTGACTAATGTTGAAGCTGCAGAATTTGTAGTTGATGTTTAACCAGTGCTAACTATTGAGAAATGCAAGATTTCAGAGTATGAGGGTCCCATTCCTATTTACTGCCCCTTTCTGCCCACTGTCAGTCCACATCAAAATGAAGGCATTGCAGGAATTCTACCACCACTCTAAATCTTATGATTTTATAATAGTGAGTTATTGAAAACTGATTGGGATCACCAGTCCTGTTAATTACCTATGAACCATTTGTAATTCCTCAAATAAAACACTGGAAATAAGCTAAAGCCCACTTTTCTATCTCACCCCATATTTCCCCATTAGCCTTCAGGTAGTCTTAAATTTTGATTTGGAGAAATTTGGATAGTTTATGTTCCAAAGTCATATGGCATCTTCTGAAGAATACTAGTGTATAAAAGGTAGGCTTCTATTTCAGGAAGAAACTGGTGATTAGGTATATCTGAATTCAGTAAAAAAAAAAAGGGATTGGGACACTATTCCTATTTTTATTAATATAAAAAGTCACTAACATTTTAAATATCAAAAATTGTGCTCTATTTTGCTTGGTACCTAAGGGTTACTACCTAGAAGATAAGCCAAGGTCTTGTGACACTGACTATATTTGGATTTCCTCTACATCAATATAATTCTGGAAAGTGTGCAGATAACACGATACAATGTATGAATATGACATACTTCTTAGGAATTAATTATAAATATTAATATTAATAATAGCTGACATTTATATAGCTCCTATTTTGTTCAAGGAAATATAAGTGTTTTATAATTTTTATCTCATTTATTCTTCACAACAATCCTGGCATAATTTTCTCCATTTTTACAGATGAAGAAACTGAACCAGAAAAAGGTTAGTGGCTTACCCAGGGTCATGCAGCTAATAATGCTTGACTCAGGTCTTCCTGACTTTGAGTAGAGTACTCTATCCACTGTACCACCTAGCTATATATTATATATGTGTGTGTGCATATTTCTGCATATAGGCACATGTATTCATATTGAGCATACATTAGGTGCCATGCTCTCTGCTAAGTACTTTACAGATAATTTATTTGATTTTCATAACAAGCTTGTGAAACAGGTGATGTCATTAGCTTCATTTTATAGTTGGAGAAACTGACACAGACCATGACTTGTGCAGGGTCATACAGCTAGTAAGTATTTGATGTTGAATTTTAATTCAAGTCCTCCTAACTCTCTGCCCATACCTGAGACCATTTCTTTAAAGCTCAAATTCAGGGCAGCTGGGTTGCTCAATGGGTAGAATACCAGGTCTGGAAATGAGAAGTCCTGCATTCCAATCTGGTCTCGGGCACTTCCCAGCTATGTGACCCTGGACAAGCCACTTAACCCCAATTTCCTAGCCCATATTGCTCTTCTGTCTTGGAACCTATATTTGGTGACGAGAAAGTAAACTTTTTTTTAAGCTCAAATTAGATATCTCTTTTTTACAATAGTTATAATACTCCTCTTTTATCTTCTCTTCTCCAGATTAAACATTGTCAGTCCCTTCAACTAATCCTTCTATTAAATGATCTTGAGGTACTTTGCCATCCTGATTATCTTGACCCTGCTCTAGTTTATCAATGCCCTTCCTAAAATTGTGACACCAAAAATTATACACAGTATTTCGAATGTATTTTGCCCAGGATAGGGTAAAGAATGATTGTTATTCCCATTATTTTGGACTTCATGTTTCTATTAGTGTGGTCTAACATTATACTGACTTTTTGGTATCCATATGGCACTGTTGATTTAAATGGAGCTTGTAGTAGATTTAAACTTCCATAACTGTTTTTATATGAACTACTTTCTAAACCTTCCTCCCAATTCTTTTTCTAAGGAAGTTGATTTTTTAAATTTGTATGAGAAAGTCAAATTTAACCCTGTCAAATTCCATATTTTTAGGTTTGATCCAATGGTCTAGCTTTTTGAGATCACTTAAGGTCATGACTCTTATAAAATGTGTTAGCTGTACTTCTCAGCTATGTGTTATCTGAAAATATAGTACATGTGCCATCTCTACCTTTTTAACCTACTGATAAAAATGAGTAAGTTAGTACCATCTACCTTCTTTTATGCCACTCTATTACAATAATTACACAATAATAGAACCACATTGAACTGAGGATCATTCAATATTTCTACTTTTACTAGATTAACATAATTCTCCACCACCAGCATCAAAAAAAAAAAAATACAGGAACCTCATCTATTGGCCAGTCTTCTGGTGATGAGTCTTTCCATATTTAGTTAAGCAAGGCTTCAAACAGCAGACATAGTCTGTTGGTTTTTTTCTCTATCTGAGGAAAAAAAAAAACTAACTTCTATCATTACTTCATGTCCTCACATTCATCATCCCTTTGAAAAATGGTTTATATAACTTTTGTGAACTTGTGTACCCTCTTAATATTATATTATTATGTCTATGAACTCTTCATAGCAGGGATGAATTAAAGGACTTTGATTACCAGGTATCAACTTTAACTGTGCATCTATGAGTAGACTTATAGATGAATTTGGAAAGAATAGAAGGTACATCCTGAAATTCTCAGCTCTAAGACTTTTCTTATAAGGGTGTAATTGCAGACATGATCACCTTGACAAAATGCTGTGAAATGTATAAGAGAATCAGAATATGTTTTGAATATACCAAATAACATAATGCATAGTGGATTTTGTCAGTTTCTCTTCTTGTATTCCTATATCTTTATCTAGCAGTAGAGTTACTTGTTTAGTCTAAATTCTTTTCAATGCATTCACTGCTTTGAATGTTTTGTCCAGTCCTTTTTTACTTTTATTAGTTATTACATCATGCCTTTGTAATGCACTACCCCAAGTGCTCATGTTAACAGCAGCCATCTATCTTGGACACAGATTCCTTAATGGCTGGATGTTTAGGAAAAATGGGGAAGTTTATTCCTTGTTAAATCAAAGCGTTGCTACCTAAAGAGCTTTTAGAATAGATTCTTCTCATTCCTTTTTAATGACACATATTTATTAAGTTCTGACTCCCCAAAGAAACACAGTGAATATCATAGTAATGTTAGCCACTGCGTTTATTTCTATCTCACAATAAATTAATGTTATCCCAAGGAATGGCTCTACTAGGGAGATGTCATTTCAGTCGAACTTAGGGCATATACACATAAAACAATCTTAAAAGTAATTGTTTATAAATATTCCTAATAATGGATTATAATAGTTCTCTGGTCCCACTGTCTGAGTGCCAGATCTGTTACATTTTAACTTCCCCACTCCTCACCCCCAATTCCCCAGGACCCAGATCCACTTAAACAGGTAACAGCTAATCAGTATTTACTTCAAAGATATTACAAGGGCAAACATACAAACATCACCCCTTACCTCCAATACTTGGTGGCCATAGTTCCCACATTACCCAAGTATCTGAGGGTGAAGGGGATTAGTTAGATTCATAGTAAAGCTTATTTTCTACATAGTATGGGTCTCACTGAGTTCAAATTCAAAGCCTTCCTGGGGTAGCATCCCCAGTGCTTGCTCCCTGAATATTCATTGAATGGTTGAATGGCACACCCTATCTGGATCCCTATACCTTAAGCTCCTGGGTCATAGGATCCATTTCCTCTGCCGAGAAAGGAAAAGGTCAAAAAGCCCATTTTTCAGAGCCATAGGTTTAGGAGAGAGGGAGGAAGAAGAGAGCCTGTAAGATCCTTCCCCTTTATCACATGCCATTATTTGCTGTGAAGAGAGTCCTCTACTTTTAGGGGAAAGCATGCACTATTCTGGTTAGGCAGTTTTTAAAGGTTCGGACAATTCTGCCTATACAACCAATTGAAAAAGGCTACTCACTTTCATGTAGTAAGTCAACACAAAATGTGTATACTTCAAGCCTCAGGTCCTAAAGCAGGTCTCCAGGTCTTCCTTGTAGGTGATACCATTCCAAGTTACCTGAACATGTACCGAATTCCATTATAGATGAATTAAAATGTCTTTATGGAAATGCCACAGGGCATATAACACCTTGTCTGGTAAGGAGCCCCTTATTTATACTTGGATCAGACCTCAGCACCCTACACCATGTTCTCCTGGTTTTGCTTATTTCATTCTGCATCAGTTCATGTAGGTCATTCCAGTTTTTATAGAAATCCATCAATTCATCATTCCTTATAGCACAGTAGTATTCCATCACCATCATATACACAATTTGTTCAGCCATTCCCTGATTGAGGACCATCCTCTCTCGACAGTAGATTCTGTAGGTAATAAAGATTCATTCTGTAGGTAATAAAGATCCCCTGGTAGTCATTGATCTAAGAAGGAAGGATAATATAACATAGACAGACGAACTTTTAAAAAGTCACTTGGGGCAGGGGGAGGGGGGACAGCTGGGTGGCTCAGTGGATTGAGAGCCAAGCCTAGAGATAGGAGGTCTTGGGTTCAAATCTGACCTCAAACACTTCCCAGCTGTGTGAACCTGGGCAAGTCACTTGACCCCCATTGCCTAGCCCTGACTGCTCCTCTGCCTTGGAACCAATACACATCATTGATTCCAAGACAAAAGGTAAGGGTTTTTATAAAAATAAATAAATAAATAAATAAAGTTTAAAGAAATAAAAAGTCACTTTGGCATCTAGGTGGAGAATGGTTTGGAGTGGGAAGAGACTTGACACAGAAATACTAGTCAAGAGGCTATCACAATAATTTATCAAGAAATGATATGGCCCTGAACTAGGTCTGTGGCTGTATAAAAGAACAAATTCCAGAGATGTGGTGAAGATAGAAATAATAAAAAGGGTTGGCTACAAATTAGATTATGAAGTCAAAGAGAGTAAGGAGTTGAAGATAAGGGAACTGGGTGTTTTGGAGATAGTGCTTTTGACTCTGGGAGAGGTGATGGTTTGGGGGGAAAACAATAATTGCTATTTGGAACAGATGGAATTTGAAATTCTTGTGGGGCATCTACTATGATATATCCAAAAGGCAGTTATTGAAGTGGAACTGAATCTCAGGAAAAACAAGAGCTGAGTAAAGTGAGTGCAATACAGAAGCTTGGGGAATGTCCACAATTAGTGGACATGAAATGGATGAAGAACAAGCAAAAGAGACTGAGGAGGAGTAATAAGAGGAAAGAACCAAAACAGAGCAGAGTCAGGAAAACGTGACACAGAGATTATCCAGGAGATGCTGTTTAGCACTGTCAAGAGCTGCAGAGATGTCATAAGGCCATAGGACTGAGCAAAAGCCTCCTATAACTTTGAAGAAAAGTATTTCATTTGAACAACTGGTTTGAAATCTATATTACAAAGGGTTTGGAAGACAGTGAAAGGAAAGGAAGTAGGGAATCCTTGTATAGGCAGCTTTCTTAAGGTCATCTGAAAAGGGAAAAGAGATACAGGATAATATCTAGCATGGATAAATGTATCGATTGGAGTATAGGGGATTCATGGGCAAAAGGAAGTGGTCAGTAGACAAGGATAGATTTTTTTGGTAGCAATGTTTTTTTAAGTATTTTTAATTTTATTTTTTCCAGATTTTACATGTCGATACAATTTTTAATATTCATTTTCTTATATTTTGCAACCCATGTTCTCTTTCTCCTTCTCATTCCTCCTCCCCAAGAAGGCAGGTAATATTATATAAGTTTTACATAGGTTTATCATATAATAAATTTTTCCAAGTTTGTCATGTTGTAAAACAAGACATATCTTTCACACTAGAGAAAAATCCAGGGAAGAAATAAGATGAAGAATGGTTATGTTTCAATCTGAATTTGGACTCTGTTTCTTCTTTGGTGGTGGATATCCTTTCTTCTCATAAGTTACTTGGAGTTGTCCTGGATGACCTGGCCTCCTTGATGAAATTTAAATCATTCACAATCGATCATCATATATTATTATTGTTAACATGTGCAATGTTCTCCTGATTCTCTCCTCTTCATTTTGCATCACTTTATACAAGTCTTCCCAGGTTATTTGTGTGTGTGTGTATGTGTGTGTATGTGTGTGAGTGTGTGTGTGTGATCATCTTGTTTGTCATTTCTTATGGCACAATAATATTCCATTACAAGCATATATTACAACTTGTCCAGCCATTCTCCAATCTCTTCAGTTTTCAGTTCTTTACCACCACAAAAAGAGCTGTTATAAATCTTTTTTTTGTATCAGGAAGTTTATTTTCCCTATCTTTAATCTTGTTGGTATACACACCTAATAGTGGCATTACTGGGTCAAAGGATATGCACAATTTGATGGCCCTTTGGGCATGGTTCCAGATTGATCTGAAAAAAGGTTGTATCATTCATAGTTCCACCAACAACGCATTCACACCCTAATTTTTCCACATCCCCTCCAACATTTATCATTTTCTTTTTTTGTCATGTTAACCAGTCTGGTAGTTGTTAAATAAAACAAAACAACTGCAGGGTTTTTTAATTTGCATTTCTCTAATTTAGAGATTCAGAGCATTTTCTATGACTAAAGATAGTTTTCCATTTTTTTTTTTAAATCTGAGAATTGCCTATTCATATCCTTTGGCCATTTGTCAATTGGGGATTGCTTTGTATTCTTGTAAATTTGACTTAGGTCTTTATATGTTTGAGAAATGAAGCCTTTATCAGATTTGCTAGGAAGATTTTTTTCTCAATTTGTTGTTTGCCTTTTCCTCTTAGTTGTATTGATTTTGTTTGTGCAAAAACCCTTTTTTAACTTATTAAATTTAATTTAGTCAAAGTTATCTGTTTTACATCTCACAATGTTCTCTATGTCTTGTTTTAACCTAAATTCTTCCCTTATCCTTAGGTCTGACAGGTAACCTATTTTATGCTCCCCTATTTTATTTATGGTACCATCCTTCATTTCTAAATCTAAATCTTGGCTTATGATGTGAGATAATGATCTATCCCTAATTTCTGAAATAGTGTTTCCCAGTTTTCCCAGCAGTTTTTTTTTTTAATAGTAAGTTCTTCCAAAAGTTTAGATCTTTGGATTTATCAACTGCTAGGTTACTAGGGTTATTTACCACTGTGGGTTAAGTGCCTAAATTATTTCACAGATTCTCTACTCTATTTCTTAGTCAGTGCCAGGTTGTTTTGATTGCTGCTGCTTTATAATACAGCTTGAGATTTGGTATAGCTAAGCCTTTATCCTCCATTTTTTCTTGAATTCTCTTGATATTCTAGGTCTTTTGTTCTTCCAGCTGAATTTCATTATTATTTTTTCTCACTCAGTGAAGTAATTTTTGGTAATTTGATTGGTATGACACTGGATAAGTAAATTAATTTAAGAAGAATGCTCATTATTAGTATACACTTAGGCTACCTACAAGCAATTAATGTTTTTCCAATTGTTTAGATCTGACTTTATTTGTGTGAAAAATGTTTTGGACTTGTGATAATAAAGTTCCTGGGTCTTGACAGGTAGTTTGTCAGACATTTTATATAGTCTAGAGTTATTTTACATAAGATTTCTCTTTCTATCTCTTGCTATTGAGCTTTAGTGGTAATATACAGAAATGTTCATGATTTATTTGTATTTATTTTATGTCATACAACTTTGCTAATGTTGTTGATTGTTTGGATTAGTTGTTTGATTCTCTGGAACACTCTAGGTCAGTGATAGTAAACCTTTTAGAGACAGAGTGCCAGGCCCCACTCCCATGACATCCCTCAGATGGAGTGCAATGGGTCTCCCCCCTACCAAGTGCCAGGCCTGCCTTGCCACCCTTTGCTCCACACTGGGAGGGACAAAGCACTCCCATTGGGCTTCTGGGCAGAGGAGCAAGTAAAATGAGGAATGTTCTTAGCTAGTGTAGAGAGATAGAGGGGAAAGGCCCTAGAGCTCTGCTCCCCCAGCTCTGCCACCTGAAGAGCTGCCCACTTTACCTGCTGTGTGCTTCCATTGGGCTGCTAGGCAGAGGGGCAGGGATGTGAAAAAATGTAATCAGGCACAGTGGAGAGGGGAAGGGGAACAGTTCCACCTGGGTCCCTCTACTTTTCTAGTAACAATCTCTGGGAGGTGAGGGTGGGAAGGTGGCCAAGTGTCCACAGAGAGTGCTCTGAGTGTCATCTTTGGCACCCATGCCATTGATTCACCATCACTGCTCTAGGTATACCACCTTATCATCTGTGAAAAGTGATAGCTTTATTTCTTCATTGCGTATTCTAATCCTTCAATTTATTCTTCACTTATTATATTGCTATAACTAGCATTTCTAATAAAATATTAAATAGCAATGGTGATAATGGACATCCTTGCTTCACTCCTGATCTTACTGGGAAGGCTTCTAGTTTATGCCCATTACTAATAATGTTTGCTGATAATTTTAGACAGAAGCTATTTACTATTTTGAGGAATGTTCAAATTATTGCAATATTCTCTCAAATTTTAGTAGGAATGAGTTTTTATTTTGTCAAAAGCTTTTCTGTATCTATTCAAATAATAGTATGATTTCTGTTGGCTATTATTGATATGGTCAATTATGCTGATAGTTTTCCTAATAGTGAATCATCCCTACATTTCTGGGATAAAACTCACCTGGTCATAGTATATAATCCTTTGAATATATTGCTGTAATCTCCTTGCTAGTTATTTTAAGATATTTGCATAGATATTCATTCAAGATATTGATCTATAGTTTTCTTTCTCTGTTTTTTTGTTCTTCATGGTTTAGTTATCAACTCCTTATTTGTGTCATGAAAATAATTTGATAGAGTTTCTTCCTCAGTTATTTTTTAAAATAGTTTATATAATGTTATAATTATTTTTTTTAATGTTTGGTAGAATTCACTTGTGAATCCATCTGGCCAGAGAAGTCATTGATGGCTTGTTCCATTTCTTTATCTGAGATGGGATTGTTTAATTCTTTTATTTTCTCATCTATTGGGCATCTGGGCAATTTATATTTCTTTAAACATTCATCTATTTCACTTAGATTACCAGATTCATTGGAAAATAGTTAGACAAAATAACTCTAAATAATTGTTTTTGTTTTAATTCCTTCTTCACTGGTTGTAATTTCACCCATTTTATTTTTAATACTGGTAATTTGCTTTTCTTCTTTCTTTTTTGACCAAATCAACCAATGGTTTATCTATTTTATTGTGTGTTTTTTCTTTCTTTCACAAAACCAGCTCTTTATCTTATTAGTTCAGTGGTTTTCTTACTTTCAGTTTTATTTTCCTCTCCTTTGTTTTTCAGGATTTCTAATTTGGCATTTAATTGGGGTCTTCAATTTTTTCTTTTTCTAGTTTAGATAGGGATAGATTTAAGATTAAGTGAGCTTGGGAGTAGTTAGGCAGCATATAGGATAGAACACCAGGCCTGGAGTTGGGAGAATCTGGGTTTTAACTTCCTAACTATGTGACCCTGGGAAGTCACTTAACCTTGTTTGCCTAGCCCTTGCTCTTCTTTCTTAGAGTTGTTTCTAAGACAGAAAGTAAGGGTTAAAAAATATATATCAGATCAATATCATAGGAGTCACAATTTGCTTGAGAAGTTGGAAAGGGATGGGATAATGGGCACATGTAGCAGGATTGACTCTGGAAAAAGAAGGGCCATCTCTTTATCAAATACTGGAATTAGTGAAGATGCCTAAAGTGAGGAAGTAGGGAGATGAAGGAATTCTTGGAGAATAGCCATAGAAGAGAATGTGTGACTGATAAGATAGTGGGGCTTTCAAAAAATAAGGAAGTTAAGAAGAGGGGTGGGTTTGGGATAGAAAATAATGAGTTCTGTATTAGAAATGTTGACTTTGATATTTCCATGGGAAATCAAGTTCAAAATGCCTGACAGGAAGCTGACAAGATGAGAAGACCCAAAGGATTTTCTAGTTCAACCTCATTTAATAGTTGAGTAATGTGAATGCAGGGGACATATTTGCCCATATTTGCCCAAGGTTGTAGAGGTAATTGCAAAGCTATATTGAAAATCTATCTTTCCAATTCCAAATTGAGTGTTCTTTTCACAACACCAGGAAAATGTTGGGGGTAGAATGTGTGTGTGTGTGTGTGTGTGTGTGTGTGTGTGTGTGTGTGTGTGTGTGTAAATTATTGCTAGTGTAATTTTTAAGAGTAGTAAGCTGAAAGAAATGTTTTAAAAACACATATATAATACTTGTACTCAAGATATTTCCACATTCAAACATTGAGTAATTCATTTTATTTAAATGAAAGTGTTCACACATAGAATGTACTAGAAAAGGAGATATTAGATATGCCAAAAACTCCCAGAAAAGCGAGGGGGAAGACTAATCATTCTCTATCCACTTATGCATGGGAAAAGATGATTCAAATACAAAATAACACTGAATTGAGAATGTTTAAAAAGTTCAGCTGTTCATGGAAGGTAAAAGGAACTCACAGCTGCCCTATAAATGTGCTGTCAGTTAATATCTATGTGCTAGTCTCTTAGCAATCTAGAACATCATTTCCAATTACTTGAATCAATGATTTTTTAAAGATATGTGAATGTGCTGAATTACAAATGAGATCCTGATATATGTAGTAATAACTAAAAATTCTGGGGACAGCTGGGTAGCTCAGTGGATTGAGAGTCAGGCCTAGAGATGGGAGGTCCTGGGTTCAAATCTGGCCTCAGACACATCCTGGCTATGTGACCCTGGGCAAGTCACTTGACCCTCATTGCCTAGCCCTTACCACTCTTCTGCCTTGGAACCAATACACAGTATTGATTCCAAGACAGAAAGTAAGGGTTAAAAAAATAAAAAATAAAAATTGTCATTCACCGACAGTACATGGAAGTTTCAGGTGGTGCCTTCAGTCACTGATGGATTGCAATCTTAAGTTATTCATATGAAAATCAATAGAGGCTTTGCCCTTTTTTTTTTTGAGTCAAATAGGTTTATATACCAAAATATGAGTGCTGGATTTTTTGTTTCAAGAGTGGGACGGTTAATTACACTTCTGTTGATAACAATATTATAACAGAATTCCAAAGGGATTAGAACTACATTAACTGTGCAGCATGAATACATAAATTAATTATTGCTATAATTTTTATCAGCATGCTTTGGGAAGACTGAATAATGAATGATAGAATAGCTTCAGAATTATGAAATTCAAGGGTCATAAGAGGCACTACTGCTGACTAGGAATTATGTGGGACTGGAAAGATCATTCTGAAGAGATAGTGATGAAATAGGGGGGAAAAGTCTGAAGACATTGAAGAATTTTAGGACTCTAATCAATGTAATGACCAATTGTAGCTTCAGTCAAGTGAAGTATGTGCCTCAAGCCTTTCAGTAGAAAGATGGTGGGGTACAGATACATACTGAAGCATATGTTGACAGACACAAGCAAAATGTTGCTTCATTTTACTTCTACTTAACTAATCTTGTGGAGCGCTAGGAGAAGGGATCATTGGGAAGTGATAGTGACTTTAAAAAAAAGAATGTCAATAAAACATTTTTTAAAATCCCAGTAATTGAATGCCATTCAAAACTTGAGGAGGAAATGTATTCATTTTCTCTTGCTAACAGTAGTTAAAGAATCAGGGAGTGGGACTGGATATTCTGAGTTCTTGCTAGGAGATGTAGAGGCAGGACTTGTGGTTATCATAGAAAGTCAGGAGATTTTTATGAGGATTTATCTGGTGTTCCAACAAGCTGAGCCTTGTCCTAACTTATTTCCTAACGTGTTTCCTCCTAAAGCGGCTTATAACAAACATATAAAGCACTTGAAAGTTTACAAAGCACATTTTTAAGTGCTCCATAGGATTGACACCACAAGCATTATTATCCTCATCTGATAAATTGACCTTCAGGCATCTTCTGCCTCCCACAATTAATGATAGTTGGAACTGGAACCCAGGTCTTCCGACTTAAGATCAGGGTTCTTACTACCGAGCTATGCTACCTCTAAAGTCACAACAACTAGGACTTTTCATATGGGGGAACGGGTGAAACAAAGAGGTGGAGCTTAGTCTACACTTTTCCCATCAGTGTGCCTGAGACATCTAAAAAGTATGTAAACCACATAGTTTAAAGCTGACTATTCAGACTCATTATCACCATGTTAAGAATTTGTTTGAAAGAATCTCCATTTCATATATACATAAAGATTATAGAGTGCATGACAAGTTGTTGTTCTTTTTATTTTTGGCTAAAGCAGGATGTTTAATGACAGCATAATGATGTTTGGGAGATATGAAGGTGAGGACAACACAGTGTCATGGAAAGAACACTGGGAAGAAGCTTAGGTTTGACTATATCCTCTGAAACTTACTAGTTGTATGAAGTCACGGACTCAGAGAATGGGACTGTTTGGAAGTAGAGGTGTGCTGGAGACAGCTCATTCCAGTTTATGAGAGCCGATTGTTAAATTCTCCATGTGAGGATTTACACTTTGAAAATCTGGAAATGCTACAAATGCTGACATATGGTTTTGTTGATTTTCTAGACTTAAGAAAGTGATGGAGAAAATGTTAACAATGCAGATTAAACTTAAAAGTTTGTCCTGAGGACATCTCCACCAACTACACACACACACACACACACACACACACACACACACACACACACACACACACACAAACACACAGAAAACCAGTTGTTAAAACATTTGCCAGCACATCTCTGGTTAGACGGGATCTTAGCAACCAAAGAGTCCAACCCATATACCAAAAGAATTACCACTACAGTATACCTAGACAACTTTTTGAAGCTTGTCAAGGAGGTAGAACCCACTTTACACGTAAGCCATTTTTCTTGTGGACAGTTCTAATTGTTCTCAATTTTTTCTTTGACATGAAACTTAAATTGGCCTCTTTCTAACTTATGCCCCTTGTTCTTGTTTTCCCTTCCACAACCAAACAAAGCATGTTCAGTCCCTTTTCTAAGGGGTAGTCCTTTAAATACTTTGACCCAGCTATTATTTCCCTTTCTGAGTCTTCTTTTTCCTGACTAAACATGCCTAATTACTTCAAATGATGCTCTTATCATGAACTGAAGGCCCTTAGCCATTCTGGTTGCACTCTTCTGGATTCTCTCCAATTTTCATTGACATCCTCCTTTCTCTCTTGATGTAATTCAAAGAGTCCTTTTTGTTGTTCTTAGTATTTCACTACCATCTTCCCTGTGGTCTTATAATTATTATTTATTCTCAAAAAGAGCCTCAGGTTGGGAAGAACTTCAGACTAGGATCTAATATAATCTATATCTATATGGGACTCCCCTCTACAACACCAAAATATCACAGAGGTGCACTGTCTCTGGACATAGCCATTCACACTTTTCAATAGTGTGGGAAAATAATATTCATATTACTGGTCTGTGAATTAGCTCAAAAGACTCATTGCATGGCTGCCCACATGAGTCACAGACTTTGATCAGTCAGTCCACAGGACATTAAGTGCCTACTATGTGCCAGGCATTATTCTGAGCACCAGGGATAGTAAGAGTGACAAAAGGCAGTCCCTGGTCTCAACAAGCTTATTATTTAATGGGGGAGAAAACAAACAAAGCACCATGTACAAACCAGCAATATATAAGGCAACAGAGGAAAGAAGCTAGAATTGAGCAATTGGAAAAGGCTCCTGGTCAAAGGCAGGATTTTAGCTGGGACTTGATAGAAGCCAGGGATCCCAGGAAAGAGGAGAGAGACATTCAAGGTATGAAGGACAACCAATGACAATGTCAAAAGCTGAGAAAGAATGTTTTGTTTGAGAAGCAGCAAGGAGGCTGCAGTCACTGGAAGAGGGATGGGGAGATGAGGCTGGATGGAGTGACGTGTAAGAAAACTAGAAATGTATGTGGACCTAGGCTACAGAAACATCTGCATGTCAACTGGAGGATTTCTCATTTGATCCTGGAAGTGAGAGTCACTAAAATGTATTGAGCAGAAGTGATATGATCATTCCTGAAAGGAAAAACATTAGCTATTAAATGGAGGATGAGCTAGAGTTGAGAGACTCTTGGCAGGCAGGCCAACAGCAATCTGTTGCAATACTTTAAGCATGAGGAAATGAGGGGCTGCACCAAGGCAAATGGCAAACACAGAGAAGGCACACCAAGATGTAACAGAGGTGAAATGGGCAGGTCTTGGTAACAGACTGGATATGGGGGTCAGTTAGAAGTGGATGATGCCTAGCTAGATGACAAGAATGTTTTGCTGTTTTGCTTTAGTGTCCATTTCCCTGGAATCAGCTATTCTCAACTCCTGTCTCCCTGCTTTTTGCATGCATCCTCTGTAAGGGCAACTTGGAAAAAGATGATTTTCAAACTGCAATAAGAGATCCAGTCAATCACAGGCTCAGATATACTCCTTCATCCTGAGGTGACATCTCTCTACGAAAACTACTTCAGAATTAGTATTTTTCTACCTGTTTCAGGAAGTGTAGCAAGTTTGTTTAGGGCTAGAGTAGTGATTCTGGGAGTTCTTTAAAAGGGCTGGATTGCAGTGTTTTCCCATAATCACAAAACAGTCTCCTTGCATGACTGGCGGAGCTGATTGTTCAGGGATCTCAGAATTCATTTTATTTATGGGGCTTTTGGTTTGAAGTCTGAACTCACTCTATGAATAAGATAATTGATCCCTCCTCTCCCCCTCCCCTTTTTAATTTCTGTAGTAGAACCAGGAAAAAAAGAGAAGGAAGTTGTATCTAACACAAAAAAAGAGGAACCATAATTAGAAGGGGTTTGAACTAGTGACATAGGTCAGATGTTGAATTTGCTAAGGAAAATTTTGTAAAAAATTGAGAGAAACTGAAGACCTAAGCATTGTTCTAGGTTCTACTTTCTGCTCAAAAAACAAACAAAAAAAATTCAGAATTAAGGACAATTTATAGTATAGAACGACAGTTTCTTAGACACCTTAAAAGGTGAATGTTGGTAAGCATTTATTTGACAGTTATCTTTCAAATCTAATTAGGGAAATTTGAATTTTAAAAAAGATAAAAGGATAAAATGGCCTAAGTATTTCCAAACTTTAGCCAAAAGGAAGAAGAGTGGACTTCCAGGTAAGCATGGCGGCTGTCTAAACGCAGGTCACTTACTCTCCCCAGCACAAACCGACAACAACTACCCCAAAAGACCTTAAGAATCATTTTCAGAGGAGCGGAGGAGCTGTACAGTAGGATGCAGCATTGAAGGTGCATGGGATTGGGGCTTTTCCAGTCTATAAGAGGGTGAAAGGGCTCCCACCCAAATGCGACCCAATCCACCCTCCCACACCCCCACCGACAGAGCCAGAGCCAGAGCCAGCACATGCCAAGATGAGCGAGCAAGGGGCATGCCTGGAGTAAACAAGGGACACCTCTGGGTCCTTGGGAGCTGATTAGGACCGTAGGGGACCCACTCCGAAAGCAGCTTGGTGGGAAACACCAACGTGCGAGGGATTTCAAACCTTAGGTGCCTGGAGCCAGCGCGCCCTCCAGAACTAGGGAGTGAACAAGGAGTACTTCTAGAGCGAGTAAGGGGGCACTTCAAGGTCCTTGGGAGTTAACAAGGACTGCCGGAGAACCACCCCTGAAAGCAGGTAGACCATAAAACCAGGCAGGCAGGAGAGCGCAGACTCTGAGTGCCTCTGGGAAGATAGCACCAAGAAGAGCTGCAGAGATTTGAGAGCTTGCCTCAGGCAAAATTCTTGCTCCTTAACTCCATACACAGAGAACCTGCCCAGCTGAGTCAGATTTCTGACTAAAGAGGGAAGGGAGGAGACTTCCGGGTAAGCATGGTGGCCAGCTAAATGTGGCTTACTCACTCTCCCCAACATACACCGACATACACCGATAAGGGTCACCCCAAAAGACCTTAAGAATCTTTATCAGAGGAACGGAGGAGCTGTAGAGCGGGGAGCAGCAATGAAGGTGTGTGGGATCAGGGCTACACCAGCCTATAAGAGGGGGAAAGGGCTTCCATCCAAACACGAGCAGATCCACCCTCCCGAACCCGCACCTATAGGGCCAGAGCCGGGGCCAGCGAATGCCAAGACAAACGAGCAAGGGGCGCTTCTGAAGCAAGGAGAGGGCACTTCTGAGCTCTTGGGAGCTGACTAGAACAGCAGGGGGACCCCCCCACCGAAGGCAGCTAGGCAGAAAAACTCAAGACGTGAAAGAACGCAGACTTCAGGTGCCCAGAGCCAGCGCCCGCTGCAACCAGGAAGTGAGACAGGAATGCCTCCCGAAGGAACAGGGAGCATTTTTTTGGGTCCTTGGGAATTGACTAGGACTGCAGGGGACCCACCCCCAAAAGTAGCTAAACCGGAAAACCAGGCGGGCAAGAGAGCACAGACACTGAGTGCCCCCTGGAGGAAGGTACCGAGAAAAGCTTCAAAGGACTGAGGAAAATCTAGAGCCTGCTCATTAACTCCATTCCCAAAAAACCTGCACAGCAGACTGATTTCTGACTAAAGAGGGAACTGAAAACATCCAATAAAATGGCTAACTGTCCACAGGAGCCTCAAAATCCCAGCAGGAAATCAAAAAAGAAAGCTGCCGCCCTCAAAAAATTTTATGGAGGAAAATCCCAGACTACAGAGGAAATACTGGATGAAACTCAAAGGCAAAACCTAAAAAAAGAAAAAATGAAAATTGTCCACAAGCCCTGGAAGAGTCTCAAATGGAGCTAATCATCAGAAAGATGGAAGCCTTCTGGAAAGAGAAGTGGGAAATAGTTCAAAAAGAAAACCAAAAAATTATATTAGAGAACCAAAAAATTACAGCTTAATGCCAAAAGATTAAAGCAGAAAACCAGGTGTTAAGGACCAGAATTGAGCACCTGGAAACCAATGATCTTGCAAAACAGCAAGAATTAATAAAGCAAAGTCAAAAAATCAATGAATTAGAAGAAAACATAAAATATCTCACTGACAAGATGTCAGACCAGGAAAACAAAGGAAGGAGAGACAATTTCAAAATCATTGGTCTATCTGAAAAACCAGAGATTAACAAAAATCTTGATGCCATACTAAAAGAAATCATCGAAGATAAGTGCCCTGATATTCTCAAGCAAGGGGGCAAAATAGAAATAGAGAAAGGGTCCATAGAACACCCTCTATACTAAATCCCCAAAAAACAAACCCCGGAAATGTAATTGCCAAACTCAAGAGCTTCTAGGCTAAGGAAAAAAATCTTACAAGAAGCTAAAAAAGAGGAACTTCAGATACAGAGGAACACCAATAAGGATGACACATGACCTAGCAGCAGCCACACTAAGAGACCACAAAGCCTGGCACACAATATTCAGAAAGGCAAGAGAACTGGATCTTCAACCAAGAATCAGCTACCCATCAAAACTGACTATATTCTTCCAGGGAAAAGTATGGGCATTCAACAAAATAGATTTCCAAGTATTTGTAAAGAAAAGACCAGAACTCAGTGGATAGTTTGACATCCAAACACAAAAAGCAAGAGAAACATGAAAAGGTAAATATGAAAGAAAGGGAAAAGGAGAAAAGTGTTTTTTTTCTTTTATTCAAACTCTCTTCTATAAGGGCCATAATTAGATTAAATTATATATACTAACATACGGGGGAAATGTTATGTGTAACTTTCAAAAATTGTATACAGGCTACAGAGGAAATACTGGATGAAACTCAAACAAAGGCAAAACCTAAAAAAAAAATGAAAATTGTCCACAAGCCCTGGAAGAGTCTCAAATACAGTAATCAGAAGAATCACTGATAAGGAAATATCAGGGCATTAACATGATATGGAGGGGGGAAAACAAAAAGAAAGAAAAAGGGAGGGGGGAATCAATGAGAGTACTAATATATACTTAAAGAAATAGAAATAAATAGAATAATCTTTGTCACACAAAGATATACACGGGAAGGGGAAGGGAAGAATTCTCTTATAAGAAGGAGAGGAAAAGAGTGCTAATTGATATTACTTAAACCTTACTCTCAGTTAAATCAACTCTGAGATGGAAGAGCATCTAGATCCATTGGAATATTGAATTCTATCTAATCCTACAGGGTAAGGGAGAGGGGAAAATAAAGGGGGCTGGGAGGAGGGAATAAAAAAAGGGAGGGAAGGAGAGGGGGGAGGGGAAAGGAACAAAAAGGGAATGGCAAGAAAGGGAAGCATAACAAGGGAGGGTACTAGGGGGATTGATTTAAAATAAATCACTGGTTTAAAAGGTTATAGCAAAAGAAGAAAGGTCATAATTAGGGGAGGATATCAAAATGCTGGGGAATTCACAAATGACAATCATAACATTGAATGTGAATGGGATAAACTCACCCATAAGAGACAGACAAATAAGAGAACGGATTGGAATCCAAAACCCTACAATATGTTGTCTTCAAGAAACACACATGAGGCGGGTAGATACTCACAAGGTCAGAATTAAAGGGTAGAGTAAGACCTTCTGGGCCTCAACAGACAGAAAAAAGGCAAGAGATGCAGCCATGGTATCTGACAAAGCCAAAGCAAAACTAGACCTGATTAAAAGGGATAAGGAAGGTAAATATATCCTGATAAAAGGGAGTATAGACAATGAGGAAATTTAACTAATCAACATGTATGCACCAAATGGTATAGCACCCAAATTTCTAATGGAGAAACTAGGAGAATTGAAGGAGGAAATAGATAATAAAACTATACTAGTGGGAGATCTGAACCAACCACTATAAAACTTAGATAAATCAAATAAAAAAATCAATAAAGAGTCAAGATGGCGGCTTAGCAAGCAGAAAAGTTCAGACCTCGTGGAAGACCCTTCCTTACCGATACAGACTGAATGCTCCTAGGGCATTGAAATTCAAGCTGAACAACAGGACAGAAGCAGGGAACCCTCCTTCTGGACTCAAATCAAAAGGTATGCCCCCCAAAAGCCGGAATCCGAGAATACTCAGGGCTAAGGGGAAGGCAAAGGGAAGGTCCCAGGACCCCTCCCACACAACCCAGAGGGCTGAGCCCCCAGCAGCAGCTGGAACATCTGAGTGGGCAAAGGTACTGGCTTGGAGGGTCTACCTTGTGAGCAGCGGGGCGCCGGGCTCGGTGCATCCAGCTTGGACAGCGGGGAGGAAGCCAGGGAGAGACCCGGCTGTGGCTGGGTCCCTCCATCCGGCTCCAGTCTCACCATTGCCTCGGGGCACATCCAGACCAATCCAGTTCTACCTAATTCCATCAGAACTCCTCAGAGTTTAGGGAGGTGGGCAAAGGCACTTACTGACTGCAGAGAAGCAGTTGGAGAGAACTGGAGAGAGCCTGCGCGGCCCAGCCTTCCAGGAGTCTTCAGAGCCTCAGAGCTTCATACCACATACAGCCCAACCCACTTGAACTCAATTCAATCAAAAGCCCCCAGAGGACAGGGAAGCTAACATTCCTCCCCTAAAGATTGTACCAAGAGATCTGACAAAGCTCCAAGAGGGGAAACTGACAGCCCCAAAACCATAACAAAATGAAAGGAGCAAGAGTACAGCCAAATACGGGGAGCAAAGAAGGGGTAAACTCGAGCAAACAACAGAAAAAGAAGAAAGAAATTACAATAGACAGCTTCTGCACAGGTAATGAGCAAAGAGCGAATTAAACAGAGGGGGATAGATCAGCAAAGGAAAAATCAGAAATCCCAGCGAATTGGATACAGGCTTTGGAAGAACTCAAAACGCAATTCAAAACACAATTAAGAGAGGCTGAAGACAATTGGGAAAAGAACTTAAAAACTAAGATAAGTCATCTGGAAACAGAAAATAGTGTCTTGAAAGCCAAAATCAACCAGCTGGAAAATGAGGCAAAGGAGATGAAAGATGAGGCAAAGCAGATGAAAGATGAGGTGAAGAAGATGAAAGATGACCTCCAAAGAAAATCCAACCAAAAGGAAAAGGACAACCAAAAAACTAAGGATGAAATCCAGTCTTTAAGAACCAGAATACAACAACAAGAATCGAGTGACCTCACAAGGCAGCAGGACACTATAAAACAAAACCAAAAGAATGAAAAAATTGAGGAAAATATGAAGTATCTCATTCACAAAACAGAGGATTTAGAAAATTGTTCAAGGAGAGATAATTTAAGAATTATTGGCCTACCAGAAGACCATGACAAAAGAAAAAGCCTGGACATTATATTACAGGAAATTATTAAAGAAAACTGCCCTGAAATCCTTGAACAAGAGGGAAAAGTGGAGATTGATAGAATCCACAGATCACCTCCTGTACTTAATCCCCAACTGACAACACCCAGGAATGTTATAGCCAAATTCAAGAACTATCAGACCAAAGAAAAGATATTACAAGCTGCCAAGAAGAAGTCATTCAGATACCAAGGAACCACAGTGAGAATAACTCAGGATCTGGCTGCATCCACACTGAAAAAAAGAAAGGAATGGAATACGATATTCCGGAAAGCAAGGGAACAAGGTCTACAACCAAGAATCAACTACCCAGCAAAACTGACTCTATTCTTACAGGGGAAAGTATGGTCATTCAACAAAATAGAAGAATTTCAAGAATTCGTAAAGAAAAGACCAGACCTGAACAGAAAATTTGATGTCCAAGTACAGAACTCAAGAGATTCATCAAAAGGTAATTTTAAAAGAGGGGTAAAAAGAAAAACAACAACAAAAAAATTTTTAAGAGACTCAATAAGTTAAAATGATATGTATCCCTATAAAAAAAGAGGTCATTGGTAACTCTTAAAAACTGTTGTTATTACCTGAGCAGCAAAAAGAAGTATAGAGGGAACAGCAACAAACTCTATAGGATGAAAGGACAAGACATAAATAGGTATATAGATATATGCATGCAAAAATACATATGCATGAGTATGCATATATATATATATATAAGTAGAGCTTAAAAATAGGTTAATATTAAAAGAAATGGGAAAAGAAACAAATGGGGGTAAGTTTATATGTCATAAAGAAGCTCATGGTGGGAGGGGGGAGAACATCAATACACTGGAAGGTTAAAGAGGTCAGAGACAGGAAATACTCAAGCTTTGAAAGTGACTCAAAGAGGGAAAAACAATCCAATCCATTGGGGGCAGAGAATAGATTTGCACCCTATAGAGGAGTAGAAGGGTAACAAATGGTCTGGTGGGGAGGGAAGCAGTACAAGAGAGGAGGGAGTCGGGGGTTAATTTTAGAAAGACTATAGGGAAAATAATGGGGGCGGATAAATAGGGAGGGGGGTAGAAAGGGAAGTAAAATAAGGGTGGGAACAAGGGGGACTGTTCAAAAGCAAACATTGGTGTAATAGGAAATAGTGAAAGAAGAAAAGGCAGGAAAAGGAGCAGAAATCAAAATGCTGGGAAATTAGGTAAACACATGTCAGACCTTTGGGAAGGGAAAGATTTTAAAACCAAGCAAGACATAGAAAGAGTCACAAAATGTAAAATAAATAATTTTGACTACATCAAATTAAAAAGGTTTTGTACAAACAAAACCAATGTAAATAAAATCAGAAGGGTAGCAACAAATTGGGAAACTCTTCATAAAAACCTCTGACAAAGGTTTAATTACTCAGATTTACAAAGAGCTAAATCAATTGTACAAAAAATCAAGCCATTCTCCAATTGATAAATGGGCAAGGGACATGAACAGGCAGTTCTCAGCCAAAGAAATCAAAACTATTAATAAGCACATGAAAAAGGGTTCTACATCACTTATAATTAAAGAGATGCAAATCAAAACAACTCTGAGGTATCACCTCACACCTAGCAGATTGGCAAACATAACAGCTATGGAAAGTAATGAATGCTAGAGGCGATGTGACAAAGTGGGGACACTAATTCATTGCAGGTGGAGTTGTGAATGCATCCAACCATTCTGGAAGGCAATTTGGAACTATGCCTAAAGGGCAATAAAAGACTGTCTGCCCTTTGATCCATCCATAGCACTGCTGGGCTTGTACCCCAAAGAGAATAAGGAAAAAGACTTGTACAAGAATATTCATAGCTGCACTCTTTGTGGTGGCCAAAAATTGGAAAATGAGGGGATGCCCTTCAACTGGGGAATGGCTGAACAAATTGTGGTATATGTTGGTGATGGAATATTATTGTGCTAAAAGGAATAATAAAGTGGAGGAATTCCATGGAGACTGGAACAATCTCCAGGAAGTGATGCAGAGCGAGAGGAGCAGAACCAGGAAAACATTGTACACAGAGACTGATACATTGTGGTACAATCAAAGGTAATGGACTTCTCCATTAGTGGCAATGCAGTGTCCCTGAACAATCTGCAAGGATCTAAAAAACACTATCCACAAGCAGAAGATAAACTGTGGGAGTAAAAACACCGATGAAAAGCAACTGCTTGACAACAGGAGTGGAGGGGATATGACTGAGGAGAGACTCTGAATGAACACTCTAATGCAAATACCAACAACATGGAAATGGGTTTGAATCAAGAACACATGTGATACCCAGTGGAATCGAGTGTGGGCTATGAGAGAGGTGGTGGGAGGGTGGGGAGGGAAGAAAAGTTAATTATCTTTGTTTCCAATGAATAATGTTTGGAAATGACCAAATAAAATTAAAAAATAAAAAATAAATCAATAAATCAATAAAAATGAGGTAAAAGAGGTGAATGAAATCTTAGAAAAATTAGAGTTAATAGATATATGGAGAAAAATAAATAGGGATAAAAAGGAATACACCTTATTTTCAGCAGCACATGGCACATTCACAAAGATTGATCATATCCTAGATCATAAAAACATGGCATACAAATGTAGAAAAGCAGAAATAATAAATACAACCTTTTCAGATCATAAAGGTATAAAAATAATGATCAGTAAGGGTACATGGAGAGCCAAATAAAAAATTAATTGGAAATTAAATAATATGATTCTCTAAAATCAACTAGTCAGAGAACAAATCATAGAAACAATTAATAATTTCATTGAAGAAAATGACAATGAGGAGACATCCTTTCAAACCTTATGGGATGCAGCCAAAGCAGTACTCAGAGGAAAATTCATATCTCTGACTGCATATATTAACAAATTTGGGAGGGCAGAGATCAATGAATTGGATATGCAAATCAAAAAACTTGAAAGTGAACAAATTAAAAAACCCCAAAAGAAAATCAAATTAGAAGTCCTAAAAATTAAGGGAGAAATTAATAAAATTTAAAGTGATAGAACTATTAAACAAATAAATAAGATAAGTAGCTTTGGAAATAATATAAATAAATATAAATTGGAAATAAATAAGATAGTACTTTGGAAAAACAAACAAAATAAACAAAGTACTGGTCAATCCAATTAAAAAAAGGAGAGAAGAAAAGCAAATTAACAGTATCATGGATGAAAAGGGAGACCTCACCTCCAATGAAGAGGAAATTAAGGCAAACATTAAAAACTTCTTTGCCCAATTATATGGCAATAAATATGCCAAACTAGGCAATATGGACGAATATTTACAAAAATATAAATTGCCTAGACTAACAGAAGAAGAAATAGAATTCTTAAATAATCCCATATCAGAAGGAGAAATCCAACAGTTCATCAAAGAACTCCCTGAGAAAAAATCTGCAGGGCCTGATGAATTCACAAGTGAATTCTATCAAACATTCAAAGAACAGCTAATCCCATATACAAACTATTTGACAGAATAAGCAAAGAGGGAATTCTACCAAATTCCTTTTATGACACAAACATGGTACTAATTCCAAAGCCAGGCAGGTCAAAAACAGAGAAATAAAACTACAGACCAAACCCCCTAATGAACATAGATGCAAAAATCTTAAACAGGATACTAGCAAAAAGACTTCAGCAAGTGATCAGCAGGGTCATTCACTATGATCAAGTAGGATTTATACCAGGGATGCAGGGCTGGTTCAATATTAGGAAACCCATCCACATAATTGACCATATCAACAAGCAAACCAATAAAAATCACATGATTATCTCAATAGATGCAGAAAAAGCCTTTGATAAAATACAACACCCATTCCTATTAAAAACATTAGAAAGCATAGGAATAGAAGGGTCTTTCCTAAAAATAATAAACAGTATCTATCTAAAACCATCAACCAACATCATCTGCAATGGGGATAAACTAGATGCATTCCCAATAAGATCAGGAGTGAAACAAGGATACCCATTATCACCTCTGTTATTTAACATAGTATTAGAATTACTAGCAGTAGCAATTAGAGAAGAAAAAGAAATTGAAGGCATTAAAATAGGCAATGAGGAGACCAAGAAGTTATCACCCTTTGAGGATGATATGATTGTCTAATTAAAGAATCACAGAGAATCAACAAAAAAGCAAATCGAAATAATCAACAACTTTAGCAAAGTTGCAGGATACAAAATAAACCAACATAAGTCATCAGCATTTCTATATATTTCCAAAACATCTCAGTAGCAAGAATTAGAAAGAGAAATTCCATTCAAAATCACCTTCAACAGGGACAGCTGGGTAGCTCAGTGGATTGAGAGCCAGGCCTAGAGATGGGAGGTCATGGGTTCAAATCTGGATTCAGACACTTCCCAGCTGTGTGAACCTGGGCAAGTCACTTGGCCCCCATTGTCTAGCCCTTACCACTCTTCTGCCTTGGAGCCAATACACAGTACTGACTCCAAGATGGAAGGTAAAGGTTAAAAAAAAAATCACCTTAGACAAAATAAAATACTTAGGAATGTATCTCCTGAGACAAACAAAGGAACTATATGAACACAACTAAAAAATACTCTCCACACAACTGAAATTAGACCTGAGCAATTGGAAAAACATTAACTGCTCATGGGTAGGATGAGCCAATATAATAAAAATGACCATCTGACGCAAACTTATCTATATATTTAGTGCCATACCCATTGAACATCCAAATTTTTTTTTTTACTGAATTAGAAAAAACCATAAAAAAGTTCCTTTGGAAGAACAAAGGATCAAGGATATCCAGGGAAATTATGAAAAAAAAATACAAAGGAAGATGGCCTTGTAGTCCCAGATCTCAAAATATATTATAAAGCAGTGATCATCAAAACAATTTGGTACTGGCTAAGAGACAGAAATGAGGATCAGTGGAATAGACTTGGGGTAAGACAGTCTATGACAAACCCAAAGACCCCAGTTTTGGGGACAAAATCCACTATTTGACACAAACTGCTGGGAAAAACTGGAAGACAGTGTGGGAGAGATTAGGTTTGGATCAACACCTCACACCCTACACTAAGATAAACTCAGAATGGGTGAAGGACTTGAACATAAAGAAGGAAACTAGTAAATTAGGTGAACACAGAATAATATACATGTCAGACCTTTGGGAAGGGAAAGAGTTTAAAACCAAGCAAGTCATAGAAAGAGTCACAAAAATAAAATAAATAATTTTGATTACATCAAATTGAAAAGTTTTTGTACAAACAAAACCAATGTAACCAAAATTAGAAGGGAAGCAACAAATTGGGAAAAAATCTTCATAACAAAAACCCCTGACAAAGGTCTAATTACTCAAATTTATAAAGAGCTAAGTCAATTCTACAAAAAAATCAAGCCATTCTCCAATTGATAAATGGGCATGGGACATGTGAATAGGCAGTTTTCAGCCAAAGAAATCAAAACTATTAATAAGCACATGAAAAAGTGTTCTAAACCTCTCATAATCAGAGAGATGCAAATCAAAACAACTCTGAGGTATCACCTCACACCTAGCAGATTGGCTAAAATGGTTCAAAAAAAATGAAGAAATCATTGCTGAATACCAAAAGATTAAAGCAGAAAACCAGGTCTTAAGGACCAGAATTGAGCAACTGGAAAGCAATGATCTTGCAAAACTGCAAGAATTAATAAAGCAAAGTCCAAAGACTGACAAAATAGAAAAAACAAAAAACATAAAATTTCTAATTGACAAGGTGACAGATCAGGAAAACAGAGGAAGGAGAGACAATTTGAGAATCATTGGTCTACCTAAAAGCCAGAAATAAACAGAAACCTTGACACCATACTACAAGAGATCGTCCAAGAAAACTGCCCTGAAGTTCTAGAACAAGGGGGAAAAATAGACATTGAAATAGTTCATAGAACACCCTCTACACTAAACCCCCAAAGAACAACTCCCAGAAATGTAATTGCCAAATTGCAGAGGTTTCAAAATAAAGAGAAAATCCTAAAAGAAGCCAAAAAGAAATAATTCTGATACAAAGGAGTACCAATCAGGATCACACAAGACCTGGCAGCTTCAACACTAAAGGACCTCAAGGCCTGGAACATGATATTCAGAAAGGCAAGAAAGCAGGGTCTTCAACCAAGAATCACCTATCTATCAAAATTGATTATATTCTTCCAGGGGAAAGTATGAGCATTCAACAAAATAGATTTCCAAGTGTTTGTAAGGAAAAGACCAGAACAGTGGAAAGTTTGACATCCAAACAAAAAGATCAAGAGAAACATGAAAAGGTAAATATGAAAGAGAGGGAAAAGGAAAAAAATGTTTTTTTTAAATTAAAACTCTCTTCTTTAAGGGCTACAATTGGATCAAATTATGTATATATATATATATATATATATATATATATATATATATATATATATATATATATATATGGGGAAAATGTTATTTGTAACTCTCAAAAAATTGTTTTCATTATTATAGTAAAAAGAAGAATCATTCATAGGAAAAAAATTGGAGCATTACAGGCTATAAAATCATATGCAAAAAAAGGGGGGTGAGGGACAATCGATGATGGTACTAAGAGATACTAGAAGAAATAAAATAAATAGAATAATCTTTGTCACACAAAGATACACATGGGAAGGGGAGGGAAAGAATACTCTTATAAGAGGGAGAGGATAACAGTGCTAATAGGTAATACTCGAATATTACTCCCAGTGAAATTAATTCTGAGAGGGAAGAGCATCTAGATCCATTGGGATCTTGAAGTCTATCTTATCCTACAGGGTAAGAAAGAAGGGAAAACTAAGGGGGGTAGAGGGGATGGAGTTCAAAAAAAGGGGGAGGGAAGGAGAGGGTGGGAGGGAACTTAACAGACCCTAAAAAAACAAGAAGGGAACAAAAAGGGAGGGGCCAGAAAGGGAAGCATATCAAGGGAGGGGAATAAGGGGATTGACTAAAAGTAAACCAGTGGTTTAAAAGGATATAGAAAAAGAAGGTTAGAACTAGGAGAGGATATCAAAATGCTAGGGAATTCACAAGTGACAATCTGAAATTTGAACATGAATGGGATGAACTCACCCATAAAACGTAGATGAATAGGAGAATGGATTAGAATCCAGAATCCTACCATATGTTGTCTACAAGAAACACACATGAAATGAGTAGATACTCACAAGGTCAGAATTAAAGGGTGGAGCAAGTCCTATTGGGCCTCAACTGACAGAAAGAAGGCAAGAGATGCAATCATGATATCTGACAAAGTCAAAGTAAAAATAGACCTGATTAAAAGGGATAGGGAAAGTAAATACATCTTGATAAAAGGGAGTATAGATAATGAGGAAATATCACTAATCAATATGTATGCACCAAATGATATAGCACCCAAATTTCTAATGGAGAAACTAGGAGAATTGAAGGAGGAAATAGATAGTAGAACTATACTAGTGGGAGACCTAAACCTAATACTATCAATTTTAGATAAATCAAATAAATAAATAAATAAATAAGAAAGAGGTAAAATATGTGAATGCTAGATATATGGAGAAAAATGAATAGGGAAAAAAAGGAATACACGTTCTTTGCAGCATGCTAGCAGCTACTAGGAGCCACAAGTGAGAGCTGGGTATCAGGTGAGGGTCAGAGGTTGGAGAGCTGCCCTAGGAGGGCACGACAAGCCCTCCATACCAGAGATACTACTCCTCCTTGGACACCCAATATACCCTTTTGCCCAATTATATGGCAATAAATATGCCAATCTAGGTGATGTGGATGAATATTTACAAAAATATAAATTGCTTAGATTAACAGAAGAAGAAATAGAATTCTTAAATAATCCCATATCAGAAAAAAAAAATCCAACAGGCCATCAAAGAAGTTCCCAATTAGTTTTTGATTTGGTTTTCCATGTACCATTACTGATCATTATTTTTATTGTCTTGTGGTCTGAAAAGGCTGCATTTATTATTTCTGCTTTTCTGCATTTGTGTGCCATGTTTATGTGACCTAATGTATGGTCAAGCTTTGTGAATGTGCCATGTGGTGCTGAGAAGAAGGTGTATTCCTTTTTATCCCTATTTATTTTTCTCCATATGTCTATTAATTCTAATTTTTCTAAGATTTCATTCACTTCTTTTACCTCTTTCTTATTTATTTTTTGATTTGATTTATCTAAATTTGATAATGGTTGGTTCAAGTCTCCCACTAATATTGTTTTACTGTCTATTTCTTCCTTCAATTCTCCTAGTTTCTCCATTAGAAATTTGGGTGCTATATTATTTGGTGCATACATGTTGATTAGTGATATTTCCTCATTATCTAAAGTCCCTTTTAACAAAATATAATTACCTTCCCTATCCCTTTTAATCAGTTCTATTTTTGCTTTGGCTTTATCAGATATCATGATTGCAACTCCTGCCTTCTTTCTGTCAGTTGAGGCCCAGAAGGTCTTACTTCATCCTTTAATTCTGACCTTGTGGGTGTCTACCCGCCTCATGTGTGTTTCTTGAAGACAACATATGGTAGGGTTTTGGATTCTAATCCATTCTGCTATTCGTCTACGTTTTATGGGTGAGTTCATCCCATTCACGTTCAAAGTTATGACTGTCATTTGTGGACTCCCTGGCATTTTGATATCCTTCCCTAATTCTAACCTTTCTTCTTCAGCTCTACCTTTCAGTCCAGTGATTTACTTTAAATCAGTCCCCCTTGTACTTCCCTTTCTACCCCCCTCCCTTCTTATTCCCTCCCTTATTTTCCCCTGTAGTCTTTTTAAAATTCCCCCCCCCCACCCTCTCCCTCCCTTGTACTTCTTCCCTCCCCACCAGTCTGTTTTTTACCCTTCTACACCCCTATAGGGCACAAATCTATTCTCTTCCCCAATGAATTGTATTGTTCTTCCCTCTTTGGGTCAGTTTCAAAGTACGTAAGGGTTGAGTATTTCCTATCTCCAACCTCTTCCAGTGTATTGATGTTCTTCCCCCTCCCGCCATGAGCTTCTTTGTGACATATAAATTTACCCCCATTTGTTTCTTTTCCCATTTCTTTTAGTCATAACCTCTTTTCTTTTTTAGCTTTAGTCATGTATATATATATATATATATATATATATATACATACACGTGTATATGTATTTATGCATGCATATATCTATATACCTATTTATGTCTTGTCCTTTCATCCTATACAATTTGTCACTGTTCCCTCTGAGTGTAGTTTTTCTAGCTGCTCAGGTGATAGCAACAGTTTTTAAGAGTTGCCAATGACCTCTTTTCTTATACGGAAACATATCATTTTAACTTATCGAGTCTCTTAAAAATTTGTTGTTGTTGTTTTTTCCCCTCTTTTTTAATTACCTTTTGATGATTCTCTTGAGTTCTGTGGTTGGACTTCAAATTTTCTGTTCAGGTCTGGTCTTTTATTTATGAATGCATTGGAAATTAAACAATATGATACTCCAAAATCGTTTAGTTAGAGAAGAAATCATAGAAACAATAATTTCATCGAGGAAAATGACAATGGCGAGACATCCTTTCAAACCTTTTGGGATGCAGCCAAAGTGGTAATCAGAGGTAAATTCATATCCCTGAGTCCATATATTAACAAACTAGAGAGAGCAGAGATCAATCAATTGGAAATACAAATAAAAAAACTCAAAAGAGACCAAATTAAAAACTCCCAGCAGAAAACCAAACTAGAAATCCTAAAAATTAAGGGAGAAATTAATAAAATCAAAAGTGATAGAACTATTGATTTAATAAATAAGACAAGAAGCTGGTACTTTGAAAAAAAACAAACAAAATAGACAAAGTACTGGTCAATCTAATTTAAAAAAGGAAGGAAGAAAAGCAAATTAACAGCATCAAAGATGAAAAGGGGGACATCACCTCTGATGAAGAGGAAATTAAGGCAATCATTAAAAATTACTTTGTCCAATTATATGGCAATAAACACACCAATTTAGGTGATATGGATGAATATATATGAAAATACAAACTGCCTAGACTAATAGAAGAAGAAATAGAATTCTTAAATAATCCCATATCAGAAAATGAAATCCAACAGGCCATCAAAGAACTTCCTAAGAAAAAACCCCCAGGACCTGATGGATTCACCAGTGAATTCTATCAAATATTCAGAGAACAGTTAATCCCAATACTATACAAACTATTTGACAGAATAAGCAAAGAGGGAGTTCTACCAAACTCCTTTTATGACACAAACATGGTACTGATTCCAAAATCAGGCAGGTCAAAAACAGAGAAGGAAAACTATAGACCAATCTCCCTAATGAATATAGATGCAAAAATCTTAAATAGGATACTAGCAAAAAGACTCCAGCAAGTGATCAGATGGATCATCCACCATGATCAAGTAGGATTTATAACAGGGATGCAGGGCTGGTTCAATATTAGGAAAACCATCCACATAATTGACCACATCAACAAGCAAACCAATAAGAAACACATGATTATCTTTTTTTTGTTTAGTCTTTTTAAAATTTCCCCCCCACCTTCTCCCTCCTTTGTACTGCTTCCCTCTCCACCAGTCGATTATCTTAATAGGTGCAGAAAAAGCTTTTGACAAAATATGACACCCATTCCTATTGAAAACACTAGAAAGTATAGGAATAGAAAGGTCTTTCCTAAAAATAGTAAACAGTATCTATCTAAAACCATCAATCAACATCATCTGCAATGGGGATAAACTAGATGAATTCCCAATAAGATCAGGAGTGAAACAAGGATGCCCAATATCACCTCTATTATTCAACATTGTATTAGAAATACTAGCGGTAGCAATTAGAGAAGAAAAAGAAATCGAGTGTATTAAAATTGGCAATAAGGAGACCAAGCTATCACTCTTTGAGGATGACATAATAGTATTCTAAAAGAATTCTAGTGAATCAACTAAAAATCTAGTGGAAATAATCAACTACTTTAGCAAAGTTGCAGACTACAAAATAAACTCACATAAGTCATCAGCATTTCTATATATCTCCAACACATCTCAGCAGTAGGAATTAGAAATTCCATTCAAAATCACCTTAGACAATATAAAATACTTAGGAATCTATCTGCTGAGAAAAACATAGGAACTATATGAACACAACTAAAAAATACTCTCCACACAACTAAAACTAGATTTGTGCAATTGGAAAACATTAACTGCTCATGGGTAGGACGAGCTAATATAATAAAAATGACCATCCTACCCAAACTTATCTATATATTTAGTGCCATACTCATTGAACATCCAAAAAATTTTTTTACTTAATTTGAAAAAACCATAACAAAGTTCATTTGGAAGAACAAAAGATCAAGGATATCCAGGGAAATTATGGAAAAAAATACAAAGGAAGATGGCCTTGCAGTCCCAGATCTCAAACTATATTACAAAGCAGTGGTCATCAAAACAATTTGATACTGGCTAAGAGACAGAAATGAGGATGAGTGGAATAGACTTGGAGTAAGTGACCTCAGCAAGACAGTCCATGACAAACCCAAAGTTCCCAGCTTTTGGGACAAAAATCCACTATTTGATAAAAACTGCTGAGAAAATTGGAAGAAAGTGTGGGAGAGATTAGGTTTGGATCAATACCTCACACCCTACACCAAGATAAACTCAGAATGGGTGAAGGACTTGAACGTAATGAAGGAAACAATAAATTATGTGAACACAGAATAGTATACATGTCAGACCTTTGGGAAGGAAAGATTTTAAAACCAAACAAGACATAGAAAGAGTCACAAAATGTAAAATAAATAATTTCAACTACATCAAATTAAAAAGTTTTTGTACAAACAAAACCAATGTAACTAAAATCAGAAGGGAAGCAACAAATTGGGAAAAAATCTTCATAACAAAAACCTCTGACAAAGGTTTACTTACTCAACTTTATAAAGACCTAAATCAATTGTACAAAAAAATCAAGCCATTCTCCAATTGATAAATGGGCAAGGGACATGAACAGGCAATTTTCAGTCACAGAAATCAAAATCATTAATAACCACATGAAAAAGTGTTCCAAATCTCTGATAATCAGAGAGATGCAAATCAAAACAACTCTGAGGTATCACCTCACACCTAGCAGATTGGCTAACATGACAGCAATGAAAAGTAATAAGTGCTGGAGGGGATGTGGCAAAGTTGGGACATTAATTCATTGCTGGTGGAGTTGTGAATTGATCCAAACATTCTGGAGGGCAATTTGGAACTATGCCCAAAGGGTGATAAAAGACTGTCTGCCCTTTGATCCAGCCATAGCATTACTGGGTTTGTGCCCCAAAGAGATAAGGAAAAAGACTTGTACAAGTATATTCATAGCTGCGCTCTTTGTGGTGACAAAAAATTGGAAAATGAGAGGATGCCCTTCAATTGGGTAATGGCTGAACAAATTGTGGTATATGTTGGTGATGGAATACTATTGTGCTAAAAGGAATAATAAAGTGGAGGAATTCCATGGGGACTGGAACAACCTCCAGTTATTGATGTAGAATGAAAGGAGCAGAACCAAGAGAACATTGCACACAGAGACTAATACACTGGTACAATTGAACACAATGGATTTTTCCATTAGTGTCAATGCAATGTCCCTGAACAATCTGCAGGGATCTAGGAGAAAAAACACTATCCACAAGCAGAGGATAAATTGTGGGAGTAAAAATACCGAGGAAAGGCAACTGCTTGACTACAGGGGCCGAGGTGATATAGATTGGGTTTGGGGATGTAGACTCTAAATGAACATGCTAGTGCAAATACCAACAACATGGAAATTGGTTTGGATCAAGGACACATGTAATACCCAGTGGAACTGCATGTCAGCTATGGGGGGGAGGGGTTGTGGGAGGGGAGGGAGGAAAAGAAAATGATTCTTATATCCAATGAATAATGTTTGAAATTGACCAAATAAAAATAATGTTTAAAAAAAAGTAAGAATAGCAACTGTGATTCTTGGAAATTCACAGGAGACAAAATTCAAGAAAATTACCAGTGGCAAACTCCACAGCCTCGAATCTATTCACAAATGTCCAAAGCTTACTGGGGATGTGTGGGGTGGAGAGAAAGGAACTAAAGGTCTAAAAGCACAGGTACTGATTACATTTCATAGGTATCTGTGAGGCTTAGTGAAATAAAATCTATGACTTTCAGTGGGTATATCTGGTTCCAAGAAATATGGTGGGTAAAAAGGGTGTGAAGTATTATAGTATTGTGCATTTAAAAAGTATATGCATATGAAGAAATCCTGAAACTCGAGGGGTAGAGCATGATATTGTTTCACTTAAAAATACATGGAACAGAAGTGGCCATCAGATGTATAATTCAGACCACCTGTACAAGAGTTGAAGAGTTTGGAAAACAGATCACAAGCTCCAGACATCTGCTCTGCTGGAACTGTTCTTTAGCAAAAGTAGGACATTAAGGAATAAGCCTACTTGCTGGCTTATCATAAGGATAATTTTATCTTTTAAAAGGTGGAAGAATCAACAATGGTAAATTTATTCTGAGTCCAATTCTCATCTATAGACAAGGATTGTTTGCTGAGGTGGAATGATAGGAAGCTTGGTGGTCTGAGAGGAAAAGTAGGAAAGTAATTTTCAAAGCTATCAGGGAAAGAAGAAATGGTTAAGAATGAAATTCAAGGGATACAAAGAGAAGAAAAAAAATCCCAATGAGGAAGGAAAATGAATGTGGATACCTAGGAAACTCCTCACCAATATAATTTTTAAAAGAAATATATAGAAATTGGAGGCAAGGTCAGGTCAAAGAAAATGAATGTGGTGCTTTTGGGCACCTAAGAGGCTCAGTGGATAGAGGGCCAAGGCTGGAGATGGGAGGTCCTGGGTTCAAATGTGGCCTCAGATGATTCCTAGCTGTGATCCCTGGGCAAGTCACTTAATCCCCATTACCTAGCCCTTAATGTTAACTGCCTGTCACCTACAACCACGGTAGTAATTCTAAGATGAAAGGTAAAGGCTTAAAAAAGGCTTTAAAAAAATAGTTCTAGAAATGTTCATAAGCTGAAGCTGAAGAAGGAAGCCAAGAAAAATAAGACCTTTTTTCTTTCTGCTTTGTTTTGCTTTTTCATTACATTAGGAAAAAGAATCAAAAAAGGGATAGAACCTTGTTTAGAGTAGTGGGGCAATGGAAACTGACAAGAGAAGGCAAAGACATACAATCCCTGTTCTGTTACCTCTGTAATAATGATCTTTACATTTAAAAAGAGGAGAGATTAACAGAGACTTGATACTCAAATGAGGGCACTTATCTGTCCTTGATCTATTCAAGTTACTTGGCCCAGATCAACCACATCCTCAAATCCTGAAAGCACTGGCACAACTTTCACTGATAATTGAAAGATCATGGAAAAGAGAAGGTATGCTATTACTGGAAAAGGACAAATGTCTTGTTTGTCAAAAAGGGGAAGAGAGCAGTATAATGGGTCAGAGAGCTAGGCTTCAGTTACTGGAGGAATTCTAGAACAGATTACTTAGAAGACGACTGTTCAATATCTAAAAAGTAGCAATTACAGTGAGCAAGCATGGTTTCATCAAGATCAAGTCACACCCAACTATCATTTCCTTTGTTTACAAAATTCCTAGATGAAGAAAATGATAATGGATCTAATTTCCCTAGATTTTTAACGAAGGCCAGCAATGTCATGAGAAAATATTTCATAATATTGTGGTGACAGGAAAGGTATGAATTAGACTCGGATACAACCAGAGTTGGACTCAAGAGTTGTTAGTTTAGCATCATCTTGGCAGATCTCCAGTGGAGTGCCCCACAGGTCTGAACTTGGCCCTGTGCAAATTAGCATTTTCATAAGGGTATTGAATAAAGGCAAAGATGGTACGAATGTTCATTAATTTGCAAATGGCACAAAGCTGGGATGGAAAGGTTGACAAAATTAGGATCCAAAGGGATCTTTCAAGGCTAAAACACTGGGCTGAATCTACTAAGACAAAACTTAATAGGAATAGATGTAAAAGTCATATACTTTTTGAGTCCAAAAAATCAGCTTCACAGATATAAATTGGAGAATGCATGGATTTAACTCCAAATCCAGCACAACTACCTCCATTTTAAGAAAATACAAAGGCCCAGGGGCTCTGTGAAGTAACTTACTGAGGCAAGTTGAACTTTTTTTATGCTAACTTTTAAATATAGGTCAGCAGAAGAAAAATCTCCACCTGTTTTATGAAAATTAGCTATAATTTATAAAGGGAACTTTTCTCATTTTGAGGTTTTCTAAAGGGAGGGATCATAGAATTCACAAGTTTTATTGTATCTCCAGCACAATAACAAAGGTTTGGTATTTCTTGCATTTAGCATACAAAAGCATATTATGAAGAATTTCCTTCCACTCTCTGCCCCTAAATTGCTGTTATGGAGTAATAATAGTACCATATGTAGTAACTCTAACATTACCATCTCTATTGTCACAACATTCCTCCCTGTAATACTGAAAATTCATCATTTTGCCTCCAAATCTAAAACTAAAATTATTTCTTTCCTCACTCAGTCAGTCCCTTTAATTGTCAGAAGAAAAGGTGGCACAGTGAAAAATAGAGCTGGACCAGTAGCAAAAGCCAAGCTCAAATCTGGCCCCAGACACTGGTTGTGTGACCCTGGGCAAGTCCTTTATTCTCTGCCTCAGAGGTATTGTGAGGATCAAATGAGATATTTGCATATACATATATATGTACCACAGTGTCTTGCAATGAGTCCTATATAAATGGTAATCTCATTCCAAGTCTTTTGGAGTCCACTGATTGAACTTGTTTCAAAAATAAGTACCTTGTATCTATAGAAGTATATAGATCTTTTTGCCAGTGGCAATCTGAATGCTGGCCTAGAAGTCTGGGTAACTTGGCTTTAAGTGTCATATGAAAACCACTGTGTGACACTGAACAAGTCACTTCATCTTTATGTAATGCTGGCATCTCCATCTTCTCTGTTAAATCCTTTTGGATTGTCTTATGGACTTTTGCCTATGTTACCAAAACCACAGATCCTTTCAGCCTCAACAAATCCATCACATTCAAAGAATGCTACATATTTTTCTCACACAAAAACGGCAATAAAAAGTAATTTATGACTCATCATTACAGGCTAATTTGAAGACCTTCAAGGGATGTATGTTGCAATTGATGGCAATAACTATTTTTCAGCCTATTTTCTTACTATTTCCCCTTTCCTCTCTCTTTTGCCTATAACTTAAATTTAAACTAGTCATTTAGTTTCACTCAGAAGCAGTTCAGAGGCAGCCTGATATGTTTGACCTCGGGTGAGATACCCCATCTAAGATATTTTCTTCATTTGTAAAATATTGGGGGAAGTGGAGGAAGAGAGGAGTGAAGGCCTGGAAGAGGATTTCTCTGCACATTTTGATTATGAAACATGAGTCCAATTGACCAATTTTTTTCCTTCATATAATAATGACCACAAAGTACCTCCTAGGCTAACAAAATTTGACCTGCACATCGGAAGTGAATGATGCAAATACTTATTTGCAGACAGAATTGAACAATATTCTGCATTCTTTGCTAATCTCTTAGAATAGTAATATATTTTCAGAAATTAAGTCAATACATCTAGCATGGTTAGGTTCCTTTAAGTTTAAATACAAAATTTACTTTATAATCTTAAATTATTTGTTATGAAATAAAAATTTCTCAGGACTTAAAATTGTGATTGAATATTACCAAACGTGGTTTGTGTAAAACAACTGAGGTAAGATTTTCTGACTAAAGAGGTAGGCACGTCATCCTAAAATGATAGGTAGAGAATCTGAGTGTTGAACTAGCATGCTGTGTAGATCTTCTATGGAATAGGCACAATCTAGAGTTACACAGGATGAAAATGTGTGAGTGCACTGCAATCTACACACTGAAATACTAAAATATTCTTTCTTTTATACAAAGAAAATCTAGATTTTCAATTCAATGTGACATTAGCAAAACTGTTAAAATCAGATAACAATTCTGTTGTTAATTGGGAAAAAATTTGTGTAGATAGAATCTGCTCCCCTCCCCCCAGCTCATCCCACCTCCCTGTGTGGCTGGATGTCACATGAATGCTCTAAACATAGGTCACAGGTGAAAAGCCCTAAGAACATGACCTGGAACTGAAGTTCCAGGTCCTGGTTCAAGAGAAAGGATAAAGATGTGGAGCGAGACATACCCACTTTCTCTATTCCCTTGGAGAGGGCTGTGTGGGACCAGGGCTGAGAGCTAGGCAGTTAGGTTAGATTTGGCTAGAATCTACTTTCTCCACTTTTAGTGATTATTAATAAAACTCTATGAAAAATAAGAACCTGGAGTTAACTTTAAATTTTACACATTAAAAAGTCAAATTAAAAGGATAGATCTGGTATCATACTAGCTCACTTTGGCACCACAAAGTCTATGAATAACTCATTCTTTCAGGATGTGTCTACATGACACTAACATCTGGATGTCTGGTAACTTTTCACAAATACAATAAAAAATTTTGTGCTTTCCATTGGCTTAAGTGTGTGTATGGGGGATAAGGGCTATAGAAGAGGATTCTTCACCAAAATTTTGATTCTCGAATGAAGACAGATGCAATACAAAGTAATATGTTGGACATCTCTTTTGTACCAAGAAGTCATGGACAGATTGAATAGAAACATTTTAAATCATTCATTCTTTATTAATATGTTGTCAAACTCAGGAATTTTTTACACTGCTGTAATTTATTCCATTTTGCTTTCTGTTCTATTAGATATACATCTTTTAAAAAAACATTTAACTCTTTCATGAAGAAATATTGTTATTTTATGCAAATGAATAATTTCATTATTGTCTGTAGCAAGATAACTGAAACACTATCTTCTCTAGCCCAATAACTCTTTGAAATACCTTTGCTTAACAATTGCTTGTCTGAGCAAAGAGAGTTTGTCACGATTCATTTTGAACTTTTAGGAAACACTGCTTTACCCTGTACTATAAATTAAAGAATACCATTTCTGTAATACAGATCTTTCTCTGTGCTGTAATTAAACAGAATAATCTTGTCACCCTCTCCTGCATTCACTCAAATTTATTAAAAAACTTACTGTTTTCTTTAAAAGGCACACACATTTACAGGTTCAAATCTTTATTGTTTTAAAATTCTACATGTCTTTTACAATACAATAATTTGTTACTTAAATGACTTTTATATGGTTAATGTACAATGAGTGTTTTTTTTCCTGAAACTCAACCATGAATTACAATTTCATCAATATGATTTTTCTAAATAGATTAATACAAGACTTCTGTGTTTTAGGGAAGATTCATGTGCTTACATTTAAAACTGTCAATGGCACAGACTCTTCCCTTCAGAATCTATATGATCAATCCATCGAAAGTGCTTTGAAGATTGCTGATTACCTGTGGCTGATCTTAAAATCAGTCAATCCAACTGTAGGGTTACTTTTTTTCTTCCTTGAAACATCAAAGGGCATTTTTAAAAATAATGAAACAAGTGGTGGTAGCTATCTACAGAGGCAAACTCATGTTTAAGAAAATTATATGATTATCTGCATGCAATGACACTCCTCTTTAAATAGTTTTGAAGAATTTATACATATTATAAAGAATGTGTTAAAGAGAGCAAGTATCCTGATAACGATTTCACAAAAGGACAAATGCTGGTAATAATGGTAACTAACATTTAACATCTAAGTTCGAGCTAATGTATATTTAACAGGCAATTAACATGGCTAATTTATAAGCCACAATGTATAGGGTATGCCCTTTGAGAAAATGAACTAATTTGGTCCGCATTTCTAGAGTCATCTGGGTAAAAAACTGTAATTCAGCCAAGGGAGTTGATGAATTTCTTGTTTCTAAAATGTAATTTGTTAAAAAGTAAATGTTGTACACATCAATGAAGTATACTGTCATATTGACTTCCGTATAAAAAAAGATGGCCTTCTATTTTTGGAGTGATGGATGAACACTGTCGGACAAGGCAGAAAAAATATGATAGAATGAACTCAATTTCCTGTGAGGGTTATACTTTCTTGTTCCACGGCACAGCTTTAACTCGGTAAAATTTGGTACCCAGAGGAACTTTAAATCTGTTTTGTGCCTAAGAGAAAGAGAAAATATATTTCTTTAAATAACCAAAACCAATGCACAAAATACTCTTACCTTTCCACTCATTGCATGTGAAATTCAAGCTAAGGTAAGACATTATCTAAGAGAATTATTACTGTAACTAAAGGCCTTCATAATACTACCTGACTTAAAACTAGTTCTACAGTAATTAGAGGATTAGAGTTTGAGTCTTCAGTGATGACTCAATACAATGAATGATGCTATTAAAAATGAGATATGTATATGCTTACTATTTATAAACATAAGATTGATAATAAACCTGTTATTTTTAAACCAGTCTAGAATTCTGCACTTGGGGGTTTCTGCGGGAAAAACAGGAAAATGTTGATGTCAAGACAGAGCTCCTTTCTAATTACATTAATTTATGGAGCTATCCCTCATACAAGACTGACTCAGTACAAGAATTAATCTTTCAATTTGGCAAATTGGCAGCAGATCTGCTTATCAGTCTTATCTCACTTATTGCAAATAGTACACACCTAATTAAGATTATTTGCTAGGATTAATTGGGACTATTCTCCAAGGAGAAGTGTATTACTGGAACCATGCTCTAACTTGATAAGAAGTAACTGTTACTTATTTCCATATAAAGCATTACAAGTTTTCTTTACCAATTCTATGCTTTGTATAGTACAGCCTATATTTTACCTTTTTGGCTTGACAATATTCCTTTTCCATTACTTTTCCAAGTACCCAGGGTCTTCTAGATGTACCTGAAGCTAAGGAGTTATAGCATTAGTTTCATTTTGAAAATAAAGCACATTAGTACTCTAAGAAGAAAAAAGTCCTTACTTTTATTGATTTATAGCATGAAACAAGGAAACATTTAAATATCTGTGGACAATGCTTTTATCACTGCCATCTCTCCCCTGTTTAGTTAACTAGTATGGCATAGCTTGCATGGATTATGGAACAAATTCAAGACCATGTGGAAAGACTCCACTATGGCTCAGGAGTGCCACCTACTGTGCTAACTGAGATTTTATCTATGAAGAAACAAAAAAGTAGACAGGATCCAGATTACAAGGGCAGCAATTAAAAGGGATTTTCAAAGTAGAAGAATCCAAAGTAAGTGGAGAAGGGCATGTGTTTGCTAGGAAACAGAAAAGTCTTCAACTCTCAAAGCTGCAATTTTCTTACATAAATTGTGAACTGTAGTGACAGTGATAATAACCTAATAGGTGAAGATGTTGTTCTCAAGCTTTTAAAATGAATAAACAACTTTAGGGGGCATGGAGGACCAATATGATGGAAGAATAATTAGATTTTGTTTTGTTTTGTTTTGTCCTAGAGAGAAAAAACAAGGAACAATGGTTGGAAGCTACTAAGAAGCCAGCATGATGTCAGGAAGTTGGCAATTAAAGCTCTTATCAAAATAAAATGAGTTCCTTAGATGGTAAGATCTCCCTCCATGGAAGTCTTCATGTAGGCATTTAACACTTGTTGACTATGTTATAGTAGATATTTTGCTTTTCACGTATAAGTTAGAGTAGAGGAGGCTACCTAAGTTTCCTTCAACTCTCAAATTCAGGGAAATTTTGTGGTTCTGCAAGTTCAAAAGTTCCAGTGATTACTAACCCCACCCAATCCTACCTGTAAGTGGATTGCCTTTCCCCACCATCTTTAAAGTACAAGAAACTATCAGATTGCTTGCTGTCTTGGGGAAGGAGAATTTGGCTCAAACTTAAAGAAAATGAAGGTTAAAATTTTGTTTTTTTCATGTAACTGAGAAGAAAAGATAAAAGAATAGATATTATCACATTATAAATCTAAGATAAGCTTTCTTTAAACCATTAGTGACCTCAGGACAACAATGAATCCCATGATATAATTCACCAGATAATCCATTAACCAAGAGAAGAGATATTTGAAATTTTGAATTTATCTCTTGATATTTATATGGGAAATGTAGACAAGGTTAGGGTAGCACCAATTAAACAGCTTCAATTCTATTGATTGGGAAAAGAAAATTATACATCTCCCAAAAAATTTTAGACAGAATTCCGGCTATAGAATTCTAGAGCAAGAAAAGGTCTTGGGGATAATCTAGTCTAATATGAAAGCACAGAGGCCCCACGAAGTGAAATTAGTTGCCCACAGCTGGTTAGTAGTTAGATTTCCCCTTGTTATTATTACCTCAATTCTCCCTCATTTCATGCCTTGGAAGTTCTACTGAAAAGGTTAAAATCAAGGCTAAAAAAGTCCAATCTATTCAGAAGTACTGTCAGTCCTCTAAACCTATTTGCTCTACTATCTGTTCAGTGGGAGGATGCTTCATTATATGCAGGTTCTTTGGATCTATCTTTATGGCTGTTTACCACCTTGACTTGCATTACTGGGGAGCTGAGAGTTATGTTCTGGCATAGGGCTAAAGAGTACTGTGATTTCATTGGCATAAGCAGTGAAAAGAATAGGCATGAAGAGACTAACTCAACTAATGCAAGACAGCTTGCCTTGCTCAGACAGCAAGTGGCTGTAGTGTAACTCAAGTGGACAAACTGCAGATCCAAGAAGCCTACTTATACTTACTGAGCTGTTCTCCCAAGTAGAGTTGAGAAATTACAGGTAAGGAGGAAAATAGGCAGTATCTGAGCACACTGAGCTTTTAGAACAGATTTTAACTTTTTTAGAACAGCAATATATATCAGGGGATCTGAAGACAAATCATCTTTTCCAGTAGATGCACTAGACTACAAGTGAAATCCTGATCTCTCTATCCATGGTCCTACAAATTCTCAATCCCAACATCCTGGGAAACTTTCCAAAAGTAGTCCTAGGGAAGAAACTAGGAGTTTTAAAAGAATTACAAATCATAAAAACTGACCTGATCAGCTGTAATATTTGTTCATATGTTACTAGTTACTAGATAGGATGCCAGATCATTTTCTCATTTTATAGCGGAGGAAACTATACCCAGAAAAGTTAAGAATATGCTCAGGGTCACAAAGAATCCAAGCTAGGATTAGAATTCATTTCTGGTTCCTAATTTTCCTTAGGTGACTTAAAAAACATTTCCACATCTCATAGTTCCCTTAAAAAAATTTCCACATTTGGCATTGCCCTGGACATCATATGTAGTTGAGGAATATTTGTTCATTGTTCATTTTAAAAACAAAGTCTCTGAATGCAGGAAGACAGGGCTTTTGGGGTACTTAGATAGAAAGCTATGAATGAGGAACTTATGACTACTCTATTTTAGTCAGAGAAAAGTCAAAGGTTACATGATTTTACAAACAAATATTACATTTTTCTCTGTGGGCATCTAGGTGGCTCAATGGGTTGCAAACCAGATCTAAAAACAGGAAGTCCTGGGTTGAAATTTGGCCTCAGATACTTCCTAGCCTTTACTCCTCTTCTGACTTGGAACCAATACACAGAACAAACAAAAAAGACTGGAGAAAACAACTAGGATAACCCTGAAAATTGCAGGCTGGAGTTATTTTATATGTTTATCTATTTAAAAGCAAGTTGTACTAAGAGAGATTTGCAGCTTCATGAAGTCTTTTCTGTTCTATCACATATATACATATATAAACATTTATTGCTTATTGAGTTTAGATAGATAGATAGATAGATAGTCAAATAAAATCCCAGATTATTTTCTCATCTTATAGCTGAGGAAACTAATGCCTAGAAAAGTTAAAAATATATTCAGGGTCACACTGATTCCAAACCAGGATTAGAATTCATTATTTATGATTCCTAAATTTTTTTTTGCTTTTTCTATTTCATATATTTCTTAAATGACTTAAAAATATTTACACAGATCTGGTAGTTGCTTAAAAAAAATAATATTTCAATGTTTAACAGTGCCCTGGAGATAGTGTATACTGTATAGTCAAGAAATATTTGTTAACTGTCACTCTGAAAACAGATTACTGAGCAAGATATTTTCTTTATTTTTTAATTATTTGTTATGAAGTGAATTAGTATGCGAAATTCTGGGACTTTTAGAACTCAAAACAATTCCGAAAAAGGGAGATCTATCATTTAAATTAAAACTGATAACACTAGAGCATTATATTTTAATTAAGAAAAAGACACTTACCACACTCACCTGGTTTGAGGTCCAATGCAGCAAGAGACTCTGAATGCAGGAAATATAAAGTTGGGCTAACAGTAAATAATACATAATTGTCATGACGTTCATCCAAGATAATGAGAACCAAGTCTCCAACCTGAAAACTAAATAAAAGTAGTAGAGTTGTATTGGTGGTATTATTACCATCACATTTGGAAAATGTAAGTATTTTTTGGATTTTAAGATAAAAGTTTTATTGTTATTGAGTTGTTCAGTCATATTGGATTCTCTGTGACCCTGTGGACAATACGGTCCATAGGATTTTCACGGCAAGGATATGCAGTGGTTCGTTATTTCTTTTGCCAGTGGATTAAAAGCAAACAGAGATTCAATAAACTGCCCATGGTCACATAGCTAGTGTCTGAGGCCTGATTTGAAATTGGGTTTTCCTGACTCCCAGTCCAAGCTGGCTAGCTGACCTGAGATAAAATTACAGCCTATAAACGTAAAAGTGCCCCTGAGATCATCTCATTTAACCCCTACATTTAAGAGGTGAGCAATACAGGGGTGAAATGACTTCTCTAATGCTATATATAAGGTAGTAAAGAGTAAAAGTGAGATTTGAGTCTCGATGCTCTGACTCCATATTTAATATTCTTTCCACTATATCATGTTACCTAATTAAATGATTAAATATACCTTAAAAATTCTATTTAAATATATATTTCCAAGTGCCTCAACAGGTTTTTTTAATCTAAGTAGATTAGCCTAAAACCAGGCACCTTTAATGTATTCAAAAAATACCTGATTATGAGAAAATAAACTAATATGATTATGTAAATCTTTTTCTGACATTTTATTCCTAACTATTTAGTAAAAAAAAAGCTTGGCAGTTTTTAGTAATTGTTATGGTGTCATTAGGAATACATTATAATTTGATTTTTATATTCATTTGACTTTTATATTAAACAAAGTGCCAGTAAAACTCCTTTCTCCTTTTTATCCTAGGTATTTGCAAATGCTAAGAAAGGAAAGAAATTATAAATGGCACATTTGTTTTTCAAACTGAAATATCCTAAGTATAAAAAATTTTGCTTAGGAAAAAAGTAAAAGATGCTAGATAACTTGTATAATACATTGATTTATAAATCACACTATCTTAAAACCAATAAACCACACACATACTATCTTGTTCAATGTCTAAAAAGGAGGCTTATTTATGAATGCAAGCTTCAAGAATCAGCATTTATTGTTATCACTTAACATGCTAAATGTGCTATATGGCCTGGTTGTTTTTTTTTTTTATAAAATTAAGCTGATTAAAGGAATTGTTAACCTTCTTAGACCATCTGGAACTGATTAGAATAACATCAGAGAATCCCTGTTTCAAAAAACTTATCTCCTTTCTCCCTAAAACAGAAAGCACTGAGGGCTAAATGCTATAAGAGAACTAACAAAACATAAAATAGAATTTCATGTTTGAAAATGACAAAAGCAGTATTATCCATTTTGTTTTCAGTCAGAACTTTCTAGTATATATACTAACTAATCATTTTGAGCTCTTTTATTTTCCTTTTACAACTGAAATCAGACAGAAATAGAGATTAAGAAATGAAAAACTGGAAAGGATTATACTTTCATATTAATGATACTCCAAAATAAAAACTATATACAGATGGCTAAAAAAATTTTTTTAATAACATTGGAGGTGGGGTAATGACACTGAGCTATGTAAACTCAGTGAATTGAAAGCCAGGCCTCCAGACAAGAGGTTCTAAGTTCAAATCTGGTCTCAGAAACTTCCTATCTGTGTGACCTGGGGCAAGTCATTTAACCACCACTGCCTAGCCCTTAGTGCTCTTTTGCCTTGTAACCAATACTCAGTATTGGTGTTCATTCAGTGTTTAAAGTAGATCTACACATTTTAAACTACAAAAAAAAGTGTTAACTAACCAAAAAAGGTGTGAACACCCATTTCATACATTGAGTGGGCAGTTCTGGAAAGGAGCATCTGCTGTGATTGGAAGACATAAAATTTAGGGGAGGTGACACAAGAGAAAAAGGTCTTTAAATAGAGGAAACACGCACACAAGGATTAATGGAGATAGAAGTCCCTCAGGCTTAAGAGTCACTTAGGCTTGGAGTGAAGAAGAGTCACTCGGAGGAGAGACTGGAAGACACTCAGACTTGGAGTAAAGACACTTGGCTGTGGAACTGGACCCCAGGAGGAGCTCATGCAGGAGACCTCAGACTGTTTTCCTTTTAGATGGTCACCTTGGTAAGTGAAAGGCTGACTTAGTTTCTTTGCCTCTCTAGAGGTCAAAGTCCCTGGTTGGGGCTTAGAATTTCTACCTGGCTCTGAGAAAGCCAGAGCTCTCTCTCTCCCCTTTTCTCTCATCCTTAATATCTTTCCTCAAACCACTACTAAATTCCATTACTTGAGTAATTCATTTTGGGATTTAGAAATTAAATCCCTGGCAACCACCAATTAAAAATTACTCAGGTCCAACTATAAAAATTTAACAATTTTGGTGGGAAGAGGGAAGGTAAGGATTTTTTAAAGATAATAATAAAAACTAATATTTGGGATTCTAGTCCAAATGAAAATTGGAAATCAGAATACAACTTCTCAAAATAAATTGATGACAACTTTAAACAACATGCACTAAGATTAAGGCATACAATATTAGCTATATTTATACCAAGATTCATGAAGGATTTTGAAAATATTTAAGAAATACTACTGAGGTAATCTATGGAAGTTTTAGTATACATCCTCAACATTTTGAATTGCCCTTCATTATAGGCAACTGGCTTCTTATATATATATATATATATATATATATGTAAAACTTCTAGAGATGCTAATGAACCGAAAAACTAATCTCAATGGAATTCTTAGGAGATCATCTAAATAGTTTTTCCAATTTTCCTTTAGTCTGAAAATCTATTCTCTAACAAGCTAAAGCTAGCCTTTCTAAAATATTTTACTTGCTAACTGGTGTGGAAGATAGTAAATAGGAAAAGTCTGTAGCAGAGCTGGAGAGGCTGGGACTGCTGAGCTGTCATTCAATGAGAACATTCTAATTGGAATGGTGATCAAGAAAGACTGTTGAGAAGGATCTGACTGAAAAACTAAGTCTCTTTGCTTGGGAGACAGAAAGGAAGAAGGATAAAAGTCCAGCTCTCTGATTCTCTCTACTGTATTGCAGTGACTGAATTTCAAGACCTGTTAACCAATTTTCCCAAATTTGAACTATATTCCACCCTCCTCCAACCTAGGAATTATTTTAGTATTAGGGAAACCCCAAACCTCTTTTCCTTCATCTTATTTTTCCCTTTCTCCCAAATAAACCCCTTATTTAATCTTAGAAGAGTGATTTATTTGATACCCCATAATACTCAAGAGTTTATTTTAGAGAGACCAACAGAAGAATCAACTGGAAGGGGAGGGAGGAAGGGAGGAGAGATAAGGGAGATAACCAGTGTGATAAAGGATGAAAGGTTTGCAAAAACTGTTCTTTCCTCACCCCAAATGCAATCATAACACAAGGGAGGGTGAAGGGAGGGAGGAGATTGGCAGATCTGATCTTGAATTATCATTCCTACTTAAATAATCCCCTATTCACATCTAATATAGAGTAAGAAAAAAAAAGCTGACAAAATGTTTAAGCAAATAATCTGTGGGATGGTAGTGTTGGCAATAATTGCAAGATATTGGATATACAATATCCTGTATAGTACCATGACAACTATAATTGTAGATTCTATGGGGTATAACAAATACCACAATGTTCATACTAAACATGCCATTTCAAAAAGACACTATACTACAGCAAGTACTGACACAGGTTTACATTATTAAAATGACTGCAATACAAACTCTTACCTATCTGAAGAGCATTTATAAATTTGTAGTTCCAAACAGAACAGCACAAATCATGGTAGTTGATACCAATTTGGAAGTACTGCTGAAGAGGAATTTTTAAAGGCAAAGGGGTTAGATCAGATCAAGGATAAGGGAAATGGTCAGGCATATAATGTACCAAAGGATAAAGAAAAGAAGGCCAAGAAAACCAAGTTGGGTGTATAGGGAAATGACAATGACACTATTGAAAACAAAGAGGCTAAAAAAATTCTTCCACTAAAAGACATTACTATGATCTCTGATACAGCTGGAGTGTTGTACTCCAAAGTCAATTCACAATGCAAGAATTGGATTCTATAAAGAAAAGATTTCCAAAGTTTATATCTGAGCCCCATAGATCCCATAGAGAATTAAAAGGGGCTTTCCATATTTTTGAACCCAGTCTTAAAGATATGGAATTCCTTTTGTCAGAACATTTTAGTCCCCTCCTCCCCCCAAGAACATTACCAATTTATTGATAGAACAAGATCAGAAAGTGCCCTGAGGAGATGGCCAACTGAGGAGCAAAGAGAGGGTTTTGACTTCTCTAATCCAATTAGCATGACCTATCAGAGAGGACTTGCTCCAAGTTATTAAGATGTGTTGCTCCAAACCAAATGCTTGGGGTAAATTTGATAAGATGAGAAGGGAGAACATCCAGCTACATTTAAAGACCAACTTTCTGAGACAGCAGAGGCTATCATGGGTATTGAGGCCACACCTTAGGAATTTCTTCAAACACTACTTTCCAAAATATGATTCAGTGAATTTGAAAGAACTAAGGGACTCTGCATCACGCATATTTGACATTCACACAGATCAGAATATACAGTTATCTGAATTAAAACAGAAATTGCATGAATCAGAACAAAATCTAAAAGAAAAGGAGATTCAGGAAATCAAAAATTTGAACATGGTTCAAAACCAGTTTCTCAACAAAGAAAAGTACAGAGAGAGACCAGGCAATGCTTTTTTTGGCATAAAACTGGACACCTAATCAAAGACTGTTTTCTCAAAAAGATATAAGAGGTTAACAACAAGAACACACAAGGAAAATATAGGTCAGCAAGCAGCAAATCTTCAGGAAATTACAAAAGCTATAAATGCAGGGACTAAGACCAAATATGCATAAATTGTTAGGAGAGAATTATGAAGCCAAAATTATGGTGTATTTAGTTTGGTGCATTGACATAGAGAAATGAAGAATAGTAAAAGACAAGCTTCTATAAAACTAAAGAGAAAACAGAAAATAATAATCATATTCAAAGTAATATAGGTGGAATAGCAGTTAAATTTGAAAAGATGAATAGAGTACAAAACTTAGCAAGTGATAGAAGAGCCAAGGATTCAAATGACAGGCATGAAAACAAATACAAGTCCCTGAGCTCAAAAGCACTATGGTCAAATTGGGTCCTCTCACCATAGAGTACATTATTCATTCCCTCATGTCTAGATAACCTATTAGGATGAGATTTTTTTGTATAAGAACCAAGCAACTTTGCAATGTAAAAGATCTGGGAAAATCTACTTGCATTTACCCAAAAATTCACTAAAGCATTACCCATTGCTATACCTGGAACTAGAAGAACCTGAGAAAATCCAAATTTTAACATCAATGTATGAAATACCAAAAGATTGCAAAACATCAAAATGATGTGGGTAGGATCAAGTCAGTGACACCAGTCAAAACTGAGGTCAGGGAAGGAATACTGCCTAAGATACAATACAAATTACTTAAAGAAGCAAAAGAAAGAATAACACCAATCAAAGAGTTTGCAAGAAAAGGCATATTAAGACCTACTGTGTCTGAATTAAATAATCCAATTCTAGCTATTAAAGATGTCACTTCAGCTTAGAGATTTGTAATGGCTCTAAAGGATATAAACGGGTATAATTTTTTAAGAAACACACTGTCACACCTTCTCTGAATGCTATAATAACTCAAATACCTTCAGAAGCTAGGTGATATATACTATGTTAGATTTGAGCAACACCTACTTTACAATACCATTACACCCTGATATTTTATTTTTGCTTCACAATGGGGACAAACTCAGCTGTTTACACCAAATTAGTGCAAGGATGTTGTGAGTCTGCTTCAATATTTTGTCAATTTTTGCAGAAAGACTTAGCCACTATAACTTTCAAACATAGCAGATTAATACATTATGTGGCTGTGATTAATACATTATGTGGATGACTTACTGCTAGCATCACCTGACCCAAAAACATGTTTGGAGGATCCAAAGAAGTTATTAATAGTTTCATAAGAGAGAACATAAAGTTTCAAAAAAGAAAATCCAGTGGGTCCTTCCAACAGTCGAATATTTAGGATTTGTCCTAGATAGGGGCACCAGGAAAATCTCGAATAAAAGAATAGCAGACCTACAGAAGCTAGGCATCCCTAGGACCAAGAAAGAACTTACAGCATTTCTAAGGGTTGCTGGTTTCTCGAGACAATACATAGCAGGATATTCCCATATTTCCAAATGTTTAACTGACTTGACAAAGAAATTAAAGAATATCACCATTTAAACTGCTATATAGTCAACCATTTTGGCATGGTAGGACAGTAAAGCCATCATATTTGTCCATGTTAAAAGGGGAATGTGTACTTCATGAATATTTAAAACTGATACAAAGTAGATTAGACAAACTGAGAAAATGGGTTTGTGCAAAGAATACCAGTAGATTTTTCACTGCATAATAAGATAAAACAGGAGACAAAGTATATGTCAAGAACTTTAATAGAGAATCTCCTACAGAACCAAGATGGATCGGTCCAACAACAGTTGTAATAACAATCCCAACATCTATAAAGGTTGATCAAAGAGATCCATGGTTCCATGCCTCACATGTAAAATTGTATCACACCCGTAACAGTAACATCAATGAAGATACATAAATATGACATCTGAAACAAATAGACCTAGTCAAAATCAACAACACAAATAGCCCTAGCAATAATCAACAACAGTCCATATAAATGGAAACCTATGAATGGAAACAATGGAAAGCTATGAAAGACAAAACAGAAAGAACAGACAAGAGAGCATTGCACATGTTAAAATAAAGGAAAGCACAGGAGAGTAGAAATGAAAACAGAGAAGCACTGCTAAAGCAAATGAAACAGATCCAGATAGAAATATATGCAGTAAAATAGACAGAAAGAAAAAGACATCTTAAAAACTAGCTCCAAAGAAAAATCTCTAAAAGTCTATACAAAGTCTCTGCCAACAATTGTAACATTAATTGTAACAAATAGAGTAACAAAGTTATTTCACATGAAAACATAACTTTATGATCAAATGAAATATATCAAATTTCTATCTCCAAGAGAACTCAAAAAGTCAACATATCTTAACATCAAAGAGCAAACAATAAATCCCCTTGTGAAAATTCAAACATCAAGAAGAAAACATCATATTCATAAAAAATGCATACATCTAATAACTTATACAACATACTACATATACCCACTCATGAAGATGATCATGTGAAAAGCTTACTTGCAAGCATGAAGAACTCATGAATACTGATGAGCACTCATGAAGAATTCATACCTTACTTCCATGGACAATGAAAAATTTCGCTCTTACATGCACATGAAAACCTTACATGCATGCATGTTCCTGTATGCTCCTGAATGCTAAATATAACACAGGACTCCAATCAAGAGTTGACAATAGACAACACAGATGAAAAACCAAGACATAGTTTTCTATAATCAACAACAAAAAACATGGAAGGACTTTGAAATTTTGGACTTGTGATCATGTAAGAATGTGACACGCATGTTAACTTCCATATATACATACATGTGCTACACATAAATACAACGTGGAAAGAAATCTCATGGACTGGGTAAGTATATAACACATGCATAATTGCAACACACAAAATTCATACTGATATATAAATTTCTGTGGAAAATTCAAACAAAGAAATTTCTTATCTGCATGACCTTGCACAGAAATCAAAACAATGTATTATATTTGTATATATATAAATCTGTAGACATAACCTATGTACATATGTAAATACTAATGTACTAACAAACTATATTAGAATAATTTATTAATATTCTAATGACTAACAATAGCAACAGCTTAAAAATTTGTTAAAAGTTTAGGGAATGTAGGGACAGATATAAAACTTAAGAATAGAAGTTAGATTACATTATGATTTAAGAATTGTTAGTAATAGACAGTTACATATTCCAAATACTGTTGAAATTGTTTAAAATTGTTACATGGTTTGTTATTATGTTCAAATACTATATTCATATAAAATTCCTATTTACCTAAGCCATTTTCCTATATCCAAACTTAGCATAGAGTTAGGTAGACAGAATAGTTAAGATAGATTAGGATTTGTTGTTTTGGGAGGCTAAAGGAATATTAAAGGATTAGTATATAGTGTAGGGTTAAGATCAGCTCTCTCTCTGCCATATTATAGTGACTGAATTTCAAGACCCGTTAACCAATTTTCCCAAATCTGAACTATATTCCACCATTCCACATAGGAATTATTCTAGTGTTAGGGAAACGCCAAGCCCTCTTTCACTCCATCTTCTTATCTTTTTCTTCCTCCCAAATAAACCCCTTACTTAATCTTAGAGAAAAGAGTGATTTATTTGATACATCATAATACTCTGAGTTGATTTTAGAGAGACACATAGGGAGGAAGGTTGGAGGAATGAAGGAGGTATCCAGGGAGGGTAAAGGGAAGAAGAAAGGGAGAAAGAAGGGAGAAAGGAAGCAGATTGGCAGATTTGATCTTGAATTATCATTCCTACTTAAATAATCCCCTATTACATTGGTTACATAAATAATCTCCCCAAAATAAATACTTACTCTCTAATAGCTATTTTTTCTGAATGCCTTGAAGAAACTGAGGACATGCTTTGAGACATCTGAAAGAGAAAAAAAAGAGAAGCAGTAAAAAGGATATGATATACTGAAATAGCTTATTGTCCTCAAATAATTTATTATTTAGCCAAACAGGATTTTAGACACTTAGAAACCTAAAATACTCAAAAAAATTTAAAAATTACATTTATCTAAAAGAATGAATTCAAATTTGGTTAAATACTCAAATTATTTTCCTTGATCACTGAGTATCTGAATATAATTACATTGAACAATTTTCCGAAGTTTTCTCTGATGTTAAAGTTATTTTTATTAAAAATATAGCTGGATTGAAAAGTGAACATATATTGTATTTAGTTGGCTCTCTAACTTACATTAAATACATGTAATTTTATGGAAACATGGAGTGGGGGGTTAGGCTGCACAAAGGATGGAATTCCAAATTTTGCAAAGTGGCAATAAGGAGGAAACATATAGAAATTATATTTTAGGTAAGAAATGCTTGAAAGCTGAAAATATTCTACTTCCTCTAATCTATTAATTTAATCAAAACATACACTGTACATGCAATATAAAAGCAAAAAGATACATATGTTTTAAGAATATATATTCTGGTGACATTGTAGTGTAGATTTATAAAGCTCATGAGTTAATGCTACTATGCTCCCCACCTTTATCAAATATGGGTATTAGTTTTTTTTCTTAGTGTTGACACAGTAAGAAATGCTTTGTGGCAGTGGGGAAATCAATTTATCTGGATATCAACTTCTTTATCTATGAAAAGAAGAGGATAAAATGATCCTTAATGGCCCTCACTGATATCCTTTGCAAATAAACTTACAAGATTAGGGGCTTTAAAACATCAATAATTTCAGCTTGTCATTAAAAGTATAGTAAACTCAAAGGTAGCACTGCACATGGAGTCAGGAAAATCTGACTTTAAATGTTGCCTCAGACACTTCTTAGCTGTGTGATCCTGGGCAAGTCATTTAACTTCTCTTGGAATAGTACCTATGTCACAGGACTGTTAGGGTAAAAAAGAGATAACACAAATAAATTATTAGGGAGAAATGCAAGTGTGGTCTTCAGTTTCCTCATCTACTAAATTATGGAATTAGAGTAGAGAATTTCTACAATCCTATGAAGTCTTCTTTCCAATTATTAAAGCAAATAACAAAGGAACTTATACTTGGCAACAATAAAAAGTAGCATATTTGTTTGCACATTCAAGGAATAAAACTGTCATTTAGAGACAATTCTGCAATTCACATTTTTTATTCACAGTACCTTTTCTATGATGAATAAATGGGAAAGAGGGGGGAGGGGTTCTACTACATGCCAAATATTGGGCCAAGAATCTACTCTTTTTTTTTTTTTTTTTAAACCCTTACCTTCCGTCTTGGAGTCAATACTGTGTATTGGCTCCAAGGCAGAAAGAGTGGTAAGGGCTAGGCAATGGGGGTCAAGTGACTTGCCCAGGGTCACACAGCTGGGAAGTGTCTGAGGTCAGATTTGAACCTAGGACCTCCCATCTCTAGGCCTGGCTCTCAATCCACTGAGCTACCCAGCTGCCCCCCAAGAATCTACTCTTAAGGAGCTTTAAGGAGCTGATATTTCCTGGATTAGACTAGATGCTGGTGAGACCCCTTTCATCTCTGATTCTGTGGTTCTTTCTACCTGTAAATATTTGGTTACCTCACCTATGTGGATCACTTAACCTTCCTGGGTCTCAGTTTTCTCAACTGTATATAACCAATTTGACTTAAAATTGATCATTTGATTATATTTTGTTTAAATTTTCAGTGCTCAGCACAGTGACTGTCATAAGTCTTACATGTTTCTCTACTGAGTCAGAAGCAATTCCACTGGAAATTATACATTTTAAATGGTTTTGAAATTATATACATATACACACAAAGAATTAAATGAGTAAATGAAGAAAAAGTATGAGGGAAATGAGAAGAATGTGAATTTCTCTATAAGGTATTAATATTGATCATAGACAAATGTGTATTTATATGTTTGAGTATATGGCCTACAACCACCTGTGAAGGGTACAGTGCTTAGGTAAAACAAATTGTAGGTTTGCTGAAGATTATATATGCTATATTATTTAACTTAATATTAATGGTTGCATGGTATCATCCTGTCCAAGAGAGTGTACATGTAGTAATACTATTAATGGTCTGTGATTCACTGGAGTGAATAGATCTTACTCTACCAATGATATCAGAATCCTTTTAAAACTTAAAAGAAAACTGAACTACTAACTACACAAATAAGCTATCCTCAATGTTCTCTACAACTTTGCTTGAAATATTTTCTTTCAAAATCTAGCTAGCAATTACTCCAGGTACAAGTTCTCTTCTTCTGACACTGATTATATACTTTATATTAAATTACTCACCAGTCATCTCCTTATCATGCTTCCTAGACAACAAACACTTCCCACAAAGACTTTATCTTACCATATCTTTTCGGGGGCTCATTATCCTGGTTAGTGGTTGCCCCAGTAGGACATTTTCTTTATTTCTGCCTCTACCCACACTCATTCACACATTTAATTCCTGCTTGCTGCCATATACCTTCAAGCCTCTCTACTTTTCTAGGTCTGAAACTGTAATCGAATTGCCTAACATTGCTACTGGAAAGAATGTATAAATCTACTCTATTAAACACTGACTCACTATCTCTGACTTTTCAAAAAAAAAAAAAAATTAGCCCTGGCCACAATTCTACTATGTTTGCTTGTCTCTGATAGAAGCTTCTTCTAGTCTAACCATTCTGGAGAACAATCGGGAATTATACCCAAGGGCTACAGGCTATAAAACTGTACATATCTTCCAACCCAGCATATTTTTGTGCTGTCAAAGAACTGAACATTGAGAAGATGACCATCAACTGGAGAAGACTAAACAAGTTGTGGTATATTATTGTGATTGAATATCATTATGCTGTAAGAAATGATGAGCATGAATGTTTCAGAAAACATTCCTAGGAAGATTTATGAACTAATGTAAAGTGAAGTAAACAGAACCAGGAGAACATTGAATTCAATAACAGCAATACTGTAGGGATAACCATGTAATGATATAAGGATGAACTGTGAAAGGCATAACTATTTTCATCAAGACAATGATCCAAGAAAATTCCAAAGGCCCCATAATGATAAATGGTATCCACACCTCCAGAGAGAGAACTAATAAAACTTTAAATACAAACCGAAGAAGATTTAAACTTCATTTTCCTTAGTGATTTTTTGTATGTTAATGTTTTCTTTTGCAATATGACTAATATGGAAATGTTTTGCATGACTTCACATTTATAATTGATATTACTTTTATTTATCCCTTACCTTATTTCTTAGAATCAGTACAAAGTATTGGTCAAGGCAAAAGAATGATAAAGACTAGGCAATGGGAACTAAGTGACTTGTCCACGGTTCCACAGGTAGGAACTGTTAGGCCAGATTTGAACCCAGGACCTCCTATATTCAGACTGGCTCTTTATCCACTGAGCCACCTAGCTGCCCTTAAACTGATATCATATTGTCTTATTAAGGAGGAAGGGGTAGGAAAAAGAGGGAATTTGTAATTTAAATGAATTCTTAAAAAATTTTAATACATAAATAGGAACTATTTAACAAATAGGTCCTTTATATATATACATACATACATACATACATACATACATACATATATATATATATATATATGTATATGCTGATTTGAAAAGTACTTGTTGCAAAGAAAATTGGAGATTATGGTTCATTTCAGAATATTTAGAACTAATACAAACAAAGCATTCAAAAGCAGATGAACTACTGATGGTGATCCTATGTATGAAAAGGGTACAAAAATAACACTAAGAAATATCAGTATGCTAAATAATACTTACTAGTCTCTGATTTAACCGCTTGTTTTCTTCTTCTTTTAACTGCAAAGTCTAGAGAACAAATTATAGTTTATTTTCTGTACAATCAATCTGAATGATAAAATACTTGAAGCCAAATAGTACTTCTTTGAGAAAGCTAAATTAAATCTAAAGAAAAATGAAACTCTGAAAACTTCTTTAAAAGAGCTTTATGTATCTGGTGACATTTTCTAATATGAACCAATTCAAAATACCCTGAAAGCTTGAAACAAAGCAATTATAAACATATCTATTTAAGCACTAATTTACAATATTTACATGAAAAAGAATTGCCAATTCTCAAGATCCTATTTGTCATTCAGACTTTTACCCATTTGAGGTGCATCAATTATACTTATGTTATCAGAATTATTGCTAGGGGGCCACTGGTTAGTTCAGTAGCAGAGCCAGACCTAGAGACAGGAGGTCCTAGGTTCAAATCTGACCTCAGGCATTTCCTAGCTGTATGACCCTGGCAAAAGTCAGAGTTAACCTCCATTGCCTAGACCTTACCACTCCTCTGCCTTGGAACCAATACATAGTATTGATTCTAAGATAAAAGGTAAGGGTTAAAAAAAGATTATTGCTCTTCTCATTTCATATTTTTAACCCAACCAAGATAAATACAACTTCTCATTTTCCCAAACTTCCCAACATATGTTTCCATTCCTAAAATTAATATAGGACTGCTACTAAAAGTAGGAAATGTGAAAAGATTCTAGTTTTTTTCTCTAATAATTATCTCTAATAAGTACCTTAACTGGTATTAAAAAATTATAAAGATTATCTGAGTTGCTAAGTTATTTTTAATAGAGACAGAATTCCTTAAGAATGTTAACTATACCCTTTAAAAAACCATAATAATTAAGAATTAAATTCTAAATTCAAAGAAGAAAAAGAAAATATACTTGTCAGCTAAAACTTATTAATGAATACCCCAGAGTATCCCAAAGTGAAGAATTTTTAAAAGTTACTTACTCTTTCTAACAACATTATCCTTTGTTTCTCTTCGGACAACATGTGAATATTTTCACTACAGAGAACAAAAAGGGAATTTATGAAGAAATAATCATCTCAAAAAAAGTTAAATCCTATCTTTAACTGCAATCTAAAATTATTTTAGTTTATTAATAAGTCAGCTTTCAAAAGGTTTGTTAAAATTAAGAACTTTGGAAGATTTTAAGATTTGACACAAGCTTAAGAAAATTAAAAGTGGAAAAAAAGGATATCAAATGCTTTCCAAAAATCTTGACTAGCTTTATTATTTACAACACTTCAATGAATCATGAATTTGTTATTATATTTGGAAAGTCTATCTTCACTTTTTCTCATCTCATGAGAATATGCTATCTATAACTTAAAATTTAGTGAATGTAAAATAAAAATTATTTCCCCCTTAAATTTCTGGGACTAAATCTTACTACTTGTTTCATTTTAATTTTCCTTTTGTTCCTTTTGAATGACCAATATAATATCTTCTAGTATATTAAGTACAAGTATGAATTCAGTTTTTTTCTTCCCCAAGTTGTAACAACTATAGTATTCCAGTGATCAATACACACATTTAAGCGTGGCCATTTAGTGAAAGCTGCATGATAGTGATTGGGTGATTTATGTCCTCTGAACCTCCCATGAAAAGAAACAAATGAAGAGCTCAAAAAATAAATGGTTGATGAATTTCTGGAAAATTAAATGGTCCTATCAGTTGATGCAATACTAAATGTATTTTTGGATTAAAATCTGCTCACTGGGGATGTCATTTAACCTTTTGAGGTTTCAATTCTCCTGCAAAAACAAGGAAATTGTAGGAGACCTGTAAAATCTTTTCCTATTCAAAATCTATAACTTTTAAACAAAGAATTTGATAAAATATATCAAATAATAAATATCTGTGAAGCTCCTAATGGGTGCTAAGAAATAGGAATATGAATTAGTCAGTCAATAAACATTTACTAAGTGCCTACTAGGTCAGCACTGAAGAAACAAGGGAAGGCTAAAGAGAGTTCCTTGTTTTTTTGAAGGAAACTGCCTTTATATTGGAATTGGAAATAACAAAGGAAAGGTAGTAGAAGTAAGGGGGAAATCAAGAAAACATTCCTGTAAAAAGATAAGAATTCAGTCAGAAGGCCAGTATTTCCAGACCAAATAGAGGAAAGAGGACAATGGTGGGATACTAGTTTATGAAGCACTCTGAATACCAGAGGATATATGCCTGGCATTTTTTCTCTTTTTGTCACTACCTCTGGGCTTCCTTTGCTTCCTTCAAGTCTCAGATAAAAGTTATATCTACTACTAGAAGTTTTTCTGACTCTTAAGCTTATTGTCTTCCTTCTAAGATCACCCTCAATTCACTTTCTATAATTGTTAATATTTGCCTCCCCTCTTAGATTTTAAGCAGGGTTTGACTTGTGCTTTCATTTGTAACCCTAGCATTACTTGTAAATAAAAGACCTAATCATGAAAATGAAGACAGTAGGGATAAAGGGGAAGTTTTTTTTATTTGTTTTATTATTTTTTTATCATTAGAATTTTTTTTAATTTGGTCAATTTCAAACATTATTAGTTGGTTACAAAAATCATTTTCTATTCCTTCCTCCACTCCCATAGCCGGCGCGCAGTTCCACTGGGTATCGCATGTATTCTTGATCAGAATCCATTTCCATGCTGTTGGTATTTGCACTAAGATGTTCATTTAGAGTCTATATCCCCAATCATATCCCCTTCAACCCAAGTCATTAAGCAGTTGTTTTTCTTTAGTGTTTTTACTCTGAATGTGGATAGTGTTTTTTCTCCTATAACCCTCTGGGTTTTCAGGATCAATGCGTTACCACCAATGGAGGAGTCCATTACATTCGATTGTACCACAGTGTATCAGTCTCTGTGTACATTGTTTTCCTGGTTCTGCTCCTTTCGCTCTGCATCACTTCCTGGAGGTTGTTCCAGTCCCCATGGAATTCCTCCACTTTATTATTCTAAAGGGGAAATTTTTAATCACTTCTGTATGCCATAAATGCTACAGATGAGAATGAGGTGCTTTGAAAGATAAAGATTTCAGAAGCAAACAATTGATTAAGAGAACGGGATTTACATTTCTGAACTGTCAATTCAATAGTAGTTGAAAAAGGGCTTTTGGTCAGGGATAGACCATACCACATTAGAGGAGGCAAGAACAGTTTTGCCTATATTCTTGCAAATTTAACCAAATGTGATTTAAACTGAAATGCAAGGGGACAAATATATACCAAGACAGATAGAATAAAAAAATAGATATCATATAAGAAAAAACACTAATAGAGATGCCAAAGACACTGCTGCCAGATATCTAAAGAAAGGCTAGTCTCTAAAATTCTTTGAGCTTTTGATTTCTTGTCTTTAAAATGGGCATGATAATATCTGGATTATTATCTCAGTCCTATTTTAAAGAAAGGGCTTTGTAATCTTTCAAGTACTACATAAAATTATTGTTCACATGACAAAAGGCCCTTTGCTTTACACAATTATGTCCTTTAGTTTTCTTTAAAGCTTAAAACTTTATGAATAGCATATATACTGATTATAGATTACTGACTCTACCAGAAACAAGAAAGAATAAAATGATAGTTAATTAATATCCCTAGGTAACTCAAATGTGTTTCTTATTGTGTTAATGTTAATTCTTTTGTGTTTCTTTGATTGAAAGTAAGGCATTAAACCATTTAACTACACTAGACTTATAATTATTTTTGCAACCCTTTTTGTATTGTGTCAGTATCATTAGCAAAAATATGGCCTTCCATTATTTAGAGCTTATAACATTCTCTCCTTGTTACACACTGTGCACTAAGATAATTCTCTGGAAAGGCCTGGCTAGCAATGTCTGAGGATACATGCACATAAATGAACACTTACTGTACAGACATCATGCTTGTTTCCATTGCTGAATCTGTTCTTCCTTCATCTGCTATTTCTGAAGCTAATCTGTCTGTTTCACCAGGGAGTTCAGGTGCACAAGCACCACAAAGTTCAGGAGCTGTAGCTAAATATGGTGGAGGAACAAAACTGCTACTGCGCAATTTATTTACTTCTTCTTCAAGTTTTTTCTTTTCCTCAAGTAAACGTGCTCGATCTTCAGAAAGTGATTCAATTAAATCTGAACAACATAAAGAATAAAACAAAATCAATGAACAAAATAACATTTAAGATATTTTTGATGAGCTGTAAATTTTAAACAAAAGATTAAAATATTGTATTAGAATAAATGGAACTAACCTTTATCTCGTTCCTGTTGTTGCATTGTATTTTTCAATTTGTCACTAAGATCATTTATTATATTTTCTTTCTTCATTTTTTCTCTTGTTAGAACAGTGTTAAAATTAGTCTAGGATTAGAAAAATGAAAATGATTTAAAATTAATAGTCTAGACATTAAAATAGAAAATGACTAACAAAGTTTTAAAAAGTTGCTGATTATCTTTTTTTTAAAAGTGCCAAGAAAAATAAATGGAAAAAACTCAATCCAAAGATGTCTTGGCAATTAAATTTGCTGTTAATTATACATCAAAATATTTGCGAATTCCTGTCATCTTCTGTCCTCTTTTCTATTATCATCAAAGACACTATCGTCTTGATAGAAGCTTCTATCAAGAAGTAGAAATGGGTTTCTTAAATGATTACCAACCTTTCAAGAATCAAGTTAAGACATAAGAATAGGACATTGTGAAAAAGCAAAGAATATTAAGTATCATAATGCATTTAAGACTGCCAATAGTTTTTAGTTTAGTTTCTAGTACTTTATATGTGAGATCCTTGTTCAATAACAAGCAAAATGTACAGAAATATAGGAGCTGGAATGTATCAGTTGCCTTATGACTTGATAGAAACAAAATGAGAAGACTGGAAGGACAACTAACAGGAATTGTTTGAAGAGGTAAGGAAGAGGATAACCAAAGGCAACAAAAATCACCTAACTTTACATGCATGACATTTGTCATCTCATAGTGTAGTACCTATGAATACTTTCAAATAAAAGATTATAAAAATTAATGCAGCTTATTCACCAGCATTGATTGCAGAAGATGAAAACGTAGGAAAATTCTAATGAAAAGTCCAAAATAAATCAACATATATTGATACTCAGTGACTTCATGCAAAAGTGGGAATAGCTGAGGATGGTGAGAGAGCACTGGACATGGTGAGCACCATATAATATCTCAAACTTAAAACTGATTATATTTTAGCAAAAAGGAAAATTGTCACTAATATAGAAGATATCCCTAAATCAGCTTTATATACAATTAGGTCTCTGACCTGTCAATTAATAAAATGCTATAACAAGGGGAAAAAAGTGATAATTGAAACAGTATATTGAAATATTTGAAAAAGAGGTTAATAATGAAAAATCAGCAAAAGACAACGGATATTACACTGACAATTTATCTAAGCTCCTTCATCTTTAATTCTTGAAATTATCTTTTAATCTTTAATCTTTAAATGAGTAAACTAAAACTAATAAGTACCTTAGTTGGCAAACATTTGGCTTAACTTGCAAAACACAGAGAAAGGTGGCTAAAGAAAATACTAATTCAAAATATAAACTCATTTGTAAAATCTTACAAAGTAGGTTAATGGATGATTATCTACATTGTAGCTTACTCTCCAAAGGCACTCCCTAGGACCAAGTTTCCTCCTCTTCACTGGCCATATTTTGCTCTGTCATAACAATATGTCCTCTGCCCTTTCAACTCTTGCTCTAAACTGAATTCATAACACTTACATTGCCTATCTTGACAGGAAAAACCCATTTGGTTCTGTGACTTCTCAAGACTTTAATTTCCTTCTCTGGCTACCATTATGTTGTCTCTCCTATCAGAATGTAAGCTCCTTGAAGGGAAAAATAGTATCCCTTGTGCCTAACACAGCAATTAGTACATAATACTTTATAAATGCTTTTCATGCATCAGCTCATTCATCTTAAAACTGTGAAGCATAGAAGCAGATTAAAGAAAACCTGGAAAGGGTAAGCAAAATTATCTGTAGGGCATTTAAGAATGGCAATGGAAGGATAAGAAACAGAAGGAAAAAAGGGAATGATCTTCAACAAAGGTTTCTTTTGTTTTCACTATCATCATAGCATGTAAAAATGGTGAATAAAAAAATCAGTGGAATTGGACAAAGTTTACACAGATAAAATCCATGGAGGTGACAAAACTGTAAGGGTTTTAAGGGATCAATTCACAAGGAGGAAGGTATCATAGAGCATTATAAAAAAGTTCATACATGGGGCAGCTGGGTGGCTCAGAGTCAGACCTAGAGAAAGGAGGTCCTGGGTTCAAATCTGGCCTCCAGCTGTGTGACCCTGGGCAAGTCACTTAACCCTCATTGCCTAGCCCTTACCACTTTTCCTCCTTGGAGCCAATATACAGTATTGAATCCAAGAAAAAAGGTAAGAGTTTAAAATTAAAAAAAGGTCATACTTCATTAACACTAAGAAAAAAACAACTAAGATATCAATAACTACACTAAGCTATGTGCCTTATTTTTACATGTATACAAAATCATTAAGACCTATCAGCATAAGAAATTCTGAATAATGATATTAATAGAGAACAAATTTGATTCTCACAAGTAGTAAGCTAACACAGAACATATCTGCCATTATGCAATGAAAAATGTAAAGGCTACAAGATGACTGTTTATAATTATGAAAAATGAAAGTTCATTTACATATCAAAATCAATCATGAACCCTCAAAAGATAGGACAATAGAAATGACACTTTAATTAACAGCACTCTATTCATAAATATTAAAGTAAAACATAAAAGAGGAAGAGAATGCTTTCCCAAATCTTTCCACCCTTGTGCTGATAAGGAACGAAGGCAGAGTCAAAACTGGAAAGGGATTCTCTATGAGAAAAATGACTCTAGATAATCCTGTTTGCAGATAGCAGGATAATGGTTATATGATGCCCTGGAATATTGCAGAACATCCTAGTCATCAGGAAGTTACAAGCCTCTCTTCACTTTAATAACAGTATTCTACTGATGCACAGTTGAAAGATAGAACACCATTCTTCAAAGGATAAGAAATGAGTATTACAAAGGGCAATGGAAATGAACACTATAGTTATAAGCACATTATAATAAAAACTGCAAAGAACAAAAAGTAAAAGATGTTACCAGGGAAATAAATGCTAGCAAGAGAAGATGGGCTATTCACAAAGTAAGTGAAGTTTCAAGTGTTCCAGTGGTATCCTCAGTGTCAAGAGAAAGCAAAGAAGGCCTCCAGCAATTTTAGTGTCCATCCCTTCTGATGAACTCATGGGAGGACAGGGACAAGAGGCACAAAAAATGAAGCAGGCATGGAGTGGTTTTAAGGTACATCTCTGAGGAATCAACCAAACTGATCCATTTGCGTATTTGAGAATTAATTAATTTGATGTTAATTTAACATCAAATAAAATTATCTATTTCCTTTTGAAACTGATTGCTAAAGTTGTGAAAATAATAATATAAATGTGTCCTATTTAAATTATAACAATCAGATATTTTTTCCAACAGGAAATGTCTCTCCTTGCAGGAATTTTAAATAATAGAAATGAAGTTGGAGAATTTCTGTTTAAGAATGTAGCAGAGTATCCTTTATTTCTCCACTTTTTTCTTTTTCTCTTGGCCACTCAAACCTTATGAAAAAAAGCCTTATGAAAAAAGGAATCCTGGTACTGCCTAGAATTTTTTTGGGGGGGTGGGAGGTGGTGGTGGGGAAGAAGTTATGTAGAATTAGGATGCAAGGAAAGTGCTATGGAAAATGACACCAAGCACACCAGAGTTAAAATCGGGTTTCAGACATTTTATTTAAATGGTGAACTTGAGCTAGTTACTTAACTAATCTCAGCCTCAGCTTATCTATAAAATGGCAATAGCAACAGTACCTGTCTCCCAAGGCTGGTGAGAAGATCAAAAAAGTTAATAATTGTAAAGCTTTAGCATAGTGTTTGGCAGATAGTAAGTACTACAAATATGTTAATTATTATTTATAGTAATGGCCACTGTATTTATATGGATAAGGACATTAGTCAATAAGTTTAAATGTACATGTTTACTATTTACTATAAATGTAAATGTTTACTATTTTCCTCAGAAAAGACTGAAAAATTAGAAGGCCACAAAACCATATATGCTAGTTGCAAGTTCAGAACTTTCTACTACAGTATAGTAGTTATGAGTGAAGCTTACTTCACTTTTCTTTCCCCCTTACCTCTCCTCAAAACACTTACAAAAAGTACTGGTAATTTGGGGTTTTTTTTAGGTTGCAGACTAATTTTGAATTTCTGAATAGGTTGGGTCCTTAAATCGCTTAGTCTAAACCTGTATTTTTAAAATTTAGAATATTTTTCCATGGTTACATGATTCATGATACCCACCTACTTTTTCCTCTCCACTCCTAGAACTGACAAGTAGTTCCACTGGGTTATAAATGTATTATTGTTCAAAACCTATTTCCATGTTATTCATATTTGCAATAAACTTTTAATATCAAACCCCTAATCACATCCCTATCAAACTACATGATTGATCATGTTTTTCTTCTGCTTCCACAGTTAATTTTTTGGACGTGGATATCTTTCTCAGTAGAAAAGTCTATTACATTCAATTGTGCCACAATGTATCAGTGTACAATGCTCTCTTGTAAACCCTTATTTTATCAAGTCATAAAGTCAGAGAGATAAGTTGCTGAATTGTATAACTCCTGTCTAATGCTAATTTAATTAGGTGTCAACTATTCATTAAAATGGGAACTGGAAATTGGGTGTACAGTACAAAGAATGAAATAATCCCTACTCAAAATGTGACCCATTTCTCCAGGAAAATCGTAAGAAGTTTCACTGCAACCAGGATAGTGATCAAATCATATAACATGAGGGAACTCTAAGTTAATCTTGATTAACTACACTGTAATAGGTTCATTTTAAATGAAAACTATAGCCAAAAATCATTTACCAGATAAATTAAGTATTATGATTTCTGATCTGTCTCATCACTTCCTAATTTGAAAACAAATTTTTTTGTTTATAGATCTTTCAGGGAACTTTCTATCTTACTGTCCTACTCCTAAAAGATTTCCTTAGTTAGGCCTCTTGAATAGTAGATTTCCATTATCATTTTTAGGTCTTATGGGGAACAAGGCTGATTAGATAGACTACACAGGCAAATATTAGTCCTAATGCTGTTAATTCCCTGCAAATCCCCAGGAAAAGAAAGACAAACTTACCTGTTGCTCTGCAATCAAGGATGTTCGAACATTTTGCATTTCTTCATTCTTTCTTTTTTCTTGTTCTTCAAGTTGTTCTAAAAACTTGGCCTTCTCTTCCTGAAGTTTTTCCTGAAGTTCAGCAACTAAACTTGATGAATCTTCACTGGTATGCTCAATGGGAGGACTTGAAAAGCGAATATAATATTGAGAACAAGCTATTAAATTAATGAAATAAATGCCTTCTTAAATACTTCAATGATGTTACCGTACCTTAGCAATTAATAGGTTTATAAAAAGAATTGTGATATATTATAAGAGAATTTTTTTCCCTTCAAACATAGTAATGCTTAAATAATACTGAGAACATATCTACATGAATTCTGGCTTCCTATGATTTGGAAAAAGCAACTGAAAGGACATGGTATGATAATATAGCAATATCACTGTAGCTAAGAGCTTATACTTTGTGTCATTCTTATGTTACCCAAAAAAGGATTAAAAAACTTTTAAAAGTTATCCTCCATTCTTTAACATATTTTCTAGAATATGGTCAGCTAGGCTATGCCTTAAGATTTCCTATGAAACTAAACATACTATACCTGACAAGATAGTCATTCCAGTTTTAAAGAGCTCTAATTATAAGAACTCATGTTTTTGGCCAAAATATTTGCTCCTCAGGTCATTTCTACCTAGTGCTGCTATAGCTTAAGTTAAATGGAAAAACTGTCATCTCCCTAATGCATAATATTAATAATTATTAATTATTAAGAAAAAATGCCTTCCAAAGAATTGGAAATTGAGGGGATATCCTTTAATTGGGGAATAGCTGAACAAATTGTGGTATACATGGTGATAGAATACTATTTTGCTATAAAAAATGATAAGGAAAGGATTTCAGGAAAAGCTGGAAAGATCTGCATGAATTAATATAAAGCAAAATACCAGGAGAACACTGTATACAGAAATAGCAATATTGTATGATGATAAATATAATAATATTTTATGATGTAAAGGAAGACTGTTTTACCTCCAGAGAATTGACTGAGGAGCAAGATCAAGGAATACAAACTTTCACTCAGTGTATTTATGGTTTTATTTGTGGTTTTGGTTGGGCATGATGGTGCTCTTACAATAATGACCAAGCCAATATAGAAGTGTGTTTTGCATGACAATACATGTATGGCCCAGATCAAATTGCTTACCATTTCTAAGAGAGCAGAGGGAGGAGACAGTTTGGATCTTATAATTTTGTAAGACATATGCTGAATATTATTATTACACATAATTGAGAAAATAAAATCTCTTTGAATTTAAAAAAATGCTTTCACCAGCAAGTGATGACCCCATGATCAAATTCCATTATATCTTTCAGACACAAGAGAAAAAACTTCCCATTTATGCAATTTTCAAAAAACTATTAATATTTTAATAGAGAAAGAAAATAATTGTCAAGTCCTTTACAAATATTTCTTTTTATCCTCACAAAAACTTTGGGAATAGGTACCATTATTATCCTCATTTTACAGATGAATAAACCAAGGTAGAGGCAAGTGGTTTGTGTATTGCGGTCATGCAGAGGTCTGAGGCCAGTTTTGAAATCAGTTCTTCCTAACTCCAGTTCAGTCTTTATGCCAGGAAAAAAGTAAAAACAAAATAACTTCCTAACAATTACAGCTGTCTCCAAGTGGAATTGCTTGCTTCAAGATGGGGTAGATCACTTCTTTGGAAGTATTTTAAGCAAAAGCTAGAGAGAGTAGTGAAATATCTTGTATGGACTAGACTAAATGGTACTGAGGTTCCTGCTATCTCTCAAATTGTACTCCCTAACAATGCAGTTAGAATCTAAGACGTAAAAGGAATGAAGGACATTTGGCTCTTCAAATAATATATTCTTTGTATCAAGGTGCTGCCCTGAACATAGTCATTTGCTCTTTCCAGGAAAAAAAAAAGTCAGTCATCAAACACATCTTGCTTACACAAACAAAAAGTTTTCAACCTTTTTGTGTTATGGATATGAAGTCAGGTAATTAGTTATATTGAAACAGTAAAAAAAAATTCATGAACAATTTTACAGATTCCAGATTGAAAACTCTTATTCTATCAAACACCTCTTTGAACACTTCAAATGTTTTCCTCTAAGGGAAAGAACAGGAAAAATTCCCCTCAAACCAATAAAGCTAGGTAGGAAAATAATTCTTTATTAATAAAGAATTGGAACTGAAAGGGATTATAGCTTCATGTGAAATCCAAAAAGTGAAAAACATGTTATATAATTTAAGTTTAGTTTGTATTAAGACTAAAATGGCACATAAACCTATGTTGTGTACTTTCACAACCACCTTCACTGGTTTACTTCCATTCCTTAGGAAAATTTCTTTTCGATCTTTCAAACCTTTAGCTCCTCTATAAAATAAGATGGTTGTTACATGATTTTAAGCCATTAATTTTATTTAGCTTCTGGTTATATTTAGTTTTTATCTAAATGCCACTTAGCTCTCTCAAAACTCAGAAGATGACTTGATGCTACTAGGGAAGTTAGGTTGCTCAGTGGATTAAGAGCCAGACCCAGGGACCAGGAGATCCCTGGGTTCAAATCTGGCCTGAGACACTTCCTACTTATGTGACCCTGAGCCAAATCACTAAACCTCCATTGCCTAGCCCTTACTGCTCTTCTGCCTGGTATTGATTCTAAAAGAGAAAGTAATAGTTCTTTAAAAATAAATAGATGCTACTATGGTTTTGTCTAAGTCTGCAACAAAAATCTCAAGTGAAAATGGATCCAGAGTTCATGAATGAAGTATGTACAAATGGCTTTCGAAATGCCTTTAAAGACTAAAGTTTTTTTTTAATCTGTTGTCCTAAGAAACAAAAAATACCACTTGTTCTTGGCTATTTTTTTAGTCAACACATAAACCTAATTAGAGCTAAGAAACAATGTATACAAAACACTTATGTAAAACTTGCTTATTTTCTTGAACATTTTATCTTCCTGACAATGCTTAAAAGTTAGTATTAGTTTCTACTAATACTGTTGCTACTACCTATGCTCCCCCCTCCATATGGGCAATCCAAGAAATATATAGGAATAGATAGGAAAATAAGATAGGAAAATAGCATTTGCTTGGAGATTAAAGCAGCAATACGGTTAAAGTGTAAGTTTTAGATTCATTTAGCCCTATGTAAATTTGGAATAATATTCATACCTATGGCTGTTGTGAGGAAATTTTATATATGTATGTATGTATATATGTATGTATATATATAATGGGTATCATTTTGAGACAGTCAGGTAAGATTTTGAGATCTTAAGTAATAATAAAAGCCTACTGGTTGAGGAACTGTGTCATAATCTAACTGGAATTCTGAGTGCTTTCACTTTTAATACCATGAATACTTTTAATACCATTTTATTTGTGTTACCAACTAAACACAGGATACAAAAAAAAAGAATATTCTTATTTGGTCTAATGGGAGAGACAACATGCAAACAACTATGTACAAACAAGACATACACAAGGATAAATTATAGATACTCAACAGAGGGAAGTGACAGCACTGTCCTGTAAAGACAAGATTTTTGCTGAGTATAAAGGAAGCCAAGAAGCAGAGATGGAGAGTGCTGTAGGAATGAGAGTTGAAAGACGATCTTGTTTGAGGAGGTATGCGGCTGGACTGTAGAGAGGATAGAGATAAGGTGTAAGAAGACTGGAAAGGTTGGAGGGGATCAGCCTGTAAAAGGATTTGAATGTCAAAAGATTTTGTATTTGATCCTAGAGGTAACTGGGAACCACTGGAGTAGTCATGGGTGGCATGGTCAGACCTATGCTTTAGGAAGAACTTTTTGACAGCTGTGAATGGAGAATAGCCTGGAGTGATAAAAAACTTATAGAAGGTAGATCAACCAGTATAGAATGGCAATAGGTGAAGTCCTATACTATGGAATGGCAATGTCAGAGAAAGTAATGCTACAATGGTAAAATCAACAAGCCTTACAACAGGTTGGAATCCAGTTTTGGTCAGATTAAATTTAAAATGTCTACAGTATATCTAGTTTAAGATGTCCAGGATGGAGGCCTGGTAAAATGAAAAAGACCTGGCAGCAGGTTGGATGTGGATTTAGTTACCTCAGGATTTAGGTACCTCAGGTGTGTATCCAGGAAGTTTAGGCAACAATACCAGTAGAAGACCCTTTCCTCTTCCTCACCTAGTGTTCCTCTTATGTCCTGAAAAGGTTTTGTTATGTGCTTTTAGGTTTCAATTACGTGTTTTGTTTTGTTGTTTTTGTTTTTTTTTTAACTTTTCTCTTTCTTGGATGGGGAGGCAGCCCAGAATGGAGGAGTTTGTAGCCTCCCTCTGGGAGGTGCTGGGGTGTCATTGTACACACCCTTTCTTGTTGGTCTAAGTTCTAGCTTGGGGGCAGGGGCTGCTGGGTGCTGGTGCTCTCTTATCCATGCCTGTAGCTCTCAAGGCTTGCCTGTCTTTAGCTGTTGCTGCATAAGTTTCACTGGTGTACGTGATGTTGGGCCCTCTCACAGTCTGGAGTTGATTTGAGAATTGAGACAGGAATGCAGCAGAAACATTAATTAAAAACAGAGTCAAGGATAACACCAGGATAACACCTTGAAAATTAGGAAGATGATACTTTTGGGGGGGAATAATTCTTATTCTAATGCCTAGTCAACAACTCCTAGTATCAATTTTCAATTGTTTAATAGAAAAAAGGGTAAATCTCAAGTGCAACATAAAGGAGGCTTCCTATTTAAGAAAAATTGATAGCTATAACCATGTTGATTATCCTAGTCGTTTTCATTTATTTTAGTAAAAAAGTTTACACAAATCTTTTTTAAAAGATATTAAAGATCATATGGAAATTTGTATAATCTTTTAGGCCAATAGCAAATAAAACCCAGAAATTTCAACTCATATATTAGCTTTCAGTGTACTGTCATAAGTGCTACACTGAAATTAGCCTGTTGAGTATACTTCTGGTATTTCCGAAGGAAAATGAGCTACCTTCTCATATATCCAGTACCTTAAATAAACTCTTGGACTGAACCTGACATGGAACCATAACTACATGTTATTTCAGATCATACTGAGAGATCGCAAATACAATTTCATTTTTAATTATATCTTTATATAATCTTTTAGGTCAAGGATCATGAAAATAATGTATAGGAAAGGTCTTTTTAAACTATGAAGAATTAAAACTAATGAAAAGTTTTTATTTTGATTATTGAGTGGTATAAGTTTTAAAAGAATGAGAAGGAATTTGTAATGGAAATCTCCACCAAAATTTCACTTAATGGATTTTCATTCTTTCAAAAGCAAACAAACAAAAAAAAATGAGTTTCTACTGTACCAGAGGAAATATTGGTTCAATTAATGTGAGGAATAACCGAGGTGTTACTATCTTAATTCTGTATTGAACTTCATATAGAATTTTTAATTGTTCTTAGTCATCATCATGTATCTAGTAATGCAAAGGACTTTAGAAGTACCTCAGTCTAATCTCTCATTTACAGATGATGAGCTCAAGGACAAAACTAATAGATATGAGGCAAAACAATTATATTCTCGACTTGTTCAGTATTCTTATTTCATTTCTATTTCTATTATTTCTAGTTATTCTCAGGATTAATTTGTTCAAGTATCCCATCTATGCAGTGATTAAACACAGACCCTTTTCCCAATAGATGACAGACATAAATGAATATATTTTTTAAAATGGGTACATCTAGTAAAGTCAGTCATATCTACCTGGGAAGGAGAGTAGACAGAAATTACATTTGTGTTCAACTTCATGGAAAGAATCTGGCTAGAGTCACAGAGGAGGCAACTGTGGTTGAGGGAATAAGTATAAAAGAGAAAGAGCAAAGGGCAGATTTTTTTTAAGAGTATCTCTAAAGGAACAAGTTTAGTTCAGTTCTTGCTCTCTCACTAACTCTTAAAAAACCTCAATATCTTTTCTCAAAATTCAACCTGCCTGAGATCACTAAATTATAACTGGAAGAAACTTCCAAAGGCATCTAGTTCGAAAAATTCTTTTTTTGAGACCTCCTCAAACAAGATTATACATTGGGAAAAAAATGTTGGCAAGTCAAACTGCATATCAAGATCTTCTGAATCCAGATGTTTAATTTTCAACAGATGTTTAAAAAAACAACAACAATTCTCTAAATATGGTATCTAAAATACAAGAAAGATGGTGACATAGTGAATCCTCACTATAAACTTGGAATCAAGTCTCTACATATGGGTACTTCAACTTTGGGGAAAAAAACTTTTTTAAGGAATGAAATTTCAGTAAAATCAAATCCATTTTCCCCACTAATTTTTAATAAATAAATCGTATATTTCCTTTGGCAAATAATTAGGTATAAGCTTGCAATAAAATCACAATTGAGAATTTGATCAGCTTTTTATAATAAAAAATTCACAAGTTTATAATGGAAAATGAATTTTTAAGTTTTATTAATACTGAAAACAGAAAAAGTAACTTTTAAAATCTTAGTTACAAATTTTTAAAATATTATACTCATAAACAAGAACATACTACTAGACTGAAAAGTATCTTTTTCTCAAACCACTTACTCGGTATTTAAAAATGGGATCATGTTATTTTCCTTGATTGTTTAGATACATTTTGTAGGACCAGAAAGAAAGTTTTTTTGTGTTTAAAAACAAGTTGAACATAGTTGATATGGCAGGATGAAAGAAAATGTGGCAATAAGTGAACATGAAACAATATTAGCCATACACACTGGCAAAAGAAGAAACACATTCCTTAAACATAAGGCTTTTGAAGGCATGGGAAGTTTCTAATCTGCTACTGTATATTACAGACAGATCTATATATAGATGATTTCTTAAATATCTATAAAATTGTACCGTAAAGTAATGTGCTATAAATTTTTCATTTCTTACAGCTATGATTTTGATAATACTAATCATATCATGGCTATCATGTGATAATATTTCAAAGTAAAGTTCCAAAGTAAGGGCATGATGCCTTACCAAACATCATTAAAATGGCTGCATAAAAATATGACATTAACCAAAACAACATTACAAGACATAGTTGAGTCTATGGAAATAGGATTTTAAGTGGCTACAGGACTATAAATTATAAAGGGGTATAATTAAATGTATTACTTTACTGGAAAATGACATTAGTCAAGGCAATATGAAGTAAAGTATATTGATGGTTCAGAAATAACCATTTGCTACACATGTGAGACAGGAAAAAAAAAACAAAAAAGGAAAATCCATAGTCTTCCAATCTTTGGAAATAGGAGACCTGGGTTTTTTGGGCATTTTTAACTTGTACAGGAGAAATCCTGATATATTATCTCTATAAAACTTTATACTATATTTAAGAGGAGTCCTAAAACTGTAAAATAACACATTGAGTACTCTTAATTCAGGGGAACACACAGCTGTAAAACACTGGGTTCATAACTTAAATTATACTGAATAAAAAGAGCCACACGACAGTAAGCTGCATGTCAAAGATTCAAAAGATCAAATTAAAACCCTTTGAAAACCCTAAAAGTATTATACTGTTGTTTCTGTTATAAGGAAGCTTAAAAACTTACTCTAATACTACTACTGGTATTTCCTAAATGGCCACTGCATTATTGCTCAAAATAATTAACTCCTTTAATGACTAGACAATAGTAATTATGTATATAACTGAAATACCAATTTTGACTTATACAATCACATGACTCTTCCCCAACATTTACCTCAATGAAAAATTAGAATATTTAAAAGTTTGTTATTTCAATCATACACATATGTGAACACACAAAATGTTATTTCATTTGCCTATTTTTTTTACTTTTTAAAAGGATATCATTACACATAATATGATACATCAGCTATATGATAATAGATATAACTGATTACTTAACATAGTTAGAGTTCATACATTTGACTTCGTAAGATTTATATATATATATAAAGGACACATGATCACTTGGAAACGATAATTATAACAAGAATATGAGAGACAAACATTAGTTTCAATCATAAACACTGAATTCTTACCTTTTGGTTATTTGACTTTCAAGATGTTTAATTTTTTCCAACAGTTCTTTTTCAACAGCTTCTCTCTGTAACTCAAATTCTTTAAGGGCAACTTGAACAGCTTCTTCTTTTTCACAATTAAGCTTCTGAACAAGTTGTTCCCTGTCTTGTCCTTGATTCATAACTATTTTTTCTTTGTCTTCTTCAAGCTTGTGGATAATAGCTTCATATTTTTCTTCTTGTTGGACCAATCTTTCATTACTTTGTTTTTCAAGAGCACTCAATTCCAACTCCAACTTACTCTGCAATTCCACTATTTGTTCTCTCAATTTAGTTTCAATTTCAAAAGCTTGTTGATGTAAAGATGTTACCTTGTTTAGTTCAGCTCTCAATAAATTTGATTCTTCTTCATGTCTACTGACCAACTCTGAAATGCACTGATCTTTTTCAATGGTCATTAGCGTTTTCAGCTCTGCTAAGCCTATTTGGTAGTTCTCATTATTATCTATAATCTTCTGATTTAACATGCTTATCTCTGATCTCAAGTTTTCTGTTTCTTTTTCAATGAGAATCTTTAAGGTTTCTTGCTGTTGGGCTTTGCTTTCTTCTAACAATATTTTCATTTCATCAGTTTCTGCTTCTTTCAAAGCAAGTTCAACCTCTAACTTGCACCTCAGGTCAGACAAATCAGAAACTTTAAATTTTAACTCCTGTAACTGCTGTTCTTTTTCTTGGACAACTATTATATGGGATTCTTGTATCTGATCGAGTTTTTGTTGATTTTCCTTTTTTAAATTATCTAAAGAAACCTTGTGGTCACTCAAAACTTTTTCAAATTCCTGAGAATGCCTGTCTTGAAGAGTATCTTCTAGTTCCTTCAGGTGACTCTGCTCCAAACTTTGAAGCTCTGCCCTAAGAAGATGTAATTTTTCTTCATTCTCAACATGAAGCTTTTTCAAATCTTCCAACACAACTTCTCGTGACTGCTTCAGTTCTTTAATTTCAAAATTTTGGTTCTTCATAGCATGCTCTAACTCTATCAGCTTTTGATCTTTTTCATTTTGTAGGCAGAGGACAGCTTCTTTTTCATTTTTAACCAAAGCAAACTCATTATCTTTATTTTGTAAAACCTCTTCAAGACCTACTAAATCTCCTTTTAATTTATTAATCTTTTTTTCATTTTCTTCACTATCTTTTATTAATGCATTGAGTTTAGCTTCATACTCATTTTTTAATGACTGCTGTTCTTTCTGATGTTTTTCTTTTAGTGTTATTTCCAGGGAATATTTTACTTTTTCAATGATATTTCGGATTTCTACAGCTGTACATTTTAAAGAATTAGAGAAATCACACTGTTCTTTTTGCACAAGAGTTCTGAAGTGACAGAGATCTTCTTTAATGTTTTGTAAATTGAACTGTGATTCCTGGGCAACAGCTCTGCATTTTTCTATTTGAACATTTAGAGAAGCATGGTCTCCTGAATCATCTTTACTACAGATATTTGTATCCTGCATGCGTCTGCTGTCAATTGCATTAATAACTGAAGAATACAGTGATTCCACCATCATTTCTGGACTTTGTGGATCACTTATAGGATTAGGAGATGTTAGATTTTCTTCTATTACAAATTCATTCACTGCTGACATAAAATCAGATTCAGGGCTTTCAGCTAAGGAGTCTAAATCTAAAGATTCTTGGTGAAGGTTTTGTTCTATATTTGGGTGAGGAATTGTTTCAAAATCAAATGTATGAGCATCAATGCTATCTGGAGACAATTCTTCTAATGGACACACTGGAGGACACAAAGGATCCTGAATAGTGAGTGGAGGAGGAGTTCTAGGTGAGGTAGTAGTTGTAATTCCTGTTGTACTTTCCATCCTTGGTGTAGTAGCAGATTGTGGGGATGTTTGACTCATGGAAGCCTAGAAGAAAAAAAGAACACAAAAAAACAGATGAATTAAAAACTATGTAAAAAATTCTCTTCCTTGTTTTCATTTTCCTAACCTCTCCTCTCCCTGAGACAATAAGCAATGTGATATAAATTTTACAGATAGTAGAGGAAAGCTAGGCAGCTCAGTGGAAGACAGGCCTAGAGAGCCAGGAGGTGCTGGGTTCAAATCTGACCTCAGACATTCCCCAACTATGTGACTCTGGGCAAGTCACTTAATTTCCTCTGCCTAGCCTTTACTGCTCTTCTGCCTTGGAACCAATAAACAATATTAATTCTAAGACAACAGTTAAGGGTTGGAAGAATATATATAGATATATAGAGAGATACTGAGATTATGTTTTGACATTTAGATCCTATCAGTTTTTCCTCTGGAGGCAGAAGGCATTTTTCATAATGAGTTTCTGGGACTGTCTTGGATTATTATATTGCTGAAAATAACAAGGTCACTCATAGTTGTTCATGAAAAAAATGATTGCTGATAATGAATACAATGTTCTTCTGGTTCTGCTCATTTCATTTTATATCAGTTCATGTAAGTCCTTCTAAAAAAACTATATTCTTAATGTTTAACCATACATAATTGCAAATTTAAAAAGCCTACCTTTTGTTCACTCAGTAGGTCTGTAATGGTCTGTGACATTTCATCCAAACTTTGTGCTGCTTTCACTAAATTATGTAGTGCAAGTACATGCTGGTGTAGAGGTTCAAAGTCACAAAGTAATGGAACCCTGAGCGAAAGAAGAGTTTTTATTTTTATTTCTGATGCTAGTATGATTACCTTTTAAAAATTTATCAAGAATAAATTTTATAAACGGGGGCAACTGGGTAGCTCAGTGGATTGAGAGCCAGACCTAGAGACGGGAGGTCCTAGGTTCAAATCTGGCCTCAGACACTTGCAAGCTGTGTGACCCTAGGAAAGTCACTTGACCCCTATTGCCTAGCCCTTATCACTCTTCTGCCTTGGAGCCAATATACAGTATTGACTTCAAGACGGAAGGTAAGGGTTAAAAAAAAAAAGAATTTAATTTAAAAATTATAAATGAGTAAGAAAGACATACTTTGACCCGAAGACCACCAATTCCATAGTTGCTTTTATTCTTCTATACTGTGTTATATTTCTATTTTGTCTTGATTGTCTTACATACTAACTATAACCCCGCAAATTAGTATTATAATGAAAACAAATAATGATCATAGCTATAATCAAGCATAGTAAGACCATTTACCTGAGTAATGGTTGTACTTCTGAAGGACAGAAAGACTGCAGAAACTTCAAATCAGTTAAGGAAATATCTGGAAGTTCACCATCAAATTTCCGAGGCTTTCGAGTCTGAATGTAACATGGGCACAGAAACATGATAAAAACAAGACTTAAAAGGCAAAAGCCAATACGCATAATGGGTTTCGATGTGATCAAATTACGTTGTTGAAAATGAAATTTTTCCAAAGGATTCAATTTCAGTTAGCACTTCTATGTAGAAATTCATATAATTCAAAAGGCTCAGTTAGCTAATTTTGACCTTACAACATATTTTCATTTCAGTGATCTACAGCAAAGAATTCTGAAGTACTAGCCAAAATCGATGCTATTATGATTATTTATCAGTTACCTATGTTTTGGTAAATTATGACAATCAACTTGTCTTGTTTCTCCTAAATTTATAACTCATATATACTCCTACACTTTATATGTTGTATATACACATTCAGCATTTTTCAGGGTTTTCGGTTTCCTTCATTTTCATTAAAGACTCAATATAGGTATCCTATAATACCACAATCTTATAATATCCACAATCTCTAATACAAAAAAAAAAGATTATGGAAAAAAGTTCAGATTTTGTATCAATTGATTCTTAAAAGAGAGATCTTTTAAATACTAAATAAAAATGCTTCTGGGCACAAAGCTCATTATGCTTACAATTATTTTTAAAACTCCCACACAAATTTACTGACAGGTTCCCCATCAAGTTCTTCCCTAATGCCTAGTATTTTAAAAAGTGTAGTTGAATCAAAACATGTATAATTTAATAATGTTTAAGAAAATGCATACATACACAAAAGGAAGGAGGCCAGGAGTCAAGACCCCTAAACAGACGATTTCTTAAAAAAGATTTCCCTGTAAGAAGAGAATATGATTACACAGAAGGAATAAAAAGGATAAGCAAATGTTGGTATCTTATGAATAATTAAAGCATATTTTAATAATTCTTCCCTAGAAAGATTCAGTTCTTAAGACTTCAAAAAGCATGCTTCCATAGATTTCACTGAAAGTTATTTAAGAAAAAACACTGACAAAAATGATTAAACATTCAGGCTCCTGCCTGTGTACTTTTGAACAGGCCATCCTACATGCCAGGAATACACTTTTCTCTCACTTCTACCTTGTTGAATCCTTAGTTTATTGAATAGCTTCATACAAGTGCTATTTAATTTAGGAAGCCTCAGTGATTTGACTATGTGCAATTTCTATTGTATTTATTATCTCTGTTAATACTGTCCTCTCCAATGTTAAATCTATCTAGGTAGGGATTTTATATTTTGTCTTTGTTTCCTCAGATCCACAGAGCCTTGTATGTGGTTGAGTTTAATACTCCTACTCTGCAGTCTTCCCTCCCAAAATTAAACATTCTACTAAGGTGGGCTCTAGAAGCAATAAGCTGGTAGATGAAAATTTGAAATTTCCACATTACCATTAATATTTAGATATTTAGTACCAATAGAACAGCATTAGCAGTATTAAGAAGCATTTTTTTTATATTAGTTTGTTTGTCCATGATACCAAAAGTTAGATTTAGCAACTAATAAGAGAATTAGAAACAAAATAGATACTCATCAATTGGGAACAGCTATGTACATGATTGTAATATAGTACTGAAAAAAAAAAAAAGAACTGCATAAATGATGCAGTTCTAGAAGTATATATCCAGAGGATTATGATCGCTTTTTGCAATGTTAATTTAAGTGCAGATGAAGGTTATTAACTATATATCTTTCCTTTTAATTATGATTCTATAGAACATTAGTTCTAGGACCCAAAAATAGTGTTATAGAAGAATTCCTACTTTTCTTTGAATAATTTGTAGATAATTATATGCAGAAATGAATGAATTTTATAAATGTGCATTTTGTGACATTTCCAGTGACAGTAATTCCAACTATTCTATAGGAAACCAAACATCAAAATATTAGCATCTTATTTAGTAAGCCTTATGGGTTGAACATAATATTAAATTAATATTAAATTAAATATTAAAAGTAATATTTAAACAAAACATTAAAGCTACTAATGAAGAATACTTACTAAACAATTTTCCAAAAGATTCCCTTTTTGACTTTTCAGCTTCATATAAATGTTTTCCATCATTGATTAAAGCACCAGCCCACTATAAAAAGTGATATACACACATTAATGTAGTCCATCAATTCTTCAAGTCATATGTGAGTGTCTGTAAAATTTAACCTGCTTACCTCCCTGTAGTGTTTTATGAACATTTTTCTTCTTACAACTTCAACAACAGCTAAGCAGTACATCTGTGGTACTGTACTAAGAGCTTCTACAATCTTGACTCGTTCTAGCAGCTCTGTTACAAGGCGGAGTAAAGCTTGTAGTTTTTCTCCTTCTTTGTCAGCATGAAGCATAACAAAGCAACACCACCTGCAGATGAATGGTAAATGTGAGCATACAACAAATTAAAGGCACAAAACCTCTACTACCCAAAGATACTTGCAATTAAATTGAGGAACAGATGTAGAACTATAGACATACCTCAGCTAGATCAGTACCTGAGAAAACCCAATTCCTTATTCTCCCAACCTTAGGATCAAAAATACAACTTGTATGTCAATATATGATTGACAAAAATTTATTTTTAAACTCTTTTATCAGTAAGTTTTAAGTTTTAGGTCAAACTCCAGTTGCATAAAATAAAATGTTATAATTAGAAATACACTAGAAGCTTCTTTTACTCTCTGATAATAGTCTTCTGGGGGCAAGTAGATGGCACAGTGGATAGAGCACCAGGTCTAGAGTCAAGGAAGACTCATTTTCCTGAATTCAAATCTGGCTTCCAACTCTGATTAGTTAGGTGAACCTAGGCAAGTCATTTAATCCTGTTTGCCTTTATTTCCTTATCTGGAAAATGAGCTGGAGAAGGAAAACTCCAAAATCTTGGCCAAGAAAACCCCAAAATGGGATCATGAAGAAATAAAGCCAAATTTGAACTCAAGAAGATGAGTCTTTCTGACTCCCAGACCCATACTCTGTCCACTATGCCATCTTGTTGCTTAGTGATTTTATTACTGGGGAAAAGAAGGGCAAAGACCCTCAGTGGGAAACCAATGATTTCAGTGATGAATGAAAAGCAATGGTGGAGAAGGGATGAAGGTAGAGTGGATGGTGAGCGGAATTTCCTCACTTCAAATCCACCTAATTTCTTTGTAATTTTGCTAAGCATGAGCATATGTTAGCACAAACAGTATGATAGAATTAAAGGTAGTTTTCTTCTAATAACTTAGATAAGAGATGAATGTTATAGGGATGAATGAAGATATGAGAAGTTTAGATCATGGTTCAATAAATATTTATTGATTGACAAAAAAAAAAGAAATACACTAGAAATCACTTACTTCAATCTGACTTGTAGATTATTTGCAAGTTCTTGTTTGGCAGTGGTACATTTCTGTTTAATGTCCAACAGTTTTCTATGATTATTCAACATAATCATCAACTGATTTGCATGACTCAGGCACAAATCAGGAAGCACAGAAGTATCTTTCAAATTTTCAGCTCTCTTCTGATTAGCTAAAAATCCCTTTAAAAATAAAATGTTTCTTTTTTTATATGTATATATTATATATAGATTAAAATTTAGCACAAATACTTATGAACAAGAACACTCAAAATATTAAGTAAATTTCAAAATTAAGTCTTTTCCTAAAACTTAAAGTATTGAAATCTTAAGGATAAAATAACATACATTTTAACAAAAACATTTAATCAGTTTTTTAATCAGTATTTTCTAGTTCAAACTTTACTTCTTCATTTTATAGAAAATCAATGAAAGGTCAAAAATGGGTGAGTAGCTTAACTATAAACATATAGTTCATATGTATATATGTAATAATCTATAAACATACAATTTATATAAGTATAAGAATTTTTGAAGCCCTGTTTATATAAATTCATATTCATAAATTGAATATGCCACTACTCCCACTGAGTAGTTGGAACTACAGAAGTTAAATCACCTAGTGGCCAATCTGCTCCCCAAATTTGGATAAACCCCTATCAATATCAATATCAATGCCTATCAATTTCAATTTGGACACACTCTATCAATATCAATAGGAGCTATGTCAGAATTTGAATTCTTGTTGAAAACTTCCAAGAACCAGATCACCTCCATGATAAGGAATATATGGAAGCACAATTATATATTTTGCAGAAAAATAACAATAATCTGAAAATTAATCTAATTCTTTTAAAATGTTAAATGATCTGATTCATTAAAGTAATGCTTTTTTTAAAAATCAAATTACAGATAAATAACAATTTCAGATGTAAACGCTCATAACTGAATTTACCAAACTTCTTATTATAGATAACATTAAAAAAAAAGTTGAATATTAGTATGCACTGCTCTTCAGCAGTGCCACCTAGTGATAGTTTGCTGTTCTAATTTAATTTTTTTTATAGTTTTAGACAAATTCCCCTATACCTAAGAACTATATCTTCTACCTGTATCAGTTGAAAGAGTGCTAAATTGTCAGAGGACCTAGTATCTTGGGCAAGGCATTAACTTCTCTCAGCTTGACATTTTCTAAATTTTACTTAGACCCCTTTAGATCTTTTTTCATCTCAAGAAAGAAACCACTAAGATCTATGATCCTATGATCAATGATATAGAATAATTGTCAACTTCAAGGATAATTTTTTTATTCAATACACTGAGACAGCTGAAATAAAGTTAATTCTCAGAAAATAAATGTCATATTTATCAAATTATATCTGAAATGTGGCTGATCATCAGTTTCCTTTTATATACAGAAAATTCATTATTACCAAATCTTGGCATTTTGTTGATCTATACAGAAAAGATCAGAAAAAAGCAATAAACTAAAAAATTTAGCACAGGGATAGGCAGGATACATTCCTCCAGCTCTCTTTACCTCTTCTGTTTCTTTTGAATAAGGTATATCTTATCCAGAAGTAAAGTCCAGTGGATAGGTTTTATTCTACCAAGTCTTAAAGTAAGATCATTTGCCCCATGTGTTAAATCTCTACCAGCTTTTTTCTTATATTTTGTTTACTATGAATTTCTAGTTATTTTTATTCTTTATAATCTCCATAGTAACTAACTTTGGGGGAACAAAACATATCTTACACCTATTTCCTTATCTGCATTCACAAAGCCAATACTGTAGTTCAGAACCTCATCATCCTTCACCAGAACTAATGCTGTAACAATTACTTAAAACATAATACTGCACATGGCATTACACAATTCAAATCTAGGACTCCAGGATCAAATGTAAACTCCTCTGTCTTGTATTTAGACCCCTTTCCAATTTGGATCTAACCTACCCTTCCACTCTAATACATCATTTTCCTTCAGGGACTTCAGATCATTCAAACAAAAAGAATATTAAATAGAATTATACCAGAATGAGATTCTGGTATCTTTGAGTAGCCTATCCCAAGTCCCTATAATTCATTTTTTCCTCATCACTTCTTAGATACGTGGCAGAACACATTAAATAATCAGGCCTAGAGTCAAAAAGACTTTTAATTCAAACCCTGTCCCACACTTTTACTATCTGTGGGACCATTTTTCCTGGGTCTGCTTTAATTTCTTCAAATTTAAAATGGAAATAAAAATAGCTTCTATCTCTCAGTCATGAGGATTAAATGAGAACTGTAAATTGCCTAGCATAGTGCCACAAAGTAGGTGAGTGCTTCCATTTTTCTCCCCCCCAAAAAGAACAACCATCTATATAATGTTGTAGTTCTTAAGTTGTTGGGTATAGAAAATTTTTGAAAACTACAAAGAAATTATGTTGAACTATATAACACCTTAAGGGATTTTTTTAGCTTTTAAAAATTTTCTAAAGGCTTAAGAAATAACATCATTTTAAAAAAAGTTTTCAAAACATTATTTTACTGATAAATTTTGTGTATTTGTGTAAATACATGTGCACACATGGCCATATATATGTATTAGAGTCCCCATTTTTCCACATCAGAATTGACTAATTTCAAACAGCTGCCAGCATTGCAAAAAAATTACTACTTGATTATCTTAAAGTCAAAGTAAATTTCCATGAAACAACAATAAATAATATTTAAGCCATTTTTAAATCAACATAACCTAACCTGGCCTTCCTTAACAAATATCTGCAGTGGAAATACCCACTTTTATAATGTTTTTTAATGAACCTTTTTAAAATCCTTACCTTCTGTCTTGGAATCAATACTGTGCATTGGTTCCAAGGCAGAAGAGTGGTAAAGGCTAGGCAATGGAGGTTAAGTAACTTGCCTAGGGTCACACAGCTGGGAAATATCTGAGGTGAGGTTTGAACCTAGGACCTCCCATCTCTAGGCCTGGCTCTCAATCCACTGAGCTACCCATTTACCTACAATTAGTTTTTAAATCATCTCATTTTTATTTTAGTCTTAAATCAGTTATAAAAGTTGTTACAAGTCTAATCCACAATTAAAAGGAACCACATATTGATATAGACTCTTTTGGTGAATGGATACTATACAGAACAATTACAAGGCTTTTTTTTTTTTTTAGTATGAGGGACATAATTACCTGAGCAAGTTCTTTTTGTTCATTTACCAGTCGGCCGCAGCTAGCTATCATCTGGTCCAGTGCATAAAGCCTGTCTTCAAGTCCTTTAATGGCTTTCATGTTCTGATTATCCAGTTTGGCAACAGTTTGTTGACAATCTGCCAAAAAGGGCTGAATGAACCTTGGATCAAGCTAAAAGACAAGAGCAAAGAAATACTTCAATGACTTTTGCAAGGATTTTAAAAATTCCCATGCACCCCCAAACAATATTTGTGCAATTTTTAAAATTACTTTTGAAGCTAAATTTTAAAAAGGTGTTAGACAAGATAGTAAACTATGCTAAATAGGACTTCTAAAAGATGAATATGGTGAATAATTTTCCCAAAAAAAGCATCTGGGACAAATAGCAAAAAAAGCAGGGAATCAATGTACCTACACTATCAATGTTACATCATTACCAATAAAGGAAAAGGCCATAACAGTAAACAAAATGTCCTACAGAAAATACTTATTACAAAAAGCACAATAGGTGATCTAATTTCTGTGTATCTTGAAGAAAAAGTAAAAGGCTTCAATAAACAAACTAGAAAGGTCTAAAGCAAAAATATGGATTATTAAGACCATTACAACTTTTGCTGAGAAATTGAAATGTAATGTCCAAGAAAAGTGAATAATTAAAACTCAGTTTCAAAAATTAAGTATTAGGTCATAAAGAAATGATTTCAGAATCTAACCATTCATCAGCACATCAAATGAATTTTAAAATATATCAGAAATGATTATAAAGGAGAAATCAATTTGTGTCCTAATAACAAAATTTGGGGGTATAATACAAAAAGCTAAGGCTACTAAAATGTAAGCCTCTTCTAAGGCTAATTGCTCTATAAGTCACACTATTTGAAAGCTGATATCTAAGTTTGTTATCACAAGAATGAAAATGTTTTATTTTCAAATAAAAGTGATATATAGTTACAAAGACTTTAACAGAATTGCAATGTTTTCCAGAGAATTTTGAAGCTCATTAAAATAGATATAAAATAGAATGACTAAATTACTTTTAATTTATTTTTAAACGATTATTTAACTATAAGTTATTAATTCAAAACAAATTATGTATTTTGACTTAGAGAGTATGCATTGTTGGGATTATAATTCAGGATCAAAAATAGAAAGTACAATATATTAAAAATATTTATATCAGTATGTTTATAAACATAAGCAAACAATTCGATTAAATGATGCCATTAACTAGGGAGTGACTAATTGAATTATGATCCATAAATGAAATGAAATATTAATGCATTATAAAAAAATAAATATGAAGAATATAGAAAAGTATTGGGAAGACTTATATAAACTGATGCAAAATGAAGATCCAAGAAAATTATACACAGGACAATACCTCACCATTTAACAATCCACAATATCCAATCTATTGTCATGGCCTGTTGATTTACACCCCTTTCCAAAATGGATCCAAACTACCATTCCACTCTAATACATTATTCTGCTTCTGGGACTTCAGCTCATTCAAACAGAACTTTTTGCTATTCCTCACAAATAGAATATTACCTCTCATCTTGGTATCTTTGAGTAGCCTATCCCAAGTGCCTATAATTCATTTTTTCCTCATCAGTTCTTAAAATATCAGTTTCCTTCAAAAACACAACTTAGGAACAAGCCACAGTTACCTATCTGGAACCCTTCCTAAATCTTCTAGCTGCAAGGTCCCTTATGAATATGTGGCAGAACACAGTGGATAATCTCTCAAACTACAGCTCCTCCTCTCCTCTCCTCTCACACCACCACCATTCTAGTGCAGCCCTCACCACTTTATACCTGGACTACTACTATTTCATCCTGCTGGTGATGCCTAACTCACTCCAATCTATCTTCCATTCAGTCACTAAAGAGATTTCTTAAAGCACAAGTCCAAATATGTCACTCTAACCAAACTTCAGTGACTCCCAATCAAAATACAAAAAGTACTGTCCTTCATAATAACCTACCCTCCTCCTACCTTTCCAGTCTTCTTACACATTACTCCTGCCACATACACTCCAATCAAGGGACAGATTTACTTGCTGTTCCACTGACAAGACACTATATCTCTTCGCTCTATGCATTTTCTCTGGCTTTCCCCCAAAGCCTAGAATGCTTTCTCTAAGTCCAGACTAAAATTCCATCTTTAACAAGATGCCTTTCTCACTCTCCCTACCTCTAACTCTAATGCCTTCCTTCTATAAATGAAGGATATAGAAAAATACCTATTTACTTTCTATATAGTTTGTATGTTTGCATGTTGTCACACAACAGGTTTAATATACACTCGCATAAGAAAACATTTTAAGAGATAAGTGGCAATTGGATTTAGAATTGAAATCTGGAAAAATACATAATGTCAAAATTATTATTCTTAAGAACCTTCAAATCAGTAGCAATGCTATCTTAAAACTTTATAAATTATGTATGCAAAGCTAAAGGGGAAAAAAACTTTATCCCAAAATAAAGTTTTATAGTTTAAACATCTCTTTACTATTCAGTCTATACAAACACAGAAATTAACAAGCATTATTTAGTAATAACTATCTATTATGTTACAGGAGAGTAATAGCCACTGGGGAAACAGAAACATTAAAATGAAATAATCTTTCCCTTAAGCTTATTTCTACTGGGAATATGGAGATATATATTAGCATATACAAATTAAGTATATAGATTTATTCAAGATAATTTTGTCATGGGAAGGAGTTAGGGAAAATATAAAAGGCCTCAAGAAGGAAAATTCAAGTCCAAGAAAGAAGGTAGGTAGAAGGTACTAGATAAATTCCTTGAATGAGGAAGAGCAAAAGGACCAGTTTGGCTGCACCAAAGTATGAAGGGGAATAATTTTAAATAAGAATGAAAAGGTGGATTATAAACAGATTTTAAACTTTCCAAAAGTTTATTTCCAAGTTTTTGATATGTTATAAACTGCTCTCCAAACATGACTCTGCACAAGTTCATAAAAATCTTATTCTTTGAAATCTTCACATCATGAGTTTTCAAATATATTAATAATGTTCATATTTATATTATATTATATTTTTAATATTAATATTCATTATCCACAATGAATCAACCTATTCCAGTGAACTGATGAAAAATGCTGCCCATTGTATAAAAGAAAGGTAGATGTACTCAATCTTTAAAATGAGGGATATATTTTTGGTATGACCCATGAGAATGTTTTGCTTGATTAGGAGTATTTGTTACACGAGTCTGTTTCTTAATTAGAGAGAGGAAGAAAGTTAGTTTAACATTTTCAAATGTTAACATAAATGTTGATGAAATAAATGTTTAAAATATCAATCTGAAAGTATATTTGATCCTAAAGGTATTATTAGGGAAGCACTAGAACATATTGAGTAGAGAGGTGAATTGTGCTTGTCAAAACACTTAGCTTTGTGGGGAATGAATGGAGTGGAGAGGAGAAATTTATGGCAGGAAAACCAATGTATATAGTGAGAAGTGATAAAGGCTTGAAGAAAGGTTGTAGTCTTGAGCAGAAATGGTTCAATGATGATAAAGACATTATTAGCACTTCAATGTTTGCAAGACACTTTACAAATATCCTGAGAAATGTGCTATTAATATTTACAAATGTCAAATATAGATGAGAAAACTGGGCCAGAGAGAAGCTGTGACTTTCCCAGGGTCACTTAAGTGTCTGAAATCTGGTCTCCCTGAGTCCACATATGATGATCTATTCACTGAGTCACCAAGATGCAGCTAGATCTTAGCAGAATCTACAAAATCTAGCCACTAATTGGCTTTGTGGGATGGATAGTAAGTAGATGAAGATGTTGTAAATCTATATCAATGAATGGATGATAGTAACCTGGATTATAAAGTTTTCCTTACTCAACTTCAGAGAGAAGTGATTACCTCCAAAGAAACACAACCTCTTCATGCAATGTCCTCTCACAATATAAGTAGAAGTTGTGAAGTTGGAGAATGGTGAGGGAGAGCTCTTTTCCCTGGTCCAGATACTGCAAGAAGACTGGTGGACCACAAAGGCAACCAATGAGCAGCTTCTAACATAACCAGGAAGCCTGTCAATATCCTTGCTTAAGAGCCAAACAATACTTCAGATGTTAGACAAGAACATTTGCTTCTTAAGCAAATTCCTTTGCCTCTTTTAATCTTGCCCAAGATGACATTAACCTTTTTGATTGCTATATTGAGATTGAATGAAACTAAGATTATTAAATCTTTTAGATAACCATCTCTGCTATCTTATAAATGAAAGCAGATTAAGACTTCAAATCTAACCCTGTTCAATTCCACTGTTAGACTGAACAGAATGAAACTTGCTGAATGCTTACTCATTTAGTCACTATGTTAATTCACCTTTTTAACTAGCTGTTATCTACAAATTTAATAAGCATGCAACCAGTGCCTTATATAAATGTTAAAACAAAATCCAGACACAGCCATTCATCCAGGTTCAAATGATTATTTTCTGGCTAATGTGTTCATTTTTCTTCCACTAAAAATAAAATAAAATAAAATAAAATAAAATAAAATAAAATAAAATAAAATAATACTTCAAAGTCCTAAAAACCTAATCGACAGAATTTATCAAATACTAGTTTGTCAAATGATTGTCAAAGAGGATAATAAGTTTAGTGTGGTGTGATGAATTAATTGTCAATAAAGATATGTTGGGTTTTTTGTGAACATTCTTCCTTTTCTACATGTTCACTAATGATTTCTTTAATAATTTAAAAAATTTTCTAAGTCAGCTCATTGGTTTAGAGTTTGTAGAACCTATATGATATCCACTCCTGTTGCCAAGGAACTTACTCTTTTTAGGGAAAACAAAAGATACATATGGAGAAATGCAGAATCCATACAAGGTGAAATGACCCTAAACATTTATGTCCCATGTGAATAGCACATGCTCTTAAATGAAAAGTTCGTTTTATTAAAAAAGGAGGATGATATAAAATTTTTTTTTAAGATTAAGGTATTCAGAGTTCTATGGGGAACAGACTATAGAAAGAATTTAGGCAGGGAGTCTAAATATAAAGGCCAAATTATGGTCTTAATTAGGATACTGGAAGCATAAATTTATAGATTAGGTGTAAGCAAGATAAGTAGAAATAATTAAGAAGATAAGGTGGAGATGACAACTGACTAAATGGATATGGGCAGATGGCTTTAAAAAAAGAGAAAAAAATCAATATACCATATTCTATAAGCATGGACCTCCTCCTACCTCTGCAAATATATATACACTATTGGGCAGAGGGAGAAGAAATTTTTGATGTAAAAACAAAAATAATTTGAAAGTGAAGGAGAATTGCAAATTCAAACATTTCTAGTTTTGGTGGCCTCTATTTTTTGAGAGGCCATGACTTCCTGGGTCCCTAAAAAGGTGTCAACTAAGAGTAAGAAAAATATCTTGCATTGAAGATAATCACTGATAGAGATGAGAATTAAAGCTCTGACATGAACTATATCACAAGGCAGTTCTTGACTTCTTTAACCTATCTATGTGGACCAGGCAGAGGCAATGACTTTATGGACTGCAGCATCTTGCCTCCCAGCACAAGAGGGCAGAGTCTAGACAAAGCACAGGACAGTAAATGCTTGGCCCAGTCTAACAGAGTAGAGCCCAAGCCCTAATACTAATTTTTATTATTTTACCCTAACAGAGTGGATCATTAGCAGCATTCAATAAAGCACTAACTCTCTCCTTGGGACATGGGGATTGGGAAAATGATTAGCACAGTATGCAATGTGCAGGTCCAAGCAGAAAGTGGGCAGTGGCCAAAGTAACAGCAGCAATGGTCAGAAAGGTATTAAATGTCAGGCCTAGTTTCAGTGATTATCAGTGGAGCTGGCCCCTCTTAAAGAGAACCTCAGGAGGTGAATGCCTCAGGCCTTTCAAGGGTGGAAGAAGCAATTCTATTTCTTCTCAATTCTCTGCTATCATCAAGTCACCATATTTAGTGATCTGATCTCTTTTTGATCCTCTTTTTGTTCACAGTAACTTAAAAAAACTTGTCAAGTGGAGCTGAATGATTGAAATGAATTGAAAAGAACCCCAGAGAATCAACCAAAAAGCTAGTCAAAATAATCAAAAACTTTAGCAAAGTCACAGGATACAAAAATAAACCCACATAAGTCATCAGCATTTCTATATATCTCCAACACATCTCAGCAGCAAGAATTAGAAAGAGAAATTCCATTTAAAATCACCCTATGATAAGCCCAAAGGTCCCAGCTTTTGGGACCAAATTCCACTATTTGATAAAAACTGCTGGGAAAAATGGAAGGCAGTATGGGAGAGATTGGGGTTGGATCAACATCTCACACCCTAGACCAAGATAAACTCAGAATGGGTGAATGACTTGAATATAAAGAAGGAAACTTTAAGGGAACACAGAATAGTATACATGACAGATCTTTGGGAAAGGAAAAACTTTAAAACCAAGCAAGGCTTCGTGGTGGCCCAAAACTGGAAAATGAGGGGATGCCCATCAATTGGGGAATGGCTGAACAAACTGTGGTATATGTTGGTGATGGAGTACTATTGTGCTAAAAGGAATAATAAAGTGGAGAAGTTCCATGGAGACTGGAACAACCTCCAGGAAGTGATGCAGAGCGAGAGGAGCAGAACCAGGAGAACATTGTACACAGAGACTAATACACTGTGGTATAATCGAACGTAATGGACTTCTCCATTAGTGGCGGTGTAATGTCCCTGAACAACTTGCAGGGATCCAGGAGAAAAAAACACCATTCATAAGCAAAGGATAAACTATGGGAGTGGAAACACCGAGAAAAAGCAACTGCCTGAATACAGAGGTTGAGGGGACATGACAGAGGATAGACTCTGAATGAACACTCTAATGCAAATACTATCAACAAAGCAATGGGTTCAAATCAAGAAAATATCTAATGCCCAGTGGACTTACGCGTCGGCTATGGGGGGGGGGGGGGGGGGGGGGGAGGAAAAGAAAATGATCTATGTCTTTAACGAATAATGCTTGGAAATGATCAAATAAAATATATTTAAAAAAAAAAAACAATAAAACCAAGCAAGGGCTAGGGAAAAAAAAATCACAAAATGTAAAAATCAATAATTTTGATTACATCAAATTAAAAAGGTTTTGTACAAACAAAACTAATGCATCCAACATTAGAAAGGAAGCAACAAATTGGGAAACAATCTTCATTACAAAAACCTCTGACATAGGTCTAATTATTCAAATTTATAAAGAGCTAAATCAGTTGTACAAAAAAAAAATCAAGCCATTCTCCAATTGATAAATGGGCAAGGGACATGAATAGGCAATTCAGTTAAAGAAATCAAACTATTAATAAGCACATGGAAGTGTTCTACATCTCTTATATTCAGAGATATATATCTTATAATCTCATAATCAAAACAACTCTGAGGTATTACATCACACCTAGCAGATTGGCTAATAGCAAAGGAACATTAATGAATGCTGGAGGGGATGTGGCAAACTTGGGACATTAATGCACTGTTGGTGGAGTTGTGAACTGATCCAACCATTATGGAGAGCAATTTGGAACTATGCCCAAAGGGCAATATAAGGCTGTCTGCCCTTTGATCCAGCTATAGCACTGCTGGGTTTGTACCCCAAAGAGATAATAAGGAAAAAGACTTGTATAAGAATATTCACAGCTGTGCCCTTTGTGGTAGCAAAAAATTAGAAAATGAGGGAATGCCCTTCAATTGGGGAATGGCTGAACAAATTGTGGTATATGTTGATGATGGAATAGTATTGTGCTCAAAGAAATAATGAACTGGAGGAATTCCATGTGAACTGGAAAGAGCTAAATCAATTGTACAAAAAAAAAAATCAAGTCATTCTCCAATTGATAAATGGGAAGGGACATGAATAGCCAATTTTCAGTTAATGAAAAGTGTTCTAAATCTCTTATTAATGGGAGAGATGCAAATCAAAAGAACTCTGAGGTATCACCTCCCAGAACCAGGAGAACATTGTACACAAAGACCGATACACTATGGTACAATCAAATGTAATAGACTTCTCCATTGGTGCCAATGCAGTGATCTTGCCAATGCAGTGATCCTGAACAACTTCGAGGGATCTACAAGAAAGAACACTGTCCACATTCAGAGGAAAAACTGTGGGAGTAGAAACACTGAAGAAAAATAACTGCTTCATTACATGGGTCGAGGGAGATATGGTTGGGGATGTAGACTCTAAATGAATATCCTAATGCAAACACTAACAACATGGAAATAGGTTTTGATCAAGGACACATGTAATACCCAGTAAAATTGTGTGTCAGCTATAGGAAGGATGAGGGGAGGAGAGGGAAGGAATGATTCTTGTAACCAAGGAATAATGTTCTAAAGACAGGAGAACATGAGGGGCACTCTACAATCAGAGTAACCAAGGCAAGAATTCTAAAAGCTAACTAAATGTTCCCAAAGAAATTGTCAGGTGAACATTAAGAGATCAGGGGTGAATGGCCTAACCTGCGGTGTTTTCTGAGCTACATTTATACCACAATATCCCAAGACTGAAACATACTTTATAAATTTTCAGTAATCTGCTTTTCCTTACATCTTTGTTTATATCCATTTCTTTATTCATGTATTTCTGTATCTAAGTAGTTGGTGCATACTGTGCTTCCAGATTTCACTTTTCATTTTAATTGTTCCCAGTTATATCTTCAGTTTTTATTGTTTAAAGTTTCCTATCTTTCTTGGGTTTGCCTTCCCTTCTGAACCCCATGAGATCTTTCTATATATTTTTTTCCCCTGAAACTTGAGGTAAAAGCTATTTCCATGCAAAAGTTCTCATTATTTACAATTCAGAATAAGAACCAGAATAAACTCAATTTCTCAAGGCAAGACCCTAGGAACTTGAAACCTAGGAAGTTAATGTTTTCATCAGATAGTGTGGGAAAAGAAAGACTGTATTACATTTGTAATGTCAAGTTTAATACTGTACATCAGTAGGGGACTGACATTTGGAAGAAAGAGCTGCAGATTGATTTTGTTGTCATATATGAGTATAATATAAATGAAAGGGTCTCAGACAAAGCTCTGAATGATACAAATACAAAGGGTAGGTTGCAGTGTCATTGATGTAAAAGGAAAAAAAAAGGAAGGTATAGGGATGTTTAATAGTTTCAACAGCTACAAAGAGGTCAAAAAGGATGAGGCCAGAGAAAAATACATTACATTTTGCAATTATAACATCTTGGGTAATCTTGGAGAAAGTAGTTTCTGGAGAGCAATGGAACTGGAAGCCTAACAGTATAAAGGAAGTGAGTAAGTGGTGAAGAATTCTTCCTTGGGGTTGAATGGGAAACATAGTATAAAATCATGAAGGAATAGCAATTTCCAAAGGATAAAGGAAAAAACAAAGAAAGAGCCTGTAGAGAACTTAAAAGAGATTGAGGCAATAATCAAAGGCATAAGTTCCTAAAAGATAGAGGACAGAATGAGATCAAAGGGAGAAATTTACTTTGGGATACATCTTCCTTGGATAAAATAGGAGGTAGGGGTCAGCTGGATGGCTCAGGCCTAGAAATGGGAGCTCCTAGGTTCAAGGCTGGCCTCAGACACTTCATAGCTGTGTGACCCTGGGCCCCCATTGCCTAGCCCTTACCCCTCTTCATAGTATTGATTCTAAGGTGGAAGGTAAGGATTATAAAAAATATCAATAAAGGGATAGAGTAACAAGGCAAAGGAAGCCTGGTAGACATAAAGAATTTTGGAATGCTTCTTTTGGGGAATGTGGTAAAATCATGCAACAGAGGCCTAATTGAGAAATTCCCATAAGTGGTATTCCACAACAAAAGAATAGAAGCAAGGAAGTAAAATGGGGGAATGAACCAAGGTTCAGAAATGGACAGTATGTGACTGAGCAGGAGAAAGGGAAGATGAGGCAGCATAAAGATTATGAAGGGAGGAAAATGAGGCATGTTATATTAAAGTCTTTAGTATAAGGGAAATAAAGAAGAGATAGAGAGGGAAACTGTGAGCTAGTTACTTAACTACTTGAGAAAGCAAGAAAGATAACTGAGAGACAAGTATATTATTGGAAAAGGTAATATAAAAAGATATGAATGTAGGTAGTGAAGATAGGAGAGGTTGGTTTCTGACAGCACATAAAGGCTAACCAAATCCTCTTCTTGTCTCAGTGTGCCTCAAGGTGATCACACCTTCTTTAAGATATCTTCAAAAGAGATCAGTTCACAAAAGAGTGCCAGAAGATAGAAAGGATAAAAGGCAAAGATTGAAGAGGAAGAAAATCTAGAAAACAGACTGGATAAAGATTTTAAAATATATACTATGGAGAAGGACTAAGAATAAGAATAAATATGGGAAGATAGCAAGAGGGAGTTTTTCCTCAAGCAACTATGAGTCACAGGGATTAAACAAAGCAGAAAATGAGAATTTACCAGTCACAAGATAGGGAAAGGATTTGGGACATTAATGCATTGCTGGTGGAGTTGTGAATTGATCCAACCATTCTGGAGGGCAATTTGGAACTATGCCCAAAGGGCACTAAAAGACTGTCTGCCCCTTGATCCAGCCATAGCACTGCTGGGTTTGTACCCCAAAGAGATAATAAGGAAAAAGCCTTGTACAAAAATATTCATAGCTGCGCTTTTTGTGGTGGCAAAAAATTTGGAAAATGAGGGGATGCCCATCAATTGGGGGATGGCTGAACAAATTGTGGTATACCTTGGTGATGGAATACTATTGTGCAAAAAGGAATAATAAAGTGGAGGAATTCCATGGGGACTGGAACAACCTCCAGGAAGTGAGGCAGAGTGAGAGGAGCAGAACCAAGAAAATATTATACACAGAGACTGTACACTGTGGTACAATCAAATGTAATGGACTTCTCCATTAGTGGCAATGCAGTGATCCTGAACAACTAGGAGGAATCTATGAGAAAAACCACTATCCATATTCAGAGGAAACACTGTGGGAGTAAAAACGCCAAAGGAAAACAACTGCTTGAATACATGGATTGAAGGGATATGGTTGGGGATATAGACTCTAAATGAACATCCTAGTGCAAACACCAACAACATGGAAATAGGTTCTGATCAAGAACACAAGTAATACCCAATGAAATTGTGCATGGGCTGAAGGAAGGGTGGGTGAGGAGGGGAGGGAGGGAAATAATGTGATTATTGTAACCAAGGAATGTTCTAAATTGACTAAATAAACTAATTCAAATGGGGAAAAAAAAGATATGGAAAGAACCATTTGATTAGACTCCAAAGTCCTTTGAAGACAGACTATGACATCATTATGGGAGCAGTGGTATCAGATTCTATAGCTTCTCTCATAAAATAGAGGTTGTTGAGAATAGCCAAGCACCTGGTGCTTTGAAATTAACATTAAGATGGCCAATTTTTACAAATAAGAAAACAAATAAATAAGTTCAAAAAGGCCAAAAATGTCAGACCAAGGCTTCAAATTAGTTCTGACTACAGGTTCAGCATTCTAGACCAAAAAAAAAAGAAAAAAAGTAAATGACGTCTATGTGGTCTAGCTGATCCAAACTACTAATTCACACTGGCACCAATCACATAGTAAAAACAAACAACAAAAAACTGGGCCTGGCTTTTTCAAATAAGCTTTCCTCAAAATGATACAATCATATTTATGTGACTTTTTTTCACATAAATGTTTTCTAATTATTATTCCTGCCTACAGAGATTAAACATACTAAATTGTCAGGATATTTTGATGAAATATACTCCTCTTAGTATTAAGTGAATTTATTATTATATTATTTTTATGGTTATAACTTTGAATTTTATGAATAACATAACAGCTTGAACAGTCCTTTAACATTTCAATGAAGCAAAAACCAAATGTCAAACAATTACATGAATGTAAACCAGTATCACAAAAATAAGATACCATTTTAATCTTACCTTATCATTTCATTATGTAACTTAAACCCATTCCCCCTTCATGAAAATTATTTAATGAATAAAGAGTTAACCTAAAGCTATGAGGAAGAAAAGAAAAAGTATATACTTGGAGTCATGCAATAATAATACTGCAATTATTAACTTATATTCAAATAACAAAATGATTACTTACCCTATTCATAGAATCAAAGCACTTTCTGACCAAAGATTCCACATCATTAGGTCTATCTTGAACATTTATCCAGTCTAATAAAGAAACGTTGAAAGAAGGCAAGTCACTTTCTTTAGGTTCTACTGAAATTTCTTCCTCCTGGATAGTGCTCTGACAAGATTCCCTAATTTCTTTGCCATTTTCAGGATCTGTGTTGTCCAGGGCAGAATGTTCCACTGACTTGCAACATGAGGCTAACAATGATTTGTTAGTCGGAGGCATATCAGGATAAAGCACCAATTCTGATGATTTTTCAGTCACATTACTCTCTGCTTCTTTTCCTTCATGTTCAGGAGAAGAATCAAGTCTTCCCAAACATTCCCTGTAGCTATGTCTTGTGAGGCACTCCAAAAGTGGAATCTTGGCCATTACTGAAACCGCACTTCCTAAACTTAAAATATAAGTGATCTGTTATTAACAAAAAAATATACCAAAATGTACTAAGTCAAACTAACTGGAGAGAATTTTTTTTTTAACTCTCACCTTCTGTCTTAGAATCAATACTGTGTATTGGTTCCAAGGCAGAAGAGTGGTAAGGGCTAAGTAATGGGAGTTAAGTGACTTGCCCAGGGTCAGAGAGCTAATAAGTGTCTGAGACAAGATTTGAACCCAGGGCTTCTATTCTGGCTCTCAATTCACTGAGCCACCTAGCTGCCCTCTGGAGAGAATTTTTAAGTGAAATTACTAAAAAATATATTACAGATGTAATTTTATTTTTAAATTTTAAAGTTATATTTGTTGTTTTGGTAAACAGAAAAATAATCATCAGTTTGGTAAAATAGAAATGACACTAGATTTATTAGCCAATTCTTTTCATTTTCCAATCTCAGTTCATTTCATTGGCCAATCTCTTTTCTTTTTATCTTTTAAAATCTTATAAAATGCAAATTATGGAAGAAACCGGCCTAAGAATAACTTTATATCACTATAGAATTTTCTTGTGAAAGTATTATTTAACGAGAAAAACAAATGCTTTAATTAATTAAATTAAATTAATAATTTAACTAGCATTATATTTCTACATATTGAAGAACTGGTGGGAAAGAATTACTTTTAAAAAATGTAATGGGTTACTTAATGGTTACTTTTTGAATGGTTTCTTCCTTTCAAGTGAGAGAGAAAAAAATAATAAGGAAAAGAAGTGTGGGACAGATACATAAGTAGTCATCAACTTTTAAAATGTATATATTATTTAATTACCATATTTTATTTCTGTAGGTTCAATTCTGAAAATAGACTATCCAGACATTTAGTCACCCAAGGAACTAATTTGGCAGGATAACTAACAACAAGAAACATTCAAATAATTAAATTTACTTATAAAAACTTAAAATTACAAATTAAAATTACAAAATAAAATTAAAATAAATTAAATAATTAAAATAAAAACTGGATGGTTAACAGTATTATTATTATAAGTATTAATAGCAAACATACTGTGTAAGTTTCAGCTTGATATCTTCTATGGACTGTAGATAATTTGAATAAGCACTTTCAAACGTGAAAAGCAGTTTTTGGTAGGAAAATGTACAATCCTCTAAATTGGCCATTATTGCAGCCCAGCCTTGATGTTGTAAATGTTCATCATGGACTAGACCTTCACAAAAGGAACAGAGTTTCTTGGCAACCTCATGCATTTCCTATGTAAAAAGAAAAACCAACAAAACACAAAAATATTCTATCAAATCAGTTTTAGAAATGACCTAATACTCCCAAAGTAAATAGGGAGATAATAAAGAGTTCTTAGGAGGCAAGGGTCAAAAGAAGTCATTTCCCTTATGGAAAAGAGCATTAGTATTAAAGATAATTCAAATTTCACCTTCAGTAAGTAGGTTTCCTCATCTATAAAAGGATGGTGTTAAGTCTCTATGGCCTCTGACATTCTTTCCTGCTCTAGATATGTAAGAGAGACCAGGACTCCAAACAACAAGAGTTTTGAGAATAGCAAAGCTTCTAACCCAGTGACCTCAACTGTCACCCTAGGAAGCAAATCCTACAGATTAGCCACAGCTAATGAAGATCCAGAAAGTAAAGTTCTTGGTATCAAAGTTCTTGGCATTGTCAAATGGTTCAATATCACAAACTGCCTGATATGGCATCAATATTTGCTTCACCAGTACACCCTAAGGACCAAGAGACTTGAGTTGCAACAAAAACCTTCATAATTTTTGTGAACCTATGGAAAGAAAGGAAAGAAAAGAAAGGAAAGGAAAGGAAGGGAAGGAAAGGAAGGAAAGGAAAGAAAGGAAAGGAAGGAAAGGACGGAAAGGAAGGAAGGAAGGAAGGAAGGAAGGAAGGAAGGAAGGAAGGAAGGAAGGAAGGAAGGAAGGAAGGAAGGAAGGAAGGAAGGAAGGAAGGAAGGAAGGAAGGAAGGAAGGAAGGAAGGAAGGAAGGAAGGAAGGAAGGAAGGAAGGAAGGAAGGAAGGAAGGAAGGAAGGAAGGAAGGAAGGAAGGAAGGAAGGAAGGAAAGAAGGAAGGAAGGAAGGAAGGAAGGAAGGAAGGAAGGAAGAAAGGAAGGAAGGAAGGAAGGAAGAAAGGAAGAAAGGAAGGAAGGAAGGAAAGAAAAAAGAAAGAAGGAAAGAAAAAGAAAAAAAGAAAGAAGGAAAGAAAGAAAGAAAGAAAGAAAGAAAGAAAGACCATACAATTTAGAAATAATTCTCAGGACAAAATACCAAAAAGCCTACAGCAATAATGCCAGTGGACCATATGCTCTAGCAAAATGCATAACCTGATCTGGGGATATAGTCAACCAATTTCTCTGTTGTTGCTATATAGTCTCTGCCAGAACACCCTGTCCCTTCCCCTGACAAAATATAGTAGAGCTGAATTCTGCTACCCATTTTCAGAAGAGGAAGAGACAGAGGAAGGCAAAAGCATGCTCTACTTTGGGGCAGCAGTGCTTAGCCAAAAAATTAAGGAATGAGAGAATTAGAATGATACCACTATGTACTAAACATGACTGGCTAGAAAACCTGTCTAGGATTAAGATGGACACAGTCCCATTTCCTCACAAAATACCTGAGACTGAAACTGAAGCTGGTGTAAGGCATATATACAATGTGGGAGGATGAGACATATGACTATTTTAACTTTGGGGGAGGGGGGGACCCTCCATCAAAGACAAGAGACAGAAAATGAAAATGAACAGGGGAATATAAGGGGAAAATACTAAACACAAGACATCAAGAAGACAGTTCAGTTAAAAAGAATTTTAACATTTAATTTTAAGGGAAAATTTTAAAACATATGGGGAAATGGCTCTGAAGACAACTAAATGACTGAAAACACCTCTAAAACATCGATACAAAAGAAACTAAACTAACTCCTGATGATTTGGATTCTCAAGAGAGAACTGAATAACAGCAAATTTTCCAAAGTGAAGACAGAAATCAAAATCTTGAAAGGAAACACTAGAATTTACGTTCTGAACAGCAGAAATCATTATCAGAAAAGAAAATCTTAAATCTCTCTATAACAAGTCGGTCCAAAAGTGACTAGGATAAAAAGAAAGTACCCATATCCAAGTGAATTTTTAAAAACTGCAATGAATATGTATGGCCCCAAAGATAAAAGGCAACTCAGTCTACTTCTCTGCAGAGGTGAAAAGTACAAGAATTTGGAAAAATTTATATATATTATATATATATATATATATTCTTTTCCCTTTCTTTAAACAAAAAAAATGTTTTAAATGCAATGGCTCTCTAAGAGGATGAAAAGTTACACTGAGAAATCTGAGTGACCAAAATTAGAAGGAAAGCAATTAACTGGGGAAAAAATTTTATAACAAATCTCTGACAAAGGTCTAATTTCCCAGATATATAAGGAACTAAGTCAAATGTATACTTATACAAAACAAGCCATTCCCCAACTGACAAATGGTCAAAGGATTTGAATAGGATGATGAAATCAAAACTTAATAATCACATGAAAAAGTGTTCTAAATCCCTCCTAATTAGAGAAATGGAAATCAAAATAACTCACCTCACACCTAACAGATTGGCCAATATAACAGTAAAGGGAAATAATATATGTTGGAGGGGATGTGGCAAAATTGGGACACTACACTGCTGGTGGAGTTGTGAAATTGAACCAACCAAAGGGCTATAAAAGAATGCATAGCAATACCACTACTAAGTTTGTAGCCCAAAGAGATAATAAGGAAAAATATTCATAGCAGCTCTCTTTGTTGTGGCAAAAATTGGAAACTGAAGGGCTATTTCTCAGTTGGGGAATGGCTGAACAAACTGTGGTAAATGATGGTGATGGAATACTATTGTGCAATAAGGGATCATACACTGCTTGATACACATAAGCCAGAAAGATCTCCACAAACTGATGTGAAACAAAATGAGCAGAAACAGAACATTTATACGCAGAAACTGTTTCATGGGACGATCATATTGCTACAAAAAGCAATGCAATGATCCAGGACAATCCTGAAGAACTATATATTTAGTATTTATTTATAACTTACCACAGCAAGCTGTGTCCTTGAAGCTACTGTATGGAAAACTGCAGGCATCATAAGAGATTCTTCAACTTTTAATTCCATATCATTTTCTGCTGAAAATGTTGTTTTGGGAATAGCAGGCGGACGATCACATAAAATCATTTCTTTGTTAAACAGAAAAATTGGATTTGTGTCCTATATTTTAAAAAAATATAATTTTCAAGTTATATAACATAATTCACAAACCTTTCTAAATTTAAAATTATGACTGTATTACTAATGGTAAAATGGTTTCCTCTAGAACAGTGATGGTGAACCTATTATTACTAGAAAGGCAGAGGGACTCAGGCAGAGCTGCTCCCTTCCCCCTATCCACCACGCATGAAATTTTTTCCCACATCATCCATCACATGTCTACTCAGCAGCCCAATGGAGTGAGTACTTTCTCCCTCCCAGGTGTGTGTGTGTGTGGGGGGGGGGGGGGGGGGGGAAGGCATGGCACCTGGTCTCTTTGGGCTTTATTTATTCCAAACTCACTATACTGCCACCAAAAGCTTTTCATTCTCAATAATCTAGGATGCAAGCCTAAAAATCTTTGGATTCTAAGTTTTTCCCTCTTCAAGGGAAATATATAGAACATTGTGGTATACTTACTGTCCCAGCACTGTAAGTGCATACTCTTCGATCTGAGGCCATACATTCTCCTCCATTAACTACCAGTACCTGCTGGTGAATTGCAATCTTATATTTGTTTTGGATTGCATGCTTAAGGTCTGCCACACTAAAAGAAAAGATAACCAAGTTATTCCATAGTTGCCTCAATAAAAGATTTACATTTTACAAAGTAGTAAATAAAATTTAAAGTTGTTAATGCCAGAATTCAAATTTTCATGTTTTAACTAAAATTTATTTAAATATTAAATCTCAAAAATGTACAAAACATTTTGTCGCAATTATAAGCTAATATATAAAAATGAAAAACAAAATTTTATCTTCATTAAAAATCCCAAAAAATAATTATCTACTAATTTGAGGCAGATCACAAAATGAAAGACATGATGATTCAGTCAGCTCTAAGTTTGAGGAATTAAGAAAATAAACACTGTCCTACTGAATGTCCTCTGTAATACAACTCAAAAAAAGGTTTTTAACTGGAGAAGAAAAAAAAGAACAATCTCATAATTAAGATGTAACCAATCTTATTTTAACTAGATTCTATAAACTAAGTGACTACATTCTATAAATATATACATCCTATAATATATATTTTCAATATGAAAAACTTTATTTCAGGACCAGAGATGGAATACTTTTATATTCATTCTTCCATTTGTCAGTAAACAATTATAAACAAGCCTTGTATCATTCTGACTATGATTCCTTGTTACCTGAAAACTCCTTTATGATTGCTTATAATATTTTTTATTAATCTTGAAGTTCTGCATTTTAACTATGATGTTTTCACTTTGGGCTTTCTTTAAAGATATGACTGGTGAACTCTATTCCATTCTGTTTCTTTTTGCCTTGAAGCTTCTGTAGAGTTGAGAAGTTTTCATTTAATCTTGGACTACCTAAAAGATGGTTATTATATAGTCTAATGATTCATTCATTTCTCCAAGATTCTCTGAAGCCTGCATGAGCAAGTACTTATTCCACTGTTCTATCCTGTTGTATTATTTTCCCCTAAAACTACAGAATCATTATTTTCAAATAGTTTTGTCTGTCTCTCAGTCTCAGTCCTTTACATCCTAACTTGACAGCATCTGCCCCAAATCTTCTAGCTCTGCCCTTTTCTAAGACTATTAAATCTTTCAAATTCTTTATATTTTTCAAAGTTCTTTGTCAATGGCTTAGCAGTCATCTCTAAGAATTTTTTCCAATATCCTAGTTCATCTGTTTCCACATTCTGTATAACTCTTTTAAAATTTAAGTTGGTTAGTTTTGTGTACTCACAAAATGTTCTCCTTTCCCTTTTTCAGAAAAGTTTTCTAATGTTAAGAGTTCCTTCTGATGGGAGGTCCTAGGTTCAAATCTGGCCTCAGACACTTCCCAGCTGTGTGACCCTGGGCAAGTCACTTGACCCCCATTGCCTAGCCCTTACCACTCTTCTGCCTTGGAGCCAATACACAGTATTGACTCCAAGACGAAAGGTAAGGGTTTATAAAAAAAAAAAAAAGAGTTCCTTCTGGTAAGCCTCACATTCCTCCTACACTAACTTTCTCTTTGGAATTTTTAGCTACTGGATGTTATCTTTCCTTTCATTGATTTTTTTTTTGGTACTAAACATGGGAATAAGTTCTTCAAGACTTACTCATCTTTCCAAGTACATGGGCCCAACAATAAACTGAATATCAACTTTACAAGGACATGATTAGCTAAATACAAGTATATTCATGAACATACCACTGGCAAGCAGTTGTTAAAAACCGCCACAGCAGCAACTCATGAAATTTTCCTCTAAATTTTAAGGGGTTATAATGAAATCCCAGATTTTTAGAAGCATTTAAATAAAGCATTAACAAACCGTAAGCAAAATCATAACCTAACCAAAATGTGATTTGAAAAATTTAGGCACCAAAATTTAGGCACTTATTTTTGGGGAAAAAAAATGAAAAAAAAATCATTCTTGTTCAACAATGGGGTACGGACAGGATTGAGGGGTGGGAAAGAAAAGGGAATAAGCATTTGTATATTATATTGCCCACTGTAGTAAGATGTATTTTCTTTACTTATTATACATATTCACACCCACATGCATGCAGAGTTATGTGAATAAAATATTCTCACGTTTGAACTGTAAGTTCAGTGTCAAATGTTAGGGTAGTTCCAGTGTTGACCAAAAATACATATAACTTCATGATGATTTCTCTGGATTCTAGGAGTTTATGTCTCTCACTCTGATATGGTCATTTAAGAACTAAAAAGAGAAACAGAGGCCAATTTTTAACAGAGCACATTTACTCAGAAAAATCATCTCATTTTGGAGCATATACACACACAGTAAGTCAGCTTTCATATAAGATGATTAATATTGAACTATGTAACAAAAATGTTTAGAATACATAAGTGATATAGCCAGAGTGGCAAACTTTAATAGTGAAAGTAATATGATAATCATAATTTTCACTTTAATGAAGACAAAAGTTACTATATTTACTTCACCCCATTCCCTATATCATACATTCCTATTCAGTCAGTTCCATTAACCTCCAGGAACACTCATTTGGTATTTAAAGCTCCTCATATATCCTTGACCCTTCCTATGTTTCCTCCAAACATTCTATGATCTTGTTAGTCTTCCTGAAGTTCCTGTATCAATGTACATTATTTTTCCATTCCTATGAAATGTAATTTCCTTACTTCCGTCTCCTGATTTTCCTTAATTTGTAGCTTACATCCCACAACTTACAGGAGACTAAATTCTCACCTCCACTGTCAGTACCTTCTCAGAGATTACTATCTACACTGTTTAAATCTTATTTACATGTGGTGTCCCCTATTTCAAAATAAGCTCCCTGAGGGGAGGGATTATGCATAATTATTTCCAGAAATTAGTATTTATTATCCCTGGAATGTAGTAAGTGTTTAGGAAATGCATGTTGACTGGTCTTCTTTATATTCTCCTAACTTAAAAAAATGACCAGTGATAGTGAACCTTTTAGAGACCAAGTGTCCAAATTGCAACCCTCATGCCTCCAGCAGGCTCAAGTATGTGTGCCATAGATTCACCAATATAGCTCCAGACTATAGAAGAATTAATAATTCCTCTTAAGTATAAATCAGTCATCCCCCTTGACTCTCAAAAAGGAGTAAAGAAGTAGGAAATGTTAGATATAATTTAAAGGGTTCCGCAAATATTTATATATATTTTAAGTTTCCCCGCAGCTGTTAAAAAACTTTAATCCAGTTCTTCTAAGTACCATACTAATAACATTTCTATTATATCATGCAAAATATTTAACTACTTTTTAAATTACTAAATATCTACAATTGTAAAGTACTTTGCTAGGATCTAGGGATGAAAAGGGAAAAAATAGTTCTATCATAAAATCTTCAAAGTTAAAGATAATAAAAAAAATTATTTATATGCCAACCAATTACTACAGGTAAAAGTGAGACTTAAGCTTACCTTTAGGCACTGTTAAAAGGGTTACCACTTTTCTTAACTGTAAGAGACTAAAAACTGGTGTATATTTCCTTTGCTTGATATTGGCAACAGAAGGGCATTACTGTTCAAAATGAAATCTGGTGACCTAAAAAAAAAAAAAATTATATATACATACATACATACATACATACATACACACACACACACACACACACACACACACATACACACAGGGTTCATTTATTTTAAAGTACCAGGCAATGGGGGTTAAATTCCCCAGGGTTATACAACTGAGGCCAGATTTCCCATCTCTAGGCCTAGTGATTTTCCAGTTACTACTTTAGGGAAAGACATTTGTAATACATGTAAGTCAATAGAGACTTCCAGGTCATGTGACAAACAAGAAAGAAGACTGAATATTTCCTCAGGACCTGTCAAACATCTCTAGGAGCAAGACTTAAATAAAACTACATCAAGTCTAAGACTCCAAGAACTTTAATGAGGTAACAACTCAGCAACAGCTCTATAAGCCCTAATGTACTCACTTAGTACCCCATCACCAACAAGTTGCCACACTAGCAGAGTAGGACAAATTCTGGGATCCACTTAGCAATTTCCTTGCTACTGCTATAGTCTAGCATTATAGTTAGATTTCCTCAACCCTTGCTCTCACTGCACTATTATGTGGCTAGAAAGAACTCAACTCTGTTCAACCCCTTTTTTGAAAAGGAAGTATAGGTACAGGAAAACAAAAGAAGTATGCTCTCTCTGGAGTCAGCAGGTGTGCTCTATCAAAGATATCAGGAATTGGGGTAAGGTCCCAATATGTATATTGTAGCTCCACCAAACCTGAAGGGAAGGGGACTGGAAATCCAACAGACCAGTTCTGTCCCCTAGAAGTCAATCCCCTAGAAGGAATGAGAAGGAAAAAAGGGGGGAGGTTAACTGCCAAAAATCTCAGTAGGAGAAAAGCAGGTAAACAACAGCTGTTCAGTCACATCAACTCTTTATTGATCTTCTTTGGAGTTTTCTTGGCAAAAATATTGGAGTGATTTGTCATTTCAATCTCCATCTCATTTTACAGATGAAGAAACTGAGGAAGTCAGTTAAGTGACTTGCCCAGGATCATGTAACAGTAAGTACCTGAGACCAGATTTGAACTCAGGAAGATGAGTATTCTTGACAACAGCACTCTATCCTGTGCCATCTAGCTGTCCATAAACCAATAGGGCGAACAATAATAATAAAAAGGAATAAACTCCAAACCAACTAAACATCTGAATATTTCAAAAATAAGTCTATACCTGATGATGCAGAAAACCTTTAGATTCCCAAGAGAACATAGCAGGAGAGAAATAAGAATTGTGAAAAACAGAATTTATGACCTGTAGAGCAGAAAAGAGAAAAACTTGCATCCACACTTGCAAATCTCTCCAAAAAACAAAACAAGACAAAACAAAAAAAAGAATAAATGATTGGAATGCAAATATACAAAAATAAGGGACAATACTGAAGAAGCAAAAAGATATGATCTTTTTGTGAGAATACATATGAATCTTGAAGATAGGTTATATTAGATAATTAAAAAAATAAAGGTCTTGTGGTAGAAAAAATCTTCAGATTTCAGTGACACATGGCTCCACATGAAAATATAAGTCTGATCACCCATTGTAGAACTGATTGTAATTTTATTCATACCCCTGACCCAGTGGTCATGGTGGAATCAGAATATTGCTTGATTCCAATGGTCAGCTCTAGATTCTCCCTTAATCCTGTAAGTCATCACTTAATGACTTTACCTCCCTCTATATTCATCCTATCAGCCCAATCACCACCCTTGATTTATCTAACCTGCATAAAGGTTTTACTAATTTTACCTTCCTAACATTCTAACATAATTCTCCCTTCTCTCCTTCAATTTTGCCACATCTCTTTATCAGGGGTCCCCAAACTTTTTACACAGGGGGCCAATTCATTGTTTCTCAGACAGTGGAGGGCCTATAAACCTGTATACCACTGTCTGGGATAGCAGAGGCTGCAGCACTGGCTGTGATGAGATCGCCACACCTTGCACATCATTGCCACTACTATACAGGGCAGCAGTATACACAGTGCAGAATCCCCTTCCCCAGATAGATGCTCCCCATGTCTTCCATTGTGCAGCCACATAATCCTTTGTGTGGATTCTCATTCTTGTTTAGTTACTCTCAAAACAAGGTGCCATGCAAAGTATCATGTCACTGGAAGTAGTACTGTAGTACCCAGTACATGTGAGCTCAGCACTTTGAGGCGCCACCACATACAGTGCTTGTCTCACTGACCAAAGTACAGGGACCTTCCGGAAGTGCGGTGGGGACCGGATAAATGGCCTCAGGGGCATGTGGCCCATGGGCCATAGTTTGGGGACCCCTGCTTTAGATCATCACCTCACACTTGGGACTCCTAGAAAAGCTTGCTAGTTGATCTCCCTGCCACAAGTCTCTCCCCACTCCAGTCCATCCATCCATCCATCACTCAACTGCCAAAGTTATCTGGTCTGATCACATCACTAATAACAAAAACAATAGATAGCATTTACATAGAGCCTAGATGTATCACATTATAAATATTATCATTTGAGCTTCACAACAACCCTGGGAGGTAGGTGTAATTATCCCCATTTTATATTTTATATAGACATTAATATATTTATACATATTCATATAATTTCTGATAATTTCCTTTATTTCCTTCTTTTTGGAAAATCAGATTATTTTGCTCATTATTTTGCAGAACACTTGACAAATATTATCTCTTGGTTCTTAACAACTTTGTGACACAAGTGTTAATATTATATCCATTATCAGTTGAGGAACCTAGGGCTGAGGTTAAATCCAGGGGACCATAGCTGTTGAGTATCTATGGTATTTGAACTAAGGTCTCCCTGTCTTCTATAAATTAACTTGCATTTAATAATGTATTACATTAGGATACTATACAATATTAATGCTAATATTGTATTATGACACTATGCTATTATAGAAGTATTTATGCTGATTCTTTATCTGTGGTATCTTTAAGCATATACATTTCTTTGCTTATCTTTTTATTTCTATTTGTTGTTGCTTTATTTGAAATAATGATTGTTATTTCTACTTTAATTCACTTGAAAGTTTAATTTAGATTTTGCTCCAGTCTATAATTTTATCTTTATGCAAATGTTTCCTTTTTGATAAACAGATTGGATTTTTCCTTTTAATACATTCTAATGTATGAATTCATGCCATTCACACACAGTTGTGTTGTAAAATGTTGGTGGGGTGGGGGGCGGGGGGGTGGAGGAACCCACTGCTAGCTCTCCTTGGTTTGAATTCCAAGGAACATCTCCCTTTCCCTTAATGATTTTATATTCTTCATTGTATGACCCCATATTATTATTGATTTCTGAACTCTTCCTTCAACAATTTATTCTCTCCTCCCCCATTTGTCTCCTAAAACCATTAAAACACTGCAAAAGTCATCCTGAGGCTGTTATTTTAGCTTTTTCTGAGTCTTAAGAGATAATAGAGTTGGGGGCAGCTGGGTAGCTCAGTGGATTGAGAACCAGGCCTAGAGATGGGAGGTCCTAGGTTCAAATCCGGCCTCAGCCACTTCCTAGCTGTGTGACCCTGGGCAAGTCACTTGACCCCCATTGCCTAGCCCTTACCACTCTTCTGCCTTGGAGCCAATACACAGTATTGACTCCAAGACGGAAGGTAAGGGTTTAAAAAAAAAAAAGTGACACATAGTTGTCAATAAATGGGTCATTGGTTTTCCAAACAAAAGGACAGCTCCCATTTTATAGATTTTGGGGAGTATAGAACCAAGAACAGAATGGTAATGAGGGGGTTGAGGAGCAAACAGCAATATGGTTGATTCCTTGTAATGAGAGGCTAGCAAAGACTAGATCCTCTCCTCCTGAAGTGCTCCATACAATATTACAGTACAAAACCAAGACACCAGCACAGCCCTTTTAGACACCAAAGTAGACATAGTTAAGATAGAAGATACCATAGGATAGAAGATACACAAGACCAACTCTTGTGTTCATTTATCCCAAGGTTTAAGCTGAATTCCTGAAGACGCGAATACAACAGTGATAAGCAAGACAACTGAATTTCTAAACCTATTACAGGTCAGCCAAACTCTGAAGACAGAGACCCAAGTAATTATAGGACAAAAGCAGTTAAGGATAACAATTAATAAAAAAAAATGATTCAGGATCAATTTTAATCTTCTCAACATGAAAGTTCTATATTTGGCTATTTTTAAGTTCCTAATTGTTGGGGTTTTAGGATATGTTCAGGAATTGCTCTATTGTTCTAATATTTCTGGGTAACTTTCTTTCATGATTTCTTATTTGTCCATGGCTTTCAAGTAGATCCTTTCTGTGTGGTTCATTCTTATTTTGGGGTCATTCAGTTCTTGGGTAAGGCTTTGTTTGTTTTGAGATAACAATTTTCCTTTCCATTCTTTTCTCTTTAGCTTTATATAAGCCAGAGCATTATTTTTACCAGATTTTACCTGAACTTGTGGTCACTATCCTACAGGTTTAGCCTGGGTTTCTCTCAAATCAAAGTATTTCCTCATGGTATCAAAGTTTTTCTTGGTTTGGTCATTTCATTCCCCACAGTACTTAGGCTAGAGTCTAAATCTGAGCTTTGGTTGATCTCTTCAGCTGAATGGCACTGGCAGTGTAGAGAGGTGGAGAGGAGTGGCCTGAGCACTCTGCTCCCCTCCAGCTCTACTGCTTGTGAATCACCCACCTTACCCCCCTCTGTGCTATCATTGGGCTACTAGGCAGAGGGTGTGAAAAAATGTTTTAAACATTTTCTGAGTACCACTGTAGTATCAAAGCTATACATTCTTGCTACATGACAGGTCTGTATGTACTGGCTTTTACTTGGACCGATTTTTTTGCCCTTACTATAATTTATTCAATTCAAAGTTCAAATAAGCAACACTACTATTTCTAAAGAAATAAAATGACAAACAAATTGGCCTCTTTCTTGGAATTTACCTTTTACAATTCTGGCAAAAGGATATGTTTTATGTCTTCCCCCTGGGCAGTGGTAAGTAAATTTTAAAAACTGCAATTAAATGATCTAGGACAATTCTGAGGGACTTATGAGAAGGAATGCTATCCATATTCAGAGAAAGAACTGTGGGAGAAAAACAACTGCCTAATCACATGAGTCAATGGGGATGTCATTGAGGATGTAGACTCCAAATGATCACCCTGGTGCAAATATCAATAATGTGGAAATAGGTCTTGATCATTGACACATGTAAAAGCCAGTAGAATTGAGCATTGGCTATGGGAGGGGGGAAGGAGAACTGTGTAACCATGGAAATTTTTTAAAGTAAATTTTAAAAATTAAAATAAAGAATTAAAAATAAAAACTGCAATTGATTCCCATAAAAAAGGGACAGGAAGTAACATAGGAAAAGGGTTATAGAAACTCTTAATTTCCTGTCCAAACACACTTTTTCCTTTGGATTTTCCTAGGAGGAGCTTCAGCTTGGACTGGGATTCTGACTCTTGGGACTACTACTGGTAAGACTACTCCTGAACCTTCTCCCTTTGGATTATAGATTGCCTGAGTGAAAAAAGCTGACCCTCCTTTCCTGGCAGGAGGCCAGCATAGGTGAAATCTTTGCTTATTTCAACACCAAGCCTTCAAGCTAATGAGCCCTGCTGAGTCGGAAGACCAGAACAACATTTAGGGTGATAGGATAGACTTCTTTCTTTCTCTACCTCCTTTCACATTTTCACTCTTTCCCTCTTTTTTGTAAATAAAGCTGCTAAAAGTCATTTTAACTTAGCTGTATTAATTTTTTTAATTGGTGACCACATTCTCTTATATTAAGTTCAACCATAAATTTAATCCCTACAATGCTGACCTTAATATAGATGAAAGAGTGAAAGATTTCTAATGTAACAGGAACCAATACCATGTGTAAAAGAAAGCAATCATTTCTTTAAGAAAATGAGTTAACATTCATAAGATACAATAGGAATTTGTAAATCTGACACAAGATTTGGGGGAAATTAGCAATTGTCAAGGGGGAAAGTCCAGAGGTTGCAGAAAGAGAATTAGGAAAAGTCCAATAGATATGGCAATTGAAAGATAATTGATAACTTGAGAGAGCAGTTTCAACTGAATGATGAAATCAGCAAATTATGGAGAAGAGAGAAGTGATAGCAAAGATAGCTTCCCCAAAGGGTTTTAAGCACCATACCCTTCAGATCACTGCACAGGTTATCTTTCATATCTACCCCATATTAAACTAGCTAGAATGAACTACTTTCTCATCCCAATTTTAGAATTAACTCCCTCCCCCTTCAATGTTCAGTTCACAAGTTACCTCCTAAACCCACTACATGTTAACCCTCTCTCCTGCTTCCCCAAATTAATTCATATATACAAATTTACATACAACATCCTCTCCCCTATCCCTCAGTAAAAACTACTTTAGGGGAAAGAACTATTTTTCACTTTTTTAAAACTAGCAGTGCTATTCACATAGTAGAGAATTAATAAATGGATTCGATAATGCATTTCTATGCATAATATATATTTAAGAAATAGTGATTTTCACCAACACTAATAAGAGCAGAACCACATTCAATCCTATTATTATCACATTGCCCAATTTTTATAAAAACAGAAAATGGACATGACACTTAAGATGAGGAAATCAAGAAAGGCTATACTAATTAAGAACTCAAAAGAAGAAATCTAAAGTGGTGTCAAAACAATTATTCTAAATTCTTAAAGGAATCCAGATGCCAATTTTTCCATGATGACTGAAGGAGCCAAAAAATGAAAAAGAATCAAAAGCACTATTCTCTCACTCTCTCTTCCTCTTTTCTCTCATTTCTCTCTCCCCCTGGCTCTTCGAATATCAGCTTCCTAATTAGGACTTGTTTTTTCTGGTAAGATTCTAGTAAGATTTCCCTTAGAATTTGCATTTGGGGCTGGAGATATTAGGATTAAATTCAGGGTATTGGTAGCTAGGTAGTACTGTCTCTTTATTTACATTTTTCCACTTTCACTATTTCCACCTCTGTAAATAAAGCTGCTAAAAGTCATTTGGACTTAAGCTGTAATATTTTTAAATCTGCAACCACATTACTTTAGAAATCACATATTTAGCATAAAATCTGAATTTTAAATTCTTCCTCTACTCCTTTCTCTTAAAAAATAATATGGAAATAGGTCTTGGTCAATGACACATGTAAAACCCAGTGGAAGTCAGCATATAGGAGGGGAGGGAAAGAACATGAATCATGTAACCATGAAAATATTCTAAATTAATTAACTAAATAAATTTTTCAAAAAACACTTTTGTATTTGGGGCAAAAATAGAATATCAGAAATCTCACGACCATTGAATTTCCATGTCAATGGAAAAAAATTATAAGCAACCAGAAAGAGTTCTGGTACCAAAGATCCACAATCAGTACCACAGAAGACCTGGTTACTTCTATTAGAAAGGAAAGGTAATCTTGGAATATCCCAAATTATGGAAAGGGGGAAAACTCACAATCTAAAATAAATGCAAAATTTATAATCCTACATGAGGGGTAAAGTGGAAAATAAACCTTTAAGGCAACAGTGGAATTTCAGGTATTCTTGATGAAAAGATCAGTCTGAGTAAGAAACTCAGAAGATTACTGAGGAACTCACAAAGGGAAATTTATTTGTGCATTTTGGAAGGAACTGTATGATAACCAAGGGGTTGACATTCTATGAGGAGTAAAAACAAATGTCCCTTTCATAGTGAGGAAAAGTATTTTTAATGTTAATCGGTAACACTGACTTTTGTGTCCAAACCTTCCCCAACTCCTTAATCCAGACAATCCTAGAAATGTCCTTGCATTCCTTGCCCCAGAGAACCTTCTAAAACTGGGATAACTGGGTTTGAGAAATTGAATTCTGCTGTTTCTGTCAACAAGAACTGATTGAGCCAGATATATTCCAGGGCAGAGGACACTTGTGTCCTTGGGCTCCCCACTGAAGTGTACAGCATTTGGTTCAGAGGAACCAGAACCAGATGGATCTTTCCATCTAGATCAATGATGGCTAATAGAATCTTATGACCAAGGGCAGCTGGTGGCTCAAAGAATAGAGAACCAGGCCTGGAGTCTTGTGTTCACATCTAGCTAACCCCAATTGCCTTGTCCTTACATCACACTATCTTGGAACCTTCCAAGATGGAAGATAAGTTTTTGGTGTTTTTTTAAATCAGATGGCCAGGCATTGCTCATGACTCCCCACCATCATCACTATTGAAGTAATTGCAGTGGAGCTAGAAAATATTAGTCTACTTCCTTATTGGATACCCACCAATTAGAAATGTGTTTTGCTGACTAATGAACTGTCAGAAACTATTTAAATGATCCCAGACCCTGCAATCCTTCTCTGTGTAGTGTCTTCAACAGGCATTGTAGAAATAAAATAAGAAAAACAGAAGAGTTTGTCATGAAGATACATGCAATATATCTTCAAAACAAGGAATGGTCAAGGAACATAAGGGTCAGAGTTCTGGACCAGGAACCAGACAGAACTGAGTTCAAATACAGTGTTAGACACTTACTAGCTAGGCAAGTCTGACATGACTGACAGGACTGGGTAAATCATATAACCTCTGTCTGCCTTGGAGACAGCTAGGTTGTTCAGTGGATAGAGTGTTGTTGGGCCTGGAGTCAAGAAGACCTGAATTCAAATCCACCCTTGACTTGTCAAGTCACTTGAACGGTTTGCAAGAAAATGGCAAACTCTAGTATCATTCTTAAGAAGAGTCATTCAGGGCTGACATAAAGAATATACTTGTAGAGAAGAGTCAGAGGAAGCATCTGATGGACCACACTATACTTTGAACCAAATAAAAGAGCAGACACAAGCAAACACAGACAAAAAAGCAAAGCATTTGGGATAACTAGGTAGCACAGTTGATAGAGCACAATTGATAGAGCCTTAGCCTTGGAGTCAGGAGGACCTGGAATAAAATGTGGCCTCAAACACTGTGTGACTCTGGGCAAGTCACTTAACTGCCTTGCCCTTGGCCCTTCTGTCTTAAGAGTTGTTACTAAGAAAATTAAGTTTTTGGTTTTTTCTAATGAAGATTTAATACAGAAATACATCGGTATCAGCAGGGAAGGGGGGGGGGGGGTAGAGAGAAAGGGATTTTAGAGCAAAGACAGTGGAAGGGAAGAGTCCAGAGCATAATGATTTCCTGATCACCAAAGGAAAATTAAGGGGGAAAAAATGCAAACAAATGTAGAAAGGAATAGGAAGGTACCCATCAACAGGGGAATAACTGAAATTTTGGCATATGTATGTAACATACTACTCACTTCCTAATACAGAAAGATTCAGAGTGAACAATGGATGAAATATAAGAGCTCAACCAAATATTCAAGGCCTTCTTGCAACAGGACCCCAATCTACCTTTCCAACAATACATACTTGATGCTCTAAGTAGGCTAGATTACTTACTAATCTGTAAATATGCCTCCTAAATGACAGATATTTTAAATTTGCCTTTATCTCACTTGCACTGTTTTGCCCACAGGAGCCTTATGAGGCTTTAAAAATTGTATTCCCTTCATCCACAATGTCCTTCCAAACCTTCTCAATAAAAATTCTGTTCACCCCTTATATCATAACTCAAGGCCCTGCCCTGACTTCCACTATCCCATCTCCAACTACCTTTCAGATATCTGAAACTGGATATTCAGTAGATATATTAAACTCCACATATCCAAAACTGATCATTCCCACCCCCCCCCCAAAAAAAAAACTCTTTCCCTCTCCTGCCTTCCCTATAGCTGTAAAAGGCAACATCCTCCCCATCCCTTAGAATCAGTGTGAGGCTCAAATCTTCACCATCTCTCACCCCACCTCCTATATCCAAGTTGTTGCCAATGCCTGTAGCATCATATTCTCCTGACACTGTGCTATCACTAGTGCAAGCCGTCATTACCTCACATTCTGTTTCAAATGTTTGCAGGTGTTATCTGCCTCCCTCATGTTTCTTCTCACTTTAATCCGTACTCTAGTCAAGCCACTAAACTGATTTTCCTAGAGAGCAGGTCCAATCAGGGCACCACTCTACTCATTAAACTCCAGTGGTTTCCTATTGCCTCTAGGACCAAATGTAAAATCTTTAGGTTAGCATTCTTTATACATGAGAATCTCCTTTCTGAATTTATGGTTAGGCAATTGCTGCCAAATATGTATATTTTTACCACATCACAAAAACTATGAAGGTTTTATTACTTTGCTCAAGTATTAGTTTCAGGCCTCAACAGAAAACCTGATCATTAGGATTCTTTCTTTTTTTAACCTAACCTTCTGACTTAGAATTCATACATATGGGATCCAAGGCAGAAGAGAGATAAGGGCTAGGCAATTGGGGTTAAGCAACTTGCCCAGGATCTCATAGCTAGGAATTGTCTGAGACCATATTTGAACTCAGGACTTCCAGCTTAGGAAGTCTGGCTCTCCAGTTGCCCCCAATGATTAGGATTCTAATAAGGTTTCTTAAAGGCAAAATTATATCACAGTGACAGAAAAATAATTTACATACTTTGATCTTGCATTCTTCTTAGATCATAAATCCTATAATCCCATACTTCTTTTAGTGTCATAAGAGCTGAACCAACTTAAAATACTTTCCTAAGGAAACAAACCTAGTCAAAACAAATTTTGGTCATGTGAGGTTATTAATCAAAATTTTCAGGAAATGGCCCTCTATCCCACATATAAAAAAATCCAAAACTTTTCATAACCTAGCCCTCTCCTACATTTCTAGTCTTCTCACACCTTACTCCCTTATCAAGTATTTGTCAATAGAGCTACAGTGACCTCTTTGCTAGGCAAGGTAGGTGGCACAGTGATGGTTAATATGCCAGACCTGGAGTCAGGAAGACTCATGAGAGTGCAAATCAGACCTCAGAATTTACTGGCTGTGTGACCCACAGCAAGTCACATAACCCTATTTGCCTCAGTTTTCTCATCTGTAAAATGAGCTGGAGAGGAAATGGTGACCCACTCACTCCAGTATCTTTGCCAAGAAAACCTCAAATGAGGTCAGAAAGAGTAATGCAGGATTGGAAAGACTAAACAATTAATCTCCCTGCTAGGCATTTTCTCTGGCCAAACTATCTACTGGTTTTCCCTGCCTTCTTTTATGTCTCACCTGAAATCCCATCTTTTACAGAAAGTATTTCCCAACCCCTTAATTTAGTGCCTACTCTCTTCCTATTTATCCTGTACAGATTTTGTTTGTATATATTTGTTGTCTCCTCCAATAGATAATGAGCTCCTTTTGTATTTTAGACAACACCATTCTTGGTTAATTGAAGCCTTTATGTATTTCTTTTCTCTCCAACTAAACTTGTCAGTTCCTTCAAAGTGGGGGCTTCTCTTATCATTCCTAGTAGTGTAACAGGTTTATTATGTTGATTCCTCTACTAGACTATAAGCTATTTAATGGCAGGGAGCTAGTCTTAACTCTGAAAATCTTAAAACTGCCTTCCACATAGCAAATCTTTAATACTGATGGTTCAAGTCTGCAATCCCTTCAGTACAAGTCAAAAGTATATATTTTTATAAAAAGTATATCTAGAATATCTTGATCACATCTTTCACCTAACCTCCAGTTCTGAATCAATAGAATTTGTAAAACATCTCCAAATCTAAAACAGAATCCCCCCCCAAAAAAACTCATACCTCTTTTTAACTTTCCTATTACTACCCAGGGCATCACCATTCTCCAAGGCACATCTCATTCACCCAATACTGTCAGTTATTTCTACTTTCACAGAATCAAGGTCCCCCAGTCCAGAGGAACTTTTGAGAAAGAACACTATCCACATCCAGAGAAAGAACTGTGGGAACAAATGCAGAAGAAAAACATGATCAATTACTTAGTTCCATATAATTAAGGTTTTGATGTTAAAAGATCACTATACTACAAATATAAGTAACATGGAAATAGGTTTTGAACAATGATATATGTATAACCCAGTGGAATTGCTTGTCAGTTTCTGGAGAAGAGGGGAAAGTCATGTAACCCTGGAAAAATATTCTAAAAAAAAAAAAATCACATAGGAAAACAAAAACAATCAAGGTCTCCTATACTCTCAACTCATATAGCTATCACCCTAGCCCAGGCCAACTTTCACAGCTGGACTAAAAAGAGCCTTCAGATGAATCAGTCTCCCTGTCTCAAGTCTCTTCACCTCAATCCAATCCCTCATTCTGCTGCCAAATGTGATTATTGTAAAATGTTAGCACTTAATTGTTCCCTATTACCTCAATGATAATTTTTATAAAATTTTCACAAAATGGACCATTCTTTCCTTTGAAGTCTTCTTACACTCTACTCCCCACTCCTCTCCATGAATTCTATTATCCATCTACATTGACTCTCCCAGATATGCTATCTCTGGGCATTTCATTTGTACCCTATGCCTAAAGTACTCCTTTGGCTTGGTTTTCCTAACTTTCTTCAGAGCTCAAATCCCACTTTAGAGGAAGCCTTTGTCTTATTGTCTCCCATCTCCCAATTCCCGCCCCCCCCCCCCCAATGCTAAATGCCCAAACTTCCTTGAAGTAGGGACTGCTTTTATCAATCTACTTAGCATTTAGTAAAGTGCCTAGAATGGAGTAAGCTTTTAATATATTTATTCACCAATTTATTTTCACATTAGTAATTTTGTTGCAATAAACCAACAAAACTTCTAATTGGGGATGCGCAACACTTTTTTACTCCTCACTTAAAAACTTTTTTAAAAAATTACAATCTAAAAATTAAAATTCATGCCTCATACACTTATTAGCTCTTATTTAAGTGACTTGCCCAGGGTTTCCCTATCTGTTAAGTGAGGGAAATAGCACCTAGCTTCTAAGGTTGTTAAAAGGAGAGAATGAGTTAATTTAAAAAGTGTTTTCAAACCTTAAAGCCCTATATAAAAGCTAGTTTTTAGTATTAGTATATGCCTGTAGCAAATGTGTGCAAAGGGGCATTGTGGATAGAGGGCCAGGGCCAGGTAGACATGAGTTCGAATTTGGCCTCAGACGTTTACTAGCTGTGACACTATGCAAGCCCCTTAATCCTGCTTGCCTCAGTTTCCTCTTTGGTAAAATGGGCTGGAGAAGGAAATGGCAAAACACTCCTGTACCTCAGCCAAGAAAATCCCAAATGGGATCAAGAAGAGTCAGACATTACTGAAAGGACTGAAGAAGAAAGCATTACTTTAAAACAGTTTCAAGTTCGTAGGATCAGAGAACTAAACCTTTATGGCTAGATTTCTAAGAACCATAAGAGCCATCTCATTTTATAGATGAGGAAACTGAGGGCCAAAGAGGTTAAGTGATTTGCACTTGGTAATGGCTGGGGTTGGGACTCAATATCCTTATCCAGCTCTTTTGCATACATGGAGCAGGGATTCAGGAAAAAAGGTTTTGTTTTCCTTGCCCTTTTGGAAAGTCAGATTCAAAAGTTCAAAATGTTGTTCCGGCCTCTTGTAAGCAAAGGCCTTAAATAATCCCCCCCCTTGAAAACTCAGAAAGTAGTTCATGGCTTTCTTCATTCTACCTTTTAAAAAAATATTGCTTAAACATGCTACCAGTATACAGTTGGAGGGTCAAACATAATGAATTCTATCATAGATTTTAAAATGTATTATTAGCCAAAACTACCAAAAATGGAGTCTTCAAGTCAATACTCCAAACACTGTCTCAAACATCTCTAAAATACAAGTACAAAATGTTTAATGCAATCAACTAACCAAGAATTTATTGAGTATCTATATTGCTAAACCATTATACACAAAAGCAAAAAAATCCATTAAAAACCAGAATAGGAATATAGAATAGGAATGGCACAAAGAGAACTTGCTTATACATGTTTATTCCATTACAATTTGTGAAAAAAAACAATCTCTAAACCTTAGGCAATGGTTTATTAATTGTATTGGTGCATCAACATCCCTATTTAACAATTTCTAAGTTGCTGAGGGTAAATCACATTTAAAAAACTTTCAAAATCTCATTATTAATCAGGCTTCTATAGCTACTTATGAAAACAATGTGAAGGTCAGCTACAGGTGAAAACCTAAAAAAAGAGGAGACAGGAGCAAGCACTTATTGACAGCCAGCCATTTTTTCAATATGAAACCTGTACACTAGAGGATCCAGTTGGGAAACCATTCCAACTAGCAAAATTATCAAGGGGCAGCATGACTATCAAGGGTAGGCACATTACTGCTCTGATAAGTAGGCCTAGCCGACTTCATATGATATAACTACACTTATAAGGGTCATGATGGGAAATAACAGATTACGAAATTGCAAACTACAAACATTGCATAGGCACCCAAAAACCCTGTCAGGCCTGTCATTTCTCATGTTTAATGGTTTGTACTCATCAATTGAGTTGTAGAACTCCCCAAACTCACTCCAACCATCCCTTAAAAAAATTATTAGTGGGGGCAGGTGGAAATTGTGCATAGTGGCTGAGTCATTCCCAGAAGTAACTTTATACTGACCCTCTCACTCCAAGGGGACAAAGACAGGGCCTGTCTCTCCCAACAACCCAAGCAGGGCTTCATTCAGCCTAGACCTGATAGACTTTGCATTTCCTACAAGATGAAAAAAACCATTCCTTTAGTTCCCCCTTCCAGGGGGGAGGGAGGTCTTCTACAGGGAAGGGTCTCCCCTGTCATTGATTTGTGTTTTCCTCACAACTTTGCCTGCCTCCTACAGGGCAGCAGAGTCAGGAAACATAAAGCCCAGGAAGCTTTAAAGAAACCCAATGTCAGCTCTGCCCCATATGGCAACAGACAACCCCGGCTCCTCCCAAGATCCAAGACTTGGACGCTTTTGTCTCCAGGGTGGCCGGCGCTCGGTCAGGGGTGCTCCCAAGCCCATCAGCCAGAAGGGGGTCCAAGCAGCACTCCCACCCCTTACCCCACAGATCCTGACCCCCACGAGGAGGTGGGGCTCCAAGGCCGGTACCCTTGGGCCCCAGTGCTCGACCCTCCCCCGGGCGTGCTCTGATTCAGGGACGCGCAGCCTCGGCGGCGGCGGCGGCAGCTGCCCCGCTGAGAGGAAGGCGTTCAGCAGCAGAGGCACCCTCTTACCCGGCGGCAGCGCCTCCTCCTCCGCGGGCAGCCCCGGCGGCCCCCGGAACCATCTTCCGCCGCCGCCTACTCTCTCGGCGGCGGCTCCAAACCGCCCATTCGGCACTGCTAACCGACACGAGCGGCGGCTCCCCCCCGGCCCCGCCGGGCTCCGGGCGGGGAGAGGTTCAGGCCACTGAGCAAGGCTCTCGGTGCGCTGCCAGGCTCCTTAGTTCTTTGTCAGTAACAAGTGGGACTAAGAGACAACACGGTTGAGCCCCGCGGCTGAGGCGACTCCGCGGGTCGGGGACACTGCTGGGCCCTAGTCGCCGACACCACCGGGGTTCGGTTTGTTATTGTCGATTCTGTCTCTTCCGCCGCGGTGCAAGCTGGGAAAGGGCTGATCGGGCTACGGGGGGAGGGGGTAGTGTGTAATACCATAGAGACGGACATCGGAAACCCAGAGAGGTTAGAGGTGTCACCGCGCATGGTCGGAAACCGACGGAGCTGACGCAAAACTAAGTGACTCCGCCTCTCGGCCGCCGTAGGACCTCGGGCCGTGGCTGGTTTCCAACCTACCCCCACCTCCTGGGCGCTGCCATTGGGACTCGCGGCTCGGGCCTGAGCCACGCCTATGGCAGGGTCGTTCTTCTACCAGGTGCATTTGACCTTCACGATGAGGACAGTCGACTGGGCCTTTTCCCTCCCGCTTTGGGATCAGCCCTAGGTGAGGGAGAGATCCTAGTTCCTGGATTTCCGCCGCCCGACTCGCCCTTCACTCTCCTGACTTCAGAGCGCTAGGCCTCTCTGCAAGCCTGCAGCCCATTTCCCTGATCTCCATGACCCCGGGACTGAGACCTTTTAGACTGGAAAACCTCTAATCATAGTCACCCGGGGGGAGAGGAAGGCCCCAGTCCTGAGGAAGAGAGGGAAGGAGAAAACTGCTATTTAGGTATGGCCCTATCTGAGATTTAGAAGTAAAGGAGATCAATTCTTTACCAAGACAGAGTGAAAGAGTGTGTTCTCAATGCTTTAAATGAACAAATTGGCGAATCTGTTTGGCATTATAAAGTTATTTTATTTCACCAAATGTAGGCTATTTCACCAAACTTGGGAAGTAGTCAGATTTGGCCAAATTCATTTGCAGTTGCAAATGAGTTCATTTATTAAATGTTATTATGCGAAGCACTAAATGAAGAAGGCTTTTTGAAAGAGGGTAGGAGGAGACTTTCACTTGGCAACAAAGGGAGTCAATTTTCAGAGACCCCAGTCAGGTTTGGTGAGCTCATAAAAGAATATAGGTATTAATATGGGGGGGAGGGGGGGAGGGGGACTGTATTTGAAGTCAGTTGGCCTAAATTCAAATCCAAGTTCTTGCCATTTAGTACCCAATCTCTTAACTTTGCCACACAATTTTGTCAGCTGTTAAGATGGTAGGGTTCTACTATATTTAAGTTTGTGATTCTCTGATCTAGCAGCCATTGTATTAAATTACAGGGCATATAGATTTGATAAATGTGTAGAAAACAGTATTTAATGTAACCAGGATTATTAAGGGAAAGAAGACATATTTATGCTTCCATAAGCTACATCTTATTTCCTACTGGGGTGTTAAGATTGTCCAAGTTGGAGTTCAAAACTTTGAGTACTTTTGAGTAGGTCAGCTTTTAAAGTAAGATTTTTCAGGGTAGCAAGATGAGTCAAGCCTGGAGAGAGGAGGTCCTGAATTTAAATCTGGCTTCAAACACTTCCTAGCTGTGTGACCCAGGGCAATTCACATAATTCCATTTGCCTAGCCTTTACAGTTCTTCTGTCTTGGGATCAATCAAGGTAAGGATTAAAAAAAAAAAGTAAGATATTTGAGCTAGCTATTTTTTTGGCTTTGTGTTTTTTAAGCTTTTTACACTTTTTCGGAGCCAGTACAACTACTTAAAACTGCTACTATTAACTGATAAATTGATAGATTAAAAAGCTGGTCTCCAACTCTTACTAGTGTCAACTTATGAAACCTCACCAAATATGATTCATAAAATCTTTTGTACATAATCTTCATCTCAAGGCATTTGGAAATTGGTGATTATATTCTCCCTGGAAGGTATATAGAAACTGGATAAGATCTGCCTCAAATTTGAGATTTTCTTATACCTATAATTACAGTGATAAAGCGTTGAAAATAATCCAGATTTGCTTACTTTGCAGAATAGGGATACTCAAAAAGAAAACAAGTGTCTTGAAAGGACATTGGATGAAAGGTAAATGTACATTATTAGGAAGGGCAATTTTAGCATTTAATTTTGCAGAAATCATATTTGGAAGAGGGAGAAGCCCAGTAAATTAAGATTTTGGTTAATTAAGATTTTGTTCAAATCCTCATCAAGTCACATGGAAGAGGGTTTGGGGGACAAAAGTAAAAAAATCTAAGGACATAAATGGGAGAATGTTCAAACTGATTGAATCTAGTGAATAAATAAGGCTATATAAAATAGACAGCACTTGCTAACTATATTTATTTAGTTAGTTTGTTTTGGGTAAAGCAACAACCCTCTAAAGTAGGTGCTATTATTCCCCTTGTTTAGGGAGATTAAGTGATTTGCCAAGAGTCACACATGTCAAGCAGAGATTTGAACTGTCTCACTTGAGATTCAGTACTCTTTCCACAATGCCCTCTAAATGCTTGAGGTGTTCTCAAAAATTTCTAAAGAGCACAGCTGAAAAGATTGAAAAGATTACAAAAAGGTTGTGCCAGGAAATTAAGATTAATGAATGAAGAATTAAAAAGGCTTTGACAGAAACAGAAGAAAAAGAAAGTGAAGAAAAAGATTTTTTTAATAGATGACGGACTGAGTTTTGTTTGGGTAGAAATTGTAATGACAAGCAAAAAAATTTATGGAGTAACATTTATTCAGTGGAACTGAATTTAGCCCATTCAGCAGTGAGAGGCAGGCAGTTTTCCTTTAAGAGATAGAACATTGGACTTGTAGTAAAGAAGACTTGGGCTCAAATCTTATCTTTAATACTTTTTAATTATTTACTCATGGCTAAGTCATCTGACTCCTCAGTTTCCATTTGCACATCTATAAAATAGGTTCAAGTAATATGTGCAATGTTCAAACTCTAAAATATATGTTGCAATTATTATGACCCAGTTAACCACCCCATACTAAAGTTTTCCTGAAAGTGGCTTGTAACAATATTGTACTTCCAAACAATAGCAAAACAATTAAAACTGAATGCTGAGAAATTTTTATAAACTTGAAATTTTGCTAATACTCTACCTTTGTGTATCATTATCAGTAAATATTAAGCATGTGTAAAGAGTAGTTTTTAAAGAAAATAAGTTTAGCTACTAGAATCTAAATAGTATTTAATGATAATTAATCTTCATGTAAACCAAATAACCATTGCAATACAATGCTTGTACCAGATTTGCCTTTTCAAACCCAGAACAGAGAATCCAAGAAGCTCAAAAACAATTCATAATTGCAATAATGGGTATGAACTTTTCTTAAATGTGTGCATTCAATCCCAGTTTTCTTAGTAATCCCATTTCTAATCCTTAAACAGCATAGATCATGTGCCTTCAAAAAAAAAAATCCTTACATTTTACCACGAAAGAAAAGGTATGTTGTCACTATTTTAAGATTCACAACTATTTCAAGCTGTTAAATATAGTCATGTGCCATTTAGAGGATGTTTTATAGCATTAATGAAATCATTATGCTAATAATTTCAGAGCTTCCAACTACCATTCTTTGTTGTTGTAGAATATGCAACATATAGCTGTGATTAATGATAACTTACAAATGGCAATTTTCAAAGCTCATTAAAAGTGTTAAATAATCTGGTTAAATGAGAAGCAACATTTTTCCAGCGTCACAACAGCCAAAAATACTTATTCAGCTGACTATACCTCCCAAAGATCTAACACTACACTGGGATACCAGATGTATCCTTTCTTGATGTTTTCACCAAGTAGTAGGAAAAGTATTAGTAGTTTTCACCAAGTATAAAAACAATGTGTATTGTTACTCTTTTTTCCACATTAAGTTCATACAACATGTTCTTTATCTCTCTAAACATTTTAATAGTTAATAGAACCTGGGAACTTTTTCAGCTGCCTTGAGATTGTCTGATCTTTTGTTGACTTAAATAAAACTAAAGGCTGCTGGACTATATTCTCCCATAGGCCAAGTTCAGTACAATTTGGAGGAATGAGTATGGAATTTTGGGGCAGATCACAAAGAGGAAAAAGAAAACTGAATAGATGTTTTGAATGAGTAACAAATCTAAACATAAAAAAATGGAAAGTAGTTAAGTCTGCTTCCTCTTTCAGACGTCCTTTTTTCTATCAAAGGTACCATAGCAGCCCAAACTTTAAGTTTTACTTACTGTCTTTGAACCAATGTTAACTATTGGTTCCAGGACATAAGAGCTGAAAGGACTAGGCAGTTGCAGCTAAGTTGCCTAGGGTCATACAACTAGCAAGTGTCTTGAGGTTAGATTTGAACTCCAGCTCCAGGCCTGGCACACTCTGTCCATATTACCTAGTAGCCCTTATACCTCGGTCAATGATTCCTTCTTCCCTTATCCACTTAGTTTTGGAAAATAAAATTGAATTGTGATATTTTGAGAAATTATTCCCCTTTTGTCCCTCCACCTCCCCCCCCAAAAGAATTTTAGAGCTCAAACAGTCCCCCAGGCTATGAAACTGAATTGGGTTTTCCCTTATTTTATCTAGGTCTTTTACAGGCAGAGTGAAGACCAGTGAAGATTTGTAAACAAGAACTCTATGGTAATGACTTCAGCTAGGCAGCTACCATGTTAGGAAGGGTCCTGAAGACCTGTCTCTTACTGTGATTTAGATCTGAGGGACTATTCTCCAACTAGAAATGGCCTAGGAAGGGACTGAGTGATGATATCAGAAGGGAGATTTTATACATATAAAGAGGGATACTTTCATGACAGGAAGTCAGTGTTTTTGGCTCACCACGATCTCCTTCCTACCTTCCTAGATGTCTCTCTTCTCACCAAGCATATCTGCTTAGTTGCTTTCACTTGAGCCTCTACTCTGGCCTAACCTAGCTGCCTGGCAGCTCTTTCTCTTTTTCTGCCCCACTTGAGTTCTGTGGCATTTATTCAGACCGTGAGGGAGTCCATTGACTAGTTAGATTTTCTTGAGCAACCAATTAATAATAGTATAATAATAGTATTTTAAAACTAAAAATACAGCCTCCAGAGAATTTCATTCATTATGGTTGTCAGGTCTTGTTGAATCTGCATTCAATATCCCTTATATTTGTCTCATTTTACCCACTTAAAGCCACTCTATTTCAGACTTTATTTACTTTTTTTTTACTTTCTCGACCATGACCCTGCTTGTTCAGAAACCTTCATAGAGGTGACTCATATTTGCCTAGAACAGTGATGGCAGAACTGCTGGGAGCCATCAGGCCACGACGCCTTAACAGAGTCACACAGTAGCTAAGGAGGCCACAGAGTGGCCCTTCGCAAGATATGATTTCCCACTCAGTCCCCCTTACATGACCTCTCATCAATGCCCCTTATCTATGGAATTGACATGATTATTATTCCCCCTAGTCTCAAAAGGAATAATGCAAGAGCAAAATACCTGTACCCTAATTCTCTAAAACATCACCAAAAGGTCAGACCCTCAAATCCAACACCAAAAGACTATCATGGGTTAACTTTTACTTAGGTACATAATCCTCAGTGAAACTACAGCTACAGGCCAAGCTCAAAATGTTCCCACTCACAGAAACTTATTCTCATGAAGCCAGCACACAAATCAATTATAAAGGCCCATATAAAACGTACAGGTACATCAAGCTTCAATATGCCTCAGTGACTCGACTTCACAAACCAGTAACTCACCAGTGGGAAACTCTAGTAAACCCTGAGAAATGACCAATCTAATATTAAATTTGAATTGTGTTCCCAGTACCCCTCAACCTCAATGGTATGATTGTTGAATTGTCTTTTAAGAACTTCTGATTAATTATTCCATTTTATTAAAAGCAATAAGTAATTTTCTTTGATTGTAAGCTCAAAACTTCTCACAGGGTAATGAGAAAGTTAAGCCACTTGTGAGGAAATCATTTATTTTGTATGCTGTCTGTAATCACAATATAAGAATATCGAATGTTAATCAAGTGATTTGTTAAAAGTTAATGTATCACTTGTCCAGTTATCTCTTTGGACATGTGTATTGGGTAATGTATCTGTGTGCCAAGAAAATGGGTATAAAAATAAACAGCAAGCCTGGGGATGGCAGAGCAGCTATCAGATGCAAAGCAATCCCGTGGCTGTAATGATTAAGCTGTCTTCGATTTGTTATTTTTTGGACTGATCGTTCACCACCCTTCAGTAAATCCTGGAGTGGAGAGTGAGGCTGGACCTCACCCATGTCAGAGAACCTTTGGGATGAAGAGTTCTTTCTGTAGGCACATGCACCACCCTCCCCCTTAGTGGAGGGGTGGGACATGGCACAAATTTAGGATTTGCCAAAAAAAATTAAAAAATAAAACAAAAGGTTTGCCATCACTGGCCTAGAGGATCAAATATAAATGCATTATCCTGCCACTGGAACCCTCCACAATCCAATGGATTGATGTTAAAATTAAGCAAAGCCAAGAAAACAACATAAACAGCAATTATATCAATATAAATGAAAAGTACCATAAAACAATCAAAAGTAAACAAAAGTATGGCTTCAAAGAAATAAGAAAAGATACCTCCTTCCCACTCCTTTGCAGAGGTAGAAGAACTGAGTGGAATTTTGCAGATTACCCCTACACATTTTTTTGCATACTTATTATATGAGATGGCTTTCTAAATAGTTGAAGGAGAAATATAGGGGAGACATGTAAAAGAAATGAGGTTTTAAAATGTCTTAAGACAATTATGTGTTCATTTCCTAGAGTCATAGTAGCCAATGAATTCAAACCCCCAGTTTATTGTTAAATAGTTCCTAATTCAGTTTCCCCCCCTTGAAAAACAGAAGACTACATCTGAACAGAGCAGGTAGGATTAATTTTGTAAATGCCAAAACTAAAGACAGAACAAATATACATGTTTTAAGTTTGATATTTTTAACACTCTGTTACCTAGGTTACAATTACTTGAAAAGGGGGAGGGGAGGACTACAATTTTTAAAAAATAGATATTTACTCATGAAGAATTGTCAGGTTCAAAAATTAATTTTATAGTAGCATAATTATGGGTAGCTATTAAAGAATTCTTATAATTAAATTATAAAGTCACAAAAGCAAGAAGTTTGTCCTCTTTTAAATGCCCTACATAACATTTAGAACTAATATACTTAGGGCATATCATAACTAATTAATATAGAGTTAACATATATATGATTTTTAAAGAAAAACATCTTTAATACCTATCCAGATAACTTGATAGACTTAAGAAAGGTGATTCATAAATTAAGTGAGAATAAGCCAAGTCCTGAAAAATATTCAACCTGTAGATATAATTTTAGATTATTGAACAAAATACTGGTAGTGTCTGGTAAACCATCAGTACCAATAGTAATAAACCCTATTTCACACTTTTCTCACTAATATGTAATAGTTTGTGGTACAGTAGATAGAGAATTGAGGTACTGCCTCATACATTAGCTAAGTTAATAGTAACTAGACAATTTATTTAACCTGTTTTCTTCTTACTTGTAAAATGGAGATAATAGCACCTACCTCTCAAGGTTGTTGTGCCTGGCACATACTAAGTACTATACAAATGCCCATTCCTTTATCTAACACTTTTCCACATTAGGAAATGGTATTTTATTCCTTTATATCTAAGAGTCTGTTTAATATCAGATCATGTAAAACTTCCTTCTGTACCCTGGTAGTTTTAGTTTTAAAGCACTACCTTCAGACTTAGCAGTTGTTATTTTATGGTGGCCTTTATTAGTTACTGCTTTTATGTTCAATGGTAGCTAATCATAATAATGACAGCTTACTTCAATTAAGCACTTTAGGCTTTACATAATACATATATTACCTTATCACACAAACTATTGAGGTAGTTTTCAGAGATGAGGAAATGGGGTCAAAAAGATTACTACTACTGATAGGTGATTTAAGATTTGTCACAAGATAAATTGGAGATATTCCTTAGAAATAAGAGTTCAAATCCCAATTTAGATAATAGTTTAGCATTAAACCTAAGTCTCTGGACTCCAAATTCAGAATTCTTTTCAGTATACCAAGCTAGCTTGATTTCTGGTACTAGTCATTCTTTTTAATCCACTTATATTTGTGGCAGTGCAAAACAATTTTTCCCCTTCTAGGCCTCAGTGATATTCTACTGTAACCTTATGCCCCATTTTGATCAACTCCTTAATCTGTCCTTAGAACTCTGGGTCCCAGTCATTTTTGCCCTTAACATGGTGAAATTTAACAACAAAGCATTCATGTTTTTAGGTAACATTTTTCAAGTGCCTACTATGTGCTAGGCACTGTCCTAAGTGCTGAGGTTCAAAAGATTACAAAGACAGGAGATTGAAGTCTCATTAGGCAGACAGCATGCAAACAAATACAAGCAAAACATGCTATATATAAGGAGGAAGCCAGGGAAGTCAGTAGTAGAGCAGAAGAGGGAAAGTTTCAGATATGTGAGACAGAGAAAATTCCCAGAGCCATGAGATATGGAGTATCTTATTCATGGAATAATGGCTAGGAGGCCAGGATCATTGGACTGAAGAGTATCTTTGAGGGAATAGAGTGTAAAGACTGGGAAGGGAGGATGGGGCTAGGTTATGAAAGACTAGAATAAAATATGCCAAATAAAATATTTTCATTTGTTCCTGGAAGCAATAGGAAGCCACAGCATTTATATAAATGCTTTCATAATGCTTATTCTGATGGGTAATCTCCAATATTAATCCAGTCTGCTGTGCTTTGATTTTTCACTTGGTCATAGGCACCACAAATCATCATCCATGAGCTACCTGCCAGGGAATAATCACTGAAGAGGCTGAATTTTTTAAAATTTAAGTCAAGGTTTTTATTTTTTAAATTGTTAGTCTGGATGGGTAAATATGTTTTTTATCATTTTCTAACAGAAATTCATTTGTCTTTTATGGAAACAATTACCTGCCCTGGAAAAAATGCTAAGCAATGTAGTTTTCAATAAATCCACTTAAATGATTGAAAGTAATTAATTGAAATTGATTTTTTAGCCAAAGTTGATATTTTCTTTTTTTTTTTAACCCTTACCTTCTGTCTTGGAGCGGCAGAAGAGTGGTAAGGGCTAGGCAATGGGGGTCAAGTGACTTGCCCAGGGTCACACAGCTGGGAAGTGTCTGAGGTCAGATTTGAACCTAGGACCTCCCATCTCTAGGCCTGGCTCTCAATCCACTGAGCTACCCAGCTGCCCCCCCCCCAAAGTTGATATTTTCACAGTGGCATTGATACTTTGTAGCAAGAGCAAAATTTTTCCTGAATAATTCTTCCCATCATGTTTATTTCTACATAAAATGTATTAAAAATGATAGCTCATAAATGAAGCCACAGCATCTCAGAGTTGACAGGGGCATCAGTGGCCATCTAGTCCAACAAGAAACCAAATAAATATCTCTACAAGATGGAGGGCAAGTGCTTTTTTTAAGAGATCTAGTGAGAGTAAATGTCTGTCTCCTGAAGTAGCACATACTACTACTTTTGGATAGTTCTAATTGTTAGAAAGTCTTTTCACAATGCCTATTGTTTCTAGTTCTGCACTGAGGCAGAAAAAAATCATTCTCCATGATAAATATCACCAGTTCTTTCATTCCATCCTCGTATAGAATATGAGGTCCTTAAACATCCTAAGCACCCTCTTCTGGACATTCTTCAGCTTAGGGTTCTTCCTAAAATGTAATGTCCAGGGGGCAGCTGGGTAGCTCAGTGGATTGAGAGCCAGGCCTAGAGATGGGAGGTCCTGGGTTCAAATCTGACCTCAGACACTTCCCAGCTGTGTGACCCTGGGCAAGTCACTTGACCCCCATTGCCTCGCCCTTACTCCAAGACAGAAGGTAAGGGTTTAAAAAAAAATGTAGTGTCCATTAAGACAGCTAAATTTAGTCTAAATACAGTAATCAGTACAGGTTCCACAGGATAGATGATAAAATCTATACACAATATACATGAGCAGAAGGAGGGTAAGCTGAAAGGCGAAGGCTCAAGAGGCCAGATAGGTTCAAGAAAATTTCCTGTTGAAGATGGAATGAACATGTAGATGAGGAAGGAAAGCATTCTAAACATGGAGGATAGGCACTGCAATAGACAGATTAGGATAAGATTTAATATTTGGGGGGGGGGGAGTTAGATGAGAACAATAAGTAACATAGAATAGACATAGAAGGTAACACATGAGCCAAGGTGGCACCACTTGGAAATGGAGATGTGACAGAGGCTGGCAGGCTGAAAAGTGTGTGGATCTGATCACCTCAGTGGGGTGGGGCCCCAGGAGGTTGGAATCTTAAGGAGCAGAAAGTTCCCTGTGATGAGCAGTTGGTCTCTCATTTTGGAGAAGCTGGAGAGAGAAGGTTGAATTAGACTTTCTCCTGAGGGTTACCCACTTTTTCCTGCTTGTGACTGGAAATCTTCCCAATTGAGACTCAGTGAAGAGAAACCTGAGAAAAGGCATTTTGAATCTGTCAGACTTTAGCTCAGCTCCTGCTGCCCTGGGTCTGAACTGTAGCTAAGGGGCCAAACCCAAGGTCATTCAACCTGACTTTCTCTCAGGGGGGGTTCAGCCTGCCAAAGCCTGAGTTTCCCCCAAACTCGAGGAGGGAGGGGAAAGGGTTTTAGATAGATAGGGGACCCCCTTTTCCCACCTTTCTTTCCCATTCTTTCCCTGCTAGTTATTCTCTACATTACCCTGATTGAGTTAATTGACATTAAAGTAGTTATCTTTTCCCCAGGCTTTGAATCAAGTATGAATGAACAGCTTCAAGGAGAGACATCTTAAGAAATTCTTTGGTCTCTAGTAGTGGAGAGAAGACAAGAGGAAGGAGAGCAAATCTGGGAGGAGCCATAGCTAAGGAGGGAAGGCAGAAGGGGGAAATCTTCAAACCCCCTCTCCTCTCTCTGGGCCAACCCTAAACATCTGCTGTCCTCTCCTAGATCCAGTTCCCTTTACTATCCTCAAACCTTTTCTCCATACACTCTGCAGTAGAGTGTAGGAGATGCATATTTTCAACTCTTCTGAGTCTACAGTGTTCTGTTTCATCTATTATCAGTTATTGTGCATTGTTGTTATTTTTTCATTCTGCTTTTTTAATTTTCATTCTGAATTCCCAAAAGAACTGAGTTTTAGGCCCTTGTCTTTTTTCTTGTGTCACTTCCCCTAATTCTAGGTCTACCAATCACAATTGAGGTTCTGCTCTAGGACTTCCCAGAACACAGTTAGTTGATTCTGATTTGTTACCCACTATGGTACACTTGGGTCACACACCTCCCACTTCATGAGTAAGTGGGATAGTTGCACTTTTGGTGATTAGATTTTCATTCTTTTTCAATTCTGTAAATAGACATCCACTTTGGCGCAGTAGGTAGCACATCAGTCTCAGTCTGGGCTGAAGGTCTAGTTCAATCCTCCTTGGAAGGAGGGTGTGATATACTGGGAAAGGCTTCTGGAGACAAAAGTTATTTGACTTTGGGTGGGGTCTACCTCCCACCTGAAGAGGATGTCTATTGTCTGGTGAAGTGGAACCTTCCCTCAAGAGGAAGCCTCTCCTGTGACAAGGTCAAAACCTGGGGTTTCTACCTCTCAACTAAATAAACTGGGGATGTCTAGGTTTCCACATTGACACTGTATATTGATTCCAAAGGCAGAAGAGCAGTAAGGGCTAGACAATTAGGGGTTAAGTGGCTTGCCCTGGGTCACACAGATAGGAAGTGTCAGAGGCCATATTTGAATCTAGGACCTTCAGTTTTCCCTACAGTCTACATAACATCTTAAAAAAGAAGTGAGGGGGCACATAGGTAGCTCAGTGGATTGAGAGCCAGTCCTAGAGAGGCTTCTGGAGACTAGAAGAGTCACTAGACTTTGGCTTGAACTGAAGTGAATTGTGGATTCTCACATGAACAGGCTCAAACCTGAGGCTTTCACCTCGGAGCTACATAAAAACTGGGGAATCACCATATCTTTCCAAGCTACAAGTTTGGGGACCTCTAGATTCCAGGTTGACACAGAACACTAATTTATCTTCAACCAGATAGACCTCAGCCCTTGTAGCCAAGACCTGGGGAAGTCTCTTCAGAAAAATCCAGCAGTTATCACTCACCACATGTCAGTCCAGTCAGCAGATCCTTCTGCCCCACTTCACCAGCCTCAGCTAGAAAGCATGAAGATTTTCTCTAGTCTACACTTCCAAAAATTATCTGTCATAGCAGGTTCCACTCCCTGTGAGAGTTCCAAGTAGAATTCCCAGAAGAACTGAGTTTAGGACCTTGTCTTTTTTCTTGTGTCACTTCCCCTAATTCCAGGTCTATCAATCACAATTGAGGCTCTGCTCTAAGACTGCCCAGAAGGCAGTTAGTTGATTCTGATTTGTTACCCACTATGGTACACTTGGGTCACAGACCTCCCACTTCATGAGTAAGTGGGATATTTGCACTTTTGGTGATTAGATCTAAATGGGCAGGTCTCCATACTTAACTTTTAAGTAGAGTGTTTATACTTATGGATATTAAAATCTAAAAATAGACATGAGTTACAATTTTAATCTTTACAATCAAGGAAGGACTAAGTACCTTCATTGTTACAATCAGGGGAGAGTTAAATTTAATCTTCACAATCCCAAAGAAATCAAAGTTAGGAGAAAAGGACCTACTGGTACAAAAATATTTGTAAGGACTCTGTTGAGGCAAAGAATTGGAAATGGGACATCCATCAATTGGGGAATGACTGAACAAGTTGTGGTATATGATTATAATGGAATCCCATGGTGCCATAAGAACAAATGAGACAATTTCAGAAAACTTTTCAGAATTTCAGAAATGATGCAAAGTGAAGAAAGCAGAACCAGGAAAACTTTTACAGTGTAACATCAATATTGTAGGATCCATTGTAAAAAAACTTTTCAACAATGCAAGGATCCAAAGCAGAGGTATCACTTACATTACTTGGAGGAGCTGGATGGCTCAGTGGATTGAGAGCCAGGACTAGAGACAGGAGGTCCTAGGTTCAAATCTGGCCTCAGACACTTCCCAGCTATGTGACCCTGGGCAAGTCACTTTAATCCCCATTGCCTAGCCTTTACCACTCTTCTCCCATGGAAACAATACACAGTGTTGATTCTAAGACCAAAAGTAAGGATTAAAAAAAAAAAACTTACATTGCTTGTTACCTTGGGAAGGGGGAAGAGGAAAGTCAGAAAGTGAATGTTAAAAATTGTTTCTGTTTGAAACTGGGAAAAATACAAAAAAACAAAACAAAAACCCTAAAACTGTGTTGGGACATCAGTTCAGTGGATTGAGAGCCAGGCCTGGAGACAGGAGGTCTTGGGTTCAGACACTATCTTCAGACACTTCCTAAATCTGTGACCCTGGTCTTCTGTTTGAAACCAATACACAGTACTGATAAGACAGAAAGTTAAGGTTTAAAAAAAATGATAATGATCAGAACTTTGGTCCATCCCTCTATGCTGTCATTTTATAATGTCCTGATTCTGGTTTCTTATACCCTTAATATAAAGATGTATTTGCTTCTTAGAAGTTTATAATTGAAGCAATATCCTTCCTTAAATTAAGGACTATAAACAAATTGATCCTGCTTGCTATAGAATATATATGTATATCCATACATGTATAAGGAAGACCTTTCTCCTCCTTGGGGGTTCTTTATGCATTGGAAATTTATTCTTCCTTCCCAATAGAATCTGAATTAGCTTTCATATTTAGAATCCCTAGAGAGAAAGCCAGAGGAACTTTTATATGGCCTTGGACCCTACTCTGAGATGTACATCCCAAGGTTATTCTCCTAACATAGCTTAGAGTTTACCCGGTATGAACCTCTCATTTTATAGAAAAAGGAAGGAAAATCCATCCAGAGTAACTTGCCCAAAGTCAAACAATTAGTAGAGGGTGGTGTGAACTTTAATTGACAGGGCAGAGATAAGCTACTTTTAAAATGGAAGGTCATGAGGAGAAAAGTGTATCCAGAATGAAGATTAAGTATTTTAATTATATATTTTTATCAGTTTTAAATAATTATTTAATTATAGAAGAATGCCTGTGCAAGGATTTTTATTATCTACTCATATGTGTATGTATTAAAACAATATGTAATTTGTGCTCATTATATCTTTTCAGAAACCTTCAACAAGGGTATTTACCCCTGACTCTTAGTTTCCTCACTTAGGAACTAGTCTACAAAAGTTGGACTGTATTACTTCTATAATATCCCTGTCAGCTCTACTTTAAGATTAGTTTGGGAGCTAGTTTCCTCAGATATATGTTTGGAATGGTTGATTTAATAAATGCAAGAATACATCTTCCTCTGAAGAGAAATGTGTAAGAGATAAGGATAGATACACAGCAGGAGAGATGACAGTCTTCTTAGTGAAAGGGGATCAAATAAAGGTCAGATCCTGAGAGAAAGGACTAGGGACTCCAGAAGGACTATGTTAAAAGTATGCTTTCTGAGGAAGTTGCTAGAGTATTCATAAGATATAACAATTAATTATTAAGGGACAGTTTGAATGAAACAACATAAATCAAGTAATCAAATGTGTGGTATAAGTTATAAAGTTATGAGTCTTCCAAAGAAGTGAAATTACAACAAAATAAATTTTTCATTCAACATTTTCATCCCACAAGTACAATGAAGTGTTTAGTATTAACTCTTTTGACTTTTTACTCATTTTCCAATCTTTGTGAAATACTAAATAAGTGTCAGTCACAAACAAGTTTATTATATTCCATAAAATAATGAATTACACTTATAGCACTAAAGAAGAAAAGTTTAAACTTTTATTTCAGAAATTGATGTAGGTAAGTAGCATAAATTGAATAATATGTCCTCGATTCCTGTCAACCCTAAAATGGAGATAATATTTTTGTATTTTTTAATAGAAGTACATTTTAGCAGAAGCATAATTTGTTTATATAACCTTTTTAAGTTGACCAAGTGCTTGCCTCACAACCCAGTGATATCAATAGAGCAGGTATTCAAATATTCATTTTGCAGATGGGGAAACAAGTATCACTAGAACTTCAAACCAGTTCCTAGAGTCACTTTCATACCTGTTATAACACAGCATGGACAACTTGGGCAGTTTTACCTTAAATTCTAAGGCATATTCAAAGGCAATAATTTTCACAGACCAAAGAAAACAGTTTTAATAAATGTCAGAAACCAATGACACTCAGAAGGCAGTTGAATCTGATAACACTACTTTGTAAATCACCTTGAAATATTCTTAAGGTCTGGCAATTCCTCCTAATAGTGTCTCGGGCAAACTGAGAATAATTTCTGAAAGCAAACTTTTCAGAGCATACCTGTCTCTGGTAGCAATTTTATAGCAATCATTAATTGATTCATTGGACATTTATTAAAGACCTATTATATACTGTCTCTGTCATACATAGTACTAAAGACATCCATAAACCACTGTTGACTGAATGATTGTGCCTACTTAAAAAGCAGTCAGGTCAAAGAAAAAATGCTCAGCAGCTTTCTTTGTTAAACCCTATGAGTTCAGTTTTATCTATTAAAATATTAGGAAATTAGAGAACTAGATAGAATCAAGGTAAAATCAAATTCTAATTTGCCCAGAGTCTCTGACCATTTAAGTATGATTACATAAAGTAATCTTTGAACTGTATGAAGAAGGCTTCTCATTGGGTCAAAAATTTAGAGTTGAAAGTTCCAACCTCCTCAGAGTGCCTGGTCTGGAATCAGGAAAATCTGAATGCAGATCTTACCTCAGGCACTTACCGTTCATATGACCCTGGGCAAAGCACTTAATCCTCTTTGCCTCATCTGTAAAAGGAGCTGGAGAAGAAAAAGGGCAAACCAGTGCTGTAACTGTGCCAAGAAAACCTGGAATGGGGTCATGAAGAGTAAGAAACAACTGAACAACAATCAAGAATGCACAGCTAGTGAGTGGAAGATAGGACTAGAACAAAATCATAAGATCATGGGATCACAAATTTAAAGCTGGAAGAGAATTCAGAAGTATGTTAAGGGGAATCTCCACTCATTTACAGAGGAAACTGAGGCCTAAAGAGATTAAATGAAAAAAAAATTAAATGATTTGTTAATGGTCACACTGATAGCAAGAGTAGTATAATAACAATAGCAGCATTTATATAACACCTTTTGCAAAGCACTTACAAATATCTCATTTTAACCTCAACAACCCTGGGAGATAGAAAATCATCATAATAATGATTATTACCATTTTAATAACTAACATTTATATAGTAATTACTGAATGAAATGACTGAATAAACAACAACCTTATTAATTTAAAGGAAATTAAGGCCAAAAGAGTTTAAATGATTTGCTTATAGTAACACAATGGCAATGATAGAATTTGCACCTGAGTTCCTTGGCTCTAAATACATTGATGTAGCCATTGTACCATGCCAAGCAAGTTTAATGCCAATAAAAATTTAGGGGAGTGGCAGCTCGATGACTTAGTGTATTAAGGTCCAGGCCTAGAGAAAGGAGGTCCTGGGTTCAAATGTGACCTCAGACACCTCCTAAGCTGTCTCACCCTGGGCAAGTCACTTAACCCACATTGCTTGGCCCTTAGTAGTCTTCTGCCTTGGAACCAATATATAGTATTGATTCTAAGATGGAAGGTAAGGGTTTGAAAAATAAATTAAAATATAAGATATTAAGGAATACTTTAAAAGAAACCATTTAAAAGGACTTCAGTGTGAGGCTGACAGCAAATGCTTCAAATTGCAAACTATATTTATTTAGTTATTAATACCTTAAAAGCCATCTTTACAGGGGCAGCTGGGTGACCCAGTGGAGTGAGAGCCAAGCCAAAAGATGGGAGTCTTTGGTTCAAATCTGGCCTCATACACTTCCCAGCTCTGTGACCCTGGGCAAGTCACTTAACCCCAATTGCCTAGCCCTTACAAAAGATGGAAGGGAAGGGTTTTGTTTGTTTTTTTTTAAGCTATCTACAAAGAAATAGTTAAGAGTTAGAATTTACAGCTATACTCTAATGTGATAAAAAAAAATTATTTAAAAATATTCACTAAGTTAAACTTCTCACAGACCTAACTTGTCTTTAATTAAGAAAAAATAATTTAAAATTAGGTATTACTAATGGCGTGGTAGAAATAACAGTCTAGGAGTCAAGAGACCTGGATTTTAATGGCATCCTATGTAAGGTGGGTTTAGAGATTATGCCCAAGATGAATGGCAGTCAGTTATAGAACCCAGATCTCTTTCTTTCCACAGGTCTAGTTTGTCTGGGTTTGGGAGCTCTTCAGGAAGAGCAGCATTCACAGTAGTGTTACAACACTCATTCACGGATTTGTATTAAGCATCTACTATGTACTAAGCACTGAGAAGCAGTGACTATTGCCTCCAGAATCATATAAAAAATGCTCTGTTTGGCATTCAAAGTCCTTTATAACTCGGCCCCCTTCTATCTTTCCAGGCTTCTAATACTTCACTTCCTGAAATTTGCTCCACTACCCTATGTTGATGACCTCAGGCTATTTTTGAAACTCTCCTTCTCTCAGCTCAGAGCATTTTCTAGTGCCGCCTTCTCCCTTTTAATTATATCATATACTTTATTCTGTATACTTCATACTAATCTTTTTTCTGTTGTGTCTGGACTCCTAGTGAACCCATATGGGGTTTTCTTGGCAAAGATACTGAAGTGGTTTGCCATTTCTTTCTCTAGCTCATTTTACAGATGAGGAAAGGGAGGAAAACAGGGTTAAGTGACTTGCCTCAGGTCACATAGCTAAGTGTCTGATGCCAGACTTGAACCAGAAAGATGAGTCTTCTGGACTCTATATGCAACATTCTATCCACTGCACCACCTAATTGTGCCAACAACAGCTTTTGTCTGTATTTTGTTTGCTTGTTGTCTTTCCCATTATATTATGAACTCTAAGGACAAGTTCTGACTTGCCTCTTTTTGCATCCCCAGTGCTTAGCACAGTGTCTGGCACATAGCATGTAATTAATAAATATTTATTGACTATTGAGAGTAAACTGGTTAAACAGATGTGAAAATAAATAACTAGGGTGTCATGTTGACAACCAAGCAAACTGACCTGATTAAATCTTGACTCAGCCACTAAATAAAGTTTGGGTGTGGCAGTTTTCAGGCAGCTGGGCCAGGCTGATGGAATCAGAAAATGAATGAAGCATTGTTTACATTATTTACACAGATAGTCATTACAGTGAGTGTTTTTTCCAGATAATGATTAAACTCAAGAAAGAAAGAGTATTATGAGAGATAGTTAACAAAATGGAATGGACTTCAGAAGACCTAATTCAAGATCTGCTTCAGACACATACTACCTGTTTGCCCATAAGCAAGACAATCTCTCCATACCCAACATCTCCATACAGATAAGGTGTATTGTTTTGGGCATTGGAGTTTCCATACAGGACCAAAAATTTAAATTTTTTTTCCAATTTGAGAATGGAAAAAAGGTCCTGAAGCTTTAACCTACTTCCTTTAGGCCCTCTCCCTTTATTTCAAGGCTTATAAAGTCCTGGGATAGGGTGAAGGTAATAATTTCCCTTGACAAGTCACTTTAGGGCACTCCTTTTCTTACTCATCCCACCATCAACTCCACCCATCTGTGGGGAGCCTCACTAGCAACTCTTCAGACCAAACAGAAAAGTCTAGGCAACTTCCAGCATGCCCAAAGTCCCCAAAAATTTAGGACAAATTTAGGCTTTACAGGAAGAGACACTACATGAAGACAATATATAAATACATGTCCTGGCTTTTTAAAGCATTCTTTTAAGTTGTTTTTTTTTAGGTGTGTGGTTTTATTCCTCCCTTAAATCTTTTTGCATACACATCTTAACAAGTTTTAGCTATATAACAATTTAAAAATACAAAAATACAAATATCCATTATAAATTCTCTACACTTAATACATTTTCCCCCAATAAATAATCCTGATTCATTTACAATAACAATACTGTCAATAGCAGGCCCACCCAAAAGGGTATTGGAATACTTTTTTTTAGTTGCAAAATGATACAGAGTATTTTCACCTTTCCTCTTTGTCAGTGTTTCAGTGCCTGCATTTTAATTCAGAGCAATACTAATGCAAAGCAATAAATTATTGTGAAATAAATGTGTCCAAAGAAAGAACTGTTGGAGTCCCACAGATTAAAGCATACTATCTTTCACATCATTATATTTTGAGGTTTGGGTTTTGTATGATTGAGCTGTGACAAAAATGACCAATTATGGAAGGCCTTCAGTTGCCAACCCAAGTCAGGCTTATTGAGGGAGGGCTGGCCTCACAATAAAGCCAATTTCTTTTTGGCTTGGAGACTTTTATTTTTGTGTCTCAGTTAATAAATTTCCATCAGATTTATTTAAAGTTCTAAATCCTTTCAAAATCATTGTTCTCTATTACATTATTATTGGTATATGTGACATGGGCACTGTACCCCCAGAAACCCAGGCAAACTATTATCAGGGAAACTCCCTTGCTCTCTTACATCCTCATGACTCTGAGCCTAAAAACACCCAATGACCCCTCTAGGGTACTGAGATGACTATCTTCCTTTGATCATCCTCTAGATTTAAGATCTAGATTAAGATTAAGGGATAGAGAGAAGCACATCCAGGCCACACCTTGAACCTATCAGACATCTGTTTGTTCCCTAAAACTAAGGAATCTTTATGTCCCCAGGCAGACCCCAGTATGATCATCCCACCTCATGCCTGAGTGACCAACACTCTCTATTGTAAAAAGTATAAATCCCCAGAACTGATGTTGTCTGGGGGAACAGCCTTTCCATTCATGCTGTCCTCCTAAGGAACTGCTCCCCATCTTGCTGTTCCACCTTGCTATCCTCCTGGCCATTCTCAACATTACTTTCTAAATTAATAAATTCCTCTTTTTGGTTTTAAGCTAAGTTTTGGAGTCTTGCATTCTTGCAAAAGGTATCCTTCCTGAACTCACCCAGGGGTACACATCTGCACCCCCATAACATTTGTAGGAGTTGCCTGCAGTTCCTATACAATTTACTCATGGGTGGTGACCTGAGAAGGAGAAAGGAAACTGAAGGAAAATGGATGAAGAGATAATAGAGATAGAGGGAGAAACAAAGGAATAAAGACTCAGAGACAGCAAGTTAAAATATGGGCTACATGTCGCCGTGCTCCCCAGACAGAAGTTAGAGAGAGCTCCACATGTGCCCTCCAACTTTTATTGGAGAGTTTATGAATGAGGAGTGGGAGGTAACTAATGAACATGTGGCATGGCATAGACTTTAACATTAGTTCAATTGACAATCATGAAATTAAAGAGGAGGAGACTAGTCCAACATGGGACTTGGAAAGGAATGTGGCCTAACAAGGCATGAGCTAGGACTCTGTGGCTGATAATGTCCTACTCAGGAATACTTTTGTCCTTTGGACTGAAGATTTGGCAATACAATAATCAATAAGTAACATGGCCATGAGTCTGGCATATGAACACATAAGATACAATATCAATATCAATGTCAATCATACTTTCCAAGATGTTAATATGCCTAGTATGCTACATATCCCCTTTTTGTTTAAAAAAATAAAATAAGAGTGTGTGATGTTAAAAATAAATTATAAACTAAACCAAAACAACAAAAATAGCAATGAGTATAGCAAAATAACAAATTAAAAAAATGAAATCTAAATCACATAGCAAAATTAAGTTAAATTTTAAAAATTTATGTAAGACCAATGATAAAAATAACCTTAACTCACTAGTCATCCTGAATTAATGTGATCAGTCTCATAGTCCTATAAGACAGGTATATTAATATAATATTTTACCCATGTTCAGCCAGGACTGTAAGAAGTTGCCAGACCTTTAAATATAAAGAAAGTATATGGGTATTTGTTGTAAGATCAATGCTTATCATGTACCTGAAGAATTCAAATGGTATTTGTACAATATGTAACTTGCAATTATTTTATTGGAATTGTTTCATATTACCCAAATTTGATCAAAAAACAAATTGTACAATTGGAAATGTTATAACAACACATTGGATACTGTTCAATTACAACACAAATTGTTTATATTATCCAAAATGTATGTATGATAATTGTCTTAAATGGTTCATTTTATATTTGCAAAAAAAAAAAGTATATCTTTATTAGAATTAGACTTATTTTAAAACCAATTTAGCTGGAAATTGCATTTAAGTTTTTAAATGTAAAGGGGATGTAATGGTACTCCTAACCATCAATCACTTCTCCATCCCAGAAGGGCTATAGGCCAAAATGCAATAACATTTTGAATGTAATGATAAGGATTACACTGTATAGTAGCCCTGGATTTTGTTGAATGTTACCAGGAGATAAAGACTATAGGGGACCCCAACAGGATGATAACATTGGGTCGAGGGTTTGTTTGTATTTCTACAGATAGTGGAAACATCTGGAGACCCACAAAGCACATCATGCCATGTGACACAGGACCAGGAAAAGAAGCAGACAAATAGCACAGATGATATCAGTCAACTGCACAAGACACACTTGACGAGATGCTTTCAGCAGGGGACATCTCTCTCCTTTTGCCTCACTGGCAGCCATGTTCCCTCTCTCCCTTCAATTCCTCCAATTCTTGCTACAAACCTTCCATATCCTCTGTTCTTCATATCCACTCATCTTTCCATATAAATATTACAGTTTTTGGCAGAGCCAGCTAGGTTTTCCAACCTATTTTGTCAGGAATTTGGGAAAAAGAAGGCAGTTGGAGGTGTCAGAGCAGTTTCAGAGAAATTGGGCCTACATACATTTCAAAAGCCTGTATGACTGTGGAAAGCAGCTATTTTGAGAGCAGTGTTGAGTGCAACTAATCTGCCTAGTAACACCACAGCCAAAAGAAACCACTCCTTCTGAAGGGAGGAGGCAACTCTTAAAGGGCCAGACTTAAAAACATTTCTACTGTTGCAAAAGGCTTTTCAAGATATAAGATGGCAAAGAAACTATTACTTGCCACGTGTTATCTAGGCTGGATTGGACATTTCTTTTATATGTTTTACAACTTATTTTTTTGTCAAGATTCCAGATTATATATATTTTTTGCTTAAGATCTATGAAAGTTTTCAATGGCTGAATATAAATGTAAATCACTTGATTTCATTTATTCCCACATATGCTGGAGTGTTATTCTTCTTAGTCCAATTATACTATGCCCTAAAAAAGGTGTGCATCTAATTGATGTGAAAAAAGCAAAAGACAATGAAATGGCCGTGATGATTTTAGCCATGAGGGAGGAGATGATGCAACTAAAACAAATGATTAAGCAACTGACTGAGGAGAAACAAAGTGGCAAATATATTAACACACAACATGACATACCTAAAACTAACAATGTAGTTAAGCAAGAATATACAGGTGAGGTTGAAGGTGGAATACCAATATTGCCACTAAGAGATCAAACAAGCCTGCAACCAGATAGCAGCATAATTCATATTAAAACATCCATTGCTATTCATGGGGAAAGTGGATGATGAACAAGTTCAGAATGAAGGTACAATATTTGAAATACCAAATGATATACCAGAAGGACATTGGGCTACACATTCTACAGATGTAGGGATTCTAAAGTCAGCAACACCAGTAAAAGTAGAAGTTAAAGAAGGGACACCACCAAGGATACCACAATACAAACTAAGTAAAAAAAAGCCATAGATGGAATAAACCCAATTATCCAAAGTTTGTTGGATCAGAAAATTTTAATCCCAACAATTTCAGAATATAATACACCAATAAAACCCATAAAGAAAACGAAATGTGACTCTGAAGAAAAAGTTCAATGGAGACTGATTCAAAATTTAAGAGCAGTAAATAACTTCGTAAAAAAAAGTCCCATGCAGTCATTCCAAGCCCATCTAAAACAATTTCTGAAATTCCAAAAAAACATCCAATTTAAAGAAACCAAAATCGTGCACTATGTGGATGACATTCTTCTTGAATCCTTATCTGGTAAAGTTTGTTACCAGGACAGTAAAAAAACTCCTCCCAGCTAGCTCGCCAAAAACTATAATATTTATAGGGAAAGATGGGGGGGACTGAAAAAATAGGAGATACTGTAAAAATGGAGATTTGAACCCCAGATTTCAATCCCCAGAAGTCGTTGCTCTAGTTCCCAAGATGCCCTCTAATCTCACTGAGATTTTCACCGGGATGGGATCAAAAATTTCTATTTAACCCAGACGAATCACACGTTGGCTAAGGGAAGCGGTGGGGGGGGGGGGGGGGTTGGGGAGGAGGAAAAGAAAATTATCTGTTTCCAATGAACAATGTATGAAAATGACCAAATAAAATAATATTTTAAAAACTAAAAAAAAAAAATTCTATTTAACTGGCTGTAAAAGCCTACTGGGTTCTCTTCCTACTTCTGCTTCCAAGCAGATGTGTCTCTCATGATGTAAGTGAAATTGAATGGGCCTTTCAGCCCTCTTAGGCACGTGCTTTCTTATTTGTATTTTCTTAATCTCTTAATCTTTAATAAATCTCATAAAATATAATACTTCTAGCAGAGAAAACAAATTTTTAACTGCTACAGTTTGGCGTAACCACTTCGGGAAAACGAAATACCCTCAATCTTCAGATCAGCCTTTAATAGCTAGTGCCTAGTTTGTTTTTTAAGCCACGTTTCTCCAAGATGCTTTTTTAGAAAACAATCTTGATCAGTTCCGGCCTTCCCACCGGCTCGGCTCGCTACTGTTGCCTGTAATCTGGACCTGTTTGATTCTAATTGCTCCTGCTCCTGGCTATTACTTCCCCTCCCTCCCTGCTGCTGCCTGCCTGTTTCTGCGACACAGACCCTGGGCGGCTCCTGCTCCTGGTCTTTCTCTCGCTCACCTGGCCCAGCTGATTCCCGCACCTCTGGCCTCTGACCCAGATGGCTTATCACCTAGGCTGCTGGTAGCAGACCCAATTTCCCCCGGACTCATTTCTATCAGCTGGTAAAGACTGGGAGGTAATTTTCTCTTAGGCTATGATTAGCCTCCCTTGGACTGGGGGCAGGGAAATCACAGGAGGGGAGAAAGAAAGGGAAAGAAGGAAGAGACTTTTCCAAACAGGAAGTTGATTACAAGCATGGCATTTTTCAAAGAATATCTTTTGAGTGCACTGGTCCTTTTATTTATCTCACTTGAGATTCAGGAGAGAAATTCATCTCCCTGCAACTCTTTGCCATTTGTTGATATTCCAAAAACTCACTATGGGAGGGCAGCTGGGTGGCTCAGTGGACTGAGAGCCAGGCCTAGAGATGGGAGGTCCTGGGTTGGAATTTGGCCTCAGACACTTGCTGGCGGTATGGCCCTGAGCAGGTTGCTTAAACCCTATTGCCTAGCCCATACCAATCTTCTGCCTTCTGACAATAGGCATCGAAATGGATAAAAAACGAAGGAACTTTAAAGAGACTGGAGGTTATATTTTTAAGGCATTTCAGACTCCAATGTTTTATAAAAATCTCTGTACTCTATTGTATTTTACTGATTGCTTTGTTTATGGTTTAACTTTGTGATTTTAAGTTCATATATTACTGCATTCCATACTATTGTGTTATACTGAATCATTTTAATGTACTGAGTTTTAACTACTGTTAAATTCTGTTCCTTTTTCCCTATAACCATACTGAATGAACAAACATTGAGTAAACACATACAAAAAAACAGCTTTTCTATTTTTGACTTTGTAAATTGTCACATAGAGGATAGATGAACTCCATCAGAAAAATTGCTATAACAACCTTTGGAAAATTTAATGTGCTAAATATCTCAATTGATTTTAAGGGTTTTTAAGACATGATTTTTAGAATTTTTCTTAATCTCTGGTCATTTTTGCCTGCCCCTAAAACGAGTTAAGGCCCATTCTAGTAGCTGAAGTAAAATACAATTATAACCCCTAACCTTCCCACATTTCTAAACATGTGAATGGAAGTTGGGCAATTAATCCCAGGGCATTTGTACCCCCAGAAGCCTCCAAAAAAAGGAGCACCTCTCATTTATACTCTTCAGCTCACTACTTAACTTCCACTAGAATGATCTCTAGATTTCTTGATGATGTTCTAAACCCAAAATGAGTTTTACCTTGTTTAAATACCAAGGTTGAAAGATTTGCTACATTTGTAAAAATTGTGACAAATATCCATCAGTTCATAGGCTTTAAAAAAAAATGCCATACAGCAAATTATGTGAAATATGATACTATGTTTGTTTGCTATTGTAATTAATTGGGCTATTGGGAATTTGGGGGATACTGATTCCTACATATTTGTACTACTGTTCTTTAAAAATGAAAAATGTTACCTTGTTCAATTCATTTGCTTGCACTCACAGTGCATCATGGCCAGATATGAAGAGGAAATGGATCTCGTTTTTGGTGAGAAAGCCTGGTATTCTATATTTTCTTAGCTGACACAGTGTGTCAATGATTATAAGCTATATTTTTGAATTTTAAAACTTTATTATATTTTTCTTGCATGTGCAATATACTATTTCAGGTTTTGCATTTTTCTCTCCTTTTTCTCTCCTTTTTGAAGCACATGCCACCAGTATTAAGCCTTTCTTTTAACTTTTTTGATTTTGCAGTAATATGTTTAAAATACATTTGCTAATGCATGCCCCCAAAATTTGAGACTATAAAAATGATGCCACTAATTGTTTTAAAAAAATTATGGGACTTTGCTTAATAATTCTGTCTGATTCCAGGACAAGATATACACAAAAGAGCCATTACATAGGGTCAAAGATAAACCAATCCAGGACAGATTGATGCACTTCTAAGCCAATACAAAGGTCTTGAACCTAGTGTGAAGACTACAGGTTGCTATGTTTAACATTTGTTAAGACATAGACCTTCCTTGTGTCCACACTTACTGAAAATACTTACAGATGAGTATCCCCAAACTTGGCTCCTACTTGGCTCCAATAATCTGGTCCCTTTTCTGTCTTTCATAGTGTGCAAACTTTCTGTAGTCCTGTATACTGATGGGGTAAATGCATCATTGCTTAGATAATTTTATTGGGCCCTGATTCAAGGATCTGTTATAGATTTGTTTTTCCTTGACTTAGAATTTTTACACATAAGACTTTGATAGTCTATATTTTCATCCAGTAATTTTTTTATTTGGATTTTTCTGATGTCTTTTTAATTTCTCTTGCCAATTGATTCATATACCTCATAACTCAGCTATGCATCCCTAAGTGATCCTGTATTTTTCAATCACCCTTTTAACGGGGAAATGTAAAAAAATATTATTATTTTAAATTGCAAAGTTTAAATTTCCTTTTAAGAAGAATTTTAGGTAAAGAAAGATGCTACCTCTCCGAATCCAGAAACTGAACCGCTTGGAGAAGACAACACAAAGATGCCTCTAGACCACAAGCTGCACAAGAAGATCAAAATGAACTTTGGGTGTGGTTGATTGAACATTTATTTGTATCTATACTTTCATGCCAAAGGGGACTGCCCCCTAACTGGCTTTTTGCCAATGTGTCTAGCAATTATTTTTTTTCTTCTCTTTTCCTCAAATTATTGTAATCTTTAGGTTGATTATGTTTTCATGATCCTTTTAGGGAAATTTTTTTTTTCCCCAACGAGGATCATATGGAGAAATGTAAAAATGGAGATTTGAACCCTGGACTTCAATCCCCAGAAGTCCTTGCTCTAGTTCCCAAGATGCCCTCTAATCTCACTGAGATTTTCACCTGGGTGGGATCAAAAATTTCTATTTAACTGGCTGTAAAAGCCTACTGGGTTCTCTTCCTACTTCCACTTCCAAGCAGACACATCTCTCATGATGTAAGTGAAATTGAATGGGCCTTTTGGCCCTCCTAGGCACATACTTTCTTGTATTTTCTTAATCTCTTAATCTTTAATAAACCTCATAAAATATAATACTTCTAGCAGTAAAACTAATTTTACTTGCTACAATATGGAAAGTTTGTAGCAGGGAATGGAGGAATTGAAGGGAGAGAGGGAATATGGCTGCTGATGAGGCAAAAGGAGAGAGATGCCCCCTGTTGAGAGGTTATTTTTGAACAAATGGGGGTGTCCGAGAAATGGGCCCCTTATGATAGGCTGCGGAGATGTCTTCTCTATGGATTGATGCCAAAGATGCCCTAGAGCAGGTAAACATGGACCCTCCTGATGGACAAGCCTTTCCCCACACTTTGGTCACTCAGCAGGGGTCAGATAAGGACCGTTTGTAGTTGGATGACTGTCCTGAGGTTCAGCTCCCTCTATGCCCCTGAAAAGATAGTCCACTTATCTGACTGTGATATTCAAATAAGATAAATTTTAATAACTAGTTCTGATTGGAGAGGTATCAGGGAAGAGGGAAGGGGGATTTCTCTAGATACGGTCTCAGTCTTTCTCAGCTTTGGAGCTGAGACCAGGCCTCATAGGCTGGTGGAGGTTTTCTCTTATTCCTGTCTACGCTATATCTGTGCTAATCTTCCAATTTCAAAATATTAGCAGTAGACAGTAAGCAACAAGAAAAGTTCTGAACTTCAGAGCTGGTTGGGCCTTTATCTTTGGGCTGAAGAAAATAGAGGCACTTCACTCCAGAGCCTGGGAAGCCAAAACCCCTCTTCCTTCCAATGCCATGAAGGAAGTGCTAGTCACAAGACCAACTGCCACTCCCAGTTGCCCCTTCCCCCGCCAACTGTCAGCCTTGTCAATTTCTTCTCTCTCTAATATTCCCACTGTTGTTTGTTCCAACATAGTAGCAGAAAGTCCAGAACTTGTTTTAGTTTCCTTTCCACACTTCCAAGGACCAAACTGAGGACCTTCAGCTTGCAAGACTGACATGCTGCCTACTGCACCAAAGAGTCACTCAACTTCAGCTTCAGCTTAGCCCCCATCTGAAGTGGATTGTGGATTCTCACAGGAATAGGCTCAACCCTGAGGCTTTCACCTCTGAGCTAAATAAAACTGGGGAATCACCACATCATTCCAAGCTACAAGTCTGGGGACTTCTAGATTCCACATTGACAATAGATAGATAAAATGATTCAAATTTATAAGATAAATCCATATCTATCAATCTATCTTGTATATAAGACTGATCAGAGAAAACTTGGATATAAAGATTTTTCCCCAATTGTTGTTTCCCTTCTAATTTTTACCATGTTGTATTTACTTGTGCCTATAATCAAATTTATTTTATCTTTCACAATTCTTTCTATTGCTTATTTAATTTTGAACTTTCCCCCTGTCTATAGATCTAAAAGGTAATTTCTTCCATATTTCTTATTGTTTTTATTGCATCCTTAGAAGAAAAGTGTGAGAAAACATCCCTACAATGCTGAAGATCAACCTTCTCACCCTGGAAGATGCCTCTAGACCTGTGACCCCTACCTGATTGTTAAGTTCCCCTAGAACATTTATTTTAAGAAAGGATGTGGGCTAGTTATATTCCTCCCCATTCGCTCCTCTTCTGGCTCTACCTAGAACATTCTGGACATCTCAGCCTCCTACCTTTCTGCTTCTTTTTGCATTTTCTTCCATTAGAATATAAGTTCCTTGAGAGTGGGGACTTTCTTTTTTCCTGTACAGGTATCCCTTTCACATCTCAGAAAAAATTAAATGAGAATTTTCTGGGTAGTTTTGTGGGAAATGCAGTTGAAACATTTAAGGGCAGCAGAAGATACAGAAAAAATTTAGAAACACCAAAATGCAGAAAATATATGTATGGCATTGTATAATATCAACATACTTAATCTTTTAATACTATAAATATCACACAATTTCTTTTTGAAAGTTAAAATAAGTAAAAGTTAGTTTGTGAAAAGAATATAAAAGCCAACAGATGCCATATAAAGGCTAAAAATGTTTACATTGACCTCAAAGTTATGAGCCTATGACCAAATACTCAACCCAAATTTTACAATAAGGTACTGTAGACATCCCACAAAAAAGAAAATTCAGACTTCTCTGGTACAAAGGAAGGGCCATTTTTAGGTAGATTTCCATTATATCATGATCCTTCTTAAAGAGTGTGCATCTTTTTTTTTTTTGGTATGTTGATGTTTATAATTTATATAAATTCAGGCATTAGTTGAGCAATCTAGGTAGATTGTTTGGTGTCACCAGAGCCTTCCTGTCACCATTCCCTGTTTCTGGATCATAAAGCACCAATTAAAACTAATCACTGTTAAGAAAGGAATCCTTAAGGCTAGATAACCATATTACTAGATTCTATTCCCACATTGGCAAGGTTTTTATTGTTTAATCTTTCAGTTGTGTACAATTCTTTGTGACCCCATTTAATATTTTCTTGGCAGAGATACTTAAATGGTTTGTTATTTCTCTTTAGCTTGTTTTACAGGTGAGGAACTTAGGCAAAAAAGGTTTTTTGACTTGCCCAGGATCATACAACTCCTAAGTGTCTGAGGCCCCCTTTAAAATCAAGAAGATAAGTCTTTCTGACTTCAGTACTCTATCGACTATGTAAGCTAGCTTTCCCTACTGGGCAAAATAAAGATTTAAATATAGATTCTCGGGGGTACAATACCCTCTATAATTTTTTAAACATATATTTGTGTTGATACTAAGATGTCTAGAATCAAATATCCTAAAGTATAAAATGAGTTTTGCTCAGGTTTATTCCTTATTACATGACATTACCAATTTTTAAAAATTGTCTTCTATGGTAGGATGTCAACATCAATAGATATTAATTCTTATGTCACCATTTTCTCATGAATCACAAATGTTAAGTCCTGATATAGCACATTTTACGTTAACTGGTAACTAATTTGGCTACTGATAAGCTTTGAATTCTTTTACCTTCTACTTTTCATATGGTTTTGAAATAATAGTTGATATTTTAATAAATATATTTTCTTAAAAATTGGTTCACAGTATATTACTACTGACTTGGATTTAGGTATTTTTATTATTACCCTACCAATTTTTTTTTTCTTTTCAGTGTTTATTGGCATTCTCTTTCCCTTAACTGATCAATTCAACATATATTTACTGAGGGGGGGCACCTGGGTGGCTCAGTGGATTGAGAACCATGCCTAGAGATGGGAGGTCCTGGGTTCAAATTTGACCTCAGACACTTCCTGGCTATGTGACTCTGGGCAAGTCACTTAACCCCCACTGCCCAGCCCTTACTGCTCTTCTGCTTTGAAACCAATACACAGTATTGATTCTGTGGCAGAAGGTAAGGGTTTTTAAAAAAATAAAATAAACCATATATTTATTGTGTGTACTGAACCTAAGAATCAGACTAATAAGTTGCTTCTTGCATGATCTTAGGCAAATCACTGGGCTTCAGTTCTTTAATCTGTGAAAATGAAGATAATATTTACATTGTTCCCTTAGAATTATGAAATAGAAAGCATTTTACCAGCCATACAGCATTGTAGAAATATAAGCAATTAATTAATTTTTATAATGTCCAAGATTTGGGATTTCCCAAATGTAGGAGAACTACAGGGAGGAAATTTTCTTAGCCAATGTAGACTAACCATTTTTCTTAATAATTTTAGAAAGTTGTCAAGGGTACTAAAACAGTAAGTGATGCTTCATCAGTAGCCAATAAATGTCTAAGGTAAAATTGGAACCCAGGTCTCACTGTTTCTAGCTCTCTAGCCATTAAATTTGACTCTTTGATATTTTGCTTTTTAAGAGCATATGAAATGTAAACATGTAAAGCCCAATGGAATTGCTCATTGGCTATGAGATGGGGGTGGGAGGAAGGTAAGGGAAAGAACATGAATTATTTAACCATGGAAAATATTCTAAATTAATTAACTAAAAAATTTTGGATCATAAAAAAGCATATGAATGACTTGTCAATCTATCACAAAAAGTTAAAGTGAAGAAAGTTCACTAATAATACTTTTTAAAAATCATTTAATTATTCAATTGAATCTTGATGGTAAGTGCTTAAAGGAATGAAATCCACTTGTCTCTCAAAGTGATGTAGTTTCTATCAATCTTTACATATCTCAAAGGGCTTTCTTCATCATAAACTAACAATTTCAGCAGGATATCCTGTGCCACTGAGAACTCTTAACCAGTATTACCAGGAGATTCTACCTGAACTACCCTATGCTCTAGACCAATTGTAAAGGTCAATTTGAAAATAGATCTGTTCTGTCCAAGTTTTGAGAAATGAAAATAGCATTCTTTAAAAATAACACTAGGAGTCACTATGAGTCAGATTCTCTCACTATTCTTAACATGTTAGGGATTTTGATAACAGTTTTATTATGTCTGAAAAGTTTATTAAGTACCAGACTTTTAGCCCTGGGCTTGACTGTGCCAAGTAATTTCACAGGGCATCACAAAATTGTTATAAAATTATTTGTACTATTTATAATTTCCTGAATACATAAAATAAAATTCTCCCTTAGCACTTTTAGAAAAGAATATCATAAGATGAGAAAGTATTAAAAAACCAAAACAGCCAATTAAAACTGATAGTGCTGAACCAGAGAATAGCATATTCTCTGATAATAATTGAGTGAACTATGAAGACAATGGCACCTCGGCATTATTCTTCTATGCCTCAAGAGGTTCACGGAGTTAAAACTAATAAATGAATGTACAAAAAAGCATTTAATAAGCATGGTGTTGCCCTCTATAATAATACTCTAGGTAGGGAAGGGCATGGGGAAAAAGTCACTCAATCAATAAACATTTATTAAGTGCCTATACCATATGTCAGGTACTGTGCTAAGGGCTGGGAATACAAAAAGAAACAGAAGACATTTACTGTCTTCAAAGAACTAACAATCTAATGGGGGAGGAAAAATGCAAACAAATATATAAAATCTAAACACAGGACAAATAATACTTAGTAGAGGAAAGGCATTAGAATTAAGAAGGTTTAGAGAAGGATTCCTATGGGAAGAGATTTTCCTTGGGAAAGCCAGGGAAACCAGGAGGCAGAGTAATTGAATCCAAGGCAGTCTATGATATCAAGTAAAGTAGCATAGAGGGAGAAGAGAAAAAGTTTCAGAATATAACCTTGCTGGACATTTAAGGTAAGATACTGTGATCTGGATGAGAAATTAGCAAAGGAAACTCAGAAAAGGTCAGAGAGATAGGAGAAGAGGAAAGAGATGCCCTGAAAATCTAGGGAGAAGTGAGTACCAGGGAGAAGCAACTGATCAAGAGCATCACAGACTACAGAGAGGTTGAAGAGAATGAAGATTGGGAAAAAATCATTGGATTTGGCAATTAAGATGGTGACATAAAAACAGGACCCATTAGAGCTCTCCCAAATTCCCCTCCAAAAGATTTCAAAACAAAATTAATTCTGGAGTGGCAGAGTCAACAAAAAGTTAGACTGAAACAATTTTTCTTCCTGAGACAACTTAGAAGATTGGCAAGAAAGGTCTCCCTCACTGGGGTTAGAATGGAGTACAGTGCAGCCATGCCTAGAAACCTAGCAGCAAGCCTTGGAGATGTGAGCAGCAGGAGAGTTAGCTACTGCTAGGGTTCTCAACCCACAGGCGGTAAAGGAGTAAGATAACTGGTTAGAAGGAAATTATAGGAAATTCTGGCACTGAGTTTAAGACTCTTGCATTGGCCATATGCCATTCTGGGTTACGATCCCAAGTTGATTAGTAGCAAGGGAAGAGGGACCACTCAGGTTATAGTTCCAGGGCAGAAAAATATGCTAATGGTCATTCACAAACCAGAAAATAGGACAAGAGAGCAGTGACCACACCTTTCCTTAGGTCATACTCCCTTTGAAGAACTGAAAACTTATAGATCCTCAGAACTCTGAAAACAGTAGCTTAAAAAACCTGAAACTTGTCATAAACCTAAAAGAAAATAAAACAAAGCAGCTTAATGAAAAACCTCAAAGGAAAAAATATTACATTGATCAGGACAAAAAAAAATTTGTGGAAGAGCAAAAAAAAATTTTTTTTAAATCAAATCAGAGAGATAGATGAAAAATTAGAAAGAGAAAGGAGAATGATGCAAGAAATTTATGAAAAGAGAGTCGACAGCTTTGTAAGAGGCACAAAAATATACCAAACAGAAGAACAAAAAGTAGAATTCATCAAATGAAGAAATTAATTAAATAACATCTCAAATTACAAATGAGATGAGAGAATTTGATAAGACCTATATAGTAACCACACAGGAAAAGTCTGTAAAGGAAATAAAAAAATTCCTAGAAAACTTTTTCCAGTGTAGAGTGGATAATGGGATTGAATTTATGCAATAGAAAAAGAAGGAAAGAGTCACAAGAACTCAAGAAAGTTTCTGACTAATACAAAGACCTATAATTTCAATTCCCTAAAGGTTACTGTTGATAAAGATATCAAGGCTATAGGAACATTCACAGATGAAGTCCCACCAAACTTAGTTAATTCTGTAAATAGCTTTATGGCAGAGGTACCCTTTGTAAATACATCTGGTTTGAATCCAGAAGCTAGTACCTTCCATTGTTAGATTTAAAATGGTTGATGTCTTAAACTGTAGTGAGTTAAAATGGTGGAAGATATAAATTGTGATAGATATAAGAGAGGGTGAGTAAATTTGACCGCAGAAAATATGTTTCACTACAGTGTCTTGGTTTTAAATCAAATATAAGGTGGTCGCCAGGGAAATATTCCCAATTATTCAAATACCCAAGTCAACTAGGTTTTATAGATATTTTAATTAATACAAATGTGGAATTAAAGAAAAGAGAGAAAAAGGAAATAAGTATGAAGGGCCTTAAGCCAACATGGCCTAGACCTGAGTCTTAAGAGAGAGAGATCAGTCAGTCTTTTTAACACTCACCACAAGGTCTGCCTAAACAAGGATTCTAGTGACACCAGGCCAGCTCCATCTCAGCTGACTTCACCAGAGAGCCTTCCAGCCAGAGACTATTCCAAAGAGCCTCTCTTCAGAGCCTCCAGAGGGACAGAGTCCCCTAGGAGCTCCAGCGAGACCTCCTTAGAGATTGTCCTCCAAGAGCTTCCCTTCTCCAGAGCCTCTCTCAAGAGATTCTTCCCAAGCAGTCCTCATCAGAGATCCTCCAAAAGGAATTTCTCCAAAAGGATTTCCCCTCAAGAGATTCTGCTTTTTCTTAAATAGGGGTTTTTCTCCCATGTCACCTCCCCTAAGTCCCTACATCTACCAATCATTGTAGACGCTTTCCAAAGGACTGCCCATCTAAATTCCTGCTAAGTTGACCAAGATCCTCAGTAAGTCTGAATGAGAGAAAACACAGCTGAGTCAACTAATCTCATCAAGAGAAAACTTGCCCGAGCCTTTTAGGTACCTAGCATCCCAATGTATCAATTCTAAAAAACAGGCCTGGCTCAAAGAACTCCTTGCCTTATTATAAGCATGGGTCCAAGTACTTTCATTGTTTAGCAAGGAGTTTTCTCCCCTAAAGCAGTCTTAAGTACGGTTGGAGTAGAGGTCCTCCCATTTCTGATCCTGGCAAGTTCTCACATCAAAATAGGGAATGTTTCTCAGTAGGGAATTTGTTCCAAATAAGAATTCCCCAATGGGGAAATTTTTAACATTCACAAGTCTGAGAGATTTAAAGATTTACACCATCCAGCAATGTGTGTTATAGATAAGAAAAAAACTAATTGATAATGGGGCTGACATTACTTTTGGACAAAATAATTATCATATTCAAAGTAGTGGAGGAGACATATGAGTTAAATTTGAATCTGGGGATGGAATGGCAGGCATAGTAACAACCAAGGATTCAGTTAGTGCCAGTGTTCTAAATGGCAAAGAGGTATCTGGCCAAGGCAACTGCCATGGTTTAGGTTCATGTTCCATTGTAGTTGAGAATACAACCTCTAATGTAGACTTCAATGTGAATGAATCAAATCAAGAAGAATTAACTGGATTACATATGCACCTAGAAGAGGGTAGCAAAGGCATAGTCAATGAGCCATTAGTTATGAACACCTTGGCTACTAAACCAGAAACAGATACATGTTGTTGTGGAGGGCAACATGAAGACACACATCCTATTACTGATGGTGCAGGGGGAAATAAAGAAGTACAAACTTTATTCCCAGAACAAAATACTTTAGAGGGAAAGATTCCTATCTCTACACAGTCAAGTGGGAAAGAAGATAAACATAAACCTCAGACTAGTGTTAGAGTAGGATCTGTGATTAACAGTAAAGAAGATCTGCATAACCCCATACTCTCAAGTTTACCGATTCAAGAAATAAATCTAAAGCTTAGTACTGACAACCTACATGAAACTGATTTGAGAAACACAGAAGCTGGTGACATAGGCTTTAGATCAAAACACAAAGACAGAGTTACCAACATCTGACAAGAGTTCACATGGCATTGAGCAAGATCCAAATAGCATAGTGATTGCATTTAGTGACTCAGATTCAGACACTGAATCTGAAGGGATACCAGAGGGTGTAATAATAATGCCTGAATTGATGTAGAACAAATGTCTTATCAATGTTATAAGCTTTATGAAGAGGTAGATGAAGAAGGGGATGTGTGAGACACAAGTGAAAAGATAGAATACCTGGAACCAGTGCAAACAAACTCATGCCAATACAATGATGAGGAATTATTCTTTGGGCACAGAACAAGTTGTATACCATTGGAAAAAATTTATGCAAGTTTAGGGGTTGACAATGAAAATGATTTTGTAGATAAGTTGAATTACATGGCTTATGCTGATATAGATTCTGAATGGGAAGGACATATCAATGAACATGTTGAGAAATGGAGGAGGGGACATAGATACACAGTTTCACTTCTAGTCTCTAACTTCAAACATATGACAAGTACCATTCAAGCTGTAACAGTGAAACCTAGATTAGTTGGAGTTCCATAGGGTAACATTCTACACTAAACCTTATGTGAATAAAGAATAGTCTTGGAGTAGCATAAAGAATAAGTTATTCTAGCAAGAGAAGAACCAGTAATTCAACAGCAAGAACACTCCTAAACTTGTAGCAAAGTTCCAACTCATAACTAGGACAGACACAAACATTTAGAATGCTGGAGAAGCATGGATTCACATTGGTTGAATCTGTGGTAAAATGACTTTAACGGCAAGATATAGTTGAGAACTGAGGAAAAAAAAAAGGTTATCCAGATCTCTCAACCTTCATCCTGAAACAGTCTATACTGGGGGAAGGAAGGGAGAGAGGGTATATCAGGAAGATATTATTTCATAGTTTAAGGTATCTCACTAGACAAAACAATGTGATCATGTCTTCAGTGATGATACATTTACTGATGACATCTGAGAAAAGAGTCCTAGTCTTGAACTGCAATACGAATAGCCTAAGAAGAAAGCAATAAGAAGCCTGGTGAATGTAAGCCTACTGAGAACAAAGGAAAGCACTGGAGAATACTTGCCACTAGATTCAGTAAAGAGAGCCCTGAACAAGATGAATTGATTAAAGTATAGAAAAGCACCTTTAAAGCTGAAGTATATAGTACAGTCTCTGAACATATGCAGCCATTAACACAGAATACAAAAGGAAAACCTTGCCTTTGAAAGAGTAGCAGCCACAAAGAAACTAAGCCTCAATGTTAAATATAAAATAGTTTCTGCCTGAAATAGTAACAAAACAAAAAGAACTATCTCCAAGTAATACATACAATAACCATTCAAAAACTACATACAGTAACCATATGATAGACCTCTTTGATGAAGAAAAAAGAAAAATGAAAACTAATGCATACACCCATGCAAGAAGAAAAACACAAGTTGACCTAACTTGCAAGCATGAAGAGATACAAATGCAAAAAGCTTACCCTCATGCATGAAGATTGATAAATTCTGCATGCACGAAGATTTCAACTCACTTCCATGCAAAAGTAACTTTTCACTCTTACTTGCACACACATATAAATCTCACATGCATTGTTCGTGTTTCCAGGTTCCTGATTGTGCCGGTGGATGGTGATTTGAAGAACACGAGTCTTCAATCAAGTCTGGACAATGGTGAATGGCATGCAGATCAGACGAAGGACCAGAGTGGAAAGGAAGAGAATTTCTACAAGCAACATGAATGGACATGAAAGGACTTTGGAGTTTGTTTTTTGGAACTCTGGATTGTGAGGATGTGTAAGAAAACATCATAAATGTGAACATCACATATTTATGTATGCACATCCTACATAGCAAAGTAAGATATTCTATGCATTGGGTAAGTATACAACGTGCATAGTTACATAACAACAAATGAACACACTGACAAATTTTTCTGTAGGAAATTCAAACAGAAAAAGATTTTCTTTTCTGCATGAGTTTGCACAGAAATCTACAAGGATGTATGTATATAAATGTGTATGTACACATGTATTTACTGAATTAACTAACAAGCTAACTTTAGAGTAAGGTTTTTAACAATCTAACTACTAACAATAGTAATAGCTTAGTGAGTTGGTTTAAGGCTTAGGAAGTAGAGACATAGAAGTTCTGTAGTAAAGAAGTTAGATTATATCATAATTGTAGGTTAGCATTTGTTAGTGATGGGAAATTTTACTTAGTGAATTTATAGACATTAGGAATTAGAATATTTGCATGTTTAATATGTTAGTGACATTGTTGAAATGATTTGGAAATTGTTACTTGTTTTATGATGTGAAACTGTGTCATGTAATTCCACTACCTAAACCATTTTCCTATGATCCATTCTTGGCTTAGTATTTAGATAGACAGAACAGCTAAGATGAGTTTAGGATTTTGTTATGGGAGGGGGGGTATGAGTATATCTCAGATAACAAACAGTTAAGATAGATAGGATTATTATTATTAATAAGGTAAGTAGAAAGGAAAAAAATGCAAGTCGCACTTTTTCCTAATAAAAGGGGGGATTGTAATAGAGGCATGGGGAGAGAGAGAACTTATAAGCCAAGATGCAGGAACCCAGGCTGAAGATGCAAGGCTGGAGACCTAGCTCTAGTTGTCAATCAAGAGAAGAAAGAGTCCAACGGAATGTTCCCAGGAGTGGCAGTTGGGGGTTTAGAGCAACTTGGCTTTTGGGCTTTGTCTGTCTCTCTGACTCTGGGTAGTTGAAGCTAATAAGAAAAAAAAAAAACAAACGACTTTTGAGTTGGTGGTCTATTTGAGAGTTGAGCTGGCTAGGAGAAATGGAGAGACTTTGAACTTTGTTTTTCTCTGGGGTTGAAGCTGAGAAAGGAGACCAGCCAGGCTGAATTTGTGATGAAGAAAGAAGATTTAAAGGGCTGTTGTCCTCCATCTCCCTAACTGTCTTAGAGTCACAGTTTGTGACTGGAATACTTCCTCAAACCTTCCTAAAATTATCCCCGTAGTTTAGGGATATCCTCATCCCTCTTACCTCAGTTTCCCATCCTGTTATCACAATAAACCCTTTACCTGAGAAAGAAAACTAGTATATAGTTCACTCAGGAGGGAGGGAAGAAGCAAAAGGCTTCAAGAAGATTGGGAGGTGAGGGAAGCAAAAAGGAGAGGGTTGTGGTACAAGAGAACATAATGGACTTCTCCAGTAATGGCTTTACAATGTCCCTAAACAATCTGCAGCGATATATGAGAAAAAAAAAAACTATCCTCAAGCATGAGGACAAACTGAGGGAGTAAAAACACCGAGGAAAAGCAACTGCTTGACTACAGAGGTTGAGGGGACATGATTGAGGAGAGACGCTAAATGAGCACCTTAATGCAAATACCAACAACAAGGAAATGGGTTCAGAGCAAGAACACATGTGATACCCAGACAAATTGTGCATCTGCTAGGGAAGGGGTTGGGGGGGGGGGGGGAAGAAAATGATCTGTTTCCAATGAATAATGTATGAAAATGACCAAATAAGATAATGTTTTAAAAAAAAGTGAGATACATCAAGGAGCAGCTTAAGCAATTTTAATATTGTAATTTGTAATAAAAGGGAATAAAAGGTCAAAAAAGTTAAATTAAATTAAATTTTAAAAAAGGAGAGGGTTGGTTAAGGGAGGAAGGAGGTTAGGAAATAGATTGATCCATCAGCCATCAATAGAGATCTATAGGCAGAACCCCAGAGCAAACCCCAGAGCAGTCCCTTGTGTACCAGTATCCCTGTGTGACATCCCTCAGCATTTCTCATTCCTACCTCCATTATAAATAAGCAGCCTCAGGTTCCTTTAGCAGCCCTCTCTAGTCACAAGCCAGAGAATAGCAGTCATTTCAATAAGAAACAGTCCCCTCAGTTTACATTTCTCTGTTTCAAAAAGTAATAGATTTCCATAGTTTACTTCTATTTCACATGTTAGGCAGCCTTTTTGACCCAGCCACATGGTGGGGAGGAAAAGTGTTCACCAGCATCTTTAAGACCCACCTCACCCTGTTATGAAGTAAGGAGAACAGGACTGACATCTCTGAGCCCACTTTCTCAGTGACTTTTCCAATCAAAGATGTGTTGAAAGACCCAGCCTAAAGCCACAAGAGGTATATAAGATGAGCACCAGAGTTCTCTGCCTCTTTTGCTCCCTCTTCTGACTGAAGATTATGGCCCAGTTCTCTTGCCCACCTGTTCTCATTTGGCCCAGCTCTCTGCTGTCCCTGGGCTCTTGCCCACCTGTTTGTTCTTTGGTATCAGTTTGGATTGTGAAAAGGGTATAGATTTCTTGAGTGGGCAATTAATAAGTGAATTTTTAAAAATGAAATATTGCTTCTTGAGAATTTTTACACAATAATCATCTCCTAAAAGAGATACCAAAATGAAAATACTCTAGAATATCATAGCTAAATTCTAGAGCTCCTATGTCAAGGTAAAAATATTACAAGTAACTGGGAAGAAGCAAAGATTTAGCAACTTCTATATAAAAGCATCAGAGAGCTTGGAATGTGATATTCTGGAAGGCAAAGGAGACAAGATTATAATAACCCACGATAATCTACCCACTAAAATAACATAACCCTTCAGGGGAAAATGGATATTTAATGAAATAGAATAATACTATTAAGAATTCCAAATAAAAAGACCAGAGATGAATAGAAAATGTAACTCAAATACATGACTCAACAGAAGCATAAAAAGTTAAACATGAAAGAGAAATCATAAGGAATTCAATAAGGATGAGCCATTTACATTCCTATATGGAAGGATAATACATGGAACTCCTAAGAATTTTATCATTATTAGGGTAGTTAGAAGAATTTTATATAGACAGAGGGCATGGAAATGTATCGATGATGTTGAGATGATCTAAAAAAATGAATAAGAAGATTGTCATTTTGGTTCTCTTTGAGTACAAAAGACAAAGACCTGCCATTTATACTGTATGTTTCTTATATACAGTTATTCACATATATAGTCTACCTGATTAAAATATTAGCTAGTGGAGAGTAGGGGAATATCTCTAGCTTTTCTTCATATTATCAGTGCTCAGCACAATGCTTGGAACATTCCAAGAACTCAATAAATGCTTATTGACCGATTGAAGAAAGCTAGACATACTGTACTGAAAGTTCTCTAATCTACACTAACACCTGCCTTAGTCCTTTGGGTTCTATGTTTCCTCCAAAAGTTAATGAATAAAGGTAGCAATGAATAACAAGGAAAACAATGCACGAATTTGGTAAATCATAAATTGGTATGTGGTTCTTTTTAAGACAAGTTTCATTGTGCTCTAGTTGCTAAATATTCCTCATCATGCCTATTTATATTGAATACTTTTTCATCCCGGCGGAGATGCTCACTATAAAAAGGACTTAAGGCTTTGACTGTAGCAAATCCCATTATATTCTTCACAAGGTTCTTTATACTCTCCATTCTGAAAAGCTTCCATCAGGTAAAGAATAATCAGAATATGAAAAGGACTTATTTAGGGAAAAAATAGATTTCTTTCTTTGGGGCCACAAGAGAACTAGTGAGATTTGTTTATATTACAGAAATAACAAAAAGGTAGAACCTTTTATGGAGAATAATAGAATTAATTAATTAGAAAATAATTATCTGAGTGAAAAATAGATTTCTCAAATTTACAAATAAGGTATTTTTTTGCCTATGTAATATGCATGCGAGCATACCAAGAAATAGTATGTTTTTAGTTTTAGTTGGGTACTTGGCACAGAAACTATTACTATATCAACTTGGAAAAGTGACATTTAATGATGTAACCAAAAATATATTTAAGTAAATGGGGAATAAAAACCCTTTGCTCCAGACTATTGCATATTCTGAAATATAGAAGATTCCCCTCACACACAAACAGATTGACATTATAAAACACAGATCTGATAATGTCAGCATCAACTCTAACACAAATCTTGAAAGACTCCCTATTTCTTGTAGCCGAAAATACAAATTCCTTAGTCTGGCATTTAAACCTTTCACAGTCTTATCCCCACCTACATTTTCAATCGTATTTCATATTACTACTTTTTAATGAACCCTCTTAGCTCTTCCATATATACAGAGTGCCATCTCCAGCCTTTTTGTCTTTGTACCAGTGATAGCCTCTTTGTCCCGGGGCTACAATCTATTCTCCTTTACCATTGCCTTGTGGGGAAGTGGAAGCGTCAAAGCTTCAAATATATTGCTTCTCCCTTCTAAGTAGATGGATGCTTCCTGATGTAAGGGAGTATTTTTATTTTGTTTTCTTCCTAGCACCTAGAACAGAATCTTCCATATATAGTAAGCAGTTAATAAATATATTTGAATGGAATAAAATGTGAATTTTTAAAAATCTCAAAACTGAAAGAGTTTGAGTCCTTCCCAAACTGGAACTGCAAATGCAACAAACATATTTTATTTGGTACCTATTTAGTCAGCAACAATATATAGTAATGATCTTTTGCCAACTTTAGTATTTAGTACCTCGGTATTTCTTTTTGTGATATGGAAATCACTTTAAAAGACTGATATATATTAATTTAAGGTCGCCAAAGAATTCAGCTATGTAATTCCTAAATGAAAACTCAAGTCAGCGGTCAACCTTTTCATGGTGTTTTAATTACAAACAGGACGAAGAAAAGTATTAGAGGGAGAGAGAGAGAGAGAGACAGAGAGAGACAGAGAGACAGAGACAGAGAGAGAGAGAGGAAAGGGGAGAGAAGGAAATAGGGCTTAAATACCCACTCTGCTTAGGCTGAGCCAAAGGCCCAAGTCCCTGGATAGCCGAGGCAAAGAAAAGAGATCAGTCCCTATTACTCATGGGACCAAAATGGAGAAACAGTCTGTAGGCTCCTCCACCCCAAGCACCAGGCTCCAACCACCTTTTTTCCTCCACACAGGAAGTCTCCAGAACTCCTGAGCTGTCCTCTACCTCACTTCCTGTCTCTCACATGTGTCAATTGTGGCTCTAGCTTAACCCAGGACCGCCCAGAGGTCTGTCCTTTTTGCACATGTCTGTTGAAGGCCATATGCTCAAATAATTAAATCGAGTTTTGCTGCAGCCCTTCCTGATCTTGTTACCTTGAGTAGGGTGGAGATTGTAGTTTCCAAGACCTGATTCTGTTATTCCAAGTATCTCTATTGTTATTGATCAGGAAATAGCTAAATCCCATCTTCTAAAGAATGGTCTGAATAGGGTTGAATAGTTTTGAAATTCACAATTTAAAGAATATATACATATATTTTAATTTCTAAGCAATATATCCATTTGGAACTTACCATTATGGCATATGGTATATTTGTTGGTCTAAACATGCTGGAGAGGCAAGGTAGTAGAGTAGACAAGGTACTTGGATTTGCAGTCAGGTAAACCCGAGTTCAAAACCTGTTATTAGACATTTATTAAATGGTGTGATCTTGAACAAGTCATTTAATCTTTAGGAACCTCAGTTCCCTCATCTATAAAACAAGGAGATGTTTAGAGGGCCTCTAAGGTCCTTTCCAAATCCATTATTTTATTTTTTGACTAACTTATTTTCTGGTTTTCCTACATGTTCTTTTTAAATTTTTATTTAATAAATCCTTCTTTCCTAAAGGAAAAAAAGTCCTTCTCTAAGTAAATTATTTTGCTTTTATTAAGCAATCATTTTGATTATTTTTATTCTTGCTTGCTTGTCTCATCTCCCCTATTAATCAACTTTTCTATTCTTTAACCAGTTTTAATAATTACTATTTTAGAATATTATTTCAAGTCTGCAATGGCTATTTTTCTTTTGTACAGATTTTTAAAAAATTTCCTTTGAGGTTTCAGTAATACTCTGATGGGAAACCTGAACTAGCTTTTATGTGTTTACACTAAGTGTTGGATACATGTTTAATTTTGTGGGACAGCTAGGTGGCACAGTGGATAGAGTGCTAGCCCTCTTGGAGTCAAAGAGACTAGTGTCTTTGCCAAGAAAACTCTAAATTGAGACTATATGTTTTGGGGTTTTGGTTTTATAAGATTATTCACTTACAAAAATGAATAATATGGGGGCAGCTGGGTAGCTCAGTGAATTGAGAGCCAAGCCTAGAGATGGGAGGTCCTAGGTTCAAATCTGGCCTCAAACACTTACCAGCTGTGTGACCCTGTTGCAAGCCACTTGACCCCCATTGCCTAGCCCTTACCACTCTTCTGCCTTGGAGCCAGTACACAGTATTGACTCCAAGACAGAAGGTAAGGGTTTAAAAAAAAAAAAGCCCTAAAAAGAAAAACTCCAAATAGGGCCAGAGATTTGTAGAATACAAAGAAAGACAAAAATAGCCCCTACTTTTAAGTAGCTTATCTTCTAATGGGAGAGATAACATTCAAACAACTATGTACAAACAAGATAAATCCAGTGTAAAGTGGAGGTAATCTCAGAAGGAAAGCATAAGCATTAAGAGGCATGGAAATAGATTCTTCTCTAAAGAAAGTGGGATTTTTTCTAAGATTTGAATGAAAGTAGTGAAGCCAGAAAAGCTTATAATAAGGGTAGCATTCAAGGCATGAGAGACAATCCCTAAAAATGTAGAGTTGGGAGATGGAATGTCTTGTTCCAGGAACAGCAGAGGACAACAGGGAAAGCAGCCAAAATATTATTATAATAGTCCAGGAATGAGATGATGAGGACCTCTCCCAAAGGACTGGTGGTTTTGTTATCCAAAAATGATTAGTATATTATAGAATGATTAAAAGTAAATCATTCATCTTTTAAAAATATTTCTTTTATAAATATTTATTAATTAAAAATTATGTTAATCTCACTCCTATTCATATAGCCCAAACAAATCAGACAAAAAGTTAGTTACCTTAGATAACAAAATATTTATAACAACACTTTTTGTGGTAGCAATGATTGCGAAAAGTGGGCATTAGTTGATTAGGGGAATAGCTGAACAAATTTGGACATTTGAACATAATGAGCCATAAAATATATCAAATGAGTAATTTGAAGAAAAATGGGGAGAATGTATAAACTTATACAGATTTAAAGTAAGTAAAATTTGAGAATACAGGTGATTAGAGCAATTCAAACAGAAAGAACAAAAAGGAATAGGAAGGAAATGAAAGCCTGTGTAACTATAATTTGGCTGGAGAAAGATATTGTCCTCCTTTTAGTTGGAGAGATGAGGAACTGAAATAGACTGGGTTGGTTTGTTTTGCTTAAGTGTTTTTTCTCTGAAATAAGAAAAGATTTTTTTGTGTGCTGTAGGAGGAGGAGAACATTTATAAAGATATTTAAATTATTTTTAAACCCTTACCTTCTATCTTAGAATCAATACTGTGTATTGGTTCTAAGGCAGACTAAGGGCTAGGCAATGGGGGTCAAGTGACTTGTCCAGGGTCACACAGCTAGGAAATGTCTGAGGTCACATTTGAACCCAAGACCTCCCATCTCTTGAGGCCTGGCTCTCAATCCACTGAACCACCCAATTGCCCCCATCAATAATTTTTTTTTTAGTTGAATTGCTCATTGTCCCCAGGAGGGGGGAGGGAAAGAACATGAATCATGTAACCATGGACAAATATTCTAAATTAACTAATTAGTTGAATAAATTTAAAAAAAAGGAAAAAAATAATTGTAAAGTCAGTCAGATTCATGGGCAATTTATAGTACAATTTCAGTAAAATTATTTTAACAACTATCATCAGTGGGATTCCAAGATTTAAGTTATTTTGCATGTTTTTATTTGAATTGATATTATTTTCAGTTAAAATATTAAACTTAAACCTGAACTTAAAGGGACTTTCTTGTTTTTAATCTCCATTAATCACTTCACATAAGAATGGAATTCTCCTGGGTTGAAAAGGGATTTACTCTAAGAAGGATATCAAGATGGAGAAAAAAGGTATGCTATTCATCTGGTGATTCCTTCCTTTGACAACCACTCTATCTAAATACCTCCAGAACACAGATCACCAGGGTCCTGTTTCTTTTGGAGAACTTTCTGGGGGCCTTCCCTCCAATCACACAGGAATGTGGACCCCGATTCTAGAGATAGGCCTTCTCTTCTACTTGCATGACTGCACCCATATTTGAACCTTCCTTTTAACTGTTGTTACCCACCCATCTTCACCACTCAGCTGTTTGAACCTCCATCCCCAATCAGTTTGAATTTGTTTGGCATATATTTTATATACTCTTATATGCTTATATATATACACCTGTTGTGTACCCCTGTGGAATATTAGCTTCTTGAGGAAAGTTACTATTGATTCTTTCTTGTATCCTCAATGCCTAGCGTAGTGTCTGGAACATAGTAGGAAATTTAGAAAAGTTTTTAGATTGATCAAGTAGCTGTGTGTGTGTGCGTATGTGTGTGTGAGAGGGAGAGAAAGAGAGAGAGAGAGAGAGATGGAATGAAGAAATGACCCTTACTAGTGGGAAAATGTCACACATAACTAGCAAACTATGCCTTGTACACAGATAGGAGTTCAATATATATAATACATTTAATTATATTACTACATCTAGAGTAGTATATTTTATGTATATGCAATAATATTTTATAAAATATGTAAATAAGCTATGTTTCCTTATTTACAAATGAAAATGATGGATTTTCAGGGCTCATATTTTATTCAAGTCTATTCATATTTTTATTAAGTTGTATTCTAATATGTGCATTCTTTAATTAACAGAAAATTTCAACAAATGTCCCCAAATGATTCAGGCATATTTTAGTAGAAATATCTCAGTCAATTAAGCTAATAGATATTAAACTTCATGTATTTGTCAATTTGTTACCATTATCATAAGCATTATGAATATACTTAAAATATCGCTATAATTACTCAGAATCATTCGCATGAGGAGATCAGGTACTGTGCATATTGTCCCACTAATTTTTACATATCCCTGAGACTTATTGTATATGTCTGGAGATAGGTTAAGAATTTTTTTCCCTTTAGAATACATAAATAGCATCTTAATAAACTAATTTGCATGAATGTGATTAACAGAACACAAATAGAGACATCCGACAAAACAACAAATTTTTCTGTCATCACTTTAATGTGGTTTTTTGGTACTAAATAACTAATTTGAACAAGATCTTGTTTTTTCAACAAATTTTCTGCCTGGCATAGAAATAACTAGAATGTATCAAGATTGCTTTTCAAATGATCACAGCTAAGGTTTCCTGACTGTCAAGTTAATAAACAAAATTATATATTTTGAAAGCACATTTAATATTATTTGTATAATCCTTTAATAGGTTTTTAAAAGTGTTTCTTTACAACAGCTTTGGGCAGAAGGATAACTCATCTTTTCTTACCCCAAGCCCCCAAATCTTCCTCAATGACCTATTTTTTTTAAAACCCTTACCTTCTATCTTAGAATCAATGCTGTGTATTGTTTCTAATGCAGAAGAGTGGTAAGGGCTGGACAATGGGAGTTAAGTGACTTGCCCAGGGTCACACAGCTAGGAAGTATCTGAGACCAGATTTAAACCCAGGATCTCCCATCTCTACACCTGGCTCTCAATCTGCTGAACTACCCAACTGCCTCCACATAGGCCTATTTCTGAGGATGGCATCATCCTTCCAAATCACTCAGCTTTGCAACCTTCTGGGCATCTTCCACTCTTTCCTTCCTCCTTCCAAATCTTATAAACTCTACCTCCACATCCCCTTTTCTCCCTGCACAGAACCACCATCCTAGTCTAGACCTTTGTTATCTCTCACCCAGATATTTACAATAACAATTTAATTCTCTCCATATCTCCATTCTCTCTCAACTCCATCTTCCTATATAGCACAGCCATGGCATGTCTCTTCCCTCCAGTAAACTTCTCTGGCTGGCATTGAAGGCCCTTCACAACCTGGATCCAACTTACCATTCAACCTTTATTAACTCTGCAGTCCAGATATACTAGCCTCCTTGCTGTTCCTTACACAGCCTACCATCACCCATCTCCTTGGCTTTGGCCTCTATCTGCTGCTTCCTTCTATTATAAAACTATTGAGTATTTACATATTTATTTTATATATATTCCATATGTGTATACACACCCAAACACCCATATATCTTTATATATATTGCATCTTAGAATCCCCAGTTCCTTTCAGAGCTAAACTCAAAGTTATATCAGACCTTTTCGAAACCACCTCAGCTACCATTAGTAGGCAACTAGGAAACAGATAAAGCACTGGATATGAGTCAGAAAGATCTCAATTCAAATCTAGTCTTAAGCACTTATTACCAAGTCACTTATCTTAGTCTCAGTTTCTTCATCTACAAAATGGAGAAATAGTAATACATACCTCCTAGGATTACTGGGAGCATAAAATTGGATAATATTTGTAAAGCTTTATATATTTTTTAAATTTACTTAAACATATAAATATTGTTTCCTCCGAATTCAGCTATTTTATCCATAGGATCATAGATTTATAGATGAAAGGGGACATAAATGTCATATGGTTCAACTGCTTCATTTTTGAAATATAGAAACTGGGACCTAGAGACAGTAAATGACTTGCACAAGAGTCACAAAAATAGTAAGGGGCAAAATTAGAATTCAAACTCAGATCCTCTAGCTCCAAATCCAGCATACTTTGCATTATACCACTATAGCTTTCATTAATAAATATCCTTCCTCAGTCAGCACCCTTATTTCTAACTTTAGCTATCCTTTTACCAGGGATCTCATACCTGAATCTATGACATCATAAGTCCATAGAGGTATATTAGATATTGGTACATATGTTCCATCCTCCCTCTTATACTGTGCATTCTTTAAAATTTTTTATTATATTTTTTTTCAGATTACACATAGGTTCGATTTGAAATAATCATTTTCTAACTTTTTTGTGATCCAGGTTGTCTCCTTCCCACTTTCTTCAGGACAACAGTTAATATGATATAGGTTATACATGTACTATTGTCAAATATACATTTCCATCTTCTTCATGTTGTGAAAGATATATATCACTTATAAGAAAAAAAGCTAATGAAGGAAATGAAGTGAAAAATGGTACGCTTCATTCTATATTCAGTCCTCATCCATTTCTTCTATAGTAGTAGATAGCCTTTTTTTGTAATGAGTAGTCTTGGATCTTTACCTTGCTGAAAATGAAGTCATTCACAGTTGATCATGTGTATTTTTGCCATTATTATGTACAATGTTTTCCTGGCTCTGCTCACTTTATTTTATATCACTTCCTAGAAATCTTTCCAGTTTGGGTTTTTTTTTTTTTTGTGATCAACCTATTTATCTTTTCTTATGGCACAATTAGTATTCCATTATAATTCATATACTACAACTTGTTCAGCCATTCCCCAACTGAAGGCATCTGCTTATTTCTAGTTCTTTGCTATCACAAAAAGAACTGCTAAAAATATCTTTGTACAAGAAGGTCCTTTTCTCCTGTCTTTGTTGGGTTTTAGCTCTTTGGGCATGGTTCCAAATTCTCCTCCCAAATGATAATATCAGTTCACAGCTCTACCAAGAGTATATTAGTCCCAATGTTCTCATATAGCATAGGGCCATAACAGAGAACTTCTAGATAGAGAATATCAGAAATAATTCTTGAAGGAAGTGAAATTTCAGATGTCTAAATGGATAGACTAGATTTAGACAAACAGTTGGGGAGGGGATTAGAGGCAGAGACATATGCTAAAAAAAAATCATAGAGGCTAGAAATTTGAGGTTGTGTTTGAGGAATTGTAGAGATGAATCAAAGAATTGTAGGAAGGAACCTGGCACAGAGGGACCTTTTGGAATGTAGGAAGCAGGGACACGAGTGACAGTTGGAAGGAGCAAAGTTCTATTTCCCACAAGCCACCTTGCTCCTTCCAACTGTTACTCCTGTCCCTGCTTTTAATATTCCAAAAGGTCCCTCTGTGCTAGGTTCCTTCCTATAGAATGTTCGATTTTGAAGAGACCTTAAAAAATTTCTGTTTGGTCACAAGGTATCAACAATTGGTTACCAAAAGAAGAATTCCAACAATTGTAAACTAATTACCCTATTTTAAAAAAGCTAAAAATCATCAATAACAGAAATGAAAATTAGAATAGGCTGAGATTTTGTCTTTCTTCCAGCAAACTGGCAAAGATGACAAAAGATGAAAATAGTAAATGTTGGAAGGGTTGTGGGAAGATGGAACACTAGATTAATGGTGGAGCTGTGATTCAATACAATTATTTTGGAAAGCAATTTGTAATTTTGCAATGAGAACTCTGATTCAGAGATCCTACCGGTAGGAATATTCTTCGAGGTGATTCAAAGGGAAGTAAACAATCAGGAAAATAATATATTCAATGACATAAATGAAAAACTACCACAATTCAATCAAAACTGAATGTTGTGAAATTATATTTTAAAAGCAAGTTTAGTCTAAAAAAGGGCTATGAGAAGATACCTTCCCCAGCTTGTTTCAGAAGTCAGGGTTCACAGGTATAGAGGCCTATATATGATTTTTTCAATGTATTGATCAGTTTTGCTAATTTCCCCCCCTCATTTCTTTTAAAATAATCTTTGTTATAAGAGCTGCTTTTCTTAGAGGAAGAAAGAGAGGACTACAGGGGGATCTCACTGACCATCTAATTCAAACCCTTCAAATGAGAACAGCAAGGCCAAGGGAAGATAGATAACTTAGTCAAGGTTACAATATAGCATCAGGGGCCCAGGTCCTCTTACTTGTGTGTTATTGCATTGATCAGAGTTCTAAAATCTTTTCAAGTTTTCCATTTTCTTTGTAATATTGTTCTCCTCATTCTCCTCACTTTGCCCTTCATGATGTCATAAAGGTTGGTAGTACAAGGCCTGACATCAGTGTCTTTTTATTCAGGTTTGATTTAGAAATGAGGAACTGGGTCATTGAACAGTTAAGAAAAGAAGGTATTTAGCCCTAACATACTAAGGATATGCAGCAAGGATACAGGATACAGGAGCACAGCCCTCTTTGCCTGTGTATGGAAAAGCATCTGTTTGTTAGAGTGTGCTGACTTGTGTGGTCTTCAGATATGCTTCCACTCCACAAGTGTGGGATATTTTGTATCCTTTGAAGTATCCTTTGACTAGAAAATCGGGTCCAAAGCATGGCTTTATTGTCTTTTAGGAAAAACTAAATGCTGTTGCAGAAATGGTCAAAATCTTGATCCTGTCACAGAGATCTTAATTCCTCTAAAACTGTCCACTTTACAATTTCTTATCAGACAATATTACTGGAAGCATTCTTATAGCTATGGCAGGACAATTCAACGTAATGGCACCTGTTCAAATTCCCTTTGCCAAATACAGAGCAACTAATACTTTTCTGATCTGCCTTAGTGACAATTTTCTCTTTCAAATAAAATGGGCATTTCTTTCTCGCAAAGAAAGAACTGCCCAAAGGGAACTTTAAAGGTCACTGACTACTTCATCTTAGAATCTGCAAGGAACTAGACTCTCCTCTGACTTCAACCCAGGACCTTTCATCTCCTGCTGCTGGTGTCCCTAGAACGAAGGCCTGGAGGATCCCCTTATAAAATTCCAATTGAACCAACCCATGGAAACTTCCATCTCCTGCTGCCAGAATGATCTACTTCAGAAATGGCCAGTGCAGGGATTGGATTGGGTCAGAACTACAACTTACTGTGTTTTTTTGTTTTTCCTAGCACAGAGACATTAATTATTCCTTCAGTTCAAATAAAGGTGAGGAATGGCAAAGATAGTGGTGATACAGACCTACAGACAGGTGCCAGCTGCAGAGGAAGTGGAAGCTACCCATAGCAAAACTAAGCTAGGCCAATGAGGATTTCACTGAGGATAAAAAGGAAGACCTCACCAAAAATATCCTATATTACCAAATTCTTCTTTTTCTTTTTTTAAACTCTTATCTTCTGTCTTAGAATCAATACTTTGTATTGGTTCCAAAGTAGAAAAGCAGTGAGGGCCAGGCAATGGGGGTTTAGTAATTTGCCCAGGGTCACACAGCCAGGAAGGGTCTGAGGTCAGTTTTGAATCTAGGACCTCCTTTCTCTGGGCCTGGCTCTCAATCCACTGAGTCACCTAACTGCTCCTTTAACTAATTATTCTTGCTAAGTATGTGCTCAAGGTCTATTGTTTCTATGTAGTTGAGGGTCTGAAATTATGGTAGTTATCACTTCTAAATTTTGATGCTCTTAGGCCAAGTCCTGGATATTCTGCTCTAATCTTAGTCCTGGGCTATATTAAATCTTAAATTAACTTCCAATTTCAAATTCTGTTATCTATAAGAAAACCTTTACATTTTCATCATACAAAATACTACATGGATATTAATATATTACTAAATTTTCACCAGAGGGCACTCTACCCACAGAAAGTAAGCAGCCCCAAATCAGTGGAGAAAGTCCATTGTATTCTGGAATCCAAATAAAATATTTTCTGGGTGAAGAAGTTAATTAAAACCTATGAATATTTCTAGCTCAGGAAAATAATGTGTTTGATCTGCTAAGACTCAAATGCTCTCAAAATAGTTTCTTCCAAAGATATTTGTCTACATCAATACAGGCAGAATAATCTATGAGGAAGATGAATTTAAGACAAATCTATCCTAAGAGACTTGTCAGAACTTGTTTTCTTGCTATTTGATCAAATAAGTGGCTACATAATATAAAATATATTAAATGACTTTACCTTAAGAGGCAGACTAGAAATAAAGTTGTAACAAATTCTAACTGCTAAAATTGCTTGAAATCCAGCTAAGTAAATTATTTTCCTCTTTAATCTTTTGCAAACCCCAGGAAACAGCCAGAAAAGTAAAGGATTCCTAGTTCACCTGAAAGACTAAACAATAGTCACAAATGTGGTGGGGGGGCTTGAGATGAACCCCTGGGGTTCGGGAAGGGCACCTTTTGTAGAAGACTCTGAAACTTAGCTTAAAAATAAAAAGAGAAATTTATTAATTTAGAGAGGTAATGTTGAATCTGACCAGGAGGACAGCATAGGTGGAACACTGCCTCCTAGGGGAACAGCATGGATGGAAAAGCTGTGAAGACAAGACTCTAGAGTGGTATGCACTGAGGCATGGGCAGGGGGGAGGTCGGCCTGAAGACACAGGGGGTGACCTTCATAGTTTAGAGGGCAGATGGTGGTCTGACTTGATTATATACAACTTGATGATATCAAGGAGATATGTCTCTCTGTCCATCTCAAATCTAAAGATGATCCAAGGAGGATAATCCTCTCAGGGTTTTATAGGAGTTATCAGATGTTTTGGGTTAGGAGTCACAAGGACAGAAGGGAGCAAAGGAATTTTCCTGCTTATAATTTGCCTGAAACATTTCTATAGTTTGGGGGGGGTACAATGCCCATGCCAACAAATACTGTTTACTTTTACTTTGGAAAACTTTTAAGCCTGTTTCTCAGACCATTTCCCTAAAAGAATCATGTCTTCCTTTCAAAGAGTGTTCTTAAAGGTCTGAGTGAGTAATAGTTATGAAGTTCATCCCCAGTGGTAAACTAGTGGGTACTAGGACCAGGTTGTCTAACTACAGGATATAAACATGCAGAGAAAGACTATTCTTACCCATTAGGCTCTTAATTAAAAAGATAACAGCAGCAGCAACAACAAAAAAACCAACAAAATAGTTTCTGCCATCAATGGGGGATGGGAGAGGGAGGAAAGGGAGTGGGAGGAGAGAAAGGGGGAATAGGGGGTAAAATGATGGTCCTTTTGCTTTAGGAAAATCAATTTAATTGCTGAATGGAGGATAGATTGGAGAATCCAATATGCTATGCTGCTTCTCTATTGAGAATTGAAGATAAGGAAACTGGGGTTCATATTAAAGCTGAATCAGTCAAAAAGCATTTATTAAGTTCTTTCTATCTGCCAGACAGTGTGCTAAGTCCTAGGGATACAAGGAAAGGCAAAACACCATGTCCTTACTCTCAAAGAGTGCAGTCCAATTAGATTTAATGTACAAACAACTTTATATAAAGAAGATATATACAGGACAAATTGAAGAATGGCATTAACCTCATCTACTTTTACTTTTCTTACTCCTAATATACAATCAATTGTTAAATCGTAGATTCTTTGTCTATAATATAGCTCACATCAATTCTGATCTCTGAGGACACCTCGTTGGCTCAGTGGATAGGGCTTGGAGTCAGGAAGGCTCATCTTCCTGGGTTCAAATTTGATCTCAGACACTAACTGTGTGACCCTGGGCAAGTCACTTAACCATGTTTGCCTTAGTTCCCCATCTGTAAAATGAGCTGGAGAAGGAAATGGCAAATTGCTTCATTACCTTTGCCAAGAAAACTGTAAATGGAGTCATGAAGAGTCCAATTCAACTAAAAAATAAATTAAAATAACCTGTTAATTGCCAAATCAAATGACCTTTTAAGTTTGCCAACTGTATTATCTCAGTTGAACCCCACAATAATCCTCTAAGTTAGGTGCTGCTATTATCTCTATTTTCAGTTCAGGAAAAGGAGACTGAAGTCTTAAAAATCTTCTTTAATTGTTATATTTCTCCTCCCCCTCCTAGCACTAGAAAAATCATCTGACAAAAAGATACATGTATATATAAAACTATGTCTTGCTTATTTCTGTTTATCACATCTTTCTTTGGAGATGGATATAATCAAGTCATGCTTCAAACAATATTTCTTTTGCTATACATAAAGTTCTTTTGGTTCTTCTTATTTCACTCTTTATAATTTTATGACTTAAATGGCTTGTCAGGGTCATAAAATTGGGTCTTCTGGACGCTAGGCTTTATTCACTGCTACTATGCCTGCTCTTTCAACTCTTAAATTTCATAGTGTAATAAAGTACTGGTAACATAAGACAGTCAATGACTTACCAGTTGTTCCATGAGCTCCCAGGAAAGGATCAGGGTGTTCTTTGAGCTTTCATGCTTAATCATAAGCCATCCTGGTTCAAAAAACGTGAAAGTTGCATTGGAGAAGATATGTTCAAGCTTTGGTTCAAGAGAAAGTTCCCCCATCAACCTCCCTTCTCTTTCCCCTTCTATTTTTTGAACCTGAATCTTATCAGTCCTGCTATTGGTCCTGAAAAGATTATGTCTGTCTATTGTCTCCAGCTCCATTCATCATCCAGAGAGCCAAAGTAGGGTGAGATCTATTTGGGAGAAGAAAGGGATGTATTTGGAAATGAATATGTGAAAAAAAAGATATAAATAAATATACAAAAATAAAATATGTTTCTCTTAGGATTTCCTATGAAAGAACTTTAAGAAAAACTTAAATCTTGCTTCTGTCTTAAAATCAATCTGTACATCTGTTCCAAGACAGAAGAGTAGTAAGGGCTAGGCAATGGGGATTAAGTGACTTGCCCAGGGTCACACAGCTAGGAAGTGTTTGAGGCCAGATTTTAACACAGGTCCTCTCAACTTCAGTTCTGGCACTCTTATCTACTGAACCACCTAACTGCCCTTTATGAAATAACTTTGGAAGAATAGCAATTAGAAATTTACTTTTTATATTGTGCAGTTTCATGGGAAAATATTTTATTTGGATGACTGCTTTTATAGAGGTAAATGAAAACCTCAAAAGCACAAAGTAAAAACATTTAGTTTAAAAGCTATTAGTCAGAAGCAGCTAGAAGGCTCAGTAGATAGAATGCCAGGACTAGAGAAGGGAGGTACTGGATTCAAATCTAGCCTTAGAAACTTCCTAGCTTTGTAATCCTGGCCAAGTCACTTAACTCCAATTGCCAAGGCCTTACTATTATTTTGTCTTGGAACCAATACTGTAAAAATTAAATTAGTCTCTAGTAATAAAATTCTATTTTTTATTGAGGTTTATTAAGGATTATTATAAATCAAGGAATAAAGAAAATACAAAATAAGAAAACACGTGCCCATGGTTGATTAGCCAATTCAGAATACCAGCGCTTAGCTTACTTACTAAATCATTGCAATGGGAGAGCAGAGCATAGAAGAGCAAAAAAAGAGGGCAAGGGAGGCGTTATTGCTAGTTTAAATACTAATTGTGATCTTGCCCAGGTGGAGACTCAGGTGAGATTATAGGAAATTCTGGGAAATACCAAGGACTTCTGGGGATTGAAGTCTAGGATTGAAATCTCCATTCTTACAGTACTTAGTAATGATTTAAGATGGAAGGGTAAGGGTTTTAATTTTTTAAAAAGTACATTCTAATCATCTCTAATAATTTATTTTAAATTTATTTATTCATTTATTTGCTTGCTACTTTAAAATTCCCAGGTAGCTCCCTGATCCCCTCTCCTCCCCACATTAGAGAAGACATCATTGGACTAAAAGATAAATATATATATAAAACAATGTCTTATTTATTTCAGTTTGACAGTTCTTCATCTGGAGGTGAACATACACATGTTTTCTTTAAACAATATTTCTGTTACTATATATACTATTCTCTTAGTTCTGCTTGTTTCAGTCCACAATTTTATATAGATCCTTCCATGTTTTTTTAAAAAAATTAACCTGCATGATATTAACTCATTAAAAATAACCAGAGATAGAATAAAATGTCTAGTATACCTTCCAACAAATATTTTAAAAACATAACTAAAAGGGCAAGCATGTTTAAAAAATAATGCCTCCATGCCAGCCTACTAAGCCAAGTACATCTGTGTTAACAAAAAATCATTCTGGATTCATGGCTCCATCTATAGCTTTTTAAAATGATTCTATGACTATGTTTAGACAATGCCACAGTGTTATGGGGGTACAGATGTGTACCCCTGGGGTTTGGGAAGGATACCTTTTGCAAGAATGCAAGACTCCAAAACTTAGCTTAAAATCAAAAAGAGGAATTTATTAATTTAGAAAGTAATGTTGAGAATGGCCAGGAGGATAGCAAGGTGGGACAGCAAGGTGGGGAGCAGTTCCCTGGGGGGACAGCATGAATGGAAAGGCTGTTCCCCATTCGGACGGCATGGATGGAAAAGCTGTCCCCCAGATGACATCAGTTCTGGGGATTTTATACTCTACAACAGATGCTATATCATGGTGTGGACTTGACCTAGAGTGCTAGTCACTTGGGCATTTGGTGGGGTGAGGTGGTCATCTGACTGGGGTCTGCCTGGAGGCATAAAGGTTCCTTAACAAACAGATATCTTGAGATGTAGCCTGATAGGATCGAGGTGTAGCCTGGAGGTGCATCTCTCTGTCCATAATAGTTTGCCTGAGTTTCTGGGGGTACAATGCCCATGTCAACAGGTCTGGATGAAAATTAAATAATTTAGCTAAACACTCATAATTTGTTTTTTTGATACCAAACATCCAGATATTTGGAGGCAATCTTTTTTTTTTTTTGGTACCTATATCTTTAGTTTTCTGTAACTTCAGCCTGGAAGGCTCCCCAAACATATGCTATCTGTGAGATTTAAAATGGTTGAGGTCTTAAACTGTAGTGATTAAAATAGTGGAAGATATACATTGTGATAGATATAAGGGAGGGTGAGTAAATTTGACTGCAGAAATATGTTTCACTACAGTGTCTTGGGTTTAAAATCAAATATAAAGTGGTCGCCAGGGAAATATTCCCAATTATTCAAATACCCAAGTCAATTGGGTTTTATAGAGATTTTTAATTAACAATACAATGAGTAATCAAAGAAAGAGAGAGAGAGTAAAAAAGTAATAAGTATGAAGGGCCTCAAAGCCAATATGGCCTAGACCTGAGTCTTAAAAGAGAAATCAGTCAGTTTTTTATAACTCACCATAAGATCTGTGTAAGTAAGGATTTCTAATGACACCAGGCCAGCAGCATCTCAGCTGCTTTCACCAGCTCCCTCCTCCATCTGAATGTTTCAGAATCAGTCTCCTCAGAATGAGTCTCTCCAATCTGAATGTTTCAGAATCACTTCCCAGCTCTTCCCTGAGCTCTTATTTTTAAGGGCAAAATCTTCTCTGTCACCTCCCCCAAGTCCCCACATCCACCAATCACCGCAGATGTTTCCAAAGGACTGCCCATCTTGAACCCACAGCTGAGCAGCTTCAATCCCCCTAGTATGTCAGGAAAAAAATGCTGCTGTGTCGACAAAGCTCACCAGAAAAAAACTCTGAACAAGTCACCACCCCCCTAGGTCCAAGTAGTCCACAAGTTGCCCCACCTCCAAAGGCACCTAGTATCCCATTGCATCAACTCCAAAACAGTCACGACTCAAAGAACTTCCCATCCCCTCCACAAGCATGAGTCAAAGCACCTTTCATTGTTCTCAAGGAGCTCTCTGTCCCAAAGCAGTCCCAAGCAGGGTGGAGCAGGGACACTCCCAAGGCAAGGAGCCCCCACATCCAAGCAGAATTCTCACCATCCGCTAGGGAATCCCTTCAAGTAGAAGACTCCCCAATGGGGGAAACCCCCAACACTCACAAGTCCGAGAAATCCTGAGGTTTACATATCTTATTTGATTTGGTTTCCTACTTCTTTTTCAGCTTTAAATGTTAGTAGATTATATACTGTATGTACTCTTTTGTTCCTGGAGCTACAACAGTGCAGCTGAAAGTGATACTTATTTTAGGTAATATAAGATTTGGGGACTTCTCAAGCGATAAGTTGATTTGATTTACAGTTTGTTTCTTGTCATGTGTACTTCATGCTTCAAAAAATCACAAAGAAAAATTCTCTATTGTAGTCTATAAATAAAACCTAAATCAGTAGATATATTATTTTTCACAATAGCAGCACCACACTAGGAAAATGATTTAGTTTACCAAGGTCATACATAGAAAAGCTTTGTCTTCCGCTAAGGGTTTAATATACTTCCAAGAATTCTGCAGTTTCTTGTGTAGAGTGAGTAAGGAGAGGTGACAGTCAAAAAACATTTATCAAGTATATACTATGTGCCAGGCACTGTGTTAAGCACTGGGGATACGGAGAAGGTCAAAAAGATAATCCCTGCTCTTAAGGAACTCTCAATCATTAGATCAGAGAGAGGTCATATGAAAATAACTGTGTTCAAACAATATATATGCAGAATCAGTGAGATAATCATCAGAGAGAAGGTGCTAGTCTAGAAAGTACCTAGGCCATTTCATCCTCTTTGGATTTCACACATGTGAACCTGAAATCTGAAAACTCCAAGTTTGTAGCCAGGGGAGATCTAAAGGCCCCCAAGTTTAATCAGCTTGAAAGCTGGAGCCCCCAAGTTTGTCCCAGTTCCCATGAGAGTTCACCCTGAGGGAAGTTTCAGATTTAGCTATTTCAGATTGAATAAAATAGTGGTAGTCTCTCGGTGACCTAGAATGACAATTGTCTTTGTGCAGTTTCATCTACGGTGTACCCTCATGTGGCTTTGGAGTCCAAAGGCTGAGGCGCACAGTTTGTGGCACATGGGGCATGGGACGCCAGTTGTTACGGGAGGTGCGGTTGTGGCCTGGTGTCGGCATTCACACGCAGCGGCAAGACGTCGACATCGCTCATCTTCAAAGGTGGCGGCGGCATGGTGAATGTGGGTTCGCCAGCTGCTTCTGTCAGAGGCAGCGAGTTCTAGTTGCCTTGGTGTAATGCCAGCTCACTTCAAGTTGGACTTTAGCTGATCCTTGAATCTTTGGTTGGCCTTGTTTCCCGAGTCCAGCTGACAGCTCCCCATAGAATACCTGTCTTGGTATTCGCTGTGGGTCCATGCGGATGACGTGTCCAGACCATCGTAGCTGGGCTTTGAGGACCAGGACTTCGATGCTGGTGGAGTTGGCTCTGTCGAGGACTTCCTGACTGGTGATTCGGTCCTGCCATCGGATCCTCATGATTGACCGGAGGGAGCATTGGTGGAATTGCTCCAGCTGTTTCATGTGCTTCCGGTACAGTGTCCATGTCTCACAACCGTACAGGAGCGAGCTGAGGACCGCTGCGTTGTACACCTTGAGCTTCGTCGCAGTGCTTACATCGCTGTGTTGGAGGACTTTGCAGCGCAGCCGCCCGAGTGCCTGGCTGGCCTTTTGGATCCTGGCATTGATCTCGTGGTCTAGGGACCCATCGTTGGCGATGGTGCTGCCCAGGTACTTGAAAGTGTTGACGTTGGAAAGCTGCATGCCATCGATTGTAATGCAGGGCTGGTTCGTTGGCCTCCCTGGTGCAGGTTGGAACAGCACCTCTGTTTTGCTGAGGCTGATAGTCAGGCCAAACAGTTTTGCTGTGGTGGAGAACCTGTGCACAATGGTTTGAAGATGATTTTCTTGGTGGGCCATGAGAGCACAGTCATCTGCAAAAAGAGCTTCCAGGATGAGTCTCTCTGTTGTCTTTGTTTCTGCAGTCAGGTGGCGAAGGTGGAATAGTGAGCCATCCAGTCAGTAGTTGATGTAGACACCCAGGTCTAAATCCATCACAGCATGTCGTAATACTTGGGTGAAGAATAGGTTGAATAGTACCAGAGGGAGGACACAGCCTTGTTTCATGCCACTGGAGAAGTTGAAGCGATTGGAAGTCTCTCCATCAGATAGGACTTCCCCTGTCATGTCGACATGAAAGAGCTGGATCAGTATGACGAATTTTGCTGGGCAACCGATCTTGCTGAAGATCACCCACAATGCGTCCCTGTTCACTGTGGCGAAAGCCTTTGTCAGGTCTATGAAGACAATGTAGAGACTTAGGTTCTGCTCAAGGCATTTTTCCTGCATTTGCCTCACCATGAAGACCATGTTGATAGTGCTGCGATCTGTGATTCAGGCAGGTTCTGCTCTGAAACAGATGACAGGAGTCTGTTGAGTATAACACGGGCGAGGATCTTTCCAGCAGTGGAGAGTAGTGAGATGTCTCTGTAGTTGTCACAGGCTGCTTGTGAGCCTTTGTTCTTGTATAGGGCTACGATGGAGGCATCTCTGAGTTCTGGGGGCATGTCTTCCTCTTCCCATATGCTGGTCCAGCACTATGTGGAATGCCTGGAGCGCCTTTCCATTTAAGGCCTTGTACACCTTGGTTGGGATCCCGTCTTTACCGGGTGCCTTGCTTGCACTTATTTGTTTAATGGCTTTTTGGACTTCCTCTATTGAAGGAGGGACGTCAAGTTGTTCAATGGAGCGGTTTTGGGGGATCTGGTCAAGGGCGCTTTGGCCAACTGAAGAGGGTCGGTTGAGAAGCTGACTGAAGTGTTGTTTCCACCTGTTGCTGATGCCTTTTTTATCTTTTATGAGAGTGTCACCGTCAGAGGATAACAAGGGAGTGGTGGAGGGTTTTAATGGCCCATAGACAGTCTTGAGGGCACTGAAAAATTGTTTGTAGTTTTTTGTATCAGCAAACTGCTGGATTTCTTCTGTCTTTTTTTCCCACCATCGGTCTTGCATCTTCCTGATCTCATGCTGCGCCGTGGCTTGGAGAGACTTGAATCTGTCCTTTTTAGGAACAGAGTTTGGGTTATTTTGCCACTCCATAAAGGCTTTGTTCTTTTTGCTCAATAGGTCTTCAATAGCAGTGTTGTTCTCGTTGAACCAGTCCTGGTGGTTGCGTTGTTTGGGGCCTAGGTCTGCCTTTGATGTTTCCTTCACTGCGTCTCTGAACTGGTTCCATTTCTTGGTTGAGCTTCCAGTGAGTGGTCCCTTGGCAGACAGATTGAATAATAGACCATAAAATAGTTAATGGCCCTAGTTAGGTGTAGTTAGCAGATCCAAATCAAATGCTAAATATCCTTTTGTCCTAGAAGTTTCATCTATTGTATCAGAGTCCTTTCCCAGGAGGCCCAGGCCTTGTCTACCCTTTTCCCTTCAGTATCCATTATAAGGTAGGCCCTCTAGCCTCTGGCTATGGTTCCTTTCCCAAGCCTGTCAATGTAGCTTGAACACTCCCATTTCTTTGTATCCCTGATAAGGTCAATCAATCATATTTCCCTGTCCCTAGAGTCCCCAAAAGGTATATAAGTTCCCCAAATTCTTTTGTTCCTCAGAGCTGTCATCTAGCCTGGTGTCACTCCCAGGGATACTGTCCCCAAAGTCCCAGGGTGTATAGTCCCTACAAAAGTTTTTGGCACTGGGCTCTGGCTGAAATATTTGGGCCAAGCCCTTTCCTGATTAAAGACTTGCTTTTTCTGATTACTTTAGTAGTTCTGTGTTATTTCCAAGTTAACACACCTCTCTGGACTTTGTGCACTATGGACTTCAGTATGCTTTCTCCTCTTCTTTCTCCCCTTTTTATCATTCTTTTTTTCTTCCCTCATTATAGTATAAGCTCCTAAAGTGGAAGGAATTATATTTCTTTCTGTTTCTATTTGTATTCTCAGAGAATTTTGTATTGCAGGAAGGCTTTGTTATAGTGACAGGTGTACTTAATAAATACTTCTTGACTTGACTTGAAAAGTTAATTTGACTTTCAGAAGGACTGACCTAGGATCCTTTAGGGCTATGAAAGAGACCTTATTATATTCCTGGGATCTTCTTTGTGAGCTGCTTTTTTACTCCTCCACATATTCAATCTATTGCCAAGGCTTATCATTTTTACCTTCACAAAACCTTATGTCTCCCTCTCTTTACTCACAGCATACAACCTGGTAGTTTTTCATCAGTCAGTGTGTGTTCAGTTGTTTTTCAGTAGTTTCCAACTCTTTATGACCTCAGTTGAGGTTTTCTTGGTAAATGTCCTAGAGTGTTTTGCCATTTCCTTCTCCAAATCCTTATGCAAAGGAGGAAACTGAGGCAAAGGTTAAGTGATTTGATCGGGTTCACACAGCTACTAAGTTTCTTAGGTCAGATTTGAACTCAGTGAAGTAGCCCCAAAACGACCAAAGATGGAAAAATTAAAAAGAGATAAAGCAGATAGACCCCTGTCAGCATTTTTAGAGAACAGACCTGGCTTCTCTCCCCCAAGAGATCAAACTGTTTATGCAGATAACAAACTAGTTTCTACTTAGCTTGGGGGGCAGGAGACAAAGAGTAATTTCAGGAATATCAAAGGGTCAGCAAACTAACATTTGGCTAAGTGAAGATAAACACTCCTTGGATAACAGCCCCCTCATAAATCTAAGGGTTGCCTCCTCATATCGGACCCCAGATTCCTGTATTAAGGTTTGTTTTATTGTCAGATAAGAAACTATAAAGTATATAAGCTATCCTGTAATGTCAGTCTGATGCAGTTTTCCATTAGGGAATTCTTCCCCAGCTGGTAGATTCTTTATTTCTCTTTTGTTAATAAATTATGGTTCTAATAATTGAAATTCTAGGTGTTTGAACTCATTTGTGAAGTGTACCACTTCATGGGAAAGATGAGTCTTTCAGACTCCAGGCCTGGTGGTATATCTACTACACCAACTAGCTCACACCAGACTTTCCAGTAGTCTGCCAGTTAGTCTCCCTGACTCATATCTTTCCTCAATTCAATTCATCTCATACTCAATTGCCAAAATGATTTTCCTAAAGCAAAATGCTGACTAGATCACTCCTCTATTCAATAAACTCCGGTTACTTCCAGAATCTAATATAAAATGCCCTGTCTGGCATTTAAAGCCCTTTACAACCATTCCACTTATCATACCAGTCTTCTTACTCTTTACTCTCTTCCACATGATCAACATTCTAGAAATGCTAGATTTCTTGCTGTCCCATTCTCTGACATCCCCCAACTCCTAGCCATATACCCAACCCTCTTGTGTGGAGTGAGAAACTAGTGTGTTATTATGAAATTATTCAAAGTTGTTATTATCTGACAACTTGGAATCTAGAAGTCCCCAGTTCATTTAGTTGGGAAGTAGAAACCCCAGGTTTCCACATTGTCACTGGAGAGTTTTCTCCCTGAGGGAAGGTCCTACTTCACTGGCCTCAGGCTAACAATAGGTAGTTTGAGTGGGAATAACTAATCCCATCAGATGCTAAGTATCTCTTTGGTCCCAATGGTTTCTCCCCCTAGGCTTAAGATCTTTACCCAGCCCTGGGCTGGATCTTTCCCGTTTGTGTTGTCAACATGGAAATTTAGAAGTCTCTAGTTTATCTAGTTTGAGGGTAGAAACCCCAGGTTTTCACCATGTCACAGGAGAGTTTTCCCCTTGAGGGAAGGTCACACTTCACCAGACAATAGACATCCACTTCAAGTGGGAGGCAGACCCCATCCGGGGTCAAGTAGCTCCTTTGTCTCCAGAAGCGTTTCATAGTATATCACACCCTCCATACCAAGGATGGAACTTGGGACCTTCAGCTTGCAAGACTGAAGTGCTACCTCCTGAACCAAAGCTGAAGTGGATGTCTATTTGTCTGGTGAAGTGGGACCTTCCCTCAGGGGGAAACCTCTCCTGTGACAAGGTCAAAACCTGGGGTTTATACCTCCCAACTAAATAAACTGGGGATGTCTAGATTTCCATGTTGACAGTGTCCATTGTAAAGCATCAGTCCCTTACTGTTATTCCTGTCTGGAACTTCTCATTTTCCTTTCTCACCATTGTAAAGTCAATCAACTGTCCCTCTCATCCTAAGCCCCCAGGTTTCACCTAGAAGATATTTAAACTCCCTGACTTTAATGGCTCTTTGGAATTGTCATTCTCTTACCTCTGGCATTCCCAGGGGTCAGTGACCAGAGCAGGGCCACAGTTCAATCCTCGCACTCTACAATCCCGTGTGGCACATAGCTCTGTGTGTGTTGAGGCCTACTAGCGCTGAACCCCTTTTGCCCTTCATTAAAGAGTGATTTTGACTATTTAATATCTAAAGGTTGGTGTACAGATGGTCTTAGATCCAGTGACCAACTCTTAAGTACCAACCTCGAGTACCCCTTTGTCCTAGAAGAGTCTCCTATTGTACCTTTGTAGCCCCTTCTAGATAATCCAGTTGTGAGCTATTCCCCTCAGCTGAATCTGTCTCCAACTGCCTGGCCATTTCTTTAAAGTATTGATTTGTTTGGATGTATACATAAACTTCAATGTGTTCATTGTAAAGTCAATGTAAAACTATTCAACACTGTCTTCCAACTATTGTAAAATGTTATAATCCCTTCTGGGAGACTTGATTCATTGGGGGCATCTGTCTTGGTCAGTGCCCCTGCACCTCCTCCCCCATCTCTCTCTTTTTCTCTCTTTCAATAAAGCCTTCTATTTTAAATGATTGATTTCCATGGTTCTATCTTTGTTAAATGGTAAAGGAGTAAAAAAAGTGGTCAACTTTGAAATTTCTGAGGACCCTTCAATTTCTGCCCCATGCACACTGAACCTTTTTACTAGCTGTCTTTCTGGAATTTTTTCATCTCCATCTATTGTCTTCCTAGCTTCTTGAATAACTTAGCATTTGAGTCTACCCTCTTCAAGAGGACTTTCTCAGTTCCTTCTGCTGATAGATGATGCTTTCATTTTGACATTAACTTCTGTCATCTCCCTATATATGTTTTATGTACATAGTTGTGAATTTGTTCATTTCTTCATTTGAATGTGGCTCACTGGAGGACAGTGACATCTCCCCACTCCCAGGTGATTTACTAATCTTGTGGACTGTTTTTATTTGAGACTTACTGAATATGCTTTTAAAGAAACTACTTATAATTTTTGTTTCTTTGAAATAGAGTTTAGTGATATACTTTGTTTTCACATTGTTTAATTTTTCCCATTTCCTCCTCCTCCAGTCACTCTTTTATGCCACCACACTAGAAAAGGACTCTGAGGAGCCATTAAAGTTGGGGAGCTTAAATACCTATCTAGGTGAAACCTGGGGGTTTAGGATGAGAGGGACAGCTGATTGACAAAAGAGATATCTGATGGGATTAGCTATTCCCACCTCCAAACTAAATAAACTGGGGATCACCAAATCCCTCCAAGCTACAAGTCTGGGGACCTCTCGATTCCACATTGACAGGTCCAAGGAAGAAGAGTGACAAGGGTTAGGCAATTGGGATTATGTGACTTGCCCAGGGTCACATAAACCAGGAACTATCAGAGGTCATATTTGAACCCAGGACCTCCCATTTTAGGCCTGGCTCTCAATCCACTGAGCCACCCAGCTGCCATCTTAAAGTGGACAGCCTTTTGTTTTAGAACTGTTCTCCCTTTATATCTAGACCTCTCCCAGTCAGTCCAGCCCCCAGTTGGAATCCTCTTTCCCTTGTCTCCATTTGAGCCAATCTGTGGTCTTTCCTTACCTATATTGCCTAAAGGGTATATAAGACCCCAAGTTTTTTAGTTTGATGGAGATTCTTATTTGTGGTGTGTTTTCCTCTAGACATTGTTCCCAGAATGTTTAGCTAGGTGTGGTATTGGTGTCATGTGTCTACATAACTGTGGTGGCCATCAGAATTGTCACCCTTGAACTCATTAAAGGTTTGTACCTTCATAACTACTTTGTTGTGTTGTGAACTAGAAACCCAATTTAGGTAAATAAAGTAAAAAATTTCTCCAAATTAAGGTAAAAGTTAGATTTTATTGGAAGAGAGCCAAGTCCTCTAATAAAAGCATTCTCTTGCATTGCATTGTCGGACCCGGCAAGAGGCAACACCTAAAGGCTGAGACCTGGTTTATATAACAAAATGAATATTTCCATGCACGGTTGATGACATATCACAAGACGTAACATCATATAGACCTTATTTTAGAAACAGTTAACCAATTACAAAGCTGATTGGTTAGTTCATTTTGGAAGGCCCATATTAGTCTAAAGGTCAAGTTAAATGACCATTACCTCTCTCTCTTCTGACCTTCTAGTCTCCAGAAGCCTCTCCCAGTATATCACATCCTCCTTCCAAGGACGGAACTTGGGACCTTCAACTTGCAAGAGGACTGACGTGCTGCCTACTGCACCAAGAGTCACTGGACTTCAGCTTGGGCTTAGCCCCCATCTGAAGAGGATTGTGGATTCTCACAGGAAGAGGCTCAAACCTGAGGCTTTCACCTCTGAGCTAAATAAAACTGGGGAATCACAAAAATCTTTCCAAGCCACAAGTCTGGGCACCTCTAGATTCTACATTGACACATGCAACATTCTATACACATGGGCTACAAACTCAGAAAAGAAATGGGATTTAGGATATATCTTTTCATACTTCTTTATGGAAAAGCTTATTTCAAAAAAAACTTCACAAAATTTGATTTAGAGTTATTTACATTGTTAAAGTCATATTGATCTTCAAGGAAAACGCTTGTCATATTGTTATGGGCAGGAAAGATACCTTTGTGGTTCAGGAAGGATACCTTTTGCAAGAATGCAAGACTCCAAAACTTAGCTTAAAAACAAAAAGAGAAATTTATTAATTTAGAAAGTAATGTTGAGAATGGCCAGGAGGATAGCAAGGTGGGGAGCAAGATGGGGAGCAGTTCCTGGGAGGACAGCATGGGTGGAAAGGCTGTCCCCCAGACTACATCAGTTCTGGGGATTTTATACTCTTTACAACAGATGCTGTGTCAAGGTGTGGATGTGACCTAGAGTGCTAGTCCCTCAGGCATTTGGTGGGGTGAGGTGGTCATCTGACTGGGGTCTGCCTGGAGGCATAAAGATTCTTCTCTTTGTCCATCTTAAATCTAGAGGACAATCAAGGAGGATAAACATCTCAGGACCCTAGGTGGGGTCATTGGGTGTTTCTAGGTTCAGAGTCAGGAGGATGCAAAGGCGAGGGAGTTTCCCTGATAATAGTTGGCCCCAGTTTCTGTGGTACAGTGCCCATGTCAATATGTGTAAACATCTTGTTTCATAGAGTTGCAATTTACTTATATACAGTATTTATTAAGATTTGGTTCCTAGTACATAAAAACAGAAAGGTATAGTCAATAGGTTTACACAAAATTATAAGCTAACTAGAAAGTTGCAAAACAAAGTGCTAATGTGAGGAATATGTACTCAGGGTGGGAATGACTGAGTGAAATTAGTTGGGGAAGGAAGGAAAGTTTCAGGGAGGAAATAGCATTGGAATTGGACTTTAATAAATGAGTAGCAATTCAAAAGATAAAGAGCAACCAGGAGCTGTGGGAGCTCTTCAGCTATCTTATTGTCAAGCATAGAGGTCATTCAAATGACTGAGCTAGCTCAAGCAGGATTTTTTAGATGGCTTTATTTAGTTGATAAGGATATAGTTTTCAAAGAGAGGAAGGAATAAGACTCTCAGTAGCTCAGGATCAGTAGCAATGGGGTAAATTTCCCCATACCCACCCAGGGAGGAGATAGTAGTTGATATGGGGGTATGGGCTCCTCCTAGACACCCCAAAACTCCACAGGTATCCCAGATTAGAAAATACATAAAGAATTCATTTTCCTTTGCATTCCTGCAGTGCTGAGGGAAGATGACTTTGAGCTGAGAGGAATATCCTCTCTATTCTCTCCCCTCATTCTGGATGAACAGATAGGCACCTTCCAGTTTGCTTCTGATAAACATCTATTTTGAGCTCAGATATCTAACCATCGCCTAAGCTGTACAAGTTCACCCCTTTTTGACTTTGAGGCATAAGACATAAGCACATGACCCATCTCAGGTCCCAGAGTTGTAAAAGACTCACTGTATCACCCACCATCATCCCATCTCTACTCACTGTTGGCCCTGTTGTCAGAAGGGTGTAAGTATCCCAAACTCCATCTCCTCTGGGAGGCGGTATTCTACCTGCTCCTGCCACCCCAGCCATTCAACCCAATAATTCAACTTGCATTAAACTTAATACATTTTTTTTTCTATTTTTAAGCTAATAACTGAAGCCTTGTCATTCTTGAAGAAAGTGTCCCTTCTGGCCCAAGTTTTCCAAATCAGCTCTTCCACACCAGTAGTGACTAGTATAAACTGGCTTAGTTCCCCTTCCCCCAGTGATACCCACAATTACCTTTGTTACAACTTAGGGGCATGTCCCTTCCCGAGCTTTTTTCTAACTCTGTACATAGAAAATTTTGTTTGGTTTTTCTTTTTATTAATTGGAATCCACATGAATGCAGTTCTTTTTCATATGAAAGATTTAAAAAATCAGCATGCTGATGAGTTCTGGCAAAACAGTGGGGTGAGAGGTGTTAAAGTGGAGTCTAGAAGCTCCCAGATTTAATGACCCCCAGTTTACTTAGCTTGAAGGTGAAAGCCCCAGGTTTGACCTCCTCATGGGAGAGAGGGAAAGTCCAATTTCTCTGGTCTCAGACTAACAATAGACCTTAAAGTAGTTTAAGTGAGGATGGCTAATCTCATCAGGTGCTAAGTATCTGTTTTGTCCCAATGGTTTCTCCCCTTAGGCCAAAGTCCTTTACCAAGCCCTTGGCTAGGTCTTTCCCTTTTGTGTCCATTGTTAAGCACAGGCCCCTCACTGTTATTTCTTTCTGGGGCTTCTCATTTTCCTTTTTTACCATTGTAAAGTCAATCAACTGTGTCTGTCATCCTCAATCCCCATGCTCCCCTAGAAAGGTATTTAAGCTTCCCAACTTTAATGGCTCTTTGTAATTGTCCCATATAGCCCTGGGATGATCTCCGGGGTCAGTGACCAGAGCAACTAGAGTTCAATCCTCTGCATAGTCATGTGGGGCATAGTTCTGTGTGTAGGCCTAATTCAGCACTATAATCCTTTCCTTAATTAAAGAGTGGTTTTCTGACTATTTAATAGTTCTGTGTTTTTTTCCCAGTTAACAGAGGTGAAGAACTCAGAATTTCAAGTTGCACCCCCCCATCCCAGCATCTCTTACATAAGTAAATGAAAATAATTCCAATTAACTAAAAAGAGAAAGAAAGCAAAATAGTGCATGCAACCAGAGACTCAAAACATATGATCTTTCACAAAAGGAAAGAGAAAAAAAAAGATAAATAACCAGTTAGCAGAAAAACAATTTTTAATATCATGGTGGACAAATACTATAGATTAAAAAAATCCTGAAAAGGAGTTGCTAGAGTGGAAAAAAAAAAGATAACAAATTAACCTCAATAATCATCTAAAAAAGGAAGATAGAATTAACATAAGATATCAAGGGAATAATAAACAGAACAGGCTATTGTCAAATTGAAAATCAATCAATCAATCAATGAGCATGTTTTTTTCTCCCTATATGGTAGGTACAATATTCAGTGTTGGAGATGCAAAAAGCATAATGAAAACACTTTCTACTGTCACAGGGCTTATTATGTATTAACACACATGCATAAAAGTATTTGCAAAATACATAGAAAGTAGGGGGCAGCTGGGTAGCTCAGTGGATTGAGAGCCAGGCCTAGAGATGGGAGGTCCTAGGTTCAAATCGGATCTCAGACACTTCACAGCTGTGTGACCCTGGGCAAGTCACTTAACCCCCATTGCCTAGCCCTTACCTCTCTTTTGACTTACAGCTAATATACCATATTGATTCTAAGACAGAAGGTAAGGGTTTAAAATGTACATATGTGTGTGTGTTTGTGTGTGTGTGTATATAGTCAACTTAAGTTAAATTTTAATAGCATGAAGAAAGTAGAGAGAAATTTTAATAAACTGATGAAAAATACAGTTTTTAAATGGAAGGCTAACTGTCAGGGGTGAGAGAGAATGCAACAAAATAAGAGAAATTCAACAGGGAAAAGTCTCCAAAAATTTAGGAGGGAAAGAAAAGACAAAACTGAAAAAAGATAATCAAAGACTGCTCTTTTATCTGAAGAAAATGAGAAAAAAAAAACCTATGACTTTTCAGGTTACCTCTCAAAACAGTTTCCCAGAACAATAAATCATGGGACAGATTACCACTATATAGCATTTATTGCATGCCCCCAAATAGAAGCTATATTGTCTTCTTCTTACAAATAAATGAGAAAATAATTGTTACCTATCAATGCAGCCCAATTCAACTTTTTTGTTGTCCCATTGCTGATAAGAAATAGAAGTTGGAACATGATTTATAAAATGCCAAATGAAATAGACATCACATAACTTTTTTGTCTAGTTAAATTAGAAATAATATGGATACATACATAAATATATTTGATTCTCTACTTTAAAAAATTCCAAAGCAATTTTTAAAAAGAAAAAACAGCTGGACATTTTGATGTGAAAATTCCAGGTAATTTTGAAAGACTATATTATTAAGGAAAATGTATTGATAGAAGGGAATTTCTTATAAGTTTAGCAAAATACCAGATATAGTATTATCTGAAATTGTTATGAAAAGCATAGGGGAAGACATATAAATGCTATTCAAAGTGAACATAAATATGGAAGATCGAGATTTATAATAATCAATTTTCAATAATATGGAAATAGATCTTGATCAATGAATGACATAAGTAAAACCCAGTAGAATTCTTCATAGGCTACAGTGGGAGGAGGGGAGGGAAAGAACATGAATCATGTAACCTTGGAAAAAATCTAAATTAATTAATTAAATAAAAAATTTCAATTTAAGATTTATAGCAGTCTCAGATGACAAGTTAATCCATTTTTGGAGAGGTAAGTGACTATGGGTATGGAATATTTGTGGAGTATTACTTTTAACAGTCAGACATGGCTGATTATTATTTTTCTTACAACATTTTTTTTACTTTAAAATCTTTGCTATTGGGTAGATAAGGGGAGGGGCATATTCAGAAACAAAATGTTCAATTTTAACAATAAGATTGTGGAATAGAGGGCTTAATGAATGATTATTAATTAATTGATTAATATAGTTGAATATTCCTACTAGTCTATGAAAGTCAGAAGAAAAAGAATATTTGAACCCTTAGCTCCCATCTTAGAATCAATATTGTGTATTGCTTCTAAGGCAGAAGAGCTGTAAGGGCGACTAGGCAATGGGGTTAAGTGACTTGCTGGGAGTCACATAGCTAGGAAATGTTTAAGGGCAAATATGAACCCAGGGTGTCCCATCTCTGCGACTGACTCTCAACCCACTGAGCCATCCCCAAATGTATATGTTTTAAAAGTCATAAGAGCATTAATAGAAAATGATGCACAAACACAATAAATGATCCAAGGCATTTCTAAAGTACTTATGAAAAAAAATGTTCTTCACCTTCAGAGAAAGAACTGATGGAGTCCATGTAGATCAAAGCATAGTATTTTTCACTTTGTATGTGTTTTTATTTTTGGATTTGGATTTTATACAAATATTCTCTCACAACATGACCAATATGGAAATATGTTTTGTAAGATCATGATCAGAATTAAGTGAATCAGAATAAAGTAATCAAGGTAAGTGGAGGGGAGGGAGAGGGAGACAATTTGGATGTCATCATTTCAGAAAACACATATAAAAGATTGTTATTATCTGTAACTAGAAAAATAAAATCTTAATTGAAAAAAAAGAAGAAGAAAAGAATGCCCAGGAGCAGCTATATAGCTCAGTTGATAGAGAGCCAAGCCTGGCTTCAGGAGAACCTGCAGCCTAAGACACTTCCTAACTGTTTGACCCTAGGCTACTCATTTAACCCCAATTGCTTAGCCCTTACCACATTTCTGCCTTGGAATCAATACTTAGTATTAATACTAAGACAGAAGGTAAGGGTTTATTTTATTTTATTTTATTAGTCAATTTAGAACATTTTTCCTTGGTTACAAAAATCATATTCTTTCCCTCCCTTTCCCTTTCCCCTTCTTGTAGCCAACACCCAGTTCCACTGGATTTTACAGGTGTCCTTAATCAGAACCTATTTCCATGTTGTTGATGTTTGCACTAGGGTGATCATTTAGAGTCTACATCCCCAATCATGTTCCCATGACCAACCGATTGTTTTTCTTCTGTGTTTCTACTCCCACAGTTTTTCCTCTGAATGTCGATAGTGTTCTTTCTCATAGATATCTCCAGGTTGTTCAGGATCACTGCATTGCCACTAATGGAGAAGTCCATTACCTTCAATTGTACCACAGTGTATCAGTCTCTGTGTACAATGTTCTCCTGGTTCTGCTCCTTTCACTTTGCATCAATTCCTGGAGGTCATTCCAGTTCACATGGAATTTCCTCCACTTCATTATTTCTTTGAGCACAATAGTATTCCATCACCAACATATACCAAAATTTGTTCAGCCATTCTCCAATTGAAGGGCATCCCCTCATTTTCCAATTTTTGGCCACCACAAAGAGCATAGCTATGAATATTCTTGTACCAGTCTTTTTCCTTATGATCTCTTTGGGGTACAAACCCAGAAGTCTATGGCTGGATCAAAGGGCAGATAGTCTTTTAGCATCCTTTGGGTATAGTTCCAAATTGCCCTCCAGAATGGTTGGATCAATTCACAACTCCACTAGCAATGTGTTAATGTCCCAATTTTGCCACATCCCTTCCAACATTCATTACTTTCTTTTGCTGTCATGCTAGCCAATCTGCTATGTGTGAGATGATACCTCAGAGTTGTTTTGATTTGCATCTCTCTGATCATAAGAGATTTAGAACACTTTTTTCATATACTTATTAATAGTTTTGATTTCTATATCTGAAAATTACCTATTCATGTCCCTTGCCCATTTATCAATTGGGGAATGACTTGATTTTTTTTTGTACAATTGATTTAGTATAAATATGAATAATTAGACCTTTGTCAGAGTTTTTATTATGTAGATTTTTTCCCAATTTGTTACTTCCCTTCTAATTTTGGTTGCATTGGTTTTGTTTGTATAAGACCTTTATAATTTAATGTAATCAAAATTATTTATTTTACATTTTGTAATTTTTTCTAGATTTTGCTAGGTCTTAAAATCTTTCCTTTCCCAAAGATCTGACATGTATACTATTCTGTGTTCACCTAATTTACTTATAGTTTCCTTCTTCATATTCAAGTCATTCACCCATTCTGAGTTTGTCTTGGTGTAGCGTATGAGATGTTGATCTAACCCCAATCTCTCCCATACTGTCTTCCAATTTTCCCAGCAGTTTTTATCAAATAGTGGATTTTTGTCCCAAATGCTGGGACCTCTTGCTAAGGTCGCTTACCCCAAGTCTACTCCACTGATCCTCCCTTCTGTCTCCTAGCCAATACTATATTGTTTTGATGACCACTGCTTTATAGTATAGTTTGAGGTCTGGTACTGCTAGGCCACCTTCCTTCACATTTTTTTCAATATTTCTCTTGATATTGATGATTTTTTGTTCTTCCAAATGAATTTTGTTATAGCTTTTTCCTCATTCAGTAAAAAAGTTTCTTGGTAGTTTAATGGGTATGGCATTAAATAAGTAAATTAGTTTGGGTAGGATTGTCATTTTTTATTATAATAATAATTATTATATATTATTATTATCCTACCTGCCACAAGTGAGGTCCACCCTCACTCACAACTCCAGGGGTTCCTGACAGGTGGCAAAAGATCAGTCAAAAATATAAGAAATGGAAGACAGCTTAATCATTACAGCCATGGGACTGTTTTGCATCTGATAGCTGCTCTACCATCCCCAGGCCTGGTATTTATTTTTATACCCATTTTCTTGGCATACAGATATATTACCCAACACACATGTTCAAAGAGAGATAATTGGAAAAGTAATACATTAACTTTTAACAAATCACTTGATTAACATTCTACATTCTTGTATTGTGATTATAGACAGCATAAAGGTTCCACATAAGATTAATGATTTTGTCACAGGTGACTTAATTTTCTAATTACCCTGTGAGGAATTTTGAGTTTACAACCAATCAAGGAAAATTACTTATTACTTTTAATAAAAAGAAATAATCAATCAAAAATTCTTAAAAGACAATTGAACAATCATATCATTGAGGTTGAGAGGTAATGGGAACACAATTCAGATTTAATATTAGACTGGCTATTTCTCAGGGTTTACTAGGGAGTTTCCCACTGGCAAGTTACTGGTTTGTGAAATCGAGTTACTGAGGTGTATTGAAGCTTAGCATACCTGTATGTTTTGTATGGGCCTTTATGATTGATTTGTGTGCTGGCTTCATGAGAATAAGTTTCTGTAACTGGGAAAGTTCTGGGCTTGACTTGTAGCTACGGTTTTACTGGGAATTCTGTACCTAAGTAAAAGTTAACCCATGATAGTCTTTTGGTGTTGAGTTTGAGGATCTGATCTTTTGGTGATGTTTTAGAGAATTAGGGTACAGGTGTTTTGCTCTTGCATTATTCCTCTGATAGTCATGTCAATTCCATAGGTAAGGGACATTAATGAGAGAGGTTATGCAAGGGGAACTGAGTGGGCAATCACATCTTGCCAAGGGCCACTCTGTGGCCTCCTTGGCTACCATGCATGACTCCGTCAAGGCATCATGGGCTGATGGCTCCCAGCACCTACCCATGAGCAATTAATGTTTTTCCAGTTATTTAGATCTAGTTTTAATTGTGTGGATAGTGGTTTGTAGTTGTGTTCAAATAGTTACTGTGTTTGTCTTGGCAGATAGATTCCTAAGTATTTTATATTATCTAGGGTGATTTTAAATGGAATTTCTCTTTCTAACTCTTGTTGCTGAGATGTGTTGGAAATCTATGTGATAATTAAAATGTTTGGGAGCAAGGGAAATATATATACCAATTATGACCACTGAAATATATTTTCTACTGTGTCTTGGTTTTATATAAATATAAGATGGTCACCAGGGAATATATTCCCAATTTATGAATATGCCCAAGCCAACTGGGTTTTATAGAGAAATTTAATTTATAATACACTGATTAATCAATAGAAAAAGAGAGAAAGTAAGAAAGGAATAAGAATGAATAAATCAGTCAGTTGGTTTTATCACTCACCCAAGATCTCTCTACGTAAGGTTTCTCATGCCAACCTCAGGCTCCACCTTCAAGAGAGCCTCCTTTCAAGAAATGTTTCCAGAGAATTCTCCTCCTTCAGAGCCAGCCTTCTCTCCTGGTCTTCCAATAGAGCAACTCCTCAGTCCTCCTTCAGAGCCACCTCACTCAGAGCAAAACCTCCTCAGAGGAAAACCTCTCAGAGCAAAAAAAAAAAAAAAAGCAACTCCTCTTCCTGTCCTCAGACCCTGCTATCTTTAAGGAAACCATCTAAGTTCCCTCCCCTCAGTTCTCACATCTACCAATCACTGTCGATATCTCCCCTGTGCCAATGGTGGCTCTAGTTTAATCCAGGACTGCCCAGAGGTCTGTGGCTTTGCACATGTCTGTTGAAGGTCATATTCTCAAATAGTTAAATCTTGATCTTTGCTGCAGCCCTTCCTAAATCCTGGTATTCTAAGTAGGGTGGAGATTGTATTTTCCAAGACCTGGTTCTGTCATTCCAAGTATCTCTATTGTATCAATTCTAAAATCAATCATAACTCAAAGAACTTCCTGTTCTATGCTTAAGCATAGGTCAAAACCCTTTCCATTGTTTAGCAAAAGGTTTCTGTCCTAAAGTAGTCTTAAGTAGGGAGGAGAAGGATCCTCCCATGCCAAGGGGTTTCACATTCCAATAGAGTTCTTACTATCAGTAGGAAATTTTTTCCAGTATGAAATTTCCCAATGGGGAAATTTCCAACATTCATAAGTCTAAGAAATTTTAAGGTTTACATCTATAAAAATGCTGATGTTTGTGAATCTTAAAAATTCTCAGACCCTACTTCATAAGATTTGGTTAAGACCATTCCCCATTTTAAACAATGAAGGTACTTGATCAGTAATGTGAGAACTCTACTCCACCCATACTTAAGCAGTCTTTAGGGGAAGATAAAGTTGTAAACTCTTTACTGAACAATGAAAAAGTACTTAACTCATACTTATTGTGGAGCAAAAGCCTTAAGCTAAGTATATTTTTAGGAAGGTGCTAAGTACCCATGAAGGTCAGGCAACCTGCAAACTTGTAAGGGACAAGCCTTAACAAAAGAGGTGTGAGGTTTTAGTCTACTCAAGTGTGAATTACTCAAAAGTTTAGTCTATTCGGGTGTGAATTAAGAATGGTCTGTCCTTTGGAAAACGTCTACTGTGATTGGTAGATGTGAAAACTTAGGGGAGGTGACATAGGAGAAAATTCTCTTTAAAAGGAGAATCAGAAGGCCTCTGAAAGAGGAGATTAAGCCTTGGAAACTGAAGTGGAGCTCAGGAGCTGAACTGGTGGGACCCTCTGAACACTAGAATCTTGTTTGGGACAATTCTTGTGGTGAATGGATTAAAAACTGACTGATCTCTCCCTTAGGGTTTGGGCCTAGGCTGGCCTGGGCTGGCCTAGCCCTTTTTTCATTGTTTCCTCTTACTCTCTCTCTCTCTCATTAATTCCTTATTTGTATTAATTAAAATCTCCATAAAAACCCAGCTGACTTGGGTATATTTCATATTTGGGAACTTTTCCCTGGCAACCACTTTATATTTGATTTAACTCAAGACAATGTCTTGAAACTATATTTCTGCGGTCACAGTTTAAGACTTCCACTCTTTTATCTGTAACAGTTTATGGCAAATACTCTTTTAATTGTCACATATTTTATGTGGGTTTATTTTGTAACCTGCAACTTTGCTAAAGCTGTTGATTATTTCCTTAGCTTTTTGGTGGATTCTCTAGGATTCTTTAAGTAGACCATCATATCATCTGCAAAGAATGATAACTTTGTCTCCTCATTACCTATTTTAATACCTTCAATTTCTTTTTCTTCTTTAATTGCTACTGCTAGTGTTTCTAGAACAATGTTAAATAATAGAGGTTATAATGGATATCCTTGTTTCATTCCTGATCTTATTGGGAATGCTTTTAATTTATCCCCATTGCAGATGATGTTTGCCAATGGTTTTAGATATATACTATTTATTATTTTTAGGAAAGACCCTTCTATTCCTATAATTTCTCATGTCAACAAAGTCTGTGGGCACAGTGCATTATGCTGGCTGTCACAGGATCCTGAATGGAACTATAACAACTCTGAAGATTATTTACAATTATATCTTTGTAGGGAAGTCATTCTAGCTGCAATGAGAGATTGCTCTGAAAACACAGATATATGGACAAAATTTGAAAACTTAAGCAATCAGATGATGAGACACCCTCCAGATTAATCGATACATGCATTGAGTTGGGGGGTTGGTACCTAGTCTTTGATCTTTCTAAAGAAAATGACATAAGACAAATTAGAAGACACTTTGTCAATAACTCTTGCAAAATGATCAGGAATTATTTTACGAGTCATTGCCCAAGGTGGCTTGAGATGGATCTGGATGAAATGAGAAAAAAACTTCTCTTTATGTTTCAAAAGGAAACAAAGAAAAAGAGGAAGACACTAATGATTTCATGGAGACAATTAGGAAAGAATTGAAATATTTTAGAGATAGGATTGATAAACAAGAAAAAGAGCATGATACACAACCAATGGTACTTTCCCCTCTCTGAGAATCTAACTATTGATCCATTACCTGCCACTTCTGTGAGAAGGGCAACAAAATTATGGACTGTAGAAATTTATTTAAGACAATCAAAAAATAATATGCAGTTTAATAACAATTACAGAAATAATAATTATAGAAATAACTATAATAATGGTCATAGGAATCACAACTTTAGGACTGATAGAAATGACTATAATAATGACTATAGGAATCAAAATTTTAGAAATGAAAATTCTAGGAATAGAAATTGAGAAAATGATAACTCACACCAACTAACCCTACAACAGTATAACTTGTCCAGAAAATCCTCAGGGTGCTACTGCCCCTCCATGTGGGGAAGAAGTGGTGCCCCTTAGACTCTATTGATTTTGTTGATATTAACCCTTTTCAGTTTTGTGTCTGCTCCAAATTGTAGCAAAAAAGAAAGAATGGATTTTTGAATACAGTACCTCTCTGACTGCAAAATATACATTTTTAACACTCTTGTTTTTCTTATGTGCCATACAGTATTTGATTTTTTCTCTCATTTTTTGCATTTGAAGCACATGTCACCAGCATTGAGAATGTTTTCTTTTAAGTATTTTTGATTTTTGCAGTAGAATAAGCTAGATGTCCATTTACCTAGCATATAAATGCATATCCCAAAGCTTTAGACTGTGACTGCGAAAATGTGGGTTTCAAGACTTTAAATAAGAGGTCGCCATGGGAAAAATTCCCAAATATGAAATACCCAAGTCAGCTGGGTTTTTATGGAGATTTTAATTAATACAAATGAAGGAATTAAGGGAAGGGAGAGAGACAGAGTGAGAGGAAATAGTAGGAAGGGCCTAGGCCTTTCTCTTTAAGAGAGACTAAGTTAGTCTTTTATCTACTCACCACAAGATTTTTTCCCAAGCAAAACTCCAACTAAGTTCAGAGGCCCAGATACTCCAACTAGTCTGAGATCCAACTCCTTCAGAGAGCCTCCTCTGACTCCTGACCTCCAATTCAGCATCCAAAGCTGAACTAACTACAGAGACCTCAAGCTCCTTTCTTTTAAAGAAACTTTTCTCTTGTGTCACCTCCCCTAAATTTTCACATCTACTAATCACAGTAGATGCTTTTCCTAGGACTGCCCATTCTTAGTTTTCACCACTCTTTAGTTCTTACCTTCTCTGGGTAGATTATATCTTCTGAGTACTTCACACTTCTTTGCTAAACTTGCCCATTATAAGTTGCTCGACCTTTTAGTGATTAATTTGACCTTCATAGGTACTTAGCACCCTTTAGTATCAGATCTAAAAATAGACCTAGCTTAAGGGCTTTTGCCTCACTATAAGTATGGGTTGGGGACTTTTTCTCATTATTCAGTAAGGAGTTTATAACTTTATCTTCCCCTAAAGTATGCCTAAGTATGGGTGGAGTAATGTTAGAGTTCCCAATACATTCCTGACCAAGTACCTTCATTGTTTAAAATAGGGAATAGCCTTAGCCAAATGTTCTAAGGTAAAGTCTGAGAAATTTTAAGATTCACAAGACTATGGAAACCTGCCTTGTTGTCAAGGTTTTTGCCTGTAGGTTGTTGCAACTTTTGCCCTTGGATCTTAGTCAGCAAGGCTCTTAGATCAGTCTGTGAGGGAGGGGTGTTGGAGCTTGAGCTTCCCTGCCTTCTGAAGGCTGAAAAAAAAAGCCACAGGGGAAAAAATATAGATAGTTTTTGGATTAAACTTCTCTTGAACTAAAAGATGTTTCCCTGGAGACTCACTTAGTTTTCTTTTCTATAATTATGGATGTCTTCCTACCAAGGAAACTTAATTGAGTAATCTGATGATATATTTATGTTAATTATCTTATTCTAACATATAAGAAAGGTTTTATTGATAGTTCAATATTACCTTCAAATAGATATTAATTTTAAAATGACTTTTGCACATTCCTTGGCAAAAAGTTGTTTATTTTTCTTGTTCAGTTGTTTTCAACTCTTTGTGTTCCCTTTTGGGGGTTTTCTTGGCAAAGATGCAAGAGTGGTTTGATCATATGTAAAATGAGTTGAAGAAAGAAATAGGAAATGCCTAAAGCAGTTATAAAAAAGCCATCCTTTAGTCAGGACAAGGGGAACAGAGTTCTTAGGGCCACCATGCAGAGCCAAGACTCTGAGAACAATGTGTCTGGGAAAATGTACCATGAATGGGAATTTCCATCATGGGAATTTCCAACAAACTGAAGGACTTGGGGGTTTATATACACTTTGAGCGATAAAGAAAAGCAAGGAAAATTGATTGGCTTACATGGATACAAAAGGAAGAAGGATTCCATCCTGGAAAAGGCCTAGATACATTGGGAGAAACTATTGAGAGAAAAGGATACTTCAGATTAGATTATATCTACTAATTCTACCTAGGGTAAGATCACTGGACACTTGAAGGATTCCACTTGAGTAATATTCTAGAATTATATTAATGGCACAACTTATTTTGTCCATTCAAGTAGTACACTAGACTGAGTGCTAAGGGTACTAAAGATAACATAAAAACAAACAAACAAAGAAGCACCACCACCTCAGTCCTGCCCTCAATAAGCTGGAGGTTACTGATGAGGTAAAATTAGCAAAACTGAAGTAAAGTCCATAATAAGGAATTTCCTGATGTGAGTTTATCTTGGCTAGGTATGATCAAGATGAAGGGGGGATTAAAACCAAAGAAAACAGCTCAAGACAAATGAACTTTCTAACAGGATTTGAAAATGTTGATTTAAATTGACTTGATTATTTGGGGTGTTCAGTATAAAGCTAATTATTATAAATGAAAATTCAGTATTGAGTGCTTCTCAAGGGAGGTTAGTTAGTCATATGCCCAAACAAGATATAAGTGAATGCAATGGATTCCTTTGACATTTACATTGAAAGAAAATACTAAAGACTTTAGTGCCTATATTACCTTCTAGTCCATCTCTCCTGTCTTAAAATATGAAATAATTCCACCATTATGACTCAATGTTCAAGTTTTTTTTTTTTTTTAATCTGACTAATGCTTCAAAGAAAGTGAACTCCAGGTTTCTAAAAGCATTGTATTTACACAGAACCCTGGTTAAAAAATCCTTCATCACTCTGCTGGAAACAAGTTAAAGAGATTAGCAAAAGGTAATTCTAAAGGACCTTTAAAGATCACATTGTACCCTGTGAAATCAAATGGATTTTTAAAAAGTAAGCCCTAATGCTGCTCCCAGGGTATCATTGGCAATGAGCAGAACTCATGTTGCGTTGTCATTTTCAGATTGTTGCTATTCGGCCTCACATGGAGGTCTCATCTTGGCATATTGAGCTAATCTAATTTGAAAAGAATTGAGCTGAGAATGAACACTTAGGGAAACTAGATGATTTTAATTTTTTTTAAAAGATAGAGCTCCAGGTATGAATAGGAAAATGTGCAAGCTGTGAAATACTAAAAGAAACAATACAATTGTGGGGTCTTTTGGTTTCAAGGAAAGATAAAGCTTATAACCAGAGATATGGTGGAGCCACCTCATATATTGAGTTGATTGTTAATTTTCAGTGTGAGCATATATGCCTCAGAAATCAGCAAAGCTGTAAATTGGAGCTTGGTTATTGTTTAGTTGATTTTTTTAGATTTAAGAAAGTGATGGAGAGAATATTCATAATGTAGAGCAAGCCTGAATGTCTTGTGGGTACTTTTATTTTTTCAGTGAGATAGTTGCTAACTCTTTTATCAGCACACTCCTGCTAATTGTTTTTATAGAAACTGGTAATTAAGAATGGAATTTAATTTTTGCTTATACTCACTAAGGTCACATGGAATGTCAAAAAGGACATATAGACTCCAGTGGCTACCTATTATCCCCAGGGATTAAATAAAACGTCTTATTTGGCTTTTAGAGACTTTAAAAACCTAACTCTATGGGGAAGTTAGGTGGCACAATGGATAGAGAGCTAGGACTGGAGATGGGACTACCTGTGTTCAAATTTGAACTCAGATACTAGCTGTGTAACCTTGGGCAAATCAATCACTTTACCCCAACTGCCCAGTCCTTACTGCTCTTTTGTCTTGAAATCAATACACAGTTATCGAAATTAAGTTTAAAAAAAAAAAACCTGACCCTTTCTGCCTTTCTAGATCTTCTTAGAGTTTACTCTTCAACTATATAATCTTTGAGCCAATGACACTGGTCTCCTTGATATTCTTCAAATAAGACATTCTATATCCTGACTCTTTGATTTTTCATTGGCTTCCAGCATACCTGGAATTGTCTCCTTCCTCACCTTCTGGCTTTCTTGGTTCCTCCAATGGATTAATTAAAATGCCATCTTCTGTAAGTAGTCTTTCCTGATCCCCCTAATGCTAGTTACCTCTCTCTGAAATTATATCCAATTGATTTTATATCTTGTTTACACATAGTTCTTTGCATTTTGTCTCTCACATCAGACTTTGACATGCGTGAGAGCAAGGATTTTGTAAAAACCTTTCTTTTAGCACCATGCCTTTCATGTAATAGGTGTTCTCTTGTTAATTTTTTAGCTCTTTGATAGTATTGGAAGATTTGAGTCTAATTCTCCAAGGCCATTTCTCCTAAATTTTGCCACAGAGATTAGCTTATTTTGAGTTTTGAGATGACCCATTTTCTAACAAATAGTGTATACTGACTTTAAATACTTTAAGAAATTATTATTTTTATTTTTTCTAGATTTCACATTGATATAATTCTTAGAAGTTTTTTTCTGACATTTTGTAATTCATGTTCTCATTTCCTCATATATCCCTTCCCCCTCTCCAAGAAGGCAGGTATTATGATATGGATTGTACATTTGTTATACCATATGTATATACATGTTTTTCATGTTGTAAAACAAGATATATATTGTTTACACTAGTGAAAAATTAATGGAAGAAATAAAGCGAAGAATGGTATGTTTCCATCTGTTTTTGGACTCCTCTTCATTGTATGGTGGGGGACATCCTTTTTTGTCATGAGTCCCTTGCAGTTATACAGGTTAACTACTTTTTTACATATGCACGAGATAAACTAAAAAAAATTATTTAGTCCTTTGAGGTTTAAAATATGACATAGTTGAGAGAATCAGAAAGTTCACATAGAAGGAAGTGATTGAGCTCATCCTGAAGGAAGAAAGGAATTCTGTGAGGCACAGATTTGGGAGGTTGTTCATTCCAGTTTACAGACAACAGCTGGTGAAAAAGACCAGAGAGGGAAGATGGAGGGTCATGTGCAAAGAAGAGAGAGATGATCAGTTTGGCTAGATCACAACTTGGGAGGGACTTCAGTGGTAAAGGACTTTGACAATGAAACTGGGGAGTTTCTATTTGATTCTAGGTTCAAGAGGAAATCAATGGAGTTTATTGAGTAAGGGAGGGATATGATCAGATCTGCACATAAGAGAAAAATAGCTCTGGCAGCTGTGTGTTGGATGTACAGGAATGGAGAGAAGTGAAGGATGAGAGAAGTAAAATGGCAACTGAATGAATAGAGAAAAGGAGATGTCTGTGGGAGATGTGGCATGAGTAAAAATGACATGATTTGACAACTAATAGGTTTCCAGGGTGAAGGAGAATAAAAGTTAAGGGTTATACCAAAATTAGAAATATAAGAGATTGGTAGAATGGTGGTGCCTTCTACAGAAGTAGGGAAGATTCAGAGAAGAATTTCTTTGGGGGAAAAATTAGTTATGTTGTGTTTTAGATCTTTTTGAGACATTTAGTTTGAAATATTCAAAATAATTGGTAGATGTGGAATTTGAGTTCAAGTACTAATGAGGTCTGAATATTAAGATATGTAGATTTGAAAATCATTGGCATAGAAAGGATAATTACATAAATAAAAACTGATGAAATCTGAGAGAGAGAAAGAGAGAGAGAGAGAGAGAGAGAGAGTAAGAGAGAGAGAGAAAGAGAGTAAGAGAGAGAGAGAGAGAGATCTTGGACAAAGCCCTCAAAACTCTCACAATTAAAGGAGGTGGGAAGAGATGGTGATGGTAATCTGAATGATGTCCTAGCCCAAGGAGTAAGAGAATTCCTGGCAATGTACACCCACAACCTGTCCCTACCCCACCCCCATCCCCACCAGCCACACACACACACATATACACACACATCTTGCTACTTTTGAAAAACCATAATGAAATCAGGTAAAAATTTCCATGTATTCCATCAATTTTTATATGTAAAGAAATGTTGTAAATTTAAAGTGTGTAAATAAAAATTATATATACCTATGGTCACTGACTATAACTACTTTTAGATTACTTTAACTACTGGTTTTTTAAACCCATACCTTCTGTTTTAGAAACAAATACTAAGTATTGTTTCCAGGACAGAAGACAGATAAGGGCTACTTGCCCAGGGTAACAGTGCTAGGAAGTGTCTGAGGCTAGATTTGAATTCAGGGCCTTTCATCTTTAGGCCTGGCACTCTTATGTACTGAGCCATCTCACTGCCCTTCTTTAACTACTTCCATTTATTTATTTATTCATTTATTTATTCATTCATTCATTCATTCATTCATTCATTTATTTATTTATTTAGTTATTTAGTTATTTAGTTATTTATTTAGTTATTTATCCATTCATTCATTCATTTATTCATTCATTTATCTATCTATTTATTTGCTTATTCATTCATTCATTCATTCATTCATTCATTTATTCATTCATTCATTTATTTATTTGTTTATTTATTTATTTATTAAAAACCCTTCCAAGGCAGAAGAGTGGTAAGGGCTAGGCAATGGGGGTCAAGTGACTTGCCCAGGGTCACACATCTAGGAAGTGGCTGAGGCCATATTTGAATCTAGGACCTCCCATCTCTAGGCCTAGCTCTCAATCCATTGAGCCACCCAGCTGCCCCCACTACTTTTTAATATAAAGTAATGATGAAAAGGACATAATCTTTTTTTATTGAAATTGTTACTTTTCTTATACCTGCTTCATTATAAATATTTGTCCCAGTTAAATTTAATTTAAATGCAATTGGTAACAAGTTTAATGCTTAAAAACACTGATGAAATATTAAAAAAATTAAAAGACTTCTAGTTGTAATCTAATTTGTGGTGTTTGATCATTCTTAAACATTTCTTAATCAAATGCTGGTCTTTGAAAATATCCCCAATTTCAGTAGCAACACTAATGATAGCCTAGAGATAGGCTCCACTAATTAACTAATATTCTTAGACTAAAAGCTCCAAGATCCTACTGTCATGAGATAATTGCATAGAAATAACTGATAACTCAGTATTGCTTTAAATATTTTTGTATATCTGGGAAATTTCTTTTTTTTTTAACTCTTTGGTATATCAGTCTAGTAGTGATGTCATGGGTCAAATGCAGTGTTTTCTTTCTTTCTTTTTTTTTTTAACCTTACCTTCTGTCTTGGAAAGGCAGAAGAGTGGCAAGGGCTAGGCAATAGGGATCAAGTGACTTGCCCAATGTCACACAGCTGAAAAGTGTCTGAGGCCAGATTTGAACCCAGGACTTCCCATCTCTAGGCCTGGCTCTCAATCCCCAAGACACCCAGCTGCCACTCAGCTGTCCCCCAGTGTTTTCTATACTTAGCAGTTTCATATCTTTATTAAAGTAACCAAAAGGCATTAGAATAAGAAATAGAAAGCCAGGAATATGATTCTTATTGTCATTTTAGAATGTTTACTGACTTAACTATTTTTGGAGCCTCCCTAGCATAAAATACCTAGTATATGGTATCTATTATATTCTGATTTATTTCAGTTTATGGAATAGTTTGGTTTAGATTAATTGGATTAGATTAGTTGTCCCAACCATGAAGGGTCCATTTGAAGCTGTGCCCTGATCATGAAATATGGTCATAATATGGCAGTCGTAGCATAGTTCAGTGGAAGACCAATATTCATGAAGTCATCAAGAACATTTTTCAGAATCTCCCTCTACCTTTTACTGTAATGTAGCTATTTACATTACAGGCAGATAGGAGGCACAGTAGATGGGATAGGGAGCCAGGAGTTAGGAAGACTTCTCTTCCTAAGTTCAAATTGGCCACAGTTTCCTCATTTTTAAAATGAATTGGAGAAAGAAATGGCAAACCACACCAGTATCTTTCCCAAGAAATGAGATCATAAAGAGCTGGACACAAAAGAAGAGTGATTGAAGAAGTTGTCTACTTTGAAGAATCTTCTCAGTACTCAAATGACCTTAGATTTTTTTTTTTCTGTGCTTATGTGTCCATATGGAATTTTTAAAAGTTAAATGAGTTAAAGTTTTAAATAGGTAGATTTCTTGTCATTCTAAGACATTTATTTGACTTAAGTCTGTGATCTTAGTCTATGACCTTATCTGATGTTGTCTATAATATATCACCTATTAGGATCCCTGTTTCTACCCCAGATTATGTATGGTTCTGTATGCCCTTGGACTTTCTGATGCTCTGAACTTTACCTCTTTGCCTTAACTGCTTTCTTATCTGGGGTGTATGGAATGTTCAGGGAGGACTAGCACCTTTGGTATGAGGGCTTTGTCTACCTGTCACCCAACTCTCACCTGTAGCAGCCTAGACCTTAAATTTGTCTATGACTTAGGAGGATGTCTATTTGAAGCATGTGAAGACTTTTTTTTCTGGCAGAACGGGCAGATGAAAACAATTTATTCCATTCACCATGAAGGAGGTAAAAGCAGGAGCTATGTATTGCCTAAAGTTTGGTCAGATATCGAAGAGGTGCAGGTCATCTACTCTATCCTCAATCATTGACAGTAATCTTGACTTTTGTCTTGCCAGCTGGACTTCAGTGACTCTGGAAGAGAGAGGGAGACTGATGACTTTGTACAACTCTGCCTCACTTAAATCTAATTCATTCCCAAGTTAAGATATTGCCCTCATAATGTCTTTGGTCCTCTTTGGAATGAAATATGAACAACAACTTCTTAAACAGAAATATCCCTGTGCCATAATGGACTCCTTCTCCCAGCAGTCATTTTTTCCCCAAGGCTTTTATTTTGGTGAGAGACTTAGGCTGGCCACACTTCATTCCCTTCCTCACTCTGCTTTGACTCTCTGGGCTTTTGACACCTTACCTTAAAGATTCCTTCCTTTCCCTCTACCAGCTCCCTTTTCAAATGTTACCTTTTTCCATTAGAATGAGAACTCTTTGCCTTTTGTTTGTGTTTGTATCCCCAGAATTTAGTGCTGACCCTGGCTGTGTAATATTTATAAATAGTATATAAATTTATAAATAGTAAGTATTTAAATACTAGTTGACTGGTTACCCATTAGTAGATATCCAAGTGAAATTAGAATCTGATACTCTACTTTGCATCTAGTGCTCTGCCTCTACCAAATTAAACTTTTGTTTTCTAATCTCACCCTGCAATTAATTCAAGACTCCTGCCACCACCTCCCAGATCCTCTCTCTCCTGTGATTGAAAACTTGGAGAATGGAATACCAGGCTCCTCCCAAAGCTTCCCTAGATAGGCAACAGAACCAGAAGGACTGGGTAGAAATTGCAGAGAGATAATTTAGGAAAAACATCCTAAAATGATAATTATGTGAAATGGCAACTAGGTGGTACATGGACAGGGTGTCTAGTGTGAAACAAAGAAGACCTTAGTTCAAATGCAGCTGTAGACATGTGTCAGTGTGTGACTGGCATCACTTAACCTCTTTTTGCCTTAGTTTCTTCATCTGTAAAATGGGGATGTGAATGTAAAATCCCCCGACCTCTCCATGATTTCACTTAATATAAGGATCAGAAAGTAGTCTACATGTTCAGTTATCTTGTTCTATTATTGTTTTGTCTTGCTTTATAATCACTAAGTATTTTGTGTATGCACTTTATACCACCTATCCATATCTTACCCTGCTGACTCTTCCACTCTGTATACTGACTTCAGGCTTATGGAAAAAATTCCTTTATAAGAGGTCTGATCTCAAGGCTCGAGGTCTTCAATTGCCAACCAGAGTCTGGCTTTATTGTAAAACTGTCCCTCTCTCAATAAACCTATTTCTTTTTAGTTTGGAGACTTGGTTTTTGCTTTTTGAATCTTGGCTAATACATTTTCACAACAGAGATTTTAAGAGTACATGCCTCCCAGGGAAGCTAGGTGGCAGAGGGGATAGAATGTTGTGCTTGGAATCCAGAAGACTCAATCTTTCTGAGTGACAAATCTGACCGACTAGCTGGGCAAGACACTGTTTGCCTCAGTTTCCTCATCTATAAAGTGAACTGGAGAAGGAAATGGCAAACCACTCCAGTATCTTTGCCAAGAAAAACTTATGTGGAGTCTTCAAGAATTAGAAACAGCTGAATAATCTCCCAGGGTTGTTGTAAGAATCAAATGAAATAGTAACTGTACAGTATTTAGCACAGTGTATGGCACATAGTAAACAGTATATAAGTGTTAGTTAATATTTTAAGTGGAGTGGGTAGTTTTGGGAAGAAATAGTTTCCTCATTAATAGAAGAATTCAAGCAAGGGCTAGGTAATAACTTTGCTATTAAGTAGAGATGATTTATGGATAGGCTGGATTTGATGTTCTAAGACTCTTCCAAGAATAAGATTCTGTAATACTGTGATTGGTTGATTTATATGCAGTATCCTCAGTTTTCTCTTCCCTACCTCTTGGTACATTGTAAGTACTGTGAGTAGAGAGAGTATCATTTGTCATTTCATTGTCTGCAGTGCCTGGTACAGTGGCTTCCATGTATAAGATGCCTAAACATGCCTTGACACTCTACAGATGCTGCTGGGACCTTGTTCAGCCTGCTTCTGCCAGAGGTATACTGGTATCAGCTCCTGCAGCTTTGAGAAAGCTGAAACTTAAATTTTCATTGTGAGCATTTATACTTCAGATTTCAGCAAAATTACAAATTTGGGAATGATTTGTTGTTTTGTTGATTGTCTAGACTTAAGAAAGTGATGGGGGAAATGTGAATAATGCAGATCAAAATTAAAAGTATCTCTCCCTATACATTCCCATTCCACTCACAACTCCTATAGCCCTACCTACAGGCTTGGCTTTTGTTATCCTTTTTTTAATTCTTGAGGACCTGGAGAAAAGAATGCTTAGAGACATTACAATTAACTGCTAGGTACCCTGTTATAGGCATGATAATTTAAGAATAATAACAATTTAATTCAATAGGCCCTAGAGATATAAAGACAATAAAAACAAAAGTCTTTGCCTTTATGGAGATAGGATGCAATATGTATACAGAAAAGTATACATTATATATATGTGTATATATATATATATATATGTGAATACAAAGTTGGCATAAAACAAAAAATAATTCAGAGGGAGAGAGTAGTAGGAGCAATATCTATTAGACTGGAAAGGTCACATATACTAGTTTTTCCCTAAAAAAAAAAAAAATCAAACTCTCTTCAAGCCTTAATTGTTCTAAGTGACTTCACAGTTCTCCAAAAGCTTAAAAGCCCAAAATGCAAGTGGCCAACCCTTCTCAGTCTTGGGACTTCTATTCCTATCTGAAAGGCAATACATAGAGAAGACATCGAATGACTTTATGGAAAGTATTGAGGCAGAAAGAGTTGTGTCTATGTGAAATAATCTAATTTTTTCTTGAATATTCTTTCAATGGTACAATAAAAAAATAAACTTTCTTTTTGTTAAATGTTAAATGATCTGCAAATATCTTTTTTTCATTTCAATTTCATGCCTGAATCACTGCCAAAATCAGACTTGGCTTATACTAGATAAAAAGCTGAGAACCTGTGGTAGGGGAGGGAGGAGATGGTTATCTGCTAAGTCCCTCATGTAGGAGACCACACATGATGGGTATCTTTCCCATGTACCAAAATTCTCATTTGAGAGTTAAAAAAAAAAAGTATAATATGATGTTTTTGATAAACTTTACTGGTGATAGTTAAATCAATCAAACAAAATCTCAAGGTTCTTTGTTCCTATTTAATTTTTAGTTTCCTGTTGAACTTTGAATTTTAATATTTTTCCTCCCTTCTTTCTTCTGCCTGTCTCCTAAATCTGTTCCTTTCTCTGCCTACATACCTATTTCACAAGGAAACTTGCTGCAGTATTTGGGCCTGCAGCATTTAGTATCTAGGCCACTTAATTCCTTCCAATGATAGCCTTAGTAGTTTAACAAATATCCAGACATCTAACCACATGGAGACCCGGCTGTTCTTTGCTGAGTGATAAAGTATCCCCAAGTACAATAAAACATAATTTTCACAGAAAATAACTGAAATGAGTTTATATTTCCTAAATAAGCCATATTTTTAGGGGAATTTTCCATCAGCAATTCCCCTTTAATACTTCAAATTGAAAATATGGCAATAGGGATTTTTCCATGAGTCAATCTGGGCCAATTAGAAGTGGGAAGGCAACCAGAGGGCTAATCCTGTCAAAATTCCTTTCATCTACATTTTTACCTCTGACTAATTGTGATACTATAAGCAAACCATATAATAGCCTCATTAGAAGGCCTTTTTGAGAAGAGCAGGAGCAGAGAGCCATCTGGTGTCTAAGGTGCCTTCTGGTTGGAAAAGTTATGGAGCCAAGAATAATTCACAAAATGTTGCCCAAGTTGAAATGATACACTCATGCAAATGGAAGTAAAAAAGGAAAATTTGCAGGGGAAAAGTGAACCTAAGGATACTTGGCTGCAATTCAACTCTGGATAGTGATATTGTGCTAGCCCTATTGTATTGTATGCTTAGTACATGGTATGTCATCCTATTAATGTGTGAGGACAGGAACTCTGGCTTGAGGGGAAATTGGTCTCATGTGGGGCACTGAGACTGATCACGAAGTAAATTACTTCAGTGCAGAAAAAAAAATGCGTGGACAACAGTATAGGTAAGAAAGGAAAAAAGAATACTACAAAGAGAAAGTGAGGAGTGATGTTTGGTTAAAGGACAAGCAATGATTAGAATAATAGGTTTTGGACATGGTAGTAAAGTATCTTTGAAGGAATCAGTAATGGAGTGCTACTATTACAACTTAACTCGTATAATATGTATTCATTTTTATAACTCTTGTGTCAAAGACTAGATCTTAACATGAAGGCTTTGGGGGATTTTTCACTTCCCTGGCTATTTGTCTGCATCCAAGTAGAATCTGGGAATTTTAAGATCTGACACTCTCTGAAGGGTAGGGTACCACAAATTCTCCTTAATCACATTCAGGTTCATGAGTCTTCAGAACATAGTTTTTGACCCAAAGAAGACTTTCATTTAAGCCTGTAAAGAAATAAGAGACCTATTCCCTTTAGCACGTCAAAGTTAAAAGTAAGCTTTTATGGGGCAACTGGGTAGTTCAGTGGATTGAGAGCCAGGCCTAGAGATGGGAGTTCCTGGGTTAAAATCTAGCCTCAGACACTTCCTAGCTGTGTGACCCTGGGCAAGTCATTTAACCCCCATTGTCTAGCCCTTAATACTCTTCTGCAGTGGAATCAATATACAGGATTGATTCCAAGACAGATAAGTTTTTTTGTTATTTTGTTTTAAATAAAAGTAAGCTTTTATTAAGTTCCTACTATGGACCAGGTACTCTGCTAGACATTGGGGATGTAAAGAAAGGCAAAAGAACTGTGCTCTTAAGGGGTTCATAATCTAATAATGAAGGACAAAAAATGTGAATAATTATGTACAACAAGATACTTACAGGATGAATTGGGGATGATCTCAGAGCAAAGGCACTAAGATTAAGGAGGACTGAGAAAGGCTTTTGCAGATTCAGTGTTATGTGTGAAGAAAAAAGCCCAGCAAGAGCAGTATTACCAAATCTCAAAGTATCTAAAGAGGAGTAAAGTTTAAGAATACTGGAAATATAGGAAAGGGTCAAGTTATGAAGGCATTTAAAAACCAAACAGAATTTTATATTTGAGATGATAGTTAATCATTGAAGTTTATTGAATAGGAGGTGATATGTTTAGTCCTGAGCTTTAGAGGAAGATCAATTTGACAACTGAATAAAGGTTAGGCTGGAGTGGGCAGAGATAAAACAGGGAGACAAATTAGCATTTTACTGCAATAACCTAGGTGTGAGTTAAGAAACAACTTCACCAAGATTGTGGCAAGGTCAGAGGAGAGAAGAGGATATATACAAAAATTATTGCACATCTAGAAACACCAGCCCTTTGCAGTAAACTAGATATGTATAACTAATGGAATAGAGAAGTGGGGCATGGAAAATGAATAAATAATTATCAGTAATTATCAATAAATTATTAATAATAAAATTTACTAAATACATAATGAATTGAGGACTCGGGAGGTTAGAGTGTTTGAAGGAGTATTGATCAATATGTTGAAGTACCCTAGTATGAGGGCAGAAGTTAAGGAGGAGCTTGTGGACCATTCACTGAACAATTTGAGAAAGGAAGAAGAATGTCCTGGAGGTCATTAGACAACAGTTACACAAATATCAGTTGGGCGATATAGATTAAATAAATTTCAAAGGAGAGATTACTGACTGATGGTGTCAGAGGGCTAGCCTGGAAGGGGTAGTGGGAATGAAGGAATACAAGTTCCCTCACAAAAGCCAGCAGGGTCATTCTATCCAAAGTAACTTCTATTTTCCCCACACAGCACTCAGTAAGGCCCATAAGGCCAGAATTTACTCTGCTCCATTAATATTCTGTGCTGTATTGCTCTTTTGACAGAAGCTCTTTTCTGGTTATTTTGCTGTCTGTCTATGCTACTGTCACTGTGTGTCATTTGTTTCAAGTTGCTACTATCACTTGGCTCTGAGCTATTGCTCCATAATGGCATTTCCTGGCTCTGTGACCCTGCCAAATTACTTAACCTCAGTTGCCTAGCCCTTACCACTCTTCTGCCTTGGAACAAATACTATCAATTTTAAAAAAAAACTCCTATCTTCTTTCTTAGAATCAATTTGAACCCAGGACCTCCCATCTCCAGGCTTGTATAAGTATAACATGAGTTATACATAATTGGCAGGCCTACTTGTGATCTAAATCACTTAATAAATAATCAGTAAGTGAGCATTTATTGAATGCCTATAATGTGCAAGACACTCAGCTGAAATGGAGGCTCCACATTAGCCCCTTGTTTCTCTAGAAAGTTCTCTATTACTTAAATACTTGAAGGTTACCAAATTTGAACCCAGAACTTTCTGTCTCCAGGTCTAGCTCTTTATCCACTGAGGCATCTAGTTATCCACCTTATTATCAATTTCAAAGTAGAAGGTATGTGTTCTAAAAATACATAAATAAACAAATCACTTAATTCTAGTTAAATGACACCAATTCAGTTAAATGCATTTCTAAATTATCTTACATAGAAAAATCACTTTATTGATGTTATCAGTTTGGGTATTCAATTTTGATTGCATTCAAGACCAGAATAGAGTAATTTTGATCTAATTATCTTTTAACAAAACCTAACTTGCAGTTTCTAAAATATTGCTCTAATGCCAAAATTTAGATATTATTTCATGAAGGCCTGATTTCCATATAAAGCATTCAAAGATCATAATTATCCTAAAAGGAGGGCACATCTCACTTAAAGTGAGACTAGTATAAGTTCACTTACACCTGGACCTATATGTAGAAATGGTATACAGAATCTCAGTTTCCCAAAGGCCATGTACTGCCAGTACAGTATTTCTCATTAAAGGGTCCACTATTTTCACTCTACTGCCAAAGATTTAAAATGGCATCCTTATATTCTTAGCTTCCTGTTTTTGAATCCATGAGAATTTTCAAAAGCATGAAAGTTGAAAACATAATCTTTGTTGTATAGTGATGTAATTATTAATGTATATTCCTTATGTAATAATGAAAATATACCATTTTAATGTTATGTTAGGTATCAAATTTTCATATGCAATACTCAAATTATTACATGCTATAAATATATTTCTATATTTTCCATATTATAAAGAGTAACTAAATATAGTTTCTCATGTTCTCCTTATTTCAATGAGATTAAGAAAAGCTCTCCTTTAAAACTCTCTTAATTTCATAAAATATTTTCCAAAACTCCTCTACTTTTAAACCCTCCAATCATATAGCCAGTGCAGATTCCAACTTTCTTTAACTTTCTACCTCATCTATTCTTATCTAATCCCTATTTGCTTAGATTTTCTCCCTAATTTTCTTTTTATTTCCCTCCAATGGACTTTGATTAAAGTCCTTCAAAATGGAATCTTTCTTGTTTTCTTTTCATAGTCTGATCTGGCAATTTTCTTTCTTTTTTTTCCCATACTTTCTCAGCTGCTCTAATCTTTATTTCCCAGTCATATCCAAGGCTAACTATAGAACTTCTTTTCATGAAATTTTCCTTTGTGAATTAATATAATTTTTAAATTCATACTACCACTTATTTGCTTTACTTGTTATTATTAAAAATTATTTCGCGAGACTGATTTGAGGTAACAAATATCAGTTTATTGATTATATCAGTTCATTGGTTAGGCCAACATCGTAAGTAATAAAGTGACATAAGTCAATGGTCCTCTCTCAATGACCAGAGATCTTCAAACATGGTCAGGCAGCTCAATAAATGAAGTTTTAGGAGATTATTATATAGCTCCTCCTTTGAACATTGAAGACATTTCTAATTGCTAGATAGTTAATTAAGAGGTGGTCCATCAAACTATCCACCCCTCCCTGTCCACAGGACATGGGGAACATGTACACAGGAAAAGAACCTTTGTCCCCTTCATTTATGAACCAAATTCTGTTAAAAGGGAAAGCACTTGGGGGCAACTGGGTAGCTCAGTGGATTGAGAGCCAGGCCTAGAGATGGGAGGTCCTAGGTTCAAATTTGGCCTCAGACACTTCTTAGCTGTGTGATCCTGGTCAAATCACTTAACCCCCATTGCCTAGCTCCTACCACTCTTCTGCCTTGGAACCAATACACAGTATTGATTCCAAGACAGAAGGTAAGGATTTAAAAAAGAAAAAGGGAAGGCACTCATTGGGATTCCTAAGGACAAAGAAAATAGCAATATCCTGGATAGAATTTCTGACCCAGACCCCAGACCCCAGACCCCAGACCCAGAAATGTATGTTAATTATCTATATTATATAGGAACTGGTTGAGGTCTTTTTAATCCAGGGTCATGATGTAGGAATTAATATGGTATGGGAAAAGTAAATTTTCACATATTTTTAGCTTTATGGTTTCTTCAAAACTTGAGATGTATGGTCTATTCTATTTTCTTTTAGGTGACTTGCTTATAGTTTGCAATTGTTCAGTCACTGAATTGTGTCTGATTCTTCATGACTCTAGGGACCTTAGCAAGGCAGGTCTTTCTATCTTCTACTATCTCCCAAAGTCTAACCATGCTCATGTTGCTTCCATTATACTATCTATCCATCTCATCCTCTGCTATCCTTTTCTCCTTTTGCCTTCTATCTATCCTGACAACAGGGTCTTTTCTAATGAGTCTCACTTTTCATTTTGTGACCAAAGTATTTAAGTTTCAGCTTCGGTGTTTGATCATCTAATGAATAGTCAATTAATTTCTTTAAGTATTGATTGATTTAATCATCTTCATGTCCAAGGGACTCAACAGTTTTCTCCAGCACCACAATTCAGAAGCGTTGTTTCTGTAGCATTCAGTTTTCTTTAAAGTTCAATTCTCACAGCCATATAGTTACTAGAAAAACCATAACTTTGACTATGTGGACCTGTTGGCAAGATAAAGTCTCCAATTTTTATTATGCCATACATATTTGTCATAGCTTCCCCTCTCCCCCAAGGAACAAGCATCTTTTAATGGCTGCAGTCACCAACTATAGTGACTTCTTAATTTTTCACTTTCTGCCATCACAGTATTATTGTCTGCATATTATTGATATTTCTCTTGGCAACCTTAATTCCAGTTTTTGATTTACGTCCTGACATTTTGCATCATGTACTTGGCATATAAATTAAATAAATAAGGTGACAATATAAAGCTGTGCTATACTCCTTTTCTTTTCTTTTTTAGAAATATTTTATTTTCCCCCAATTACATGTAAAAACAATTTAACATTTATTTAAAAAATGTTTTGAGTTCTAAATTCTCTCCCTTCTTCCCACTCTCACTCCCTCCTATTCCTCTCCCTGAAATGGTAAACAATTTAATATGTATTTTACATGTGCAATCATGTAGAACATTTTTTCCATATTAGTCATTTTGAGGAAGAGTTTTCAAATAAAAAAAAGTAGAAAGAAAATGAAATGTAGTATGTTTCAGTCTGAATTCAGACTCTATTAGTTCTTTCTTCAGAAGGCATATGATAATTTTCATTAGTCTCTGGTACTGTCTTGCATCACTGCATAACTCGAGAATAATTAGATTGTTTCATAAAACAGTTTCCCAAATTAAATTTACTTAATTTTATGTTGCTCCCTGATTTAAGCAAACCTCTCTTTTTCATGGTCAAGAGATATGTCAATAATGGGAATTTCTTAAGTACTAGATAATTTAACTTAGAAACTGCAAACCTATTAAAAAATAACTTTTTGGACCTCTATCAACTAGTCTCAGTTTCTCTATTTTTTTCTTTAGTCAGTGAAACCACCTTCCACCCTAATACTAAAATAATAAATCTGTCACTCTCCAGAGAAAGAGTGATAAAAAGTACTATTGACATGTAATTTTTGCAAAGTTTTATTCTTATTATCCCTGTAAAAGGTAATATATAATCAAAATACCTATAGGCCAGTTTACTTAAAACATTAGTTGAATTGGTTTATGAGATCTCTAAAGTATATCTGGAAGTAGTTTTGAAAGGGAGAAATGAAAGATAGGTACAAGACATGGGGTACTTTTTAGTGAAGTTAAACGGAGGTGGATGGCACAGGATAGCATGAAGGCATTGGGCATTTAGCAGATTAGGAAGAGGAAGTTTAAAGGTGATAGAAGAGGATACAGAGGAGACCTTGCCAGGGTAGACACTAGCTGGCTGTCATTAGAGCCAATCAATTTGGCATTAGACATTCTTCAGAATCTTAACACTTTATTTGAAGTCAAAGAGGGTCCTTGATTCTGACAATTTTTTCCACATGAAATCTTAAAACTTAAGTATTTTTCCTCCCAGTCCTTGAGAGGAAATACTCAGGCAATTCCTTTATAAGGAAGATGAATCAAAGGAGAGCATTCCTGGGTTTTCTTCTGAAATGGAGAGTGAGGGCAGGGGCAAGACTTTATTTCAGACCCACAGGACATAGTTCATGCTCACTGAATCAGTGTGAAGACATTAATCTTTCCCCCCAAATATCATCATTTTCTTCATTAGCAGCAGCAGCATCCCTGCACCCTTTTATGGTATTATAAATTGTTAGTTTCCTTTGTTGAAGGGAAGGGCTAGAAATGCTTGCCCTTAAAGTTTAAAAAGTAGAGAAATCTAGGGTTGTCAAGAGGTATGTTAAAAACTTAATTATAGGGGAGGAAGAAGTTAAGAGAGATCAAGATCAGGGCTCTGCTTGAATACCAAAAGTTTAGAGAAAGGTAACTTTGAAAAGACTTTGGAACTCTTATCAAAGCAATGATAAACCAGGGTTTAAAAAAAAATGATCAGTGAGAGGGGACTACTAGGAGGGACAGATTAATTTTGAAATGCTTGTTTCTTGAAAAAAATATGAAGGTAGTCACAAGGGAAGACAAGAAATAAGTTGTAAATTATAATTTAGAAAAAAATTAAAGAGAAGAAAGAATTAAAATTTATTCAGAGAGAAATAGAAAGTTAGATTATTATAAGCATCATTTATTTCAGAAAATATTTTTTAAAAATGTCATGAGGAAAAAAACAAACCTTCCATAAGTTTGGCAGATACTCTAAGGCAGAATATACCAAGAGCATTCATTGATCAAATGGGAATAACAACAAATAAATATGAGATGAAGCAAATATGTCAATATTTGTAACAATATTTCTCACTCATGATGATGAAACTACTTATCATATCAGTATATTAGAGTTGGGATTAGAATGACAACAACCTTTCTGTATCTGTTTTTTATAAAGTATGTTATCTCTTTGGAAGTTAACCTTTCTTAAAAGCTCTATTTTTTAAATTTGGGAAATATTTTTTTGGAAAAACATTTTGGGAAAATATTATTTGGAAAAAAATTGTTGATGAAAGATTTTGTAGAAGAAAATTGTTTGGGACTAGACACTGACTCTTGGTGGTTTATTGAGTGCCAGACACTTTTCATATTTCTAAGGTTTGCCTGATAGGAGAATATAGATGCTTTATTCTATCTCTGATAAAAGAATAAGAGAAGGATATTTTAGAAACAAGAGAAGAAAATCATTCTATCTAAGAGTTTATTAATTGGTAGAAAAAATAAGAAGTTCACATCCATCTTCCCTAGAGATCTTCAAGAATTAGATAACTATCCTTTGTCCTCCTATGGTTTAGATCTAATTTTGCCCAGAGGATGAAGAAATAATGACATTTATGCAATTTTATGGTATGAATTCATTCCACAGTCATTTTATTTTTAAAAGTTTGGTGTGTTTTCATGAGATTGTCTGCCTTGAAGGCCTCTTTCTAGTGCAACTTACAGAACATCTGTGCCCAGCTACTCTGTGCATATGGAATTAAGTAGAGCTGCTTCAGGGCTAGCATAGAGTAAAATGTGATAGTGATCATTTTAACAAAGGATTAGAAGTTCTGCCATATAAAATAGTTCTAAAATGGACTGCCAATTGGGTTCTCTACCTTTACCTTTTTATTTTTTGTCCTGGTACATTCATGAATTCAGCATAATTCATTTCATTCTGTCTTCAAATGTCACTCCAGCATGTTGTTATAGAAGAATATTCGATATCAGGCTATTTTATCTTGGGCCATGGACAGTGGGGGTTAAACACTAACTTTGAAAATAATGGTCAAATTACAAAGTATTATAGGAAAGTCCTGTTTTATAAACATGACCTGTTAACTGGGGAAGATTTGTACTCAAAGTAGTAGATTCCAGAAACATATATATAAATTGGGGTGTGTCCTAAGGCCAACCTACCCCTTTAGCTATTCTTAAAAGGCATTTAGTGAATTGGTTATAAACCTTTCTTGATATGTCCAAATATGCAATTGAAAATAAAATGCATTGAGATATTTTGTTTTTAATTGACAGAAAATATAAAAATCAGAATTCTTTTTTTCAGTGTTTGTTTAGTTTCTAAGCATGGGGAAAATATTCTGCTCTACAGTCCTTTCAAACAGGGCCTACTACTGTGTTAGTTACAAATAATCCAAAGGGGAATGGGCTGTCTCAGAACATAATAAATTCCCTTTCAAAAGTCCTAGATATATTTGTTAGGTACATTGTAGAGGAATTCTAAGGCTGGTGCTCATTCTTGACTATTCTCATTGCAGGACTTCATGATACTTTCTCTCCTGTGTTTAATTTGGACATATGGGTCAGTGATTGTAAGAAAAAGGTAATTATTAATGTAGGAAAATTACAATATGACAGCTACCAGTAATGAAGAGAAAAATGTATACTCTATCGAGGTGGTTTTGGGATGGGTCAATCTACCAGCTAGAATTACAAAGCAAGTGAAGAGTATCTGACTTTTTTCCATCTTTTTTAAACATGTTTTCCTAATAGAACCATAAATGTTCAAGGTTAGAAGGAGTTTTAGTGTCCATTAGTCTATCTCATACTTGAAAAAAGAATCCTCTCTGTAATGTGTCCAACAAGGCACATCTAGCCTTTGCTTGAAACAAATAATAATCATTTGCTGATATTTTGCAGTTCATGTTCCCTCCTTCCTTTCCATTTCTTTCCAAAAGAGCAGGTAATATGATATAGGTTGTAAATGTGTTATTATATAATACATATTTTCATGTTTAACATGTGAAAGAAGATACATATTCTTGACACAAGAAAAATTCATGGAGGAAATAAAGTGAAGAATGGGATACTTCGATCTGTATTCACACTCCATCAATTGCTTTTATGGCAGTGGATAACCTTTTTCATCATGAATCTCTTGGAGTTATCCTGGATACTGTCATTGCTGATAATAGTTAAACCATTCATAGTTGATCATGGTACATTATTGCTCTTACAGTTTTGTTCCTGGTTCTGCACACTTCACTTTTCATCACTTCATATAAGTGTTACTATTTTTTTTCTGTGATCATCTTGTTTGTCATTATTTATGGCATAATAGTATTTCATTACAATCATATATTACAAGTTATTTAGCCATTCCCCAATTGATGGACATTCCTTCAGTTTCTAGCCCTTTACCACCAGAAAAAGAGCTGCTATAACATCTTTGTACATGTCTCCTTTGGATACAGACATAGTAGTAGTATTGCTGGGTCAAAGGATATGAACAGTTTTATGACCATTTGGGCATCACTAGCTACTTTTCCAAACACATAATTATATAGGTTCAAAACATGGGTCCATGTTTTGATGGTGATGATAAATCTTGGATTGATAATGATGATGATGATAAATTTTGGAAATATTAGGGAAATAATGTAACTATCTAAAGAGATGAAAAGAGAAGAGAAAAGAATAATATATGCTATGATTACATTAAAAATAGCTATAAAATCAAGAGAAAAAATATTAAAATAAAACAAATCTAAGGGTAACTCAAAAGCAAGATGTTTATATTAGCATACTTACATAATTTACATTTTAAACAAATTGTAAACAATGTGGAGTTTGTGGTTTTACACATAATTTTTTCATGCATATGTTTTTTGTTGTTGATTGTAGTTACTAAGTATATAATAAAAAATTTAAAAAGACATATCAGGTTCAAATTTGACATTGATTCAAATTTGTAAGATTAAGAGCTTTCCCTCAATGGTTATAGTTATGAAAGTCAAGGTTATGAAATAGGCTTTCTTTTCTTTAAAAATTTTTTTCATTACTTTAAAAATTTTATCTTTATTTTATTCCAATAACAAATTTACACCTGTTTTCCAAAGTTATATGATTCATATTATCTTCCTTCCCTCTTCCCTCCCCTCTCCCAGAGTTGATAAATAATTCCACTGGGTTATACATGTATTATTACTCAAATATATATTTCCATATAATTAATTTTTGTAAGTAATTTTATAAAACCAAGATGCCAAATTATATACCCAAATAAACAAGTGATAAATTATGTTTTCATTTGCATTTCTATTCCAACAGTTCTTTCTTGGGAGGAGGATAGCATTCTCTTACATAAGTCCCTTAGAATTGTCCTGGATCATTGGATTGATGTTAGTATAGGCATTTTTTAAAGGAAGAAATTCAAACTATCAATAATTATATGAAAGAATTCTCCAAATCACTAATAAAAATGTACATTAAAACAACTCTGAAGTTTTATTTCATTTTTATCAGATTGGCAAAGGTGACAGAAAATGACAAATAATCCAAATGGAGAAGCTATGGGGAAAAGAGAATGTACTGTTGGAATTATGAATTGGTCTAGTCATTCTAGAAAGCAATTTGGAATTGTGCCCAAGTTTTCACTAAACTTCATCCCAGTGATACTATAACTAGTCTTAAACCCCCAAAAGAACAAACAGAAAGGAAAAGAGCTCAACTGTACAAAAAATATATTCATATCAACTTTTTTATAGTTTCCAAAACCCTAGAACTATGAGGGAGTTCATCTACATTGGGATGGCTAAACAAAGTATGGTTTATGGCTAATGAGAATATTTTTCAAGGGGGGGGGGTAGTATGCATGTAGTATGCATATTCATATAATGGTTTTCTTTTTCTTTTTTGATTGTTCAATTGAGGGGTAGTGGTGGTAGCAATGAAATAATAAATATTTGTAAAAAATGAAATTCATAAACTATACTACTTTCAAATGGGATGGTAACCTTTTATTAAGAACCCAAACCTTTTGGACATCTCTTAAACAAATATAAAGTGTAGAGTAGAAAAGAAGATAGTTGTAGTTTATTTGTTCTTGCTGTATATGAAGTTGAATGGCAACAGAGACTTTTTATTTTGGCCATCATTCAAAGATTCCTCATTCATGAGCATCTACTTTTTTCCTATTTCTTTGCATATGTATGAATACACTCATTTGAATGAATAGGATCTTTCCTTCTCTCTTTTTGACCTCCTTATATTATGCGCATAATAGTGACATCACTGTCAAAAGGTATGTATGGTTTAGAGAATTTTCTATTGTGATCCCGAATTGTTTTCCAGAGTGGTTCAATCAAATCACAGCTCTACCAGAGTGCAATAATGTTCCTGCCTTATGAAGGTCTCTCCAACATTTACTAATTTGATCTTTTGTTATATTATAATCCAACAAATATGAGATGAATTCTCTGAATTATGCTAATTTATATTTTTCTTATTTTTGGTGATTTGGAGCATTTTTTAGAATTAACTCAAATTGCTACAAGGGACCAGGTAGTTAAATGAACTCCTACAGTCTAGCCTCTAAACATACCTTTGCCTTACTTAGGAAATAATACACAAATGTGAACTTCAGATACCTGTATTCTCAATATAGACAATTCCCAAATAAAGGAGATGATGGCTTTCTTACACACAACTTCCATTCTTCAAATCCTGCAAACTTTACAATAATTTTTTTGTAATCCCATAGTATCCCTCTTAAGACCTTGAAGAACCTTCTGACTTGAAGGAAAACTGGCTGCAGCAAATCTAAAAACATAGTTCTTGGGAATACAATACAAATCTATAAATCTACAAAGATAGTTCAGAAAAGCTATATTATTAGCATTACTTCACAAGAGGCAGAAATATATATCCTCCTTATAAAGACAGTCAGGAATAAGAAATAATCACAGTACAGAGCAGAAAAAGAAAACTGAATTTGGAGTTAGAAAACTTGGATTTAAATCTTCTTAGCTCTGAAACCAGATACCTGTGTGACCTTTATTATCTGCAAAATAAAGGGGTTGAATTATTTGACCTTTAAGATTCTCTAAATCCATGATTCACATTGAAGATTTTCAGGATCATTCTTCAAAGTTATTAATATCTTCTGTAGTGTGAAAAGATGGGGAAGCAGATGCAAACATCAGTTGTTAATCTATTCTTTTTTAAAATTATTTTTAAAATGTAACTTTAGTTTTCAATAAAGTTGTATTTTTAATTTTTCTTACTTCCTCTCTACTTACATTTGAGCCACTTCCTCCCCCCCCAAAACCTCTCAGTATATACATTAAGATAAAATATTCCTATCTTTATTTTATAGTTAAGGAAATAAAAGCATTGAAATTTATAGAATTTTGCCACAGGCAAGGTCCAGCCTCACTCACAACTCCAGAGGTTCCTAACATTGATTATAGACAGCATAAAGGTTCCACACAAGGTAAATGATTTCATCACAGGTGGCTTAATTTTCTCATTACCCTGTGAGAAGTTTTGAGCTTACAAACAATCAAGGAAAATTTACTTATTGCTTTTAATAAAATGGAATAATTAATCAGAAGTTCTTAAAAGATAATTCAACAATCATATCATTGAGGTTGAGGGGTACTGGGAACACAATTCAGATTTAATATTAGACTGGTCATTTCTCAGCGTTTACCAGGGAGTTTCTCACTGGTGAGTTACTGGTTTGTGAAGTTGAGTCACTGAGGAATGTTGAAGCTTAGTGTACATTTTGTATGGGCCTTTATGATTGATTTGTGTGTTGGCTTCATGAGAATAAGTTTCTGTGAGTGGGAAAGTTCTGGGCTTGGCCTAGAGCTGAGTTTTCACTGGGGATTATGTTTTTGGGATAGGGTTTGAGGGTCTGATCCTTTGGTGATGTTTAAGAGAATTAGGGTACAGGTATTTTGCTCTTGCATTATTCCTTCTGAGACTAGGGGTAATAGTAATCATGTCAATTCCATAGGTAAGGGATGTTAATGAGAGAGGTTATGCAAGGAGGGCTGAGTGGGTGGTCACATCTTGCCAAGGACTAGCTGTGTCCTCCTTAGCTACCATGAGTGACTTTGTCAAGATATTGTGGCCTGATGGCTCCCAGAAGAATTTTGCATAGTTACATAGCAAGTTGCAGAATAACAGCTATAACCCAGGTCTCCCATCTTATATGTCAGAATAGAAAGTGGAATGGCAAGATGAGAAGAGATTGAATTAGGAAGTGATCATCCCCCTTATACCCTAAATGGTTGCTTTGATGCTTCTCCCCTGCCACCCCCTACACTTTAAAAAACCCTTATCTTCTGTCTTAGTATCATATCTAAGACAGAATTATAGTAAAGGCCCTTGGGGTTAAGTGACTTGTCCAGCATCACACTATTAGTGTAAGGAATTAAATGAAAAGTTTGACTAAAAATGTGAGAATTCTAAAATAATATGGTGGTCAACAATTTAAAATATTATAGCTCAAGTCAAAATGACATTTAATATCTTTTATTTACAAGGAGGTAGAAAGAGTGAAAGTAGAGAAATACAAAAAGAGGGTGGGGAAGATGTCTAGCCTGTCACACTAAACATTACTCTGATGCTCAGCTTAACCCAGCAGGTCTTGTTAACCCTGGTTAAACCTTGTTTAACTTTGTTAAGGCTATGCAGAACTAATCTCTCCAGAAGCCAGGAAAGGAAGGCCAGCTACTCACTCACCCAAGAGCTAGTCCAAGATCCTCTAAGCTGAAGACAATTCCAACTGAATCCTTTCAGAACTTTTTATATAGTAACTTCCTGTCCCTTCCTCTCTTCACAGGGTTCAATCACAGCCTCCAAATTGCCTAGCACTGCCCAAGGGTAGCAGTATCTGTGGGATCCACTTTTCACCCTCTGAAGGTGTCAACTCTTATTGAAGGATTCTCAAGTTTCTGATTGATTGGGTTAAAAGAGTGGAGCTCTCCAAGTAAGTGACTTGTGAATTCTCTTACTTGATGGCTAACAAAGTGTTATGTCAGAGTTAAGTTAAGTAGGGGTTAAGTACGTGTTAACTCAAAATAGGCAAAGAGAATAAAGAATTCCCTTTCTCATTAGGAAATGTTTGACATGATATCTGAACCCAGATCCTCCTGACTCCAGGCCTGGTGCTCTATCCAAAGTGTTACCTAACTACTCCTGCTCCTCCCTTTCCAGAAAATTTTCTCCCACCTTCCTTTACCTAATTCGGACTAGTGGCAGTATATCTATAACTATCTGAATTTTAGTTGAATTGATTTTCAGCTTTTTACTTCAATATCTTCAAACTTCAAATTCATTTACCTGTAATCTCTTTTCTTCTATAGAATCCACCAGGATGAGGATTAATTTGTAACTATTTATTCTTTGATTTTCTTCATGTAAGTCTTAAAATATTCAGCTAAATTCTTTTTTCCCCCAATTTTACTAATATTGCCTGGCAGAAACACCATACTTTAAAACCAACTTTGTAGCTCCTTTAGGACTTCATCATACTATGATTTTTATTTCAATTTATCATATAACATTTTTTTTAACTTTCCTTCATCTGGAAAGTAAATGTTCATACCCTGTGCATATGCATTTTTCATTATTTGTTTCCTAGAGGCACAAATATCTTCATCTAACCTTGCCTTTCACCTGTAACTAGGTTTGTGTTTCATTTTGATTTGATTTTGTTTAAATTCTGTTACATTCACAGAAAAAGCTTGAAATATTTTTATTGAGGATCACTTTGCTAGAGGAGCAAAGCAAGCATTTCATCTCCTGCTGTAGCCTCTAGAGGCCCCAAGGGGACAATATCATTCTCAAAGTGTTCTCAACAGAAGTCTAGGTTGGTTATAGCACTACCTTGTTATTACTAAATCTTCCAAGTCTGTTGGTTTGAAAGAAGAAGAGAATGCGTGTACACATTTCTGTATTCCTGACATGTAGAAATCTAATGGTTTTATATTAAATGGGTTTACATTCAACCCAGTACTTATATGAACTCTCTCATTTGCACAGAAATAGTGGGGGCAATTTGCATGCATTTTAGAAAATGGAATCATTCAGACTGAAAAATTTAAATAGAAAAATGGATCTATAAATATATATAAAAATTATTTTCAACTCAAAGACTTAAAATTTTTTTCCTGATAAATACCACTCAAAACTTTCACCTGGGCATAAACTCAAAGAATTTAGTCATAGGATTTAAAATTTTGGAGTCTATGAAATTATTTTTCAAACTCACTTGGCCATAGAATGGCTCTTGGCCTTGAAATAATATTGATGGAGTTCATTATTGCCTACCTAAGGGGTAAGAGTAAAATACATAAAGTACATAAAAGTAAAGTACAACATAGTACAGTGGAAGGAATGTTAGATTTAGAACAAGGATACCTAGGTTTTAATATATTTGCCTTAGTTTTTTCACCTCTATCAGCTGGAATGAGCTGAAAAAGGAAATGGCAAACCACTATAGTATCTTTGACAAGAAAATTCCAAAAGGGGTCACAAAGAATCAGACACAACTGAAACAATTGGACAACAGCAACCAGAACCATAAAATGTATCTCAAAAGGGGAGATATTGTAAATCACTGTCCTCGCATTTATTATGAGAGAATACAGATGGACCCATTCTTATTTGTCAAGCCCTGGGTCATTTCTGGTAGATTATATATATATTTATTTATTTTTTATTTTTTTGCCTCAGTGCTTTGGGGTGATGTGGCAAATATGTTTGATCTCTTTGTCCCAGTAGGGCTGCAGGTGAGGGAGTTGCAGCATCAATTTAAAAGAAGAGATAGCTTCTTCTCTGTCACTATCTTTGTCTGCCTGCCCACCTATCTGTCAGTTTCTGTCCCTGAGACCTTCTCTGGGAGAGTGTGCATGAAGGATTTTATTTCATTTTCTTCATCAACCCAGCAGTTATGAAAACTTAAAGCTCATGAACTAGCTAAGTGTAATAGACAACTAGGTGATATAGTGATTAGAGTGCTGGTTTTTTGTAATGGTGAAGATTACAGGGATAGAAATAAAATAAGTATAGTGAGAGGTTGGTTGCATTACAGTTTGAAGTCAGGAAGACCTATGTCACCCTGAGCAAGTCACCTAATTTATTTCAGCCTCAAATTCCTCATCTGTAAAATGGGGATAATAACAGCATCTAATTTCCAGGATTATTGTGACGAACAAATGATATAACATGTGTAAATGACTTTGTAAACTTAAATGCATTTTCTGTTTTGGTGAGCCTAGATGGTGGGTTCTGAGTAGCTTCTTTTGTTTTATTTCTCTTTAAGCAGGTGACTTAAACAATGATCCTGAAATTGATGTTTTCAGCCTTGGAGGTGACATTATGAATCTGAGAGGTCATCAGAAGCTCCTGGGTACCCCCCCCCCCCAGTAAGTTTTAGCTTTGAAATAAGATGAATATTCTGCAACTATGTCCTTGTTAGAATAGACAACTACTGGTAAGAGAATGAGATCAAACTATGACTTGTTCTGTTAGAAGATTTGGACCTAGAGGGAATTTTTTGGACTGCATAGAGCTGAGGTAAAACTAAAAAGCCTATTCAGTAATTGTACTATATATTCCTTCTCTTAATCTTTTATGTATTAACTTTCTGGATGAGAATAATAGGTGACCTTGGATGAATCACTTAAAAGTTCTGTTTGCCTTAATCCACTAGGAAAGGAAATGGCAAAACACTCCAGTATCTTTGCCAAGAAAGCTGCATGGACAGGGACAGAAAGAATCAGATATACCTCAACAACAGTCTTTGTTTATGAGTATTTTAAATGTGTTTAGCATTTCTTTGATGTGAATAAAATAAATAGCTGCATTAGACCTGATCTTTATCATCTATTCCTCTTGGTGACAAGATTTGAGCAGGTTTAGGCTTTAAGTGATTCTTTCTGGAGAGAAGCCATAAAATTAAATAAAAGGAGCTTAATTCTTCTCTTTAGGGTCCAGGTTCCCTAAATTCTAACTTCATCTGACTATATGGGGGCCCCTTAAGTGAGAGAGAGCAAGTCTCCCAATTTTCCTAGATTTCTTCACATTAATTTCCATACTTAAATATATAATAAATAACAGATATTAATACTTAAATATTCAAAAATACAATTCACATCACAAGAAAAAAATCTGACTGACAAAAGGAATGGGAAATTATTTTTTAAAATTAAATTTTTTCTAATCAGACCCTATGAAGCTAGAGCATCCAGCAAATCCCAGATAAGAAATATCTCCAATGGGTACTTGCCAATGCAAAGGGCAATCTCCCACAATGCAACAGAATGTATTGATGGCAAAATTAGATATAGACAAATCAGAAATAGCTCCCCAAATTAAATAGGAATGTCAACATCTGCTACTCTCAGATTTGACTCATTCATTCCACCATGACCTCACCTTGACAGATCTAGGTTCCCAGATAAGAACATATACTTATGCTCAAATTTTCTCATGGTCCTAAGAGGTAACCTTGTTGAGAGAAAATGTGATCTTGCTCAACATTCTAGTTTTTGATTAATTAACAGTATTTCCCATCTACAACTAGATTTTCACATTTATATTTATACATTACCTGATATTTGTACCATCAGCAACTTATGAAGATGACATTTTGAAATCTTGAATATAATCTTTTATTTGAAAATAAGTCAAAAGAAATAATAGAATCACAGAAACTCATCTATCAAAGCAACTGCATAAATAATAAAAATCCATCACAATATAACAATCTTTGTGTCACTCTTTCACCTGGATCACACTTTCACCTGTGATGAAGAGTAGGAATACTAAAGACCTTGGCAGAAGAAGCACATGAGGGAGTCCTTTTATTATTATTAAGGGCTTTAAGGTCATTGGTCCACTCAGGAACATTTCTTCTGTAGGAAATTGCTTCTCTCCTTATGCATTTATTATACATTACAGAACCACTCCCAAGCCTCATCTATTTAGACTTCATCTATGGACCTTGATGATAATAAAGTTCATAGGAGGCACATAGGTCATATTTCCATATTAGAATGTGAATATACATTATCTTTTTTAGTTCTTTATAATTGATCATTCATGTTTATCTTTTTATGATTCTCTTAACTTTTATGTATGAACCTCAAAGTTTCTATATAACTTTGGTCTTTTCATCAGGAATTCTTAGAAATTTTATATGTTATTATAGATCCATTTTTGGCTCTCTGGATTATATTCAGTTTTTCTGGATGATTTATTCTTAGCTTTAAGACAATATCCTGTGCATTTTGTAAGAATATATTCCAAACTTTCTACTTCTTTGTAATGGTGGCTATTAAATCATCTATGATCCTAACTATGGCTTATTGGTACTTGAAATGCTTTCTTTTTGGGTGCTTTGAGCATTTTTTCTTGAATGAAAAGGTCTGTTTTTTAGCTATGATATTTCTGGAAATTTTATTTTCAAAATTTCTTTCATAGAATTATTTTCTTTCAAGATTTCTTTAAATATAATGTTGGTCTTTTTTCATTCCTGGCACAGTTAGTCCAATGATTCTTGATTGTTTTGTCCTTGACTTGTTTGAAAAATATTTTAGCCAATTCGATTAATTGTTTTTACTATCAAATACTTAATATTTTCTCCTGCCTTTTTTTTTTACTCTTTTGATTGCTTTAATATTTTTGCTGGCATATAGAGTCACTGATTTTTGTTGGGTTTATTCTAATTTTCAGGGAGTTAGTTGCTTGGGCAAGAGTATTCCCTTTCCAGTTATTTATTCTATAGCTCTAATTTCTTTTTCAATTTTTATTTGGGTACTTTCATTTTATTTGTTCATTTTTTAAATGATCATTTTAAAAATAAACATTTGCTTTTTCTCTTCTGGGAATTCTGGTTGAATTTGTGCCCAAGCTGTGTTTTTCTTTCAGGCTTTGCTTATACATATTTTGGAATCATTCTCTTCTTCTTCTGAACTGGTGTCTTGAGCATTGCTGTCAAAATAATGGCTTTTTATGGCAGGATTCTTTATTGAAGGTGGTATTATTCCAGGATCTCAAGCATAGCTCAGCCTGAAAGCCTGAAAGTTTTTAATGTTCTTAAAGTAACCGGATACTAGACTAATTCTGATTGTTGTCTATACTAGTTTAAACTCTGTACTTTCCTTATATAGGTTTGTGTCTGAGCAATTGAGACTATGATATGATTTGGTCATTACCAGTTGACTGGAAGTTCTATTCTGATGCATAGACCAGGATCAACTTGTACCTCAGATTTCTGTCCTGATCATTTCATTGTACATTCCAAATTGGATTAGAAGTTAAAACTGAAATCCTTCTCTGCACTTGAGGGTCAGAGTCATTCAGATGCTGATTGCTTCTGAAATGTTTTCAGTTTAGGTTAGGACCTATTGTTCCTTACCCTGGAATACTACTTCTGGCCTTCTTCTGTAGAAGGCCCTAGTTCTGGGTAATCAATGACAAAATTGTCCACTGGCACCTGTTTACACTTTCTGTGGCACCCCCATATGGTTTGTGACCTCTTTTTGCTCTGGTGAATAGTCTCGCTCCACAATAGAATGCTCTATGTAGGATGTGGTACTGGTCAGATCCTACCCCCACTGTCCCTTGTCTTCTCTGTCTGTCCAATTCTTTATGCTGACTTGTATTAGAAAAAAGTGTTATACTATGACTTGGATTTTCCATCAAGATTTGATCTGGTACATTTTTTAAATTTGAAAAACGTTATTTAATTAATTAATTTATAATATTTTCCCATGGTTACATGATTCATGTCCTTTCCTTTCCTCCTCCCAACCCCCTCCCATAGCCAAGGCTCAATTCCACTGGGTTTTAAATGTGTCATTGATCGAGACCTATTTCCATTTGTAATCAAGAGAAATGGCCTAAAGCAGAGGAAAATCTGAGATTTGAAGAAGATGGACCCAGGAAGAGCAAATGGAATATTCAGAGGAACTGCAGGGGATGGGAGAGTTCCAAGTACAATGAGCAGTTGGAGCCAGAAAGTTTTCTGGTCTTCTGGTCTTGGACTCTGATTATCCTCTGCTTTTGGCCATTTCTCTTGATTACACATATTAATATTTTCATTAGGGTGATTGCTTAGAGTCTACATTCCCAGTCATATCCCCATCAATTCATGTGATCAACCAGTTGTTTTTCTTTTGTGTTTCTATTTCCACCGTTCTTTCTCCGGATGTGGATAGTGTTCTTTCTCATAAATCACTCAAAATTGTCTTGGATTATTGCATTGCTGCTAGTAGAAAAGTCCATTACGTTCAATTGTGCCACAGTGTATCAATCTCTGTGTATAAAATTCTCCTGTGTTTTTGTTTTTGTGGCCCAGATGCAAAAGAGGGAAGTGCTATTATTATTATTATTATTTTAAATTTTATTTAATTAGTCAATTTAGATCATTTTTCCTTGGTTATAAGAATCATATTCTTTCCCTCCCCTCCCCCTACCTTTCCCATAGACAATGCACAATTCCACTGGGTTTTACATGTGTCCTTGATCAGAACATATTTCCATACTGTTGATGTTTGCACTAGGATGTTCCTTTAGGGTCTATATCCCCAATCATATCCCCCTCAACCCATATAATCAAGCAGTTGTTTTTCTTCTGTGTTTCTATTCCCATAGTTTTTCCTCTGAATGTCAATAGTGTTCTTTCTCATAAATCCCTCTGAGTTGTTCTGGATCACTGCACTGCCACTAATGGAGAAGTCCATTACATTTGATTGTACCACAGTGTATCAGTCCCTTTATATAATATTCTCCTGGTTCTGCTCCTTTCATTCTGCATCAATTCTTTGAGGTCATTCCAGTTCACATGGAATTCCCCCAGTTAATTATTCCTTTGAGCACAATAGTATTCCATCACCAACAGATACCACAATTTGTTCAGCCATTCCCCAATTGAAGGGCATCCCCTCATTTTCCAATTCTTGGCCACCACAAAGAGTGCAGCTATGAATATTCTTGTACAAGTCTTTTTCCTTATTATCTCTTTGGGTTACAACCCCAACGGTGGTGTGAATGGATCAAAAGGCAGATAGTTTTTTAAAGCCTTTTGGGCATAGTTTCAAATTGTCATCTAGGATCTGGTACATTTTCTAGACATGTTTGAAATTTTTTCCCCTTTGGGTGGCAAGAAGGAGCATACTGTCTTACTTCCAGCTCTTCTGTCATCTTGATTCCACTTCAAAGGTGATTTTTAAAATAATAGATACCTTTCAATTAATGGATGAAGAAACTAAGGCCCAGGGACTTAATGTCTTTCCTATTATCACACAGATAGTAAGCATTATAGCCAAAATTTAAATCCAATTCTTCTGATTCCAAAGACAGTGTTATTTCCATTCTACCATATTTCTTGAAGGAAGCTAAAGATTCAAAGAGGGAGAGGTAAAGAAGGAATGCATTCCACAACTTATACAAAGACTGGGAGAATCAATGTAATTAAATAGGCCACTCACAATGAAATGCACAATTTATGAAACTGAGTAATGTGTAATAATATACCTGTAAAGGTAAGTTGGAGTCAGACTGTGAGGGGCTTAATGCCTAGCATATAACAAACATAAAAATTTTCATTTTGTCTTAGAGGCAATAGGGAATTGTTGGAGCTTCTTCTCCTCTTGTCTCAGCTAAAATTACATTGGTCACTCTCTATTAGAACTACAGGTCACCTTTGGGCTTTGAAAAAATTAGTAATAGCTTGCAAAGTGTTATTTTGATATTTTAATCAAGCTAATGTTATATTTAAAATGAAATTTTGCTAGTTCATTGACGTTTTACATATAGCTGCTAAATGAAACTTTTCTTTGAAAATGCTGATTCCTTTGATAAAAGTGTGTGAAAATGGTAATTAGCAGAGTAATAATGGTCAAAGCCCTCATACTCCTTAACCTTTTAATTCTGTGTCCTGAAGTCACTGCTAATGATTGCACTTATAAAAGAGGGCAGTAGGAAAGAGAAGATGTATACCTTTGTAGAGTTCTTCAAAAGCTTATGGAAGAGGGGCAGCAGTTATAGTTTAAGAGATTTATTAATGATCATGAGAAATAAAGTAATTTTAGAAAGTAACAAAATAAAAAGACCACGTGCCCATGGCTAATCAGTCATTTTAAAACCCCCATGCTCACCATCCTTGCCTTCAAGCTCAAGAGCCTGGGACCCTCCACATCCCCCAACTAATATCCCCTGTCTATAGGAAGTATGTAATGACAGGAAGTCAGTGGGATCCTGGGAAATGTAGTTCTTTTTTAGGGTAACAGATTTTCAATTATATATTTATCAAGAAGGCATTATCAGTGAAAGAGCAAAAACTTTATCATGGGGTAAAGAAGCATTAGGACAATGGAATTTTCCATCTTGTTCAGGAGTCTGCATAAGGCTAAGAGGAAAACCCATGAAAAACAACCAACCAACAAAAAAACCCTTTATTTATTTGTTAGCCTTGGAACATTTGGGCTAAAGCAAGCCATTTGGCTTTAGTAGAGGATTAATTAAGACCAATGAGTCCATTCATTCATTCCACTACTCCCTCCACATTTATGATTAATAATTAGCTGCTTAACATTAATTAAGCACTACCATTTGTCAGACACTATATTAAGTACTTGGAATACAAATTCAAATTGCATTAGGCTAGAATCTTCTTGAGCTGGGTATATGGAAATTAATGCTAGAAAATATTTACCAATCTGAAAACAGGAAAGCTTCTTTAAAATATTCTGAATTTATATAACAAAAAATATTTCTGTATATGTAGCAGAATCCATGTGATCCAGTAGCCTCAGCCTCCTCTGCAGCAGCCTTTCAGTGGTGTTAAATACTTTACTCTTTTCTCCCCCTAGGACTTTCTGAGGGGAGACTTTCCTTCTTGGTGGCTTTGGTAATAGACCCTTGGTGTGTGCATATCTCTCATCCATGGGATTCTAGTTGATTTTTTTTTTTTTGGTGCAATTTTGAGCTAGGGGAATTCATCTATTTCTTATTGAATTGCTTGATCATTATTGAGCTTGATGTGAGTTTCAGAGTTTTACTGTAGAAGGTATTTGAGAACTAGGCTATTTTTTCAGGCAGCTCTCTTTATAGAAAATCTGGTGTTCAGGTTTTAAAATTTATGTTCTAATGAGAGACATCTTTTGCTTTTCTTCTGCAGATTTTCATTCTTTTTAGAATTGTTATTTTCTGAATATGCTCTTCCCTTTTTGACGTAGAGTGACTTTCCATTGTGGATTTAACTTTTTTCCTATTCTGCTAGTTGAATTATAAAATTTTGTACTTAAAGCTATAAATTATGACCTACATTTGTTCTCATCTTCTTTTGTTTCTTTTATTTATTTTTTGAAATATTTTGGAGATTCTTTTTCTTGTCTATTCACTCTTGAGAACCTGTATTTTGTCAGGTTGTGGCTCACTTTGTTTTGTAATATTTGTTAAAAGAACTTTGTATTTTCTTTCAAATTTAATACTTATTTTGCCTTCTTTTTTAGGATTATCTACATTGATTTACTTGTTTGTGTTCTTGATGTTCATTGATACTTTAAATAGAGATCTTTGGTTTTTCAGTCTTTTTGAAAAGATTCTTTTAAAACTCTATCCCATCACTAGTGGACATATCACTGAGTTTCAGATTCATTTGCCTCAGCCTACTTGTTTTGGGGGAATATATAATCATAAGCCTGGAGTCCTATTCTAATTACAGTGTGAGGAAGTGGATTTGTCCAATTTTTGTTTCAATCACCTTTCTTCAGGCCTAGCATAGAAATAGATGTTGCCTTTATTCTTATTCAGACTATTTTTTCTTACAACTGAACTGAATCAGCACATGTCATTTTTCACAGAGTTGAAGAGATTCAGCAAGGGTATTTTACACAGTGTAATTGCTCTCTTGGGGTCTCTAATCTATGGCCATACTCAAGTCTTAAAGCAACATATTTTCATGGAACCCTTTCTACTTTTCTTTTCACATGACTGGGCAAGGTTATATGAGAATAATGGTTTCTTCTTGTTACTTTAAGGGAGAAAGGAAGTGGATGTTGTAGAATAATTTATACAGTGAGAGGAGAGAGGTAGGCCCCCAAAGGAGCTTAGGAACAAGCCTTTGAATCAGCTTATGTTCCTATCATAGGAGCATGGATGATGATGGGATTTGGATGCTTAGGGTGGTGCTTTAAGGATTAGTATCCCCAATGTTAATTCCTTGTCACGGGCAAAGTCCACCCTTACCCAAGACTGCAGGGTATCCTGACTGGTGGCTAAGGATCAGTCAAAATAAATAACATAAAATAAATAACAAACAGAAGGCAGCTTAATCATTACGGCCATGGGACTGCTTTGCATCTCCGAGCTGCTCTGACATTCCCAGGCTTAGGATTTATTTTATGTCTATATTCTTGGCTTGCAGGTATACAAAATTAAAGAGAGATAATTAGAAAAATGATACATCAACTTTTAACAAATCACTTGATTAACATTCTATATTCTTGTATTGTGATTACAGACAGAATAAAGGTTGCACACAAGATAAATGATTTTGTGGTGGCTTAATTTTCTCATTACCTTGTGAGAAATTTTGAGCATACAAACAATCAAGGAAAATTACATATTGCTTTTAATAAAATGGAATAATTAATCAGCAGTTCTTAGAAGACAATTCAACAATCATATTATGGAGACTGAGGGATCTGGGAACACAATTCAAATTTAGACTGGTGGCTTTTAGGGAGTTACTGATTTGTGTGATTGATCATTGAGGCACACTGAAGCTTGATGTACTTGTACTTATTGCTTGGGCCTCTATGATTGATTTGTGTGCTGACTTCATGAGAAAAAGCTTCTGTATGTGGGAAAGATTTTGGCTTGGTCTGTAGCTGTGTTTTTGCTGGGAATTATGTACCTAAGTAAAAGTTAACCCATGATAATCTTTTTGGGATTGGGTTTAAGGGTCTGGTCTTTTGGCGATGTTTAAGAGAATTAGGGTACATGTGTTTTGCTCTTGCATTATTTATTTTGAGAATAGGGGAAATAATAATCATGTCAATTCATAGGCAAGGGGCATTGATGAAAGAAGTCATGCAAAGGGGATAGAGTGGACAGTCACATTTTGCCAAGGACCACTCTATGGTCTCCCCGGCTATCATGCATGACTCTGTCAAGGCATCGTGGACTGATGGCCCCCAGCAATTCCTAAAGATTTTTTTTTTGATGGAGTAATTTCTTCTTTATCCTGTGGTTTCAGCTATAATTCACACACACACACACACACACACACACACACACATATATGTCTTTTACATAAGTACTTTTCTTTTGGTTGTGATTGGAGAGTAAAAGAGGCCTGGATAAAGTGACAAATCTGTCTTCTTGCTATTCTGTGACCAACATAATTGATGATTATAATAATGATCCTTAGGAATCAAGACATTAAGCTATGTCCTGTGAATGATTAAAGAAAAAAAAAGGGCAAATCAACATGTTTTAATGTAGAATCTTGAATAAAGAGTGTTAAATTTGAACTGATGAATCTTGATTTCAATTCCTGATTCTGGCATTAGCTGTGTAATTTTGGGCTTGTCTATATTTTTATGAGTTCCAAAGTTATCATATACCTAGTCCTAGAAAGAAAAGAAAAAGTAAAGTAAGCAAAGTTAAATCCTCTTCCTTCTAGTCATGGGCAGTTCCAAGAAGTATTTTCCATCTTATTTCTAAAAGCAGATCAGATCTACCAAGCTGGTTGACCACATTATTAGATGTGTCTTCCAAATAAATGACTTTATTGAAATGCTAAGCATCATGCCAGCTGGGACTTGGAGGTTGATTAAGTTTAATGCCCTCATTTTAATGTTGAGCATCTGAAAAAATTAATTCTGTTAGTGAAGGAGTGTTTCATTTGAAAATGTTACCTCATGAAGGAAATGGTTTAAAAGTCTTTTCAGAGAGGCATAAATGTCACCAATTAATACATAATATGAAGCTTTTGAACATTCAGTATCAAAACACATTATGCCTATATTGTGTTATGATCTAGAACTACTAGAGGGAGTCATAGTTTTTATTCTGTGATGTATAGTAGGGTTTGAGAAATTTGCATGCCTTGTCTGTCATTTCTTCTCTTTACCTTGCAAGAATAGTCTCCTTTGCAATTAAGACTGATCAATTAACAAATGTTTACTTATTTCTCTTTGCTTTCAGTGGACTAGGAGTAGTCTTCCTGATAGTCTGAGGTAGGCTCACCTGTTATTATTTTTTGTTCCAAAGTTGTCATTCATGTCTAAAATTGTGCTAAGGCTTGGAGAAGTATGATGTTTATGTAAACATGAGGGAGAATGTATAAGTAGTAGGAATAGGATAAGCAAAGGTTAAAGGTGGTAAATGACTTGGCAAATGGGATAATGAGTAGAATTGTCTACTGAGTGAAGAGGTTTTGGGGAACAGCAGGAAATAGGGATGAGTAAGTATGGCTGGAACATTGCAAAGATAGGCAAAGGTGTTTAGATTAGGTGAAGTAAGAAATGGAGAGCCAATAAAATTGGGATGTTGCTCTCACCTGTGGGCCTCCATAACAGCTCTCTAGGTGGATCACTGTGGGCTACTTAACTCCTGATCCATCTCACCCCCCTCCATGGATGTGTTTGTTTTTACTCTTCATAGTAGGATATAATAATTAGATATTAATTAAAAGTAAGACATCAGCACACACATACTCATATAAGTATACTCATCCAATGTTAACACATAGGGTAAGAAAGTAAGGAAGGGTATCCACATAGACAATATATGTACCTAGGGAATACTAATGGAACAAACACATGGAGAGAACAATCTGACACTGAGGAAACATATGTAGGGGAACATGACAGGGAAGAGATACAAAAGAGCCCATGCTAATAAACAAAATGGCCAGGATATATACAGAGAGTACACACAAAGAGGAAATATGTGACCAAAGTAAACATATAACCAGAACGATTACATACCTCCAAACACTGATACTGTTATATTATATTCTGCCCTCCAATTTGGAAATCATCTCTGTTTGATATCTGTCATCTGGTCTTGCCCTTAAGAAGATATGGTAGCAGGAAACCTCTCCCTGATAAGGGTAGACCAATGAATCTTGTATCCAAACCTGAGGCTATAAACCTGTGAAGAGTGAACCAAATTTTCTTTGTCAGCAAAAATCAGCAATTTTTAAACTAATCAGTCAAAAACTTAAACACCCCTACTTAACACTGAGTAAGAGAGTTCACCAGTCACTTGCTAAAGTGGGTGACAACTCCAGAGGCCACTATCCTGTCCCTGGGCAGTATTAGACAAATTAAAAAACTGCTATTGGTTCCCGTAAAGTGGAGGAAGGGATAGGAAGTGACATGGAAAAAGGACTATAAAAAGTCTTGAACTTCTTGTCGAGGGAGCCTTGGACCTTCAACCTTGGACTTTGGCTCTTGGACTGCTTTTTGGAGGACTGCTCCTGGATCTTCTCCTCTGTACTTTGGTGTTGGAGGACTTCACCTTGGGACTTGTCCTTTATTCTTCTCCTTTGAAGTTTGCCTCAGGTAGGTGAATAACTGGCCTTCTTTTCCTGGCTTCTGAAGAGATAGATAGTCTGCATTGGTTCCAAGGCAGAAGAGTGGTAAGGGCTAGGCATTGGGGATTAAGTGACTTGCCCAGGGTCACCTAGCTAGGAAGTGTTTGAGGTCACATTTGAACCCAAGTCCTCCTGTGTAAGAGTTAAAATAGTTGAGGCCGTAAACTGTAATAATTAAAATAGTTGGTTGTCATAAACTGTAGTGATTATAAGAGTGGATCAAAAGATCAAGAATACCAAAGGAACTAAAGAAAAAAATGTGAAAGAAGGTGGCCTAACGGTACCAAATCCTAAACTTTACTATAAAACAGTAATTTTCAGAGAAATCTGGTAGTGGCTAAGAAATAGAATGCTAGATCAATGGAATAGATTAGGGGTAAATGACCTCAGCAATCTAGTGTTTGATAAACCCAAATATCACAGATTTGGGGATAGGAATTCACAAAAATAAAATTCTGGAAAATTTGAAAACAGTATGGTAAAAATTAGGTTTAGATCAGCATCTCAGACTCTATAACCATTTTGGCAAACCTGTGGCATGCATGCTGGAAGGGGCTGCTTCCTTCCCTTTCTCCACATATGCCTGAGGACATTTCTCACATCACCTGCCCCTCTCCCTAGCAACCCAGTTGGAGCTCTTTCTCCTTCCCCTGTCTGGGGTAAGGCAAGGGGCTCATGCATTTTGGGTGCTCAGCCTCTAAAAGGTTTGCCATCACTACCCTATACTAAGATAAGGTCAAAATGGGTATATGATTAAAATATAAAGAGTGATATTATAATAAGAGGAACATAGAATAGTTTACCTGTCAGAACTAGAGAGAAGGGAAGAATTTATGACCAAAAAAGAGGCAGAAAACATTACATGTAATTTTGACTACATTATATTTAAAAGTTTTTATATAAACAAAACCAAGGCAATCAATATTATTAGAAGGGAAATGACAAATTGGGAAAAATTTTTTATAATAAGTTTCTCTGATAAAGGTCTCATTTTTCAAATATATAAAGAACTAAGTCAAATTTGTAAAAAATATATCATTCTCCGATTGATAAGTGGTCAAAAGATATGAATAGGGAGGTTTATTTGAAGAAATCAAAGTTATCAATAATTATATGAAAAAATGTTCTAAATATCTCTTGATTAGAGAAAATGCAAATTAAAACAGCTCTGAGGTACACTCCATACCTATCAAATTGTTCAATATGACAGTAAAGGAAAATGATAAATATTGGAGGAAATGAGGCAAAATTGAGACACTAATGTATTACTGGTGGAATTGTGAACTGATCCAACAATTCTGGAGGGAAATTTGGAATTATGAACAAAAGACTATTAAAAAATACATAGCCTTTAATCCAGTAATACCACCACTAGATCTATATGCCAAAGATATTTTTAAAAAAGGGAAAGAAAGGGGAAGCTGGGTAGCTCAGTGGATTGAGGACCAGGCCTAAAGATGGGAAGTCCTGGGTTCAAACCTGGCCTCAGACACTTCCTAGCTATATGACCCTGGGCAAATCACTTAACCCCATTGTCTAGTCCTTACCACTCTTCTGCCTTGGAACCAATATACAATATTGATTCTAAGATGGAAGGTAAGGATTTAAAAAAATGGGAAAGGACCTGTTTGTACAAAAATATGTATAGTTGCTCTTTTTGTGGTGGCAAAGAATTAAAAATTAAAGGGATGTCCCTCAGTTGAGGAATGGCTGAGCAAATTGTGATATGGTGATGTGGTGATGGAATTCTAATGAGCTATAAGGAATGATGAACAGGATGATTTTAGAAAGAACTGAAAAGATCTCCTTGAACTGATGTAGAGTGAAATGAGCAGAACCAGGAAACCATCATACACAGGAATAGCAATATTGTAGAATGATCAAATGTGATAGCCCTTGCTACTTAGAGCTATACAATGATCCAGAACAATTCTGAGGGATTTATGAAAAAAGAATGCTATCTCCCCATAGAGAAAGAACTATTGAAGTAGGAATGCAGATGAAAGAATGTGATTTACCACTTTTTTAAATTTGAGTTTATGATTTGGGGTTTTGGTTTTAAAAGATTATTCACTTACAAAAATGAATAATATGGAAATATGTTTTGTGTGATAATACATTTACGACCCAGATTGAATTGTTTGTCAATTCTGGGAGAGGAGAGGGAGGAAGAGAGGGAGACAATTTGGATCATATAACTTCAGAAAGCTTATGTGGAAATTTGCTATTAAAATTAAATAAATGAATAAAACTGTAAAAAAGAAAAGAGGTCAGTTTTGATCAAGAAATTTCTCTTCTGTGGCTACAAAATCAGGTTTCTATATCATACTACCTCAGATGTACTCTCTTCTAATGTAGACGTAAGTTCAGGCATGACATTGTCCATAGCTTCCTATCTGAGACCTTACAAATTGGCACATGTAGCTTCAGTGTACTTCCTCAGGATTGTATGCTCTTACCCTAGTTGTCTTCAAATCTAGGTGTGGGAATGTTCAGTCTAAAATCTCTGTGCTTTAACCTGTTTTCAGAAAAAGATAAAGGAGGAAAAGGGAGACAGAAGCCAGTCCCAGAAGGCTATAAACAAGGTTTTTTGGAAAGGGCAGGGGATTGTTGTGTAATAGAAACCCACCGACTCAATATAGACAATTTAAGTAAATAAAGTCAAAAAGCCAAATTTCTCCAAGTCAAGGCAGGAAGTTAGATTTCATTGGAAGAGGGCCAAGTCCTCCAATAAAAGTGTTCACCTGCATGTATTACGTTATTGGACCCTGGAAAGAGACCATGCCCAGATACAGAGACCTGGTTTATATACAGGGACAGTAACAAAATGAATATCTCTGCATGAGGTTGATGACATATCACAAGATATAACATCATATAGACCTTATTTTGAAACAGTTACCCAATTACAAAGCTGATTGGTCAGTTCATTTTTGGAAAGCCCACATTAGTCTAAAGGCCAAACCATAAGGTAATACCCTTATTTAGGTAGATAGTGATGACCTTTACCTCAGACTCCTCTGATCTGGGGGGAAGGATGGCTATTTCCAAACAGGGAAGGGTGCATGATGTTTGCAGGATATTGGGGCCTGAGACTCAGATGGTCAGCATCTTATGAGAAAGAGAAGTACAAACTTAGGGAGGGGTCGGAAATCCCCTTAGAAGCAGTTTTTATGCTTTAGTTAGAATTTTTTATAAAAATCATGAATTCTACTGATTGTATTAAGATTATAATGAAATTTATACTAATCCCTTTAGATTCGCAATATTGATTATCTTAAATCTATCACTATCATTGTAATAAAGATAGATAATCTGTGGAACTATTACTGGTTGCAATAACTGGATAGTCTGGTATACTAGAGAGATACTAGGGGAATCTGAGGGTACCTAGTCATAATAGAGAAATTACTACCAGGGGAAACCTCAAGGTACCTAGTTGTTATAATGGAGATAGAGGTATTTCTTCAGAGAGATAGAGAGATGTTGCTAGAGGGGTTACTCTGGGGTTGCCTGTTGATCACTATTGATGGCTAATAGATCAAGATATTTCCTACCCTTCTGCCTCCCTTCCCCTTCCCTGGTCTTAGTCAGCCACCTTCTAAGTAACCCAGTGGAACTATGAGATTTCAGAGGAATATTATTTACTCTTCTTTTCTCAAGTAAAGGGGTTTATTGGGAACAACAGGATGGGGATTGAGGTGAAAGGGATAGGGGTGTCCCTAATCTATAAGGAAAATTAGGAGGATTATGGAGAATGTCAGTCCTATCACAACTATGACTCAGAGACAGTTAGAGAGATAGAGGACAACTGTTAAATTTTCTTTCTTCTTTCAGTTAAACAAAACCACCAACAAAAGTTAATTTCTTCTCAGATTATTTCCAGAAGCCCCACAAAGGTCCTTCAGCCTGGGACAGAAGCTAACAGGAATCAGTTCTCAGCTTCTTCCCCCTTCAGCCAGAAGCCAAGGAAGTCTCTCTCTCCAAAACCAAAAGAAATAGTTCAAAGCCAAAAATCCCAGCCTCTTCTCCACCGCTCTGTTAGAGAAAAACCCCAGAGAAGAAGTTTTTCAGTTCATCTCCTCTGGCCAGGCTCCAACTGCCTTTCTATACATTCTATTTTGGTATCTTCACCTTGATTGACAAATCAGGTCCCAGCTTTGTTTTGCAAGCATGTTTGAAATTCTCTTTTCCTTCATGCCTCTTCCACATCACTAAAATCCAATCAATTCAGGTATAAGGGGGTAGGGGTCTTCTTGACAGGATGAAATCACCACATCTTTCTACTCATCTTCTTGTACTCCTATAGAAAGGCAGAAGGAAAAAGGAAAAAAAAGACCTAAGAAAGTATGTTGATTTACATATAGAAATATATTATTATATATTATATTATTAATTATATATTTTAGAAATATGCATCCAGAAAGGGTGACTTCCTTTCCAAGAGAGTTTACCTTCCCTAGAGACCAAAATGACATTTTTATTTTAGCCCAGCTTTGGTCATTGGCTTTTGTTCTCTGAGAAAGATGCCAGTGTCACTTCGTCTCTGGAATGCCATATGGATAATCAATATTTCTACCCCAGGCTCTTTAAAACAAAAGAAAACTACTCTGATCAATCCCTTACAGATTTTAGAGATCTTCTAATCTGATTCCTTCATCATATGCACCAGCATTGGCAAAGGTTTTCAAGTTGCAGTGCCCAGAGGGCAAATTCAAACTGTCTCTGAGCTTCCCACCCCTATTACCCTGATAGAGCAGGAGGTAGTACTTGCTTTGGATGGCCAGACAATGCAAAAAATGTCCTCAGGCACTGGGAAGAGGGGGATTGGAGTAGCTCCCTGACTGCCAGGTGGGAATGTGTGCCAATACTTCACCAATGCTGATATACCCAAAGAAATCAAGGTCCAAAGAAGTAAAGTGACCCAGAAAATTATTGGTAGATCTGAGCAAGGATGGAGATGGGAATAGTAGCATGTGCCAATTGGATTGTTGTAAGTAACAGTTATTCCAATTTTGCCTCTCTTGCAGCTAACTTCTTAACCTTCTTCCTCCAACTTTCCCCCAAAAAGGAAAAGAAAAGGCCAATATAGAAAAGCCATTTTTCCAATTTCTTCAGAGCCTTTTGTTCTTGAGCAATTATTATCAAACTATAGTAAGCCTGGTAAAAAATAGAAAATTTTAGATGGGCATTGAATGAGGACATGCTGCTTGCATCCATAGGATAGAGGAGAATTATCTTCAATATGAACTCCATGTGAAGCTTTAAAAAATCCCTAACCTTTTGTTTCCTGACATTGTTGGCTTGCCTGTGGGCATATACTAGGACTATTGGAAATCTTGATGGATGAATACAATGGCTGAGGATGTCAAGTAGGGGATGTAATTTTACTGCTATGGATGCCACTTCACTGTTGCTAGGTTACATGGGAGTCATGAAAGGTACCCTTAACAGCTGAACACTTTCAACAGGCTGTGTGAGTGGGTGACCAGGAAGACCAGGGGGAAAGAGGGAGTAGGAAATGGGTTCAAGAAAATGGGGAAAAGATAAAGAAATATAACTGATTTGGAGGTGAGCAAGTAGATCTCAATCCTCAGGCCAGGAGATGGAAAGAGTAGAACAAAATGATTCATAGGACTAAGAGCAAGAGGAGCCTTAATGCTCATCTAGTTCAATTTCCTCATTTTACAAGTGAGGAAAGCATGACAAGTATGAAGGTATAGAACAAAAGATGTGATTATCTAGAAATAGCAATGGTAGAGTGTTCTTATACTCGAGGGGCACACCACAATAGGCTAATGAGTAGTGATACCTCCACTTTGCCATCACACTTTAGAGGTTTAGAGAGCTGTATGGAATTTCAAAGGCCACCTAATTCAACTCTTTTGTTTTACAGATGAGAAAACTGAGACTTGGGGAGGTTAAATGACTTGACATGCTGCTAGCCTCATCCTTTCAAAATTGATTATGTCATCAAGAGTTGCGTAAAAAAAAATTCTCTCCTGCCCCAATATATGGATAAAGTTCAGCTTTGCTTCTCAAAAATTAACTCTTAGAAAGATTTCCCATATTATCAAGGGTAGGAAAGGATAGGGTGGAGAAAAGAATCAGTAATCAGATTTATGATTAAGTTAATGTAGACTTCTTTAATAAACATTAAAATATTCCCTTAGATAGGCTAGTTTCAAATTCAGATTTTGAATTACTTAGGAATTTTTATTATGATTTGTATATTATTATTAAAACAACAGATTTTTAACAATAGATAAAGCTAGTGGCAATAGCATCAGAAAAAGAATTACAAGTGTGTGAGCTTTCAGTCAGGAATGTCACTGAATTATAGCCCAAAATGTTTCACTGTCAGCAAACCAGATTTAGCTGAGCCATTATAATAACATGGGGCTTAGATGCCATCCATCCCTTCAAATGTTCATGGTGGAAAAGATTTTCCCCCAAGCTTAATTTTTGAATTGTTTGTTTGAAAATGTTCCTCTCATAGAAAAGAAACAATTGTGTGATTTGATTCAAAAGTTCCTATATTTATTATCCACATATTTCATCCACTCTCACCTGACAGGGTGTCAGGCTTCTGTAATCAATGACTGTCTTGGGCTTTGTCAACTAAAGTATTTACTTGGAGCTTTAAATAAAGAAACAAGAGAACCTTTGTATATTATTACACTTTAGGGTACATATAGCTTATTGTTTTCTACATAATCCTTTTGGGTGGAAGAAGCATTTAAATATGTCATAGATTGGCTTTTAATGAGAAAAATAAAAATATATCAGACAAGTATGTTGATGAATATCCCACAAAAAATTTTATGGGAAATATTTCACAGTCTCATTTCAATTTGCTTATTGTTCCCATTATGCAATGATATTTCAGAGCAAATTATAATGACCATCAAAAATATTTATGAAGTACCTTTACATATGGCTCTACACTGGAGCCTAATCTGAGTCATATTATCATAAATAATAATAATAATAAAGTACCAAGTTTTTCTGCAAAGTTAAAATTCACAGAAAATTTATTTGAGAACTTGGCAACATGCTTTCAGATGAATCAAACATATAAGGTATTCCCCTTGGAATTATGCTAAATCTCATACAGTCGACTACTTCAAAAATTACCATGGAACAGAGACAGGACAAATCCAAAATGGAGTAATTGAATTAAAACCAGTCACTCATTTAGACAATAAAACTCTAAGGCTATTGATAGTATGGAAATTTGGAAAAAGACTGAAAAAGTAGGAAAGGAAGGAAAATTATTTTTGAATTGTAAAATTTTAGGTGGCAACAAGACATCTCATAATAAAAATATTCATAGCAGCTGACATGTTTGTGATGCTTTAAGGTTTGAAAAACCCTAAATGAAATGTAGTACTTGGGATCTGACATTCATTTGTAGGAAACTGAAGCATTACAAGCAGGATGTATTTCACAAGTAATTTTAATTCTAGGTCCAAGATCAGCCCTTAGTAAACACCCATTTAGTGACTGGAGTAAGACAGGAACAGTCATAAAGAGATAATCCAGGGGCAGCAAGGTGGCTCAGTGGATGGAGAGCCAGGCCTAGAGATGGGAGATCCTGGGCTCAAATCTGGCCCCAGACACTTCCTAGTTATGTGAACCTGGGATAGTCACTCAACTCCCAATGCCTAGCCCTTACCACTCTTCTGCCTTGGAACCAATATATAATATTGATTCTAAGATGGGAGGTAATTTTTTTTAAACAAAAGGATAAAACTGAAGAAAATTAGGAGAATAGGGTCCCTGAATACATGTTAAAGAAGAAAAAGAGGAAGGGAATGTAATAGTTCTACAATCTCTTTGTTGTCCACAATAATATTCTTATTCCTTGTAAAGAAGAGATCTTTAACTTCCATTGATCTTGCTCTTGGTGGCAAAACAGTTTTTAAAAACTTTCATCAATTAAAACTTCATTTCATATCAACAGCATGGAAATAGGTTCTGATCAAGGACACATGTAATACCCAGTGGAATTGTGCGTCGGCTATGGGAAGGGAGGGGGGAAGGGAGGGAGGAATAGAATATCATTTTTGTAACCAAGGAATAATGTTGAAATTGACCAAATAAAATTAAAAAAAATTAAAAGGAAAAAAAAACAAAACCAAAAAAAACCTTCATCTCACATTGTTTTTTAGCTTTGCTGACACTATTCTTTTAAGATCTTGGGAGTCTTTTGCATTTATTTTCAGTTGTTCATTCTCATTTCTTTCCCCTGTAGATATTTTAAAATTTGAGTTTTTCTTCTTTTAATGATCTTTTAACATCAAAACCCCAATCATATCTCCATTGACTATGTGATCAATCATATGCTTTTCTTCTGTGTTTCTGCTCCCACAGTTCTTTCTCTCGATGTGGATAGCATTCTTTCTTATAAGTTCCTCTGGATTGTCCTGGGTCATTGCATTGCTGCTAGTAGAAAAGTCTATTACATTTGATTGTGCCATAATGTATCAGTTTCTGTGTACATTGTTCTCCTGGTTCTGCTCTTTTCACTCTGCATCAGTTCCTGGAGGTCTTTCCAGTTCACATGGAATTCCTTCAGTTCATTATTCCTTTGGGCACAATAGTATTCCATCACCAACAGATTCCACAATTTGTTCAGCCATTCCCCAATTGGAGGGCATACCCTCATTTTCCAATGTTTTGCCACTACAAAGAGTGTAGCTATAAATATTTGTACAATTCTTTCCCCTTATTATCTCCCTGAGGTACAAACCCAGCAGTAGTATGGCTGGGTCAAAGATCAGGCAATCTTTTAAAGTTCTTTGCTCATAATTCCAAATTGCCCTCAAGAATGATTGAATTAATTCACAACTCCACCAATATAGAGTAATCTTTTAAAACCCAAACCCCAAATCTTGAACCCATATAAACAAGTGATAAATCATGTTTTCCTTTTGTGTTTCTATTTCCACCGTTCTTTCTCTCGATGCAGATAGCATTCTTTCTCATAAGTCCCTTGGGATTGTCCTGGATCATTGCTTTGCTACTAATAGTAAAGTCCATTAAATTGGTTTGTTCCACAGTGTTTCAATTTCTGTGTACCATGTTCTCCTGGTTCTGTTCATTTCATTCTGTATCAGTTCATGGAGGTCTTTCCAGTTCATAGAGAAATCAAACAATTCATCATTTCTTATAGCACAATAGTATTTCATCACCATCATATACCACAATTTGTTGATCCATTCCCCCATCAAGAGACATGCTCTCATTTTCCAGTAAAATGTGAGCATTTCAATTCATTTTCGGTGCAACCTTTTCAGCCAATTTTTTGGTCAGTTCACCTTTCTTATATTTTAGAATATATTGAGACTGCCACCAGAATTTCTTTCTTCAATCTTTCTTGAATTAACTTCCTCTATAGCATTTCGGGACATGGGATTTTCTCTATTGTATTTCTGAATTCTCAACTTTCTCTACACATTGTAATCTATGCTCTAGCCATCCTACCTTGATCTTCCTAGTTGGGACCTTGGACTCTGCTCTTGAAATTCCCTGGGCATTAGGTGAGCTTTTGTCTTATCTTACCTGGAACCAGGCCTGATGGCTGTTTTATAGCATTTCTAAATCATTTTGTTCCTCACCTCCTTTTAGCTCCTTTTTAATGTGTTCTCTTATCTTGTTGGAATATTAGTTCCTTCTTGAGGGCAGGGACTATCTTGCTTGTATATATTTTTATTTCTAGCACTTAAGCATAGACCCCTGGACATAGACAAAGTATTTATGAGGGCTTATTCTATGTATCTATGTATCCATCTATGTATCTATTTATATATCCATGTATGTATATGAGTATTGTGAAGATTGGATTTGGCTATCCCCTGATTGTAACAATGAAGATACTGTGAATTTTAGATTTACTCCACATTGCTTACTCTAACAAAAGAGGAATGTCTTCACCCCTACTTAAGGATTAAGTATTGAGGAGGATGGCCTATGACAGACATGTGCTAGCAAATGACAAATCAGGAACAACTGAAAGACCACTGGGCTGTCCTAAGTCAAGCTTAAGCTACCATTGGTACATGTGAGATGCAGGAAAGTGATGTAAAAACAATCTATATTTTTCACGTCACTTCCTCTCTCTGACCTCTTTCTGTGGAGAGGTTACTCTGGCAGCAGCTTGCTGAGCTTTTTGGCATCTTGGCGTGGTGGAAGCTATTGTCTGGGTTTGGCAGTTAGTTTTCCTTGATACTATACTGGGAGAAGCTTAGTAGCCTAGTTCATGTGAGACATCTTCACTGAGCTCTCTTGGAGTTTAGGCTGATGCTTTTCTCCTTTATCTTCCAAACACTATCCTCTTGGAAAAGCCTCTAATCTTCTTCAAAGACCTTGTGGCGGAGGTCTTGAACTCCCCCTGGCAATGGCCAGGTGGGAGAAATCTTATACCCTCTCTCTCTCTCTTCTTCTTAATTCCTTTCCTCTATATTAATTAAAATCACCATAAATTTCCAACTGACTTGGGTATTTTATTTGGGATTTTCTCTGGCGACCAAATTAATTTAGATTAAGTCATAACCCTAAAATTACCCTTATAGTCCTTAGGTCTTCCTTTATTGTGAAGATTAAATTGTAATCTCCTGTCTATTTTTAGATTTTAACCCCCAAAGTGTTAACTCAGTATTTAAAGTAGATCTACCCATTTTAACTACAAAAAGGTGTTAACTAAACTACAAAAAGTGTTAACTAACCAAAAAAGGTGCTAACTAATCACAAAAGGTGTTAACTAACTAAAAAAGGTGTGAACACTCATTTCACACATTAAGTGGGCAGTCCTGGGGAGGAGTGTCTGCTCTGATTGGTAGATGTAAAAATTTAGGGGAGGTGACACAAGAGAAAAAGGTCTTTAAATAGAGGAAGCAGAGGCACACAGAGATGGATATAGATGCATTCAGGCACTTGGAGTTGGAATCTATGGATTGATAGAGATCAGTCACTTGAAGCTGGACTGAAGATAGACTCAGTCACTTGGGCTTAGATCAAAGGATCAGTCACTCAGAGCTGGACTGGAGATCAATGACTTGGGCTTGGAGTGAAGAAGAGTCACTCAGAGGAGAGACTGGAAGAAGAGTCACTCAGAGGAGAGAATAGAAGACAGACACTTGAGGAGAGACTGGAAGACAGACACTCAGACTTGGAGTGAAGACACTTGACTGTGGAACTGGACCCCTGGAGGAGCTTAGGTAGGAGACCTCAGACTGCTTTCCTTTTAAATGGTCACCATGGTGAGTGAAAGGCTGACTTAATTTCCTTGCTCTTTCTGGAGGTGTGAACCTCTAAGAAAGGCCCATCATCTTGAGACTCCTTTTCCTTGATTAGGGCCTTAGAATTTCTACCTGGCTCAGAGGAAGCTGGAGTTTTCTCTCTCTCCCCTTTTCTCCCTTCCTTAATATCTTCTCTCTATTGTAAAAATAAACTACCATAAATTTCATTTACTTGAGTAATTCATTTTGGGATTTAGAAATTAAATCCTTGGTGACCACAAATTTATATATTCAGTACAACATATAAATTTAATAGTATCTATGTGTCTCACAGTGTATAGATGTATCTATTTATGTGTCTATGTATCTATCTAATCAATATACCTATGTATCTATCATTTATCTGTCTGCCTAGCTACCTATGTACCCACCTGATTACCTAGCTAAGCTTTCTGTTAACATGATATAGCAATCTAATTGATCTATCTTTATCTATTTGAAATGTACTTTCTTAAAGTCAAAGTATCATTTCTTTCTTATCTTTTATGAATGTTACTATAATATAGTCACTGCCATAATTTAAAGTTTCAGCATGCTCATAAAAGACAAGAGAACTGGTCTTAGGCTTTGACTAGGGGTGAGGTGGAGATTGGGGTGTTACAGGGGTATAACATCTCTGGTGATCTTAGTGAAGTACATTTCAATAGACTTGGTGAAATCTTTTAGATTAGGATTCAAGAAAGAAGATGGTAAAAGAAATTGGAACAGTTGATGAAGACCATTGGAAGACTGTGGTCATTAAATGTAAAAGAAGGAGTTTGAATCTTAAAAACTATGCAGACTGTATTTTAGAAAGATTTTATTTAGTTATTCCTTTATTGTAACAATGGAGATACTTGGTCTAACAAGAATCAGAAATGTCTTGGGAACTTTACATTACTCCACCCATACTTGGGCATACTTTGGGGGAAGATAAAGTTGTGAACTCCTGATTGAACAATGAAGGTACTTGGCTCAGGCCTTATAGTGAAGCTAAAGCCTTAAGCAGGGTCTATTTTTAGATCTAATATAAAAAGGTGTTAAGTACCTGTAAAGGTTGGATTAATCACAAAAAGGTCAAGTGGCTCACAAAAGGTGAGCTTAACAAGGAAGTGTGAAGTACCTCAGAAGATATAATCTAACCAGAGAAGGTGAGAACTAAAGAGTGGTGAGAACTAAGAATGGACAGTCCTAGAAAAAAGCATCTACTGTGATCAGTACATTTCAAAATTTAGGGGAGGTGACATAAGAGAAAATTTTCTTAAAAAGGAGGGGTAAAAAGGCAGTTCAGACAATTTAGTAGGGAGCAGAGATTCTGAACTGAGTTCAGTAGATTGAGTTCAGTGGAGGACTGGAACCCAGCTTGGAGATGGTCTCCTGGTGAGTGATAAGACTGACTTCCTTACCCTTAGGCTCAGGGAGACCCCTTTGGCCAAGGCCTTTAACTACTGCCTGGCTCAGCCTGAGCCAGAGCAGTTTAAATTAAGTTTCTCTCTCTTTTTCTCTCTCTCCTTTCCTTAATTCCTTCTCTCTATACTAATTAAAATCTCTATAATTTCCAGACTGACTTGGGAATTTTATTTGGCAACCATTTAAATCTAGATTTCAAGTCACAACACTAAAATTATCTTTACAAGAGGAAAGGGTTATGTAGTGATATAAGTACTGTTGCTGAGTTCTAAATTTAGGATGCCCCATGTTTAGGCTATGTAAAATACAAATTTTGAACAAGTCATAAATATTGTATTAACAAAGAAAGAAGAATTGAGAGATCTGCAGCAAAGATTGGTATTGTTTTAATTATTATTTTCCTTAACCATATGGTGACTGTTGCCTCTAAACTTTCACATATTGAAGATTTGGGCTTTAGCAATGATGTATCACTTGGAAGGTGGCCTCCTTTCCACGTTATCTTTTTTAGTTGCTTTGTGTGACTAAAGTATGATGTTGTAGCCTATGGGCCTGGATTGAAACATTTGGTTAGAGCTACACATGACAATAAGTGAAAAACTATGTTAGAATACTAAGGAGAATGGGGTTATAAGCCAAAAGAAATTTCCCCCTTCCTTCACTTCAGCATGAATTAAATAGGTATTAGCGTGAATTTTCTACATTCTGAGTAGGGTCAGATAATTTTAGGGTTGTGACTTTAAATATAGATTTAAATGGTCACCAAATAAAATACCCAAGTGAGTCTGGAAATTTATGGTAGTTTAATTAATATAGAGGGAAGGAATTTAAGGTGAAGGAGGAAAGAGGATATAGGATTTCTCCTACCTGGCCTATGCCAGGGGGAGTTTTAAACTCCCCACCTCTAGGTCTCTGAAGAAGATTAGAGGCTTCTGAGAGGAAAAAGTTGGAAAGTAAAGGAGGAAAATTTATCCAGAAACTCACCACCAAACTGGACGATAGCTTGTAGCCACGTTAAGATGAGGAAAGGCTCAGCATGTAGCTCTCAGCTAACTCTCCACCACCAATCAGGAAAAGAGAGAGAGAGAGTGTCTTTGAGGGATGAAAAATATTAAACATATGGACCTTTCATTCTTGTGTCTCCTACTCTAAATTTTCACATCTACCAATTACATTAAAGGCTTTTTCTACAGGACTGCCCATACTTTTAGTTCTCACCTTCTTTGATTTGATTATATCTTTAGAGTTACTTAACATTTCTTTGTTAAGTTAACCTTTTGTGAGTTACTTGACCTTTTTGTGATTAATTTAACCTTTATAGTTACTTAATACCTTTTTGTATTAGATCTAAAAAAGACTTAGCTTAAAGTTCTAGCTTCACTATAAGATGAGAACTAAGTACCTTCATTGTTCAATCAGGAGAAATACAACTTTATCTTCCCCTAAAGTAGTTTTTAACATTCACAATTCCCCCTGATGATCATTGGGAGACTAGTCTCCCCATTGATCACTTAACATAATCATCTTGTAGTCCTAAAGAACTTCCAACTCCAGATATATACAATATTCAGTTTCTAAGAGGAAATTCCAATAGTTAGGGAGGAATAGAAAAGAGAGAAAGCAAAAACAATATTTTGCTATGTGCATTGACAAAAAGCCAAATTAGGGGCAGTCCCCTTTGGCATAAAAGTATACATTTATAATAAATGTTCAATCAAACTTCAGTTCAATCAACCCCATCCAGAGTTCATTCTTGATCTTCTTGATGTAGTGTAGGTTTTCTGGCCTCTTTCTGCAACAGTTCATTCTCTGGATTTAGAAGTTATCAAGCTTCTTCCTTGAAGATCATTCTCATACAAAAATTTCAAAATCTTGGATTTTTATTGAAATACAATCCCCCCTCCTGACGTGGGTATTAGAAAACATCCAGTTCAGCTCAGGATGCATGGTTGAGCCATGGGGTTGTATGAGTCAATTATTAAAAGAAGAGAAAGACAAAACCAAAAACATAAAGAAAAAAAATGGAAGAAAGTTAAACTTTTGGGAAAAAGAAAAAAATCAAAATAGAATCAAAATATACCAAAATCTATGTATATAAATTGTTGAGTAAGCAAGAATAATTTTATAATAGCACCTTGAGCAGATCCAACTTAAAATAGTTTCTATCCCACAAGTCTGTAGGACAGAATGCAGTAATATTCCACTTACCAATTTGTAGCCAAGACTACAGGAAGTTGCCATACTATAAGAAGAAAAGGAACTAGAATTTTTTTTTTAATATATTTTATTTGATCATTTCCAAGCATTATTCGTTAAAGACATAGATCATTTTCTTTTCCTCCCCCCCACCCCCCATAGCCGACGCGTAAGTCCACTGGGCATTAGATGTTTTCTTGATTTGAACCCATTGCTTTGTTGATAGTATTTGCATTAGAGTGTTCATTTAGAGTCTATCCTCTGTCATGTCCCCTCAACCTCTGTATTCAGGCAGTTGCTTTTTCTCGGTGTTTCCACTCCCATAGTTTATCCTTTGCTTATGAATGGTGTTTTTTTCTCCTGGATCCCTGCAAGTTGTTCAGGGACATTACACCGCCACTAATGGAGAAGTCCATTACGTTCGATTATACCACAGTGTATTAGTCTCTGTGTACAATGTTCTCCTGGTTCTGCTCCTCTCGCTCTGCATCACTTCCTGGAGGTTGTTCCAGTCTCCATGGAACTTCTCCACTTTATTATTCCTTTTAGCACAATAGTACTCCATCACCAACATATACCACAGTTTGTTCAGCGATTCCCCAATTGATGGGCATCCCCTCGTTTTCCAGTTTTGGGCCACCACAAAGAGCGCAGCTATGAATATTTTTGTACAAGTCTTTGTGTCCATTATCTCTTTGGGGTACAGACCCAGCAGTGCTATGGCTGGGTCAAAGGGTAGATATTCTTTTGTCGCCCTTTGGGCATAGTTCCAAATTGCCCTCCAGAATGGTTGGATCAGTTCAAAACTCCACCAGCAATGAATTAATGTCCCTACTTTGCTGCATCCCCTCCAGCATTCATTACTTTCCATAGCTGTCATGTTAGCCAATCTGCTAGGTGTGAGATGATACCTCAGAGTTGTTTTGATTTGCATCTCTCTGATTATAAGAGATGTAGAACACTTCTTCATGTGCTAATTAATAGTTTTGATTTCTTTGGCTGAGAACTGCCTGTTCATGTCCCTTGCCCATTTATCAATTGGAGAATGGCTTGATTTTTTTGTACAATTGATTTAGCTCATTATAAATATGAGTAATTAAACCTTTGTCAGAGGTTTCTATGAAGATTTTTTCCCAATTTGTTGTTTCCCTTCTGATTTTAGTTATATTGGTTTTGTTTGTACAAAAGCTTTTTAGTTTGATGTAGTCAAAATTATTTATTTTACATTTTGTGATTCTTTCTATGTCTTGCTTGGTTTTAAAGCCTTTCCCCTCCCAAAGGTCTGACATGTATACTATTCTGTGTTTACCCAATTTACTTATGGTTTCCTTCTTTATGTTTAATTCACTCACCCATTTTGAATTTATCTTGGTGTAGGGTATGAGGTGTTGATCTATTCCTAGTCTCTCCCACACTGTCTTCCAATTTTCCCAGCAGTTTTTATCGAATAGTGGATTTTTGTCCCAAAAGCTGGGATCTTTGGTTGGGTTTATCGTATACTGTCTTGCTGAGGTCGCTTTCCCCCAGTCTATTCCACTGATCTTCCTTTCTGTTTCTTAGCCAGTACCAAATTGTTTTGATGACTGCTGCTTTGTAATATAGTTTTAGGTCAGGGACTGCAAGGCCCCCATCATATGTGTTTTTTTTCATTATTTCCCTGGATATCCTTGATCTTTTGTTCTTCCAAATGAACTTTGTTATGGTTTTTTCTAAATCAGTGAAGAAGTATTTTGGTAGTTCAATGGGTATGGCACTAAATAGATAAATAAGTTTGGGTAGGATGGTCATTTTTATTATATTGGCTCGTCCTATCCATGAGCAGTTAATGTTTTTCCATTTGGAACTAGAATTTTATTTTGATAGAGAAGTATCACTCCCTGGTCTTATTTTTTTGTCATTCTCAGGGATATGGGGAGCCAGGATGATAGTCACACTTTGCTCCTTGTCTTAGTACTTCACAAAGAATATAGATACAAGGAAGTCCTATGACTTGTCAACATGGAAATATAGAAACCCCCAGTTTACTTAGTTTAAGGGCATAAACCCCAGGTTTTGACCTTGTCACAGGAGAGGTTTCCTCCTGAGGGAAGGTCCCACTTCACCAGACAATAGACATCCACTTCAGGTGGGCGGCAGATCCCATCTGAAGCCAAGTAGCTTTTGTCTCCAGAAGCCTTTCCCAGTATATCACACCCTCCTTACTGAGGATCGAACTCAGGACCTTCAGCTTATGAGACTGATGTGCTACCACTGCACCAAAGCTGAAGTAGATGTCTATTTGTCTGGTGAAGTGGGACCTTCCCTCAGGGGGAAACATCTCCTGTGACAAGGTCAAAACCTGGGGTTTATGCCCTTAAACTAAGTAAACTGGGGATTTCTATATTTCCATGTTAACAGACTTAACATATGTCAAGCATCGCAACCTTGAGTTTCACATTAGTTTCCCTGTGTGTTCTTTTTGGCATTATTCAGGTTATGTCTGTGCTCCTTGTTTTTATCCCATTTCCTAGAATCAGACACACACATTAATCACATTCCCATAACATTTATCAATAAATGGCAGGTTCCCATAGTCTAAAGCTCTCTGTGTATGTATTAATATTATAGCAAATATTTATATATCTATATATATACATATATATACTTAAACTTATTGTAGAAAAAAACTAACATTGATTTATGTACCTTAAATATAAGAAATGGGAAAAAAGAAAAAATCTAATATTTCTAATAAAAATTTTTAAAAAGCAATAATAAAATAAGGAGGAAAATCAGGAATTCAATGTGTTCCTGAAAACAGTATCCACTTGTCTATGGATTATTATCTCCAATGCATGTGATAGGATGCAGTCAATCAGTCTCAACAGAAGATTCTCTCTTCACATGTGAGCAATGAATCCAAGAGTCCTTTTCTCCAGTCTTTATATATGTTGGAGTAGTTAACAATATTTGGAATGACCCTTCCCAGGAAGGCTGAGTTGCTCCAGTATGCTGGAAATTCTTAATATACACCTTATCTCCTGGGTTCATGTCATGAAGTGAAAAGTTTAGTGGTCCAGCGTGTACTGCAGCTCCGGATTCATGGAATTCATGCAGTTTGTGCTGTAATTCCTGTATATAGGAAGCAATAGTAGTATCTCCCCCTAATAGTGATGTATATGCAGGGGAGAAAGGTTTAGCCTGTATAGGTGGATGTCCAAAAAGCATCTCAAATGGTGAGATGTGTAGGTCTCTTCTAGGCCTGCTTCTAAGATAAAATAGGGCCAGAGGAAGAATTTCAGGCCATTTTTTTTAAAAATATATTTTATTTGATCATTTCCAAGCATTATTCGTTAAAGACATAGATCATTTTCTTTTCCTCCCCCCCACCCCCCATAGCCGACGCGTAAGTCCACTGGGCATTAGATGTTTTCTTGATTTGAACCCATTGCTTTGTTGATAGTATTTGCATTAGAGTGTTCATTTAAAGTCTATCCTCTGTCATGTCCCCTCAACCTCTGTATTCAGGCAGTTGCTTTTTCTCGGTGTTTCCACTCCCATAGTTTATCCTTTGCTTATGAATGGTGTTTTTTTTCTCCTGGATCCCTGAAAGTTGTTCAGGGACATTACACCGCCCCTAATGGAGAAGTCCATTACGTTCGATTATACCACAGTGTATTAGTCTCTGTGTACAATGTTCTCCTGGTTCTGCTCCTCTCGCTCTGCATCACTTCCTGGAGGTTGTTCCAGTCTCCATGGAACTTCTCCACTTTATTATTCCTTTGAGCACAATAGTATTCCATCACCAACATATACCACAGTTTGTTCAGCCATTCCCCAATTGATGGGCATCCCCTCGTTTTCCAGTTTTGGCAGGCCATTTTTTTTTTAAAACCCTTACCTTCCGTCTTGGAGTCAATACTGTGTATTGGCTCCAAGGCAGAAGAGTGGTAAGGGCTAGGCAATGGGGGTCAAGTGACTTGCCCAGGGTCACACAGCTGGGAAGTGTCTGAGGCCAGATTTGAACCTAGGACCTCCCATCTCTAGGCCTGGCTCTCAATCCACTGAGCTACCCAGCTGCCCCCCCAGGCCATTTTAAATGTGTCTCAGTTCATAATTTGCCAATCATAGTTTTAAGTTCTTTGTTCATTCTTTCAACTTGGCCTGAGCTCTGGGGATGATATGGAACATGGAATTTGGGAGTTATCCCCAAGCAAGAATATATCTGATTTAGGACAGAATCAGGAAAATGACTTCCTCTATTTGAATCAATATGTGCTGGCAGGCCAAAGTAAGGACTAATTTCTTTTAAAAGCAAGCCACTATGGCTCATGTCGCAGGAAATGCTTCCAGCCATCTCATCAGTTGATCCACTATGACTAGACAAAATTTTTAGTGTCCTGCCTTTGGCATTGTTATGAAATCTATCTGTAGATGTTCAAAAGGTGTGTAAACCAGAGGATGCCCACCAAAGGCTTTGCCAGGAAAGGCATGCTGATTAAATGCTTGGCAGGCAGAGCAGGCTGTACACACTTTAGAGGCTATAATAGTTATATCAGGGGCTATCCATACTCTCTTAACAGAGTCCACGATGTCCTGGGTGCCAAAGTGACCATTTTTATGAATAGATTGGCAAATTTGGTGATAGAAACTTCTGGGGAACAGGGGTTTTTCCTTCAGATGACACCCATACTCCATTAATCTGTTTTGCTTTGAATTTTTGCTTCCATTTTTCCATTTCCTTTTCATTATAGGAAAGTGATAAATTTAAGTCATCAGTAGTTGTTAATGTTAAAATTAATTCAGGCCCTTCTATGGCTGCTAGCTTTGCAGCAACATCTGCTTGATCATTTCCCCTAGAGACAAGGTCAGTGCCATCTGTATGGGCAGAGCAATGAACTACAGCTAGGGCTTCAGGCAGCTGGAGAGCAGAAAGAAGTTCATTAATAATTTCTACATTAGCTATAGATTTTCCAGGTTAAAAATCCTCTCTGGAGCCATAGCATCCCGACTGAGTGACAAATGCCAAAAGCATATCTAGAATCTGTATAATTGTTGCCTTTTTATCCTTGGTAATTATACAGGCATGTTTCAGAGCTATGAGTTCTGCCCATTGAGAGCTAATATTAGAGGGTAGTGAAGCTGACCACTCAGTGGCAAATTCTGAGACTACAGCAGCTCCAGTGTAGCGTATGCCATCCCCATAAAAGAGGAACCATCAGTAAGTAATACCAGATCTGGATTGTCTAAGGGAGTGTTCAAGAGATCATCTTGAGGCTTTTCTGCCATGGACACTAGTGTTTCACAACTGTGTAATGGTTCTCCTGAAGATGATCAATCTGGAAGCAAGGTAGCAGGGTTAAGGATTCTACAGTGTTTCAAGGTAATGTTTTCACTATTTAACAAGGCTATTTCATACCTTGTAATTTGCTGATCCAAGAATGCCTGTGTTCTATGCCTTAGAAACAATGCTTCTACCTCATGTGGGCACATAATAGTTAATGGACATCCCAATACTAGATCGACAGTTTTTGACACTAGTAAGGCTGTAGCAGCTACTCCTTTAAGACATGGTGGTGCTCCTGATGGTACTAGGTCCAGTTGGACAGAATAATAAGCAATTGGGCACTGAGAAGTCCCCGAAGTCTGAGTTAAAACACCTGAAGCTACCCCTCTTCACTCATGTACATACAAAGTAAATGATTTGTTGTAATCTGGGATTCCTAGAGCAGGGGCAGACAGGATAGCCTATTTTAGATCTGATAGAACTGACAAGTATTGTGGCTCTAATTTGAGTGGTTCAGGGACCAAATCCCTTGTTAGTGCTATAAGGAGTTTAGTAATTTCCCCATAGCAAGAAATCCTGTTGCTTCTAAAATTGCTCTCAACTGTTTCTTAGTGGTAGGAGTGCTTAAATTTTGAATATTTTCAATTTGTTTGGGAGAAATAAAGTGGGCACCCACAGTCAGGATGAATCTCAAATATTCTACTTTAGGGAGGCACCACTGAACCTTATCCTTCGAGATCTTATGTCCTCTTTTGTGCAATTCCAAAAGAAGGTGTTTACTATCTTCCTGACATGCTTCTGCGTCTGTTGAAGCCAAAAGCAGATCATCTATGTATTTGATTAATTTTACTATTTTTAAATGTTATATTATCTGTGTCTTGGCTCAAAATTTGTGCAAATACACTCAGGCTTTCCACAAACATTTTTGCTTTTTGACTTGAAAATCTAAATAATTTGGTTGCCAGGGAAAATTCCCAAATAATAAAATACCCAAGTCAACTGGGAATTATGGTGATTTTTAATTAATATAAATGAAGGGATTAAGAAAAGGAAAGGAGAGAGAGAGAGAGAGAGAGAGAGAGAGAGAGAGAGAGAGAGAGAGAGAGAGAGAGAGAGAGTTAATTTAAACTGCTCTGGCTCAGGCTGAGCCAGGCAGTAGTTAAAGGCCTTGGCCAAAGTGGCCTCCCTGAGCCTAAGGGTAAGGGAGTCAGTCTTATCACTACCAGGAGACTGTCTCCAAGGATGCTCCAGTCCTCCACTGAACTCAATCTCCTGAACTGAGTTCTCAATCCTGTACTGAGTTTTAGCCTTTTTTTTAAAGAGAATTTTCTCTTATGCCACCTCCCCTAAATTTTTACTCCTACCAATCACAGTACATGCTTTTTTTCCCCAGGACCGCCCATTCTTTAGTTCTCACCACTCTTTAGTTCTCACCTTCTATGGTTAGATTATATCTTTTGAGGTAATTCACACTTCTTTGTTTAAGATCACCTTTTGTGAGTTACTTGACCTTTTTGTGATTAATTTAACCTTTACAGGTACTTAACACCTTTTTGTATTAGATCTAAAAATAGACTTAGCTTAAGGTTCTAGCTTCACTATAAGGTATGAGTTAAGTACCTTCATTGTTCAATCAGGAGTTTACAACTTTATCTTCCCCTAAAGTATGTCTAAGAATGGGTGGAGTAATGTAAAATTCACAGGACATTCCTATTCTTGTTAGACCAAGTATCTCCATTGTTACAATAAGGAAATAGCTAAAATCAAATCTTCTAAAGTACAGTCTGAGTAGTTTTTAAGATTCACAGGTGATAACTAAGTGCCTTGATTGTTTAAAAGTAGGGTGGAGTAGTTTTTAAAGTTCACAGTAGGTGATACAATGATCTACTTGCTGGATGCTTCCTTATTGGCTACAACCATGCCAATGTTTCTCCCATTCTCAAACAATCCTTAGTTGATCTCTCCAGTTCTATTAATTATCATCTTTTATCTCTCCTGTCTTGTCTGACTAAACTCCTTGAGATCATCTATAATAAGTGTTTCCATTCCCTCTCCTCTCACTTCTCTTTTCTTACTGGGCAACTATTAGCTACTAGTAGAAAACTTTGTGATCTTATAAGATCTCATCAGCCACCTAAGATGTGCAAGTAACTGTGCATGTTGCTGGGGAACATACAAAGAAAAATAAGACCTTAATAAATAAACCCAGTCCTCAAGAAGCTTATAGCCTTAATTTAGTAGATAAAACCTTTACATGAGCAACTCTTTTTTTTTAATTTTTTAAAACATTATTTTATTTGGTCATTTTCATACATTGTTCATTGGAAACAGATCATTTTCTTTTCCTCCCCCCAACCTCCCTCCACCCCTTCCATAACCAATGGGCGATTCTTCTGGGTATCACATGTGTCCTTGCTCTGAACCCATTTCCTTGTTGTTGGTATTTGTATTAGGGCGCTCATTTAGCATCTCTCCTTGATCATGTCCCCTCAACCTCTGTAGTCAAGCAGTTGCTTTTCCTTGGTGTTTTTGCTCCCTCAGTTTGTCCTCTGCTTGAGGATAGTTTTTTTTCTTTCTCATAGATCACTGAAGGTTGTTCAGGGACATTGTAAAGCCATTACTGGAGAAGTCCATTACGTTCTCTTGTACCACAATGTGTCAGTCTCTGTGTACAATGTTCTCCTGGTTCTGCTCCTCTCACTCTGCATCACTTCCTGGAGGTTGTTCCAGTCTCCATGGAATTCCTCCACTTTATTATTCCTTTTAGCACAATAGTATTCCATCACCAACATATACCACAGTTTGTTCAGCCATTCCCCAATTGAAGGGCATCCCCTCATTTTCCAATTTTTGGCTACCACAAAGAGTGCAACTTACATGAGCAACTGTTGAATAAAAATAAAACCTGAATATTCAGGAGATAGATGTGAGGAAACAAAAGTAGTTTGGCATTTAAGAGGTTATATTCTTTATATTTAAGTATAAGATAAACTAAATCTTCAAAGGATATTCACCATACAGTTAACTTGATTGTTTGAAATCTGAAATAGTGATTGGCTTCTCAGCCAAGGTCTTCTGTCTTAGAATTAGTACTGAGTATTGGTTCCAAGGTAGGAAAAATAAACTGAGGGCTAGGCAACTGAAGTTAAGTGACTTGCCCAGGTCACAAACTGGTAAGTGTCTGAAGGCATATTTGAACCCAGGGTTTCTCATCTCTAAGTCTGGCTCTCTATCCACTGAGGAACCCAGCTATCTCAGCCTTGATTTTTTTTTTTTTGGTAGGATGACAGTGAAGGGAGTTTTATTTCAATGTTTCACTGGATAACATTATAGATGTAGAGTTGGGAGAGGGCTCAGAAGACACCCAGTACAAGCCCTTTATTTTATAATTGACAAATCAGTTCCAGGGTGTTTAATCGACTTTTGTTATGATTGATGTTGTTTCCTTGTTTTCTGATGGAGTTTTCTTGACAAAGATATTAGACTGATTTGTCATTTTCTTCTCTAGCTCATTTTATAGATGAAGAAACTGAGGCAAACAGTGGTAAATGACTTACCTAGGGCCACACAGCTGGTAAGTGCCTGAGGCTGGATTTAAACCCAGGTCTTCTTGAACACAAGCCCAGCACTCTATCCACCTATGTCACCTAGTTGCTCCAATTGATTTGTCCAAGGCCAGACAGGGGTAAGCAAAAGCAGAATTTGAAGACTTCTGACCCTAGATCCAGTGGTCTTGTATCATATTGATTATACTCTCTTTTACAGGTGTAGATAAAGTCTGGGAGGGGTTCCAAAGCCTTACTTGCATAAAGTTATGTGGCTGATTAGCAGCAGAGCCTAGGACTTGAATTCCTTTAACTCCAATTTAAGGATTGTACTTGTTTCACACCCCCCCCCCCCACCAGTTCTGCCTGCATATAGTATTACAGTATGATTTGTGTGAATCAGTAGAAGGAACTGATAAGTTTTGCAGAAATCTTTATTTTCCATTTTTAATTATAACCTAGGGATAAAGGAACATATGCAGAGGCTGTTTATTTAGGCATAAAAGTGAAAAAGCACTTAGAAATAGATAGGCAACTATCATGTCCCTTTAAGGCTTTAAAACAAGTAATACTTTTTGTTAGGTAGTGGAGATGACTGCATGATTTGATTTTTTCCTATTTTTTCTTCAAAGAATTCAAGTGGTAATTAACCTCTTCAAAATCAGTCCACTCAGATTAAATCTAAAAATACTTCAAATAATGTCTCTGTGTATAAAATCTGGGACTATCTAACTATCCTCAAATCTCATGGTGATACCTGAATTCATGGTATCTTGTTCTTCTGCGTCCAAATCAATCCATAGCTCAGAAGCCTCCATTGAGTTGTTTATGTTTAATACTTAGCCAAAGGACAGTTCTTTCAAAGCCCAGGCAGCAGAAGAAATAGCTTCATAAGAAGAGAAATACTATGCCTTCCCCTTAATTCTAGGACACATTTTTGTATACATACAAATCCCATCTGTAAGATCGGTACATGTGTGATTAGGGACCATACATGGAGAGGGATATGGTCCCATGTGCTCAGAGCATTTTTATTCATTTATATGTAGGCAACCTGTATGACTAGGGTACACATGTGGAAGGACATATATGAAGGGAATATATTTGGTCAGAGTACTTGTGTGGAGGAGATCAACCCTGAGAACATATTTGGTACACATATAGACCATGTAAGGAATATATTTTATTAGGGCATATGTGTGGAAGAAGAACTCATTACTGAGTTTCTGTAAGACCACCTATGTTCATTGCTGATGTCCTTGTATTGCTCGCACTGGACCTGCTTCCCTCTGGTCTTGAAGGTCACCTTGACCAGATATATTATCTCTGTTGAATGGATAGTGTCTTCTTGGTATTACATCCTGTTAATCTAGCATGGTTGCTCCATCTCTTCAGATTACCATTGGTTGCAGATATAATTATAGATCCTTTTTTCTTTAGTTTCTGGCTGTTGTTGGTGTCTTCAGACAACATGATCTTTCTCATAGGAGGTTGAGTACGTTCTACCATCACTTAAAAAAAAATCCTTACCTTCCATCTTAGAATCAATATTATGTATTGGTTCCAAGGCAGAAAGGTGGTAAGGGCTAGGCAATTGGGGTTAAGTGATTTGCCCAGGGTCACACAACCAGGAAATATCTGAAGCCAGACTTGAACCCATGACCTCCTGTCTCTGGGCCTAGCTCTCAATCCACTGAACCATCCAGCTGCCCCAACTACCATCACTTTTTGACACTAAAGATCTGAGGCATTCCTAACTATGGTTCTTTTAGAAGAAGGCAGGATCCTATTGCATACATTCATTATATTGAAGGCAGGGATTGACAGGTAGTGGAACAGGGTGAGGGTGAGGTGAATCTTCCAAAAAAATAAAAAAGAAAGAAAACTTGTTCTGACTTTCTTCCTCCTCACCACATTTATTTTCCATTAAGAACTGTCTGTCTGTTTCTTTCAAAGTCTTGGTTAGAAGGGATTTTCATTTCCAAAAGGACTTTTTTTTTCCCACTCAGAGAAGCATTTTAGCATCAATCAACCAGCATTTTGTGGTGAAAATTTATTAGCTGAAACACAAAAAGAGAAAATGATGTCTCCAAACCATAAAAGAAATAGGTTTATTGAGAAAGGGCTGGTCTCACAATAAAGACGGACTCTGGTTAGCAACCAACTACAACTAGCCTTGAGAGGGGCCCCTAAAATAGCTAGTTGTACAGAGGTGATGTCAGTGGTATAGAGTCATCCAATTGACAGAAATTGTCTAGTGTGTTTTCATTCCACATTTTGATCCCTACAATGGCCAGTGATGCCAGTGACATAAGTGAGTCCTTTACCTCAGCCTTTAGCATGAATATTCTGTGTGCAGACATGATTCAGCAGAGGTTCGCATAAAGACAGGTTGTTCTGAACAGTTATAAGGCATTAGTCTGTAGATTGGGCCCAGGCCTATGGCCTATTGTAGGAAAAGCACAGAATTATAACAGAGTCTATGAGAAGGATGTAAAACTTAGCCTAGTATGAATAAGGTCAGAAGTTTAAATTGTGGTGGGGAGGCAATATCAAAACAGAGTAGTTATAAAACATTACAGAATTGGGGGTGGGGGTGGGATTTCTCATTCACAATTGAAATACTATATTCCAAGAACTTTGCTCAATGTTGAGTATGTGTATGTTAATGTTATATATGTTTGCATATATATGTGTTAATGCTCATATTTGTCAGACTGTCAAATTCAGAATAACAAAAATAAAATTATATTACAGAAGAGAAAGTGTATGTGGCTCCTTCATTAATTCCTGCCTGGGAATTTTATGCCCCTAAATTCTACATCCCTCATACTGGGGGCCACTGTACTACATAAATGTCATGGAACTGGTTGGGTCTGATTCCTTGAGTACATTTGACCTCAGGGAGCCAGGCAATTTGGAGGACAGAGGCCACAACTTCTTAGAGCCCCAAAGACTTTGGGACCTGTAATCATCTGGAGATCTACCCAACTTGAGTCAAGGACATCACTACTACCTGCCACCCACTGACTGGGAGCTGATCAAAGAATGAAATGGATAGGATATTTGTAAAGAACTCTTATTATTATTAACAATTGCACCAACTCCTGTGGACTCAATTATCTCTATGTTGCTTTTAATTTTGAAGTTTTTCAACTTTGACCAGTTTGTAGATTTTTGGAGATTTCATTTGAGCCTTACATATTCCTTCCAGCTATGCTTTCCCCTCATAAGGTATGTTTGTCACTGGCTACAATTTACCCTACTAAATAAACATTGTTACACAAAAATCCCTTACAGAAGGAAGAGCATGAAAATAAGCCGTGAACATTACACTATTAATACTTTAAAAACTCATCTAGTCTCCATAATTCTTTGGTTAATTGGTTAGAATATCTGACTTCCAAAATGTACCTTTTTGGAAGAGTTAATTTGTGCCATATTTTAAAAGTCCTATTCATGAAATGTCACTGAAAATAAAAACAGTTAAAATAAGTTATGCATTGCATTTAAAACTAGATTTGGGAGTACAGATTCTAGGAGGGAAAGTAGCTATCCATGACATCTAAAGCAGGGGGAGACAAGATACTTCAAACCCTACTATATCCGTTTCTTTAAAAGTTGAGGAAGTTGATAGAATTCACTTGCATTCTACTTTGAATGAGAGGAATTTAAGTAGAGATTATAATGGGGAAGAGGTTGTAGATCCCAAATTACTTATCTTTGAAGTGGGCTAATTTTTAGAATCAATATCAATGGAGACATGAAAATAACAATAAAGAACAAATAAACAAATCAGAATCATATTTGGTTTCTAACCACTGAAACAGTATTAGGTTCTGATCTGGAGAAGAAAAAATGAAGAGAGAGCAAATCAAATTTTATTAGACAAATATTTATTAAGCATCTACTATGTATAGTCGTAGTTGATCAAAAGAACAGCCTACAGATTGCTCTAATAGGTTATTAGATGTAAAATAAAATAAATATATTAAAATATTGTTTGGAAGACAAAGATAGAGAAAGATTTAAAGCCAGAGAGACACAGAGATATAGACACTAAGACAGGAACACAAAGAGGCACAAAGACTGAGACTAAAAGAGAATACAAATATTGCTGAAGGAAACTGAAGGAGGGAGAGATCACTATCAGATGTAAAAAAAGGAGAGAAAAATCAGGCCTTAGAATTAGAAAACCTGAGTTTGAGTCCTGACACTAGGTATAACACTACTCACGTCCTTTCATTTCTCTGAAATCTGTTTCCCCATATAAAATGAGGATAATAATAATTGCACTGCTTTACTCAGATTATTTTATGAGGAAAGCAATCTGTAAATCTTTAAGGACTATTGTCAGAAGCTAATGTCCTCCTCTCAAAAATTTTTAGTGTCAGGGAGCAAGCCAGGTGGCTCAGTGGATAGAGAGTAAGGCCTGGAGATGGGAAGTCCTGGGTTCAAAATTGAACTTAGACATTTCCTACCTGTGTGATTCTGGACAAGTCATTTAACCTCCATTGCCTAGTGTGGAGGAGAGAAATTATAAGGCATGCATGCAAAGGACAGAAGCTGGAGATGGGTCAGCTGTCAATTAAAGGAAAATTCCATTTGGAATGTTACTGGGAAAAATAGTTTGGAGCCAAGTCAACAGTGAAGGTATACCATGAAGATATTACCTCATAGTTTCAGATACCTCACAAGAAACAACAATGTGATCATGTCATCAATGAAGATATATACATATGACATCTGATTTAAAAAAAAAAAGGCCCTAGTCATGAGCAGCAACATGAATAGCCCTAAAGAAAAATCAATAATAGCCCTTGTGAATGAAAGCAGATGTATGGAAAACAAAGGAAAGCTCACCCAAGACCACTTATCAACAGATAGTACAGACAAGAGAGCATTGCACATAGTAAAATGATAACAGGAAAGGGCCCCTGAAGCAAATAGAACAGTTCCAGAAAGAAATACAGTCAGTAACACAGACAAAAGGAAAATATTCATTTAAAAGATTAGCACCAATGATAAAGTCCCTATATATTCTATACAAAATCTTTGCCAAACATAGTAACAGCAAAGAAACAATGTTATTTCAAATGAATACATAACTCCATGACCAAATGAAATACATTATATCCAAGTTTTGTTTCCAAGACATAACTAAAGACAACATACAATAAATCTCCTTGTGAAAAACAAAAATTCAAACATCAAAAAAATAAGAAAACTTCAAATTCATATTCTTAACAAAATTCTAAGAACTTATACTATACTTCTTACACACATCCATGAAGATGATCATAAGTAAAGCTTATGTCCACACATGAAGATGAACACATGTAATGCTTACTTCTACACATGAAGAATAACTGATGAATTCTGACAGACACTCATGAAGAACTCATAGCTTATTTCCATGCACAATGAAAATTTTCAATCTTGCATACATGCATATGTAAAAACCTTACATGCATGCATGTTCCTGTTGTTCCAATATATTCCTGATTGTTCCAGTTTGTTCCTGAATTGAAGAACACAGGACTACAATCAAGAATGACAGCAGACAAGAGTGGCATGCTGACCAGATGACAGAGATGTGAACAGAGTTTCTACAATCAACATCAAAGGACATGGAAGGACTTTGAAAGTTTGGACTTGTGATCATGAGGTTATGTAAGAATGTGACATACATGTTAACATCACATATATATACACACATGATACACAGAAATACAATGTAGGAAGATATCTCATGAAATGGGTAAGTATACATCATATGCATATTTGCCAAACACAAGAGTCACACTGATATATAAATATCTGTGGAAAATTCAAACAGACAAAGATATTTGAGTTTACACAGAAATCAAGAACAATGTATGTGGATATACATTTGTAAATCTGTATAAATACAACCTAGGTGCACATGTAAATACTCATGTACTAACAAACTAACTATATTAGAATAATCTATTAATGTTCTAATGATTAACTATAGGGACAGCTTAGAAAATTTATTCAAAGTCTCAGGGAAGTAGCGACAGACATAAAACTACTTAAGTATTGAAGTTAGATTACATTATAATTGTAGGTTAGCAATTGTTGGTAAAAGAAAATTTCACTTAGTTGAATTTATAGACGTTAGGAGATAAGACAGTTACATATTCAAAATACTGTTGAAATTGTTTATAATCGTTACATGAGTTATTAGGTCAAAGCCATATTTCATGTAAATTCCCTATGACCTAAACCATTTTCCTATACCCAAAATTTGGCATAGAAGTAGATAGACAGAATAGCTAAGATAACTTTAGGATTTATTATTTGGGAGGGTAAAGGGATATTTAATATAGTATAGGGTGAAGAATTAGATAGTTAGAAATATAACAAAATATATCCAAAAGGTAAGTATCACTAAAAAAATATGCTGGGTGCATTTTTAAAAAAAGACAAAAAGGGAAGAATTGTGGAGGAGAGAAATTATAAGGCATACATGCAAAGGCCAGAAGCTGGAGATGGGTCAGCTGTCAATCAAAGGAAAATTCCATTTGGAATGTTACCAGGAAAATCATTTGGAGCCAAGATAACAGTGACTGGATTTCTGGGTTTTGGGGCTGATGGGGGTGACTTTGAAGGAAGAAGCTGGGTTTATCTCTGGGTCTTGGGATAATCAAGTTGGAGGTGGCCTGGCTGATTTGAAGGCAGAAGAAGAAGGACAATAGTCCATATCTCTCTCTCTGACTAGCTCTGTTTCATGCTAGTGACTGAACTGCCATTTCTCTCAATATGCTCCAACCTAACACTCACTGTAGATAATAGGGAAACCTTCAATCCTCTTCCCTTTATCCTCTATCTTTCCTGTTTTCCCCAATAAACTCTTACTTGAGATAAAGAAGAGAAAAGGGTATTTCCTCTGAAACTTCACAGCTTACTCTGAGTGACTTAGAAGGAGGCTAAAGAAGAAGGGGGAAGGGGAAACTGAAGGGAAGAAGAGGGGAGGAAGGGAAATTGGAAGAGGGAAGAAGGAAGGTATAGAGGAAGGAGGGTAGGCAAAAGGAAGATAGCTGCCTGATTCATTAGTTAGCTAGTATCCATCAAATATATCCTACAATATCATCCATTACACTAGCCCTTACCTATCTTCTGCCTTAGAAACAGGTTCTAAGACAGAAAGTAAGGGTTGAAAATATTTTTTTCAGTGCCTCCAAATGACCTCTGTGATCTGCTAACTCTGGCATTTAGGGTCTTTTACAGTTTGGTTCCAGCATCTTTAACTGTTGCATTTCACATTATTGTGGCCAAACTGGACTATTTATAAACTTTCCCCTTACCTGTACATTGTCTCTTGTCTTTTCATCACTTTTTTTAAACTAATGAAATATCAGTCATAAAAGTCATAAAATTAAATTTATTTAAGAATAACAAAAATAAACAATAACCTTAATGCTGTTTCTTTTGTTCCACTTACATATCAGAATTATTATTTATTCAGTGCTAAGATTTCAACTGATCAAATTGGCAAAGGTGGCTAAAGGTGAAAAGTGGCAGTCAAGTGCTATGAAAGAAAGGCTTCTCTACATCATTCTTTGTAGAAATGTGAATTGAGTCAACTATTTTGGAAAACCGTCCTAAGTTATATAAAAAAAGATATTCAACTGTACATACCAATTGAGTTATAGATCTTACTAGTTCAAGAAAGTAAAAAATCTCCTATATATACAAAAATACTTAGAGTAGCCCTTTTTGATAGCAAAGAACCAAAGGGAAAGAAGACTTCCATTGATTAGATCTACCAAACAAATTATGGTATATGAACGTAAAAGAGAGTTATGATAATCAATAATCACTATGAAACATTCAAAGATCAACTAATTCCAATATGAAATAAGTTAACATGAAATAACAGGTAAAATTTTTTTTTTTTTATGAAACTCCTTTTATAAAACAAATATGGTATCGATACCTAAAGCAGGAAGAACAAAAAGAGAAACAATAATAAAAAAGAACAAAAGATGAAGACTATCAAAAGAATTAATGAGTAAAGGAAGTTGTCTGGCAGTACCAGATTTTAAATTGTATTATAAAGCACTAATTATCAAGACTATCTGGAATTGATTAATAAATAGAAATATCAAATAGGACAGACATGCAACAAACAGTAGTAAAAGATTATAGCAATCTCACACTTGACCAAATCATAGATTCAAACTTTTGAGATAAGAACTCAGTATTTGACAAAAATTGCTAAGACCACTGGGAAATAGTTTAGCAGAAACTAAGTATAGACCAATATCTTTCACTATTCACTAGGATAAGATAAAAATTGACACATGATCTAGACATAAAAGGAGATATCAAAAAGTAAAATAGAATAGGGAATATATTACCTATTAGCTTTATAGACAGGAGAGGAATGTATGTATGTAAAGTGATGTAGAGTATTATGAGATGCAAAATGAATAATTTTCAGTATGTTAAATTGAAAAGGTTTTGTACAAATAAACCAAATGTTGCCAAGATTAGAAGAAAAGCAGAAAATGGTGGGGAGATTTTATAGAAAGCTCAGGTAGGGACGTCTGATATCTAAAATAAATAGAGTACCAGATCTCAAACTATACTATAAAGCAGTGGTCATCAAAACAATTTGGTACTGGTTAAGAGACAGGAGGATCAGTGGAAAAGACTTGGGTTAAGTGACCTTAGTAAGACAGTCTATGAAAAGCCCAAAGATCCAAACTTTTGGGACAAAAATCCACTGTTTGATAAAAACTGCTAGGAAAATTGGAAGACGGTGTGGGAGAGATTAGGTTTGGACCAATACCTCACACCCTACACCAAGATAAACTCAGAATGGGTGAATGACTTGAACACAAAGAAGGAAAGTATAAGTAAATTATATAAACACAGAATAGTATACATGTCAGACCTTTGAGAAGGGAAGGATTTTAAAACCAAGCAAGACTTAGAAAGAGTCACAAAATGTAAAATAAATAATTTTGATTACATCAAATTAAAAAGTTTTTGTACAAACAAAACCAATGTAACCAAAATTAAAAGGGAAGTAACAAATTGGGAAATAATCTTCATAACAAAAACCTCTGACAAAGGTCTAATTATTCAAATTTATGAAGCACTAAATAAATTTTACAAAAAAATCAAGCCATTCTCCAATTGATAAATGGGCAAGGGACAGGAATAGACAATTTTCAGACAAAGAAATCAAAATCATTAATAAACACATGGAAAAGTGTTCTAAATCTCTTATACTCAGAGAGATGCAAATCAAAACATCTCTGAGGTACCACCTCATACCTAGCAGATTGGCTAACATGACAGCAAAGGAAAGTAATGAATGCTGGAGGGGATGTGGCAAAGTTGGGACATTATTAATTCATTGCTGGTGGAGCTGTGAATTGATCCAACCATTCTGAAGGGCAATTTGGAACTATGCCCAAAGGGCACTAAAAGACTGCCTGCCCTTTGATCCAGCCATAGCACTGCTGGGTTTGTACCCCAAAGAGATAATAAGGAAAAAGACATGTACAAGAATATTCATAGCTGTGCTCTTTGTAGTGGCAAAAAATTGGAAAATAAGAGGATACCCTTCAATTGGGGAATGGCTGAACAAATTGTGGTATATGTTGATGATGGAATACTATTGTGCTCAAAGCAATAATAAAGTGGAGGAATTCCATGGGAACTGGAACAACCTCCAGGAATTGATGCAGAGTGAAAGGAGCAGAACCAGGAAAACATCGTACATAGAGACTGATACACTGTGGTACAATCGAATGTAATGGACTTCTCCATTAGAGACAATGCAGTGTTCCGGAACAACCTGGAGAGCTCTATGAGAAAGAACATTATCCACATTCAGAGGAAAAACTGTGGGAGTAGAAACACAGAAGAAAAACAACTGCTTGATTACATGGGTTAAGGGGATATGATTGGGGATGTAGACTCTAAATGAACATCCTAATGCAAACACCAACAACATGGAAATGGGTTCTGATCAAGGATACATGTAATACTCAGTGGAATTGCATGTTGGCTATGGGAGGGTTTGGGAGAGGGGAGGGAGGAATAGAATATGATTTCTGTAGCCAAGGAATAATATTTGAAATTGACCAAATAAAAATTAAAAAAAATATATTGAGAAAACTCTCAAATTTGTAAGGCTAAGTGCCATACCCCAATTGATAAAAGGGCAAATGATATAAACAGACAATTTTTAGATGAAAAAATCAAAGCCATAAAAATGTATGTGAAAAAAATGCTTTAAATTACTATTGATTAGAGCAGTGCAAACTAACACAATTCCAAAGTATCATCTCATACCTGTCAGATTGGCTCAAATGACAAAAGGGTAAAATGACAAATGTTGGAGGAGATGTGGAAAAATAGCAACACTAATACACTGTTGGTGGAGCTTCGAATTGATCCAATCATTTTGGAGAGTAATTTGGAATTTCATCCAGAGAATAATACAATTATTTATATACCCTTATATTCATTAATGCCATTGTTCTCTGTTTCCCAAGGAGATCAGGGAAAAATTATATTTCAGCATTTTATAGCAGCTTTTTTTGTGGTGGCAAAAAATTGGAAATTGAGGGGATTTCATCAATTGGGGAATGACTAAATAAATTGTGTTATATGTTTATGATGAAATACTATTATGCCATAAGAAATGATGAGCAAGCTAATTTAAAAAAAGCCACTTGGAAACAACTACCTGGGATAATGAACAGTGAAATAAATAGAAGCAAGAAGACATTATATATAGCTATAGATTTAATACTTGAAGAATAACTTTTGAATGTCACTTCTGGAGAATGAATTGGAAAGTGGAAATATGCAAGACATAATCTAAATATAAATATCTGTCTCCTAGATGATGCCTTCTAGAGTGCACAGAGGGCAGGGAGGGATTGAGATACTTGTAAATAAATTCTATTAATAAAAAATGAATAATTCAGAGAAACTGGAGAGAAGAAATGTGAATACAGAGAAACTTTGGAAACAATTTTGGGATATTGTAGCATAAAAAGAATGATGGATTTTGTCTACGGTTGTGATGGTGAACTTATGACATGTGTGTCAGCACTGACACATGTAGCTATTTTCAATGACACACAGTTGCATGCTAGTTCAGCCCGCCTCAGGCTAAGGAGTCACTCATGGAGTTGTGTGCCCACAGCCTTGGTCATGGCCAGGCCCTGGCCCAGTCTGGGGGGGAGGGCTGCTCCACGCACCAGTGACAGGGCTAGAGAGGGGGTGAGCAGTGGGAAGTTCACCAGGAGGCTGGGGCATGTGGGGGTGGGGAGGAGGAGAGAGCCTGTGGGGCAGGCTGGTGGCTAGCTGGCTGGGGAGGGGTGGGGCTGGGCCAGTGGAATACTGGTTGGGGATCTGGCCCACATGCAATAGAGGAGTGCCTAGAACCAATTACTGGAGACTTTTAGCACCCTGAAAAATATAGCAATGGCTTTACTCACAATTTTTCCCTCTACATACTTTTGTGAGACCTTATTCTCAGTGTTAAATAATATCAAAATCAACAAAAGAAACAAATTGACAGATGAAGTTACTAGTGCTTGCTTGGGCTTGAGGTGTACAAAATACCAACCTTCAATTGAAGATTTAGTTAATGAAATTCAGCATCAAAAAAGTCACTAATAAGCAGGTTAGTTAAAGAATCCCCCCTCCCCCTCACTTATTTTAGTTCACAGCACCTCACACAAGTTAAATAATATCAAGACCAACAAAAGAAACCCACTGACAGATGAACAAAGAAATCACTAAGCAGGTAAGTTAAATAATTAGTTTTTGGTTTATTAAATACAGTTATATATTAAAAGTATACACTTTTGTTATTTAAACTATAAATATTGTGAAATTATGGGTTTTTTTTCCTGACAGTGACACATCATCTGAGTTATGCTTGCTTTTTTTGATGAATTTTGACACACCAATTTCAAAAGGTTGACCATCACTTAGACCATCACTGGTCTAAGGGTTCCTGATTTGAAATCTTTGCCATTCACTATCTTGGACAATCATTTAACTTTTCTTATGCTTGAATTTCTTAACCTGAGAAATAAGGAACTTAAGTTTGATGACTTCTAAGGTGCCTTCTAACTCTAAAATTATGTGATTTTCTGAATACATAGTAAGTGATACAGATTAGATTCTGCAATTAGAAGAATCAGTCTTTCAAAAAGTGTTTATTAGATACCCATAATGTACTAAGAACATTCATACTGAGGATATAAATACAAAGAATGAAAAAATCACTACTTTCAAAGAGCTTACATTTAAATGGGGATGGACAGTGGTGGGTTAGGGTAAGTTTGTGAAGGACTCTTCTAAAGGAAGATGGGTCTGCCAGCTCTATGATGAATGGAATGGAGTGGGAAGAGACTTAAGACAGTCACATCAATTAGGAGGCCATTGTAATACTTTAGGGAAGAGGTGAAAAGGGCCTGAATTAAAGTGGTGGTTATATGAGTAGTAATAAGGGGTTAAATGTGATATGTGGAAGAAGAAAATGCAAACTTTGATAACTAACTGTATATGATGAAAATGAGAAAAATGAGAAGATAATATTGAAGTGATAAATCTAAGATCCTAGAAGAGTTGTGGTACCTTCTACATATAATAGTTTTGGGACATGTACAGCACAACTCTGAGGTTACTTTCCACATGGAAGAGTCTGCTTCCCTGAGAGTTGTGGTGACATATCATGAAAGAGTTTTGGAGAGCCTTGAGCATACCTAGACATTCTATAGTAATAGTAGTCTCTTGGTGACCGAGGATGACGATTGTCTTTGTGCATTTTCATCTGTGATGTAGATGAGTGTGCACAAAAACACTTGTGCGTGAAGGAGATTTAAGTGGAAAAGTCGATGCACAGAGACAGTCCCACTCTCTCAGCGTTGGAAGCCTGGGTCCAATGGCACCAAAAGTCTTTACACCTGGAGACTTCCTCAGCTGCATTGGATGGCTGTATTGTCTTTTGTGCTCCAACATGCCCTAAGCACTCCACAGTGCTTTGCTACGTCGCCATCTCAGCCGTTGAACTTTCTTACTGGTTTCTTCCGCCTGTTCCATCAAAGCAGTTTTCACATGCTGGGTGAGCAAAGCCCTAGTTCACCAGGGGTCAGCAACCCAATGGCTACCCTCACAAGGTTTAGCCGGCCTGTCAAAGCCTTTGCCCGGGGTGTGGCCACTGCCGCATGCTAGCAGCTACCAGGAGCCACAAGTGAGAGCTGGGTGTCAGGTGAGGGTCAGAGGCTGGAGAGCTGCCCTAGGAGGGCATGACAAGCCCTACATTCCAGAGATACTACTCCTCCCTGACCACCCCATACACCCCATATAGACATTCTATAACTGGTTCAATTCTGTATAACTTCTGTGGGGAGTGAGAGTGAATCAATTAGGATGGAATAAAAGAATTGCCATGTTGAAGTGAAGGACCTAGTTGAAATTGGATAATATAAATTAATAATTTAATCATTCAGCATGGTTTTGATACTTCCTCCAGATATGTTCATCAGAATAATGAATAGGAACAGAGGATGAAGATGGTAGGAATATTCTGGAGCTGGAGTTTGGAATGAATAAACTGGGGGCAAGGGATTCAAAAGTAAGGGGCAGCATGGAGTTGAATTGCTTAACTCTGATATTGAAAGTGGGAAGGGAGGAAAGTTTAATCAGAGCACAGTTAAGAAAGTACTATGGAGTAGAAGGATTAGAGTCCATGAAGACAATGAAGAAGAGATTTAGGAGAGGTAAGGTACAAGGAGAGATGGAATTATAGGAAGTTGTGAGGAGATAGAGGAATGTCTGAATATTTTGTTAAGAAAGCTTCCGGTCAAGATGGCAGTTTAGAGAAAGCTAAAGTTCAGAGCTCCAGAAACCCTTCCTTACCGATCTCAAACTGAATGCTCTTAGGGCACCGGAATTCAAAACAAACAACAGAATAGACCCTGGGAACACTCCTCCTGGACCTGGATCAAAAGGTATGGCCCCCCAAAAGTCAGAACCCGAGATCACTCGGATCTAAGGGGTAGGCAAAAGGAAGGTCCCAGGACTCATCCCCCCCAACCCAGAGCACTGAATCTGAGGCAGCAGCAGGAACATCAGGGCAGGCAAAAGGGCCTTGGGAGCCAGCTATTCTGAAGGCCACATCCTGAAAACAACCTGACCCAGTCGAGGGGGCACCCAGACAGCAGGGAAACAGAGAGAGATGGGGGGAGCCTGTAGCCCCCTGACCAGATCCTTCCATCTGAGTCTCACCGAAGGTCCCTCCCTCAGGGCATACTCAGTCCTAGGTTAATCCTATCACCAGCCCTTGGAGCTCCGGGAAGCCACAGCCCCTCCCCCTCAGAGTGCAGGCTCCTCTTGCCAGCAAAGGCATTGAAATACATCTGAGAGTGTCAAGCCAGGCACAGAGCATAGAAGTAAGGCAACAGAGAAGAATCGGGAGGGAACTGAGGAGGGTAGTAACACCGAAACACCGAGACACCAGCAATGCTGGGCTTCCTGGGGAAGACAGACAATTTGCCTGGGGCTAAAGCCACTGAACACCAGACAGATAACAGAAGAGCCAGCCCTCCTCACTCAGAAAGAGATGGCAAACAGCACAGAAGCAAAAAAGCCTCAAAACAACAGGAAAAACAAGAAGGGGGCAACTTTGGACACATTTTATGGAGCAAAAATACAAAATACAGAGAAGATAGAAGAGGAAACACAAGCAAATGCTCTAAAACCTTCCAAAGGAAATGGAAACTCTCCACAAACTTTTGAAGAATTTGAATCGAAAATGATCAAAAAGAAGTAAGCCTTCTGGCAAGAAAAGTGGGAATTAATGCAAAAGAATTTCACGCAACTACAAAACCAGTTTGACCAAACTGAAAAGGAAAAGCAGGCTTCAAAGGTCAGAATTAGGCAACTGGAAGACAATGAGCAGGTAAAAGAGCAAGAATCAATAAAGCAAAGCCAAAAGATCAAGAAACTAGAAGAGAACATAAAATATCTCACTGACAAGGTGAAACACTTGGAAAATAGAGGAAGAAGAGATAATTTAAGAATAATTGGACTACCAGAAAATCCAGAAATAAACAGCAAACTCGACATCGTAATACAAGATATAATCAAAGAAAATTGCCCAGAGATTCTAGAACAAGGGGGCAATACAGCCACTGAAAGAACTCACAGAACACCCTTTACACTAAATCCCCAAAAGACAACTCCCAGGAATGTAATTGCCAAATTCCAAAGCTTTCAAGCAAAAGAAAAAATCCTACAAGAAGCCAGAAAAAGACAATTTAGATATAAAGGAATGCCAATCAGGGTCACACAAGTCCTTGCAAGTTCCACTCTGAATGATTGTAAGGCATGGAACATGATTTTCAGAAAGGCAAGAGAGTTGGGCCTTCAACCAAGAATCAGCTATCCAGCAAAACTGACTATATACTTCCAAGGGAAAGTATGGGCATTCAACAAAATAGAAGATTTCCAACTTTTTGCAAAGAAAAGACCAGAGACCTGTGGAAAGTTCGATATCGAAAAACAAAGAGCATAGAATACCTGAAAAGGTAAATATGATGGAAAAGGAAAAGGAGAAAATTGTTATCTATTCATTTATTCAAACTTTCTTCTATAAGGACTACATTTATATCAATCTATATATATTAATATATGGAAAATGTAATGTGTAAATAGGGGGAAAAGAAAAATCAAATAGAATAATCTTTCTCACACAAAGATTCACACGGGAAGGGGAGGGGAAGAAAACTCCTATAAGAAGGAGAGGAAGAGAGTTTTTACTTAAACCTTACTCTCAGGGAAATCAACTCTGAGAGGGAAGAACATCCAGATCCAGTGGGATCTTGAATTCTATCTTACCCAACAAGGGTATTGAGAAGGGAAAACCAAGGGGGGAACGGGGGAGGGAAAACAAAAGGGGAAAGAAGGAAAGGGGGGAGGGGGAGGGAACAAAAAGAGAGGGACTAGAAAGGGAAACATATCAAGGGAAGGGACAAGGGGGACTGATTTAAAGTAAATCACTGGATTAAAAGGTTAGAGCTAAAGAAGAAAGGTTAGAATTAGGGAAGGATATCAAAATGCTAGAGAATTCACAAGTCACAATCATAACTTTGAACATGAATGGGATGAACTCATCCATAAAACGTAGCCGAATCACAGCATGGATTAGTATCCAAAACCCTACCATATGTTGTCTTGAAGAAACACACATGAATGGGTAGACACCCACAAGGTCAGAATTAAAGGATGGAGTAAGACCTCCTGGGCCTCAACTGATAGAAAGAAGGCAGGAGTTGTAATCATGATATCCGATAAAGCCAAAGCAAAAATAGACCTGATTAAAAGGGATAGGGAAGGTAATTATATTTTGTTAAAAGGGACTTTAGATAATGAGGAAATATCACTAATCAACATGTATGCACCAAATAATATAGCACCCAAATTTCTAATGGAGAAACTAGGAGAATTGAAGGAAGAAATAGGCAGTAAAACAATATTAGTGGGAGATTTGAACCAACCATTATCAAATTTAGATAAATCAAATCAAAAAATAAATAAGAAAGAGGTAAAAGAAGTGAATGAAATCTTAGAAAAATTAGAGTTAATAGACATATGGAGAAAAATAAATAGGGACAAAAAGGTATACACCTTCTTCTCAGCACCACATGGCACATTCACAAAAATTGACCATACATTAGGTCATAGAAACATGGCATACAAATGCAGAAAAGCCGAAATAATAAATGCAGCCTTCTCAGATCACAAGGCAATAAAAATAATGATCAGTAATGGTAAGTGGAAAACCAAATCAAAAATTAATTGGAAATTAAACAATATGATACTCCAAAACCGTTTAGTTAGAGAAGAAATCACAGAAACAATTAATAATTTCATCAAGGAAAATGACAATGGCGACATCCTTTCAAACCTTTTGGGATGCAGCCGAAGCAGTAATCAGAGGTAAATTCATATCCCTGAGTGCATATATTAACAAACTAGGGAGAGCAGAAATCAATCAATTTGAAATGCAAATAAAAAAAACTCGAAAGCGATCAAATTAAAACCTCCCAGCAGAAAACCAAACTAGAAATCCTAAAAATTAAGGGAGAAATTAATAAAATAGAAAGTGATAGGACTATTGATTTAATAAATAAGACTAGAAGTTGGTACTTTGAAAAAACAAACAAAATAGACAAAGTACTGCTCAATCTAATTAAAAAAAGGAAAGAAGAAAAGCAAATTAACAGCATCAAAGATGAAAAGGGGGACATCACCTCTAATGAAGAGGAAATCAAGGCAATCATTAAAAATTACTTTGCCCAATTGTATGTCAATAAATACAGCAATCTAGGTGATATGGATGAATATATACAAAAATACAAACTGCCTAGACTAACAGAAGAAGAAATAGAATTCTTAAATAATCCCATATCAGAAAATGAAATCAAACAGCCCATCAAAAAACTCCCTAAGAAAAAATCCCCAGGGCCCAACGGATTCACAAGTGAATTCTATCAAACATTCAGAGAACAGTTAATCCCAATACTATACAAACTATTTGACATAATAAGCAAAGAGGGAATTCTACCAAACTCCTTTTATGACACAAACATGGTATTGATTCTAAAACCAGGCAGATCAAAAACAGAGAAATAAAATTATAGACCAATCTCCCTAATGAATATAGATACAAAAATCTTAAATAGGATACTAGCAAAAAGACTCCAGCAAGTGATCAGAAGGGCCATCCACCATGATCAAGTAGGATTTATACCACGGATGCAGAGCTGGTTCAATATTAGGAAAACCATCCACATAATCGACCATGTCAGCAAGCAAACCAACAAAAATCACATGATTATTTCAATAGACGTAGAAAAAGACTTTGATAAAATACAACATCCATTCCTATTGAAAACACTAGAAAACATAGGAATAGGAGGGTCATTCCTAAAAATAATAAACAGTATATATCTAAAACCATCAGCCAATATCATCTGCAATAGGGATAGACTAAATGCATTCCCAATAAGATCAGGAGTGAAACAAGGATGCCCATTATCACCTCTACTATTTGACATTGTACTAGAAACACTAGCAGTAGCAATTAGAGAAGAAAAAGAAATTGAAGGCATCAAAGTAGGCAAGGAGGAGACTAAGCTATCACTCTTTGCAGATGACATGATGGTCTACTTGAAGAATCCTAGAGATTGAACCAAAAAGCTAATTGAAATAATCAACAACTTTAGCAAAGTTGCAGGATACAAAATAAACCCGCATAAGTCATCAGCATTTCTATACATCTCCAATATAGTTCAGCAGCAAAAACTAGAAAGAGAAATCCCATTCAAAATCACCTTAGACAAAATAAAATACCTAGGAATCTATCTCCCGAGACAAACACAGGAACTATATGAACACAACTACAAAACACTCTCCACACAACTAAAACTAGACTTGAGCAATTGGAAAAACATTAACTGCTCATGGGTAGGATGAGCCAATATAGTAAAAATGACCATCCTACCCAAACTTATCTATCTATTTAGTGCCATGCCCATAGAACTTCCAAAAAATTTCTTTACTGATTTAGAAAAAAACCATAACAATGTTCATTTGGAATAACAAAGGACCAAGGATATCCAGGGAAATAATGAAAAAAAATACAAAGGAAGGGGGCCTTGCAGTCCCAGATATCAAACTATATTACAAAGCAGCAGTCATCAAAACAATTTGGTACTGGCTAAGAGACAGAAAGGAGGATCAATGGAATAGACTTGGGGAAAGTGACCTCAGCAAGACAATATATGATAAACCCAAAGATCCTAGCTTTTGGGACAAAAATCCACTATTCGATAAAAACTGCTGGGAAAACTGGAAGACAGTGTGGGAGAGACTAGGAATTGATCAACACCTCACACCCTACACCAAGATAAATTAAAAATGGGTGAATGACTTAAACATAAAGAAGGAAACCATAAGTAAATTGGGTAAACACAGAATAGTATACATGTCAGACCTTTGGGAGGGGAAAGACTTTAAAACCAAGCAAGACATAGAAAGAGTCACAAAATGTAAAATAAATAATTTTGACTACATCAAATTAAAAAGCTTTTGTACAAACAAAACCAATATAACTAAAATCAGAAGGAAAGCAACAAATTGGGAAGCAATCTCCATAAAAACCTGTGACAAAGGTTTAATTACTCAAATTACAAAGAGCTAAATCAATTGTACAAAAAATCAAGCCATTCTCCAATTGATAAATGGGCAAGGGACATGAACAGGCAGTTCTCAGCCAAAGAAATCAAAACTATTAATTAGCACATGAAAAAGTGCTCTACATCTCTTATAATCAGAGAGATGCAAATCAAAACAACTCTGAGGTATCATCTCACACCTAGCAGATTGGCTAACATGACAGCTATGGAAAGTAATGAATGCTGGAGGGGATGTGGCAAAGTAGGGACATTAATTCATTGCTGGTGGAGTTTTGAACTGATCCAACCAATTTGGAGGGCAATTTGGAACTATGCCCAAAGGGCGATAAAAGACTGTCTGCCCTTTCATCCAGCCATAGCACTGCTGGGTTTGTACCCCAAAGAGATAATAAGGAAAAAGACTTGTACAAGAATATTCATAGCTGCGCTCTTTGCGGTGGCCAAAAATTGGAAAATGTGGGGATGCACTTCAATTGGGGAATGGCTGAACAAATTTTGGTATATGTTGGTGATGGAATACTATTGTGCTAAAAGGAATAATAAAGTGGAGGAATTCCACGGAGACTGGAACAACCTCCAGGAATTGATGCAGACAGAAAGGAGCAGAACCAGGAAAACATTGTACACAGAGACTGATACACTGTGGTACAATCGAAGGTAATGGACTCCTCCACTAGGGACAATGCAATGTCCCTGAACAATCTGCAGGGATCTAAAAAACACTATCCACAAGCAGAGGATAAACTGTGGGAGTAAAAACACTGATGAAAAGCAACTGCTTGACTACAGGGGCTGAGAGGAAATGACTGAGGAGCAACTCTAAATGAATACTCTAATGCAAATACCAACAACATGGAAATGGGTTCGAACCAAGAACACATGTGAAACCCAGTGGAATTGTGCGCCGGCTGTGGGAGAAGTGGTGGGAGGAGGTCGGGGGAGGAAAAAATAAGGATCATTTTTTCCAATGAATAATGTTTGTAAATAACCAAATAAAATAATGTTTAAAAAGTCAAAAAAATATATATATACAATGTACCGTTCTCATTAAAATTTTTATTAGAAAAAGTTATTTTTCATTAAGGATCATATTTCTGTTAAGACAATGGACATAATATTCTTTTAAGTGAATTAATAAACATATTTTGAAATTGAAAAAAAAAAAGAAAGTAGAACATTTGTAGATAATGATGATTCCACAAGGACTGTTATATCACTAGGATCATAGGTTTTTATCTGTAAACAATATAATCTAAGCCAGCTCCTAATCCAATTGGAAGGTTGAGATCTCCTTCCTTAAAAGGTCATATGAATTTTTCTCTCTGTTTTTAAACCTTCACCTTTTGTCTTAGAATCATTACATAGTATCAGACACAGGTAGAGAAGAGCAATAAAGGCACCACAACTGGAATTAAATGATTTGCCCAGGATCACACAGCTAGGAAGTATCTGAGATCATATTTGAACCCAGGGACTTCAATCTCTAGGCCTGCCTCTTGATTCAGTGAATGATCTAGCTGTCCCATCATATTGTATGTACTTCTGGAAGGGTCACTAGAGTCTCTCTATGGATCTTTAGGTGGCTCATCATGAAGTACTAGGTTACATTTTTAAATTAATCATGCATATAAGAAATAAACACTTTCCTCCAACCATTACAGTTAAATAGTCAAGAGAAAGATCATGAAACTAAAACAATTATAATTTTGATTTTGTCACACAATAACTAATTATATTTAGTACATTCTAAATTTAAATTAGATTTCTTTTGGTTTTTGAGATACAAAGGGCCATAATAGATCTTTAATAAGATGAATTTATTGACCAAATGTTGAGAGCCCAATTTCATCCTCTTCTGTTTTCCCTCCATTATGCTAATTTTGGTTTCATTTCTCTATCCCCAGTTTTCATGCCAGGAATACAATTTTCTTCCCCGGCTTTCTGAAGAGCAACATTTTCCTGTGCACCTGCTTCAGCTAGACCTATTAAACTAATTAGCTTCTTCCTTGAAGCTAAAATGAAACATTTGAGTCTGAGATCCTTCCTGAAATAGACAGGATAAAGTGCTAGAATTCATATAGTATAATTACAACCTAATGAATTGGACTCAATTTGATGACACATGGAAAATAAACAAACAAAATTTAGGTAAGAACATAGAATGGAGATTCAGAACACAGTTGTATGAAAACAACATTGTCATATTCCTAAGTGTCTCTTCAGATATCTTGCTTAGAATTGCCAAAGAAAGTCAAAACCTTTCTCCCTTTTTGTTGCAAAACACGTTCTTAGCCAGACAGGATGAAAATGAAATGTGTTGTTTTTGCAGAATGAGAAACTCATTGTAAAAATAAACGAATAGCCACAGGTCTGTGTTTATTTAGGAAAATTCATTCCACCTTGTTTTTTATTCATCTGTCAACAAATCACACAGATCAGTTACCAAATAAATGAGAGTAAAAATGTAACACAAATAATGTATGGAGAAATAGAAAGCCTGTTAAGTCATCAGAAATTGGAATAGCTGAAGAAATATTGTATTATGATTAGATATTTCTTCTTTGCTTTCTTGTGGATAGATTATTTCCCCAGGTAGTTTTGCTTCCAAGGGGACTTTTAAGTAGTCCTTTTCACTTGATCTCTTTTTCAGGCCTTCCTTTATTGTTTACTTTGGGGGATTTATGGAAATGAAAATATAGAATTATAAACTCTAATTGATTAAGGGGGCCTTTGAAATTATTTGTTGCAATCTCATATCTGAAACAGAAATCCCCTCCATAATTTCCCTGTGAAAGATTAATTCAGTTTCAATTTGAAATATTTCCTATATTGGGAACTCACTACCTAACAAAACAAGACACCATTTTGGGACCTCACTTATGTGGTAAAGACTATTTCTTCTTTCCCATAATAATCTTAAAAATTATTTGAAGACAATAGTAAATCCCTCTCCTGCTGCTTCCCAAATGTCTTTTGAAGATTAAGTATTTTTATTTTAGCTCACTATTCCATCTATTTTACAGACCTCCTACTAATATGGTCAGCTTTTTTGAACAAATATCAGTTTGCTCATGTCTGTTCTAAAATTTGATGAGCAAAATTCAGCACAAATTCTCCAAATATGAACTAAGGTAGAGTGCAGCATAGTAATTATTTTCCTTCTTTAGGAACTCTATGTCTATTAAAAGCATATCAGTTGTTCAGCAGTCATGTCACTATGTAAATATATCAATTCAGCAATGACCTAAAATGTCTAAGTTTTTAAAAAATGTAAACTATTTTTAAGACAAGACTTCCCATCCCATGTTCATGTAGTTCATATTTTAAACTTAAGTAGACTTTATATTTATCCTTAATAATTTTTACTTCTTATTTCTGGCCTATTTTCCTAGTGTGGAAAGATATTTTTCCATCTTGCTTCAGTCACCCACCACATTGATTATCTCTACAAGTCTCATGTCATTTGCATATTTGAAAAGCTTGCCTTCTATTTTTGTCAAACTTAGTGATAAAAGTATTGAACAAGTTAGAACTAAACATTGAACTTTAATTATATCATTAAAGCAGAATTTTTTGCTTTTTTCTCTTTATTTGTTATACAGTTCTCTTTGTTGTGAAGATTCATTTCATATCAAATGTATCATTTGGCAAAGTAAAGAATTTCTAGACAATTGGATCTTCAGACTCATAAGCAGGTCTTGGGATTCCTTATCTCTGCTTTCCTTTCCTTACTCCTCAATCTTCTTTATTTTTTTAAGTCTTGCATTAGAGAAGATGCTTCGTACCTTCAGAGATGGATTTATTATTATTAACTTCTTTACACCAAGATGAGAACAGGTGGGAAAGAGACAGGGAAAGGCTGAGGAATGAAATAGTCTGTCAGCATAAACAATTTTGAAATATGCCTAGAAAAGCCCATTATATTCTCTTGTACATATTTTGAGAATTTCTACATGAGAGATTTAACTTGAAGATGGGAAAGATTCATTAATACTGAATAAGATTAATTAAATAGCTTTGGATCTACTCAACTGCTGTGATCACAATCCACATTTCTCTATCTTGTCCATGAAAATATAATTAGACTCTTGTAAATTCTTGTTGAAATCAAGATTTTCTATATTCCTATAATTTTTATCTATGCAACAAATTTATTTCCTTGCTGGTTAGATTGCTAAAAGATATAATACTCCTTAGCCTCAAGACACATGAAGTAAAATTGACAAGTATTATTAGTGACTAATTATGAGACTAAAGGTGGAGACTAAAGACCTAGGTGGCACAGTAGATAAAGCCCCAGAGCATCAAATCAGTCAGACTCATTTTAATGAGTTCATATCTGATCTCAGACACTTATCAGCTGAGTGAGCCTGAGCAAGTCATTTGACACTGCTTGCCCCAGTTTCCTCACCTGTAAAATACACTGGAAAAGGAAATGTCAAACTACTCTAGGGGACCCAAATGGGGGTCACAAAGATTTGGACATGACTAAAATGACTGAACAGTTACAGCAACAAATGAGACCAAAACTTAGTTAAGATGAAAATGTACCTCAAGAGGAAAGACTTACAGTGCATACTTCTAACTAGCCCAATTGCCAAAAGAGTAAATGAAAATATAGTGCAGAGATTTGGGAGCTATATACTCTTCATCTCAGAAGGAATGAGAAATTTATTGTATTCTGAAGAAGAAACTAGACTGAATGACTATCTTTGAAAACATGAAGGCTAGAATTTATCTTTTTGAAATGGAACAGATAGAATAACCATATTTGGAGGACCTAAAGAGAGGAGAGGTGTCAAAGAGTAAATGGTTATTAGAGGTTTGGGCATAGATGTAAGCATTAATGTAGGGATATTTATGTTTAGTATGGGCCAAAAGGAGCTGCCTCTTTTTAGTACATGAATGAGAAATATATTATGTAAAATAGACTATAATGAATTATACTGATATCTTTCTATCCATCCATTCATCCATCCATCCATCCATCCATCTATCTATCTATCTATCTATCTATCTATCTATCTATCTATCTATCTATCTATCTATCCATCTATCTATGGAGTCTGGATGGAAGGAATATCAAACTTCACAATTTTAACCTTGGATGTTAATGACTTAAAATTCAGATATAATAGCAAATTAAGTTAAATAATATAATTTTAAAAATCCAATTTTTTGTCACCTACTAGAAACACAGTTGGAGACAGCTAGGTGGCTCAGTGATTGAAAGCCAGGCCAAGAGACAGTAGGTCCTAGGTGCAAATCTGGTCTCAGGTACTTCCTAGCTGTGTGACCCTGGGTAAGTCACTTAATGCCCATTGTCTGTCTCTTACCACTCTTCTGTCTTGGAACCAATACGCAGTATTGATTCTAAGGTGGAAGATGAGGGTTTAAAAAAATAAATATACTTAACTTAGCTTCAAAGTGAATGGGTCAAAAAATCTACTGATTTTCAGCAGAATCTCAAAAAGCAGGATTGAAATCATGATTTTGGATGAGACAATATAATCAATGCTATTATGATTAGATATAAGCAAAAACCTCCTAAAAGCATCATATATAATGAAACAACATCAATATTAAATATATATGTACCAAATGGTATAGTAACCAAGGACTTAAAGAAAACATTAACTAAAATGCAAAAAAGCCCCTCAAACCATATATAACAAGACATTCAATGTAAGAAACCAAAAGACAAATAAGAAAAAAATACAATAAAAATTTGGAAGTATTCCATTTGATAGCTTTATGGAAATTAATGAATGGGAATCTTAAATATTTTATATTTTTCTTAGGCTCCTTTGGTACATTTAAAAATTGATGAGGCTCTTAGCAATTCATAAGTAAATGCACAAAGAAGAAATCTTAAATGAATATTATCCAGATCATAATATAATTAAAATTTTGATCACTAAGAAAAACATGAACAAAAAAATATGAATTTAGAGGCTAAAAAGTAACATTCAAAGTAATTAGTGGGTCAGAGACTTCTGGTCAAGATAACTGCCTAACAGAAGCAGACTGCCAAGCTCCCATCAATAACCCAAAATTCATGCTGGAAAGAATAATGAGGAAAAAATTCAATGTGAAACTATACTAAAAATTTTTCCCACCTCAGAACTGCAAAAACATTCAGCAGAAGTCCATGAACAATAAGAAACCAAGACACATTCAGCAAACAAGCTAATTGCCCCCCAGTGCAAGCAGAGATGGCCCAGAAGAATTATATTTTTGCACATGTCTTTTTCCTTATTATCTCTTTGGGGTACAAACCCAGCAGTGCTATGGCTGGGTCAAAGGGCAGGCAGTCTTTTAGTGCCCATTGGGCATAGTTCCAAATTGCCCTCCAGAATTGTTGGATCAATTCACAACTCCACCAGCAATGCATTAATGTCCCAACTTTGCCACATCCCCTCCAGCATTCATTACTTTCCTTTGCTGTGTGAGGTGATACCTCAGTGTTGTTTTGATTTGCATCTCTCTGATTATAAGAGCTTTAGAACACTTTTTCATGTGCTTATTAATAGTTTTGATTTCTTTATTTCTTTAACTGAAAATTGCCTAATCATGTCCATTGCCCATTTAACAATTGGGGAATGGCTTGATTTTTTGTACAATTGGTTTAGCTCTTTATAAATTCGAGTAATTAGACCTTTGTCAGAGGTTTTGGTAATGAAGATTGTTTCCCAATTTGTTGCTTCCCTTTTAATTTTGGATGCATTAATTTTGTTTGTACAAAACCTTTCTTATTTGATGTAATCAAATTAGATCATTTTACATTTTGTGATTTTTTCTAACTCTTGCTTGGTTTTAAAGTCTTTCCTTTCCCAAAGATCTGACATGTATACTATTCTGTGTTCACCTAATTTGCTTGTAGTTTCCTTCTTTATGTTCAAGTCATTCACCCATTCTGAATTTATCTTGGTGTAGGGTGTGAGATGTTGATCCAAACCTAATCTCTCCCATATTGTCTTCCAATTTTCCCAGCAATTTTTATCAAATAGTGGATTTTAGTCTCAAAAGCTGGACTCTTTGGGCTTATCATAGACTGTCTTGCTGAGGTCACTTTCCCCAAGTCTATTCCACTCATCCTTTCTGTCTCTTAGTCAGTACCAAATTGTTTTGATGACCACTGCTTTATAGTGTAGTTCGAGATCTGGGACTGCAAGACCCCCTTCCTTTGCATTTTTTTTATGATTTCCCTGGATATCCTTGATCTTTTGTTCTTCCAAATGAACTTTGTTATGTTTTTTTCTAATTTAGTAAAAAAAATTTTTGGTAGTTCAATGGGTATGGCACTAAATAAGTAAATAAATTTGGGTAGGGTTGTCATTTTTATTATGTTAGCTCATCTCACCCATGAGCAATCAATGTTTTTTCCAATTGTTTAGATCTAGTTTTAATTGTGTGGAGAGTGTTTTGTAGTTGTGTTCATATAGTTCCTGTGTTTGTCTTGGCAGATAGATTCCTAAGTATTTTATATTGTCTAGGGCGATTTTAAATGGAATGTCTCTTTCTAATTCTTGTTGCTGAAATGGGTTGGAGATATATAAAAATGCTGGTGACTTATGCGGGTTCATTTTGTATCCTGCAACTTTGCTAGAGCTCAATGTTTTCTGAGATTTTTCATTCCACTTTTGAGCAATTCAAATTGTGAACAAGGTTTTTCTTCCACTGAGTTGGCATTTCTCTCTTCATTTTCCACCAAGTGCTCCTAGTTTTGTCAAGTCAAATAAGTCCAAATCATTTTCTGTGGCAACTAGCTAGTTTCCTCTAAGTCTTCTGTTCAATAGGCTGAATATTCCAGATTATTTAACTAAATTCTCTTAGTTCTCTCACTTGACATCCATTTGCTTCCCTTTTGATAGCCTTAATTCTTTAAAATAATTTAAAAAATAAATTAATTAAGAATATTTTTTCCATGGTTACACAATTCATGTTCTTTCTCTCCCCTCCCCCTTTCCTCCTCCCAGAGCTGATGAGCAATTTCACTGGGTTATACATGTATCATTGTTCAAAACTTATTTCCATATTATTCATATTTGCAATAGAATGATCACTTAAAGTAAAAATCCCTAATCATATACACATCAAATCATGTGATCAAATTATATGTTTTTCTTGCGTTTGTTCCTACAGTTCCTTCTCTGGATGTGGATAGTATTTTTTTCTCATAGGTTCCTCAGGATTGTCCTGTATCATTGCATTGCTACTAGTAGAGAAGTCCATTATATTTGATTGTGCCACAATGCATCAGTTTCTGTGCACAGTGAGCTCCTGGTTCTATTCCTTTCACTCTGCATCAATTTCTGGAGGTCTTTCCAGTTCACATGGAATTCCTCCAGTTCATCATTCCATCACCATCATGAACAATTTATTCAACCATTCCCCAAACGATGGACACCCCCTCATTTTCCAATTTTTTTTTGCCACTACAAAGAGTTCATTGATAGACTTAATTCTGTTGGGGAGATTCTTTTTTTTTAAGTTTTGAGACAAATTAGGGAAGATTACTGGTCAGTCAAACTAAAACACACAATTTTCTGATTGGATCCTCTACATAGTATGACATTCCCTAATGATTTTCTTCCTTGAAATTTTCCTAGAATATTTTAAAACTTTCTTAAAACTCTATGAATATTATCCCATGTAACACATTTAAAACAGGAATATTTCCTTAGTTAGATTGTTAGTTCTTCAATAATAAAGACAACGACTTTTATTTTTCATCTTAACATCCCTAGAACCTATCATTGTACCTTGCAGGAGCTTAATAAATTTTGTTATTGAATTAATGGATTATTGGGCTAAGAAGGTGATAGCTTCTGTAACTATGTGTACATATACTTTCCTTTCCTGAATAAATTTGTCAATATTCTTCACTTTGTAATAAATTTAAATATGTATATAAATACTAATAAATAAACTTAATTAATTAAATTAATAAATGAATTTCATAAAGAATTCTAAGTGGTGGCCTGTGTATCATAAAAATCTTTGGTCTACAGTAAGAAAGAGCTTTTGAGAATCATCTGGTCATCTTTCATTTTTCAGAAGAGAAAGATGAGGCCTATGGAGGTTAAGTGAGTTGCCTAGAGCACAAATTTGGTAAGTATTAAGGGGGAGATCTGAAGTCAGGCCCTCTAATCCTAGTACTCTTCCTACTATTTCCAAATGGTGAACCTATGTCACATGTGCTAGAGTGTGCCAGAGGGGACTGCTCCCTTTCACCTCTCCATATACAACTGAAGACATTTCTCACATCACCTACCCCTCTGCCCAGGAGCCCAATTGGAGCACTTCCTCTCTCCCCTATTTGGGGTAAGGTGGGGAGGGGGGATTATATGCTCCATGAGGGTTGCAATTTGAGCACTCAGTCTCTAAGGTCTTTAAAAGATTCACCATCACTGTACTCTATAATCGCTACTTCCCAGGTATTTCCTGTTTGTTAGACTTTATAATAAGGAGGACAAACAAGAGAGAATTAAGGGTCAGATATTATATGACCAAAGATATCAACCTGAAGGATCTCTTGGGTAGTCTGATCAGATGGAATGAATCCTGGGATTTTATTTTAGCCCAACACAGAGATGGAGGGAGAAATGAGTTCTTGCTGTTTGGTAATGAGAAAGATGCTATTTCTATGGGTCACTTCTGGCAGAATTACAGAAAAGAACTACAGTGCTGCCAGTCATCTGGAATTCTCCCTTCCTGCATTGCCTTTGTTTATCTAGGCCAGGGGTTCTCAATCTTTTTGTGTGTCATGGATGCCTTTGGCAGTCTGGTTAAGATCATAAACCTTTTAGAAAAATATTTTTAAATGCATAAAATATAACCTATAGGATAGCAAGGGAAATAATTTTTATTGTAATAAAATGATAAAATATTTTCTGAATATAGGCTGATAGTTACTAGGTTAAAAACTCCTGATTTAGGTAATAAGGCAGATTTTCCCTTTTTCTAATCATCACTACTGTGCCATCTTTTTGATATAACAGGTGAAAATAATACTGATTATCTTTAATTTTACTCTCACCTTTTTAAATTTTTATTTTTTCCAGGTTACATATTGATATAATTTTAAAAAATTGTTTATTTGCAATTCATGTTTTCTTCTTCCCTATCATCCCTTCCTTCTGCCCCAATAAGGAAGATAATATGATATAAATTATACATACATTATATATAATACATATTTCCACATTCCTCATGTTGTGAAACCAGACAAATAATGGCTTACACTAGATATAATTATTTTTTAAAAAGCTTTTCAATGATTCCATGATGAAAGTAAAGATAATCTCCTATCCTTTGTAGGCAAAGTTAAAGGGGGCCACTGACCCACGGAGCTTGATTTAGAAAATGAATGCTCCATCTCTACGAACTTTTTATTTAACTAAATTGATTGTTCTAAGTAATAAAAACTTAAAATGAAAAATGTTATCTAGATGGAAATTTTTCTAAAAATGTATTATGTATTTCTCTACTTTTTAAAATAAAATCTAGAGAACAATCTTTTCTTGATGACTGACAGTCATCATTCTGAGCATTAAATATTATAGTGTGCTGTAATGAACTAATGTTGTGAAGGGTTGTTGGAGGGTGTCTTGCTACTGTATAATTGGACATCTATTATGCTAAAAACTTCCTTCCTGTAGACATGGGATATTAGGCAGTGGGATTACTGGTCATGGGTCTCTTTGCTTCCTGTTGGTGGGAATTTTGAATAGGCTGATTAGCCATGAACACATGGTTTTTTGTTTTGTTACCTTTTTATTCCTTTATTTCTAATGGCAATTAATAAATCTCTTAACATATAATATTTTTATTATTTCAGACTAATGTTAATTTTTAAATGATGGCAAATATGAAAGGATTAGAGAAAAAACTCTCAATTTTTCAAGATAGCCTAGATAATTTTTTAAAGCTATGTTTCTCCTGCCATGGTTTTTTGCCCCCTTTCCCCTTCCCTCCCCCCCACGTGAACTTCGAGAGAACTCCAAACTCTCTTGAGAGATGCTGCCTTGTTCCTGCCAGTTTGTTTGTTTGTTTGTTTTTTCTTTCCCCACTTTTTGCTGGTCACCCACCCTAATAGTCCACTGCTTTAGTTTGAGGGACTTAGCTGGGGACTCTTGGCAGAGAAGGGATAAGCCTCTTTTTGAGCCCATCTGCTTGAGCCAGTGTTCCTTGCTGCTGCTGCTGCTGCTGCTGCTGCTGCTGCTGCTGCTGCTGCTGCTGCTGCTGCTGCTGCTGCTGCTGCTGCTGCTGCTGCTGCGAAGCTAGGAGTTCTTGGAGCCACTCTCCCAGCAGCTGGTAAAAATCAGGGTATGTTTTCCTTAAGCACTAATTAGCCTCCTAATTCCCTTTCCATGTGGCAGGGGAAGCAACCTGCTCTCTAGCATTTTACCCCAAAGGGGAAGGGGAAGGAAGGTTACTCTTCCAAATGGGAAGTAAAATTGCAAGCACAACTCACTCTATGAAAGAGCAGTGCATTACCTATCTCAAACAGCTCCCAGTTTTAAGATACTTTTTCTCCCTACCATTCCTGGGTGGACTAGTCCTTTCAATTATCTTGCCTGAGATTCAGGGGAGAAATTCATCTCCCTACAAACCTTTGCCATTTGGGCCTGCCCAACCTGTATAATACATCCAATTTGAGATTTCTTCACACTGTGCTCAGCAAGGAATTCTCCCTCAGTATGGGAGATCTCAGCAGTGTGATGAAAGGAATCCAAATGGATAGAGAAGGAACTTTAAGGAGACTGGAGGTGAAAATTTTAAGCATCTTCAGATTCCATTGTTTTATGAAAATCTCTGTATATTGTATTTTTCTGGTTGTCTGCTTTAAGATTTAATTTTCTTGTCTTAAGTTCATATATTAATCTAATTAATACTATTCTGTTACATTGAATCATTTTAATCTACTGTGTTTTAGCTATTAGATCTATTCTGTTACCTTTCCCCTATATTGACCAAAATATTTTAAAAGCCATTAAACAGTTTTTTCTTCCGTTTTGCCTTTGTTAATTGTCACATATATGATGGATGGACTCCATCAACCTGGTTAACAACCTTTGGAAAATTAAATGAGCTAAATATCTCAAATTGGTTTTAAGGGGCCTTCAGACATGATTTTTAGATTTTTTTTCCTGTAGCTCTGACTGATCATTTTGCCTGCCTCTGAGTTATTTGTAACGGGAGGTAAAGGGTCCATTTTAGTAGCTGAAGAGAAGTGCAAATTATATCCCCACCTCTGCATTTGTAAAAATGTAAATGGATGGAACATATCACAGTCTTATACCAGAGGAGCTGGGAAGTTCTTCTTAGGGTTTGGGACCCCCAGATAGCTCTCAAGAAGGTTCTACTTCCACCAGAATGATTTAGATTCTTGGTGATATTTTTAGACTCAACATCAACAGTACAGAGATTTTTGACTTTTCTAGACTCCTCTGCCACATTTGTAATGATGGCAGTAATAGAATTTAAAATATATATATATATATATATATATATATATATATATATATATATATATATCAGCCAAGGTTGAAAGATTGCTACACGTGAAAAACTTGTGACAAGCATTCATCAGTTCATAGGTTTTTTTAAAAATGTCATACAGCAACTCATGCAAAATATGATAGTGGATTTGTTTGTTATTGTCATTAAATGGGCTTTTATAACTTTGGGGATTTTGATACTTCTTGAATGTGCATTACTTGTTGTACTACTGTTCTTTATTTTAAAACACCCTGTTACTTTGTAAAAAAATCATTTGCACTCATACCATGGATCATGACCCAATTAAAAAGGAAATAGATCTCATTTTTTAGTGAGAAACCTTTGTATTCTACCTTTTCTTAGCTGACACAGTGTGTCAATTATTGTAAGCTATATATTTTTGATTTTTAAAACTTTCTTATTATTGTTTTTCCTTGCATATGAAATATAATATTTCAGTTTTATTTTTTCTCTCCTTTTGTATTTGAAGCATGTACACATTACTGAGAAGATTTTTCTTTAATATTTTTATTCTACAGTAATATAAGTTAAAATATATATTTGCTATAATATTAATACATACCCAAAAAGCTTTAGACCATAAAAATGATGCCATTGGTTGTTTAAAAAAAATTCTGGACTTAAATGAACACTCTAATGCTAATAACAACAACATGGAAATGGGTTTGAATCAAGAACACATGTGATACCCAGTGGAATTGCACGTGGGCTATGGGAGAGGTGGTGGGAGGGAGGGGAGGGAAGAAAAGAAAATGATTTTTGTTTCCAATGAATAATGTTTGGAAATGACCAAATAAAAATTTAAAAAAAAAGAAAAATATTATGGACTTTACTTAATGATTCTGTCTGATTCCAGGAGAAGGGAATACAAAAAGTGCCATTGCACAGTGCCAAAGAGGCACAAAATTCCCTGTGTAGTGCCAATCAAGCACAAAGTCAAAGAGACCAATCAATCCCAGTGGGATTGATTAAATTTTGAGCCAAAGCAAGAGGACTTGAACTTGTTTTGGGTTTGAGGTTGAAGCTGTTTTGACATATGTCAAAGGCAGGTCTTCCTTGTCCCATATTCTACCAAGTATCTCAAATTGGCTCCTTCCTGGCTCCCATAAATAGTTCCTTTTTTGTCTTTCATAGTATAGCAAACTTTTTGTAGTCCTGGATACTGACTGGGTAAGTGCATAATTGCTTAAATCACTTTAATTGGGCTCTGATATTTATTTTTCCTTTACTTAGAATTTTTACATATGACTTTGATATTTTATATTTTAACCAGAAGTTATTTTTTCTCTTTTACTTGGATTTTTGGATGTTTTTGATTTCTCTTGCTAATTGATTCACATACCTCATAACTCAGCCATGCATCTTGTAAAGGATAGTGTTAGTATTGTGACCTAAACTATATTAATTATTGTTCACCATGGGATAACCCAAATAAAAAAATACCCAAGTCAGCTGGAAATTTATGGTGATTTAATTAATATAGTGGAAAGAAATTAAGAAGAAGGGAGAAGGAAAGGGTGTAGGATTTCTCCCGCATAGCTTGTGCCGGGTTGGGGGGGGAGGGAGATTAGAGGCTCTAGGAAGATAAATTTTTGGAGAGTAAAGGAGGAAGGAATCAGCCTGAACTCCAAGAGGGCTCAGCCAAGATGTCTGAACCTGAATTAGCTCAAGGGAAAACTCACCACCAAAACCCAGACACTTAGCTGCCACCATGCCAAGATGTTGGAACGCTTAGCATGCTGCCAGCCAGAGTCACATCTCCAGGGAAAGAGCCAGATAAACTGAAGCCCCATGAAAAAAAAAACCCTAGATGATTCTACCTCCCTTTCCTGTATCTCCTCTGCACCAATCGTAGCCTAAGCTTGACTTACGACAGCCCAGGGTCTGTCAGCTGTTTCTGATTTGTCAATTTCTCTATCAAAAGTCATCTTCCTAACACTCAATCTTCTAGCACAGTTACAGACTTTCCCAATTTTGTTAGACAAAGTAGGGTGGAATAATGCAAAGTTCCTAAGATATCCCTGATTTTATTAGGCTAAGTATCTTCATTGTTCCAAATCAGGAGATAGTTAAATACAATCTTCACAATCCCTAAGTGATCCTTGTGTTTTTCAACATCCTCCTTAGGGGGGGATGCATTATTATCATTATTATTCTAAAATGCAAAATTTAAATTCTTTTGAAAGAAATTTCAGTATAAGAAACATGCTGCCTCTCCAAATCCAGAAAGTGAACTGTTTGGAAAAGGCACCATGAAGATGCCTGCCCAGACAACACACTGCACCAGAAGATCCAGAGTGAACTTTGGGATGTGGTGATTTGAACTGTATAGTGTTGAATGCTTTTGTTTTTGAATGTGCACTCTTATGCCAAAGGGGACTGCCCCCTAATTGGCTTTTTGTCAATGATCCTAACAATCATTGGCTTTGTTTTTTTCCCTTTTATCCTGAGATTATTGTAATTTAAAAGTTGGTTATTTTTACAAGAGCCATTGGAGAGACCAGACTTCCACCAGCTCTTTGGGGATGGGGGGTATGTGTAATTGAAAATTTGTTAACATAAAAAATTACATTTCCCAGGAACCCACTGACTTCCTGTCATTATATACTTCCTGTAGACAGGGGATATTAGGCAATGGGATTTCGGTCCCTGGCCTCTTTTCTTACTATTGACGACTGTGGTGGTAAGTGGGGATTTTGAACAGGCTGATTAGCCATGGGCACATGGTTTTTTATTTTGTTACCTTTTTATTTCTTTACTTCTAATGATAATAAATCTCTTAACATATGATATTTTTATTATTTGAGATTTATTGTAATTTTTAAAGTATTGAACCCTAAGGTAAGTGTACATAGGCTATTGAACTCTGAGTTGGGAAAATAGCATGCATTGGCTTTAGAAGTACATTAATTTAGTTTGAGATTGAGAAGATTATTTAATTTTTATGCCCCAATTCTATTATGAAGTGTTGAGTTTGAGGCTCTAGTATAAATTAGAAGTCATCCTAGAAGTTGGGAGTGGGTGCTAGATTTGGAGTTGGGAAGATCTGGGCCTCTAGCTATGTAATTATAGGCAAGTCATTTTACTTCTCTGAACCTTCCCTCCCATCTTTTCCTCTCCCCTTTCTCTCCCATTCCTCTTCCCTGATTGGATCTGACCTGACCTGAAGAAGCCCTGGACCTTTATAGCCCCATAATTTAATTAACTGAGATTACTGGAGTAGATACAAGACCATATTCTTGGGCAAAATTACTCTCTGGTGCTTGTTACATTCTATATAGTTGGCATTGTTTTACTTATATTGATAAATACAGCAGCATATAATTTCTCTCTAGGCACCTTTTGTGCTGGATAAGCAAAACAGGCTTGAAGACTGAAAGTTGGTTTGGTTTTTCCCTTGTTTTGCTAGGTTTATAGTTTCTTTAATAAGGTACTTGATCACCCACTGTACAGTCATTTTCAAATTAAAATTTCTTGACATTTTATGAATTGCCAGAAAAAAATTTAAGTTTTTCTTTTTTAACATTTTAAAAAGGAGAAGAAAAGCATTAGTGAGATTGAGAAAGTCAAGTTGCTTTATCGAGTTACACCGTTGGAACATCAGAAGAATAAATGAACCCCAAGGGTCAACAAAGCTTGTTCCTTTGAATGCCTCCAGACGGCATATAACTAAACATTTCAAGACAGATAGTAATTTATTTTTCTTTGTAAGATCACTATGGCAGATTGCATAGCACCCTTCAGTAACTCATTCTGGTATTTGACCTTTCTATGCAGTTTCCTGGTTTCGAATAACATTGGCAATAATGAAAAAATTATTTTCAATACTGAGGGATTTAGCATTAATCAGAAGGTGTGGGGAGGGAACTTGAGGAGAACTTGGACCTGGCAAAGAAAGGATGAATATTGGAGGAGGCTCAGTAAATGGAATGGATAGTAAATATAGAGAATGAAGATAAGAACCAGATAATTTTTCCTAGTGCTTTCTCTATTTTATTGGCATAGTTGTGTATGTTTGATGGTGGTATTCCTATAGAAATGGCACATATAAAAATTAGGATTCTAAGAGGAAAAATAAATTTTCCTCTAAATTCCCTGGAATATCTTAATGTAGTAACAGGTTAAAAGAAAGGATTCTAGCAGGCACTGTGATATAGTGGGAAAAGTGTTGCATTTGGAACCAGAGAGCCTGAATATCAGTACTGGCTAATACTCTTATCTGCATGACTTCAAGCACATCATATCACCTCTGTGGTCTTCCTTTTTATGATCTGTAAAATGTGAAGGATGGCATAGATCAGTGGTATTAAACTCAAATACAACTGGATTCCTGAAGGCAGCAAATTGACCTAGAAAACCACAGATCAATATTATATATGTTGCATTATATTTTATTTTGTTAAATATTTCCTAATTACATTTTAATCAGGTGTAGTTACTCTAGAGTTTTTTTTAATTACTACAATCATTTTTTCCATTTTATTTATGGAGAATGTGAGATTACATGACTCTAGAGTTTTACAAGCCTCAAAGGCCTCAAGTTTGCCATCTGTGGACTAATGCCTTTTTTTTTTAATTTTAAAATTTTTATTTAGAATACTTCTCCAGTTACATGATTCATAATCCCTTTCCCCCACTTTCTCCTCTCCTCTCCCAAAGCCAACAAGCAGTTCCACTGGGCTCTATATGTATCATTCATTGTTCAAAACACATTTCTATGTTATTCATATTTGCAGTAGAGTGATCTTTTAACATCAAAACCCTAATCAGATCCCTATCACACTATGTTATTGAGAATATATTTTTCTAACACATTCCTGGTTCTACAGTTCTTTCTCTGGATGTGGATAGTGTTCTTTCTCACAAGTTCCTCTGGATTGTTCTGGGTCATTGCATTGCTGCTAGTAGTACATTTGATTGTGCCATAATGTATCAGTCTCTGTGTACAATGTTCTCCTGGTTCTGTTCCTTTCAGTCTGCATCAATTCCTGGAGGTTGTTCCAGTTCACATGCAATTCCTCCATTTCTTTATTCCTTTTAGCACAATAATATTCCATCACCAACATATACCACAATTTGTTCAGCCATTCCCCAATTGAAGGACACCCCCTCATTTTTCAATTTTATTTTTTGCCACCACAAAGAGTGCAGCTATAAATATTTTTGTACAACTCTTTTTTTTTTTTTTAATTCCCTCTTTGGGGTAAAAATCCAACAGTGGTATGGCTAGGTCAAAGGGCAGGAATTCTTTTAAAATCCTTTGCACATAGTTCCAAATTACCCTCCAGAATGGTTGGACCAATTCACAACTCCACCATCAGTGTATCAGTGTCCCAATTTTGCCACATCCCCTCCAACATTTATCACTTCCCTTTGCTGTCATACTGGCTGAACTAATGACTTTTAAATTTATGATTCCATACTCCTACAAAATAGGTTCCAGAATTAAAATCAGACACATCTATCAGATAGGAAATGAAACAACATATTTAAATATAAGTATGGTTATAAATTTTAAAATTCTAATTTCAACAGTTGATGGGAAATTAAAATTTCTAGGTCTCCTTAAAAAATTACATATACTAGGTTCCTCTACTTCTCCTTTTATTCTCTTCTTAACTTTCTATAATCTCATCATTTAAATAAAACAATTCTCTCCAAAGCTACCAATGATCTCTTAAAAAAAAACCAACCTACTTACCTTCTGACTTAGGATCAATACTACAGGTTGATTCCTAGACAGAAAAGAAGTAAAGGCTAGAGAATGTGAATTAAGCTAGGAAGTATCAGAGGCCAAATTTGAACCCAGGACCCCCCTGTCTCTAGGCCCACTGAATCATCTAGTTACCTCCCAATGATCTCAATGGTCAAATCTAATGACTTTTTCTCAGTCCTCATAATTTTTGATAGCTGCAACATTTGATATTGATATTTGATATTACCTCATTACTCTTGATACTTTCCCCTCTCTCTAAATCTTCATGACACTACTCTCTTCTTGTTTGTCTCCTGCCTCTCTGATCCATCCTTCTTAGTGTCCTTTCCTGGATCTTCATCCAGTTCACAACTATGAATAATATATGTGTGTGTGTGTGTGTGTGTGTGTGTGTGTGTGTGTGTGTGTGTGTGTGTGTGTAGGCTCTGTCCTGGGCCTTCTTCTGTTCTTCTATTTTATCTTACATAGTAAGTTTATCAACTCTCATGGGTTCAATTTTCAATACTCTAAAGATGCATCATTCCTAAATATGTATATCTAGGTTTATCTTTCTTACTACAGAAATGCTTCACCAGTTTCCTTTTATACATGTCAAATTAGAGGTTCTGTAGACATCTAAAATCTTATGCCCCAAACAGAAATCTTTACCTGAACATTTCTGATACTGTCAAGGGTACTACAATCTTCCTAGTTACTCAAACTTGCAAGCAGCTAGGAGGAAAGTATGCTAAAGCCAGCAACACCAGAGTTTGAATCCTACCTCAGAAATTTCCATGTTGTGTGACCCTAGATAAGTCACTTTCTACTGAGTTAGTTTCTCCATTTATGAAATGAGAATAGTAATACCATTTACCTTCCAGAACTGGTGTGAGAATAAAATCAGATAATATTTTAAAGCATTTGCAAACTTTTAAGTACTTGATAAATACTAGAATCAATGATTATGTGGAAATTCATTTTGAATGTCTATACATATTTATAATGGGTTTTGGTTTTCTTGCCTTTTTAATGGGAGAGAAGAGAGAAGAAATAATTTGAAACTGAAAATATAATAAATTTGAATTTAAAGAAATTTTAAAGATTAAAAAAATACAAGGTTTTGAAAGTTATGTCCTTGTGGAATAGTAGGGTTGAACATCTGGTTTAAAAAGGTCTTAAATTTTATTGAGCTAAAGACTCAATATAAATCACTGGCATGATCTGGCAAACAAAACTTAAAAGTCTATGTAATCTTGGACTGCACTGAGTGAGTTGTATAGCTTTCAGGATTGAGGAAAGTTCTCTGCTATGGCCACACCACAACTATTTTTAGATACGGTTGCCACAGTTTAGGAAGCAGACTAATAAGATGGAGAGTGCTCAGAAGATGTCAATCAGAATGTGGAAAAGATTCACAGATTTCCCCCGAGACTCCATTTTATTGAATGGAAGACACAAGCCACTCTTCATTCTCTGGACCTTGGCACCATTTCCCCATGTGGTTCCCTCCCCAGAATTGAACTTGAGTGAATATCTTCTGCCCAAGCTAACCCACAAAGCATGTACACTCAGTTGAAGCTTTATCTTTCTACTAGTCTAAAGAGGCTTTGTGAAAATGGGCTATTTGCCTTTTGGGCTTTTGGAAACTTGTCTAAATGTTAATGTAGAAAAAAATCCATTCTTGAATAATTGGGTTCATTTTTTTCTAAGAAAGTTAAAAAACTGGAGACTGAACTTTTAAATCTAAACTCATTAAAGCAATAAGTTTTATAAATGTGTTATCCCTTGTACTAATTCAGCTTACAGGGACAGAGTAGCTGAGAGCTTCTCAGTTATCAGTATAGTCAAATCAGTGTCTGGGTAGAGGGGACAGAGAGGACTGAATCTCAGCCCTCTGTCTTCTGTCTCACATTTTATTTGTTTTCTGTCTAATGAATGCCACCTAGCCTATTAGTATGCCACTGCCCTGTAACATTTGCAAAATACTATTAGTCAGGTATGAAATCGTAATCATTATCAGTGTCTCAACATTTAAAAGTAAATGACAAAGTAAGACAAAAAAGATTTCAAAATGATCCTTAAGTCACAGATTGTCTTTTTTCTTTAGTTAACTCTGCCACAGACCAAATAGAATCAGAAAATGAAAGTGTGGTTCTTTTTCTGTAAAATATTATTGTACAATTTGTCAAAAGGAAAGAAATCTTAATAATGTGCCATACAAATCACCATGTTTCTTAATTTCCAGAGGTCTAGATTATTTCTGAAACAGCATTGATGTGCTATTGAATCTATTACATGCCTGGATTTGGACATAAATGGGACGTATGTGAGGTGGCTCTGCAATATATTTCCCAGCTTCTTGCTTCAGCTCAAGATCTAACTTGAGCTGGTCATTTTCACTTACTTTTCTATTAATACAGCAAATTCAACATATTTAAAACCAGACTCATCATATTCTACATCTTGCCTTCACTCTTTCTGGACAAATCTTTAGCTATGCCCTTCTTCAGACTTCTCCAGTTTGGCTAATTTTACCAACATTTTCAGAGTCGCTTAGGCCAGAAACCTTTGATTAATCTTTGGTTTCTCCCTCCTTGTTGCTTTTCATGTGCAGTCAGTCTTTAGGACCTGCCAATTCTTCCTTTGCAACCTCTCACAAATGTATTTTGCAAATATATTCCTCCTAAAAATGAATAGGAAGGATGAATTATAAACTTTCAGGATAATTAAACATAGCAAAAAAGGAACAAACAGCAAAGATAAAAATACAATCATATTTTAATAGATTCTGAAAATTGGATGGGCTTTATGATTATATCTGTTAAACATTTCCATTGTCTTTGTTACAGTCAGTCTTTACTGGGGAAGTAGAAATTGCAGTCTTTTGAAATATATTGCACTGATCATTGAGGATCTTGAAATTTTCTTCACTGGTGTGAGAAATAAGACATATCCACACTCAATGGCAGATATAAGGTAAAGAGTCTGGTTTCTCAATAATGGGAATATCATTACTAATTTCCTGACACTTAAAGCTTTGGTTTTTTGAATCTGTTATGCAAAAGAGCTTTATACACAAAAGAACTTTTTATCAGAAGGATTCAGACATAGTGATGCTATATCTAGATAATAAAAAATACTCAGAGAAAGGAGAAAATTAACATTCCAGATGCATATATTTTACTAAAAATCTATGGTAATCTGAGAAAAGTTTTGCTGTCTTTAAGAATTGAAGATTTGACACTTCCCTTCAATGCTAGGAGTTATTTACAGTTAAGCTTAGTGAAGTTGTTTGTATTATTAGAATTATACATTATTATTATACTGGTAAAGAAAAAAATATTATTACTATTGTTTTTATTATTTGGCTAGAGTAGAAGACTTACATAAAGAAGTAAAAGATAAATGTTTGAAAGGAACAATTATGGGCCAGTTTTCAAAAGATCTTGACTGCAAGCCTTAAGGAATTTGGGCTTTATTTTACCAGTGGGGCATTAATGGAAGCTTTGAACATGGACAGCTAAAGATTTCAGTGATCTGGGAATCATCTATGACCAAGATTAAATTTTTGCCACAAAGCGAATATAGGATTGAAAGAACCAACAAGGAGACAGAGTGAAACAACTTTCAAGAAAAGAAAAAAACACAAGATAGGTGGAGAACATCTGGAAAACAGGAGTGGGAGGAAAGCAGAGCCAGCAAAAGGCTGTAGCAAAGAGGAAAGAGTGAGTCAAGAGCAAAACCTACCCCCACCCCCATCCAACATCCATAAAATGGGAAATTGGACTAGAGTGTTTTTTGAGGTTCTTCCTTGTTCTAAATTCTACAAACTCAACCCAACCCTATAGCAAATTACTGTGGAGAAGAGAGCACATAGAAAAAATGAAAACCACAAAATCATAGTACTTGGTTCAAAATTTGCCTACTACTGACTCTGTGTGAACTTAGGAAATCACTTTCCATCCCAAGTCTCACTCAGCAATGTCATCTATAAAATGAGGGCATTGGATTAAGAAGATTTCTGAGACTCTATCTATCTTTATTGGGGAGTTACTTTAATATTTTATTTTCCCTCAATCACATTTAAAATTGTTTTGGCATGTACTGTACATATTTTTACATTTACACTGGCTTTTTTTTTAAAAAGATGTCTTGAATTCTCTCCCTCATTCATTATCCTTTTGCCAAGATGGTAAAGAATCATATATATTTTACTAGTGCAATTATGTAAAACACTTTACACATTAATATTTTTGGAGAAAGAAACTTGAAAAAAACTTTTAAAAATTTAAGAAAGAAAATTTTTAAAAAGTATTAATTGGTCTGAACTTAGACTCCATCAATTCTTTCTCTGGAGTTAGATGTCTTTTTTTTCTTATCATGCATCCCTTGGGATTGTTTTGGATCATTATATTGTTGAGAATAGCTAAGTCATTGATAGTAGTTTATCTTGTAACAATGTTGTTACTGTATACAATATTCTCTTTCTGCTTACTTCATTCTGCATTAGTTCACGTAAGTCCTAATTTTTTCTGAAACACTTCTGTTTAAAAGAAAATAGTTTCATATTACTATCATATACCACAATTTACAGTCATTCCTCAATTAATGGGTATCCCCTCACTTTCCAATATGTTTACCACCACAAAAAGAACTGATTTAAATATTTTTGTACATGTATGTCTTTTTACTTTTTTTAAAATTCTGGATGGTTATAAATCTACTAATGGTATTACTGGGTCAAAAAGATAGGAGTATTTTAAAGCAATTTGGCAATAAATCAAAGTTTCTCTCCAGAACAGTTGAATTAGTTAACAGCTCTTCCAAAGGGCATATGCGTCCAAATTTTCCCATATCTCTGTCAACTTTTGTAATTTTCCTTCTCTGTCTTAATAATCAATCTGATATTGCGGGGTAGTATTTCAGAGTCGTTTTAGCATTTCCCTATTTAAAGGTGATTTAAATCATTTTTCACATGATTATAGAAAGCCATAATTACTTTGTCTGAGGATTGTGTATTCATATCCTTGGACCATTTATCAATTGGGCAATGAATTATATTCTTAAATATTTGATTCATTTCTCTAGGTTATTGAGAAATAAGATCTTCATTAGAGAGACGTAAATTTTTTTCATCATTATTATCACTCTATATTAACCTCCATCCTATTTCCCCTGTGTTTATCCTACTCTTTTCATTCTGTCCATTTTCTTTTTCTTTTTCTTTTTCTTTTTTTTTAAATTTTAAACATTATTTTATTTGGTCATTTCCAAACATTATTCACTGGAAACAAAGATCATTTTCTTTTCCTCCCCGCCCCCTCTCCCACCACCTTTCCCTCTCCCATAGCCGACACACGATTCCACTGGTTATCACATGTGTTCTTGACTCAAACCCATTTCCCTGTTGTTGGTATTTGCATTAGAGTATTCATTTAGAGTCTCTCCTCAGTCATATCCCCTCAACCCCTGTAGTCAAGCAGTTGCTTTTCATCGGTGTTTTTACTCCAACAGTTTATCCTCTGCTTGTGGATAGTATTTTTTAGATCCCTATAGATTGTTCAGGGACATTGCATTGCCACTAATGGAGAAGTCCATCACCTTCTATTGTACCACAGTGTATCAGTCTCTGTGTACAATGTTTTCCTGGTTCTGCTCCTTTCGGTCTGCATCACTTCTTGGAGGTTGTTCCAGTCTCCATGGAATTCCTCTACTTTATTATTCCTTTTAGCACAATAGTATTCCATCACTAACATATACCACAATTTGTTCAGCCATTCCCCAATTGATGGGCATCCCCTCGTTTTCCAATTTTTGGCTACCACAAAGAATGCAGCTATGAATATTCTTGTACAAGACTTTTTCCTTATTATCTCTTTGGGGTACAAACCCAGCAGTGCTATAGCCGTATCAAAGGGCAGACAGTCTTGTATCGCCCTTTGGGCATAGTTCCAAATTGCCCTCCAGAATGGCTGGATCAATTCACAACTCCACCAGCAATGAATTAGTGTCCCCACTTTGCCACATCCCCTCCAGCATTCATTACTTTCCATAGCTGTCATGTTAGCCAATCTGCTAGGTGTGAGGTGATACCTCAGAGTTGTTTTGATTTTCATCTCTCTGATTATAAGAGACATAGAGCACTTTTTCATGTGCTTATTAATGGTTTTGATTTCTTTGGCTGAGAACTGCCTGTTCATGTCCCTTGCCCATTTATCAATTGGAGAATGGCTTGGTTTTTTGTACAATTGATTTAGTTCTTTCTAAATTTGAGTAATTAAACCTTTGTCAGAGGTTTTTATGAAGATTGTTTCCCAACTTGTTGCTACCCTTCTGATTTTGGTTACATTGGTTTTGTTTGTACAAAAACTTTTTAATTTGATGTATTCCAGATTATTTATTTTGCATTTTGTAACTCTTTCTAAGTCTTTCTTGGTTTGAAGTCTTTCCCTTCCCAAAGGTCTGACATGTATGCTATTCTGTGTTCGCCTAATTTTCTTATAGTTTCCTTCTTTATGTTCAAGTCATTCACCGATTTTGAATTTATCTTGGTGTAGGGTGTGAGGTGTTGATCTAAACCTAATCTTTCCCACACTGTCCTCTAATTTTCCCAGCAGTTTTTATGAAATAGTGTATTTTTGTCCCCAAAGCTGGGATCTTTGGGTTTGTCATATACTGTCTTGCTGAGGTCGCTTGCCCCCAGTCTATTCCACTGATCCTCCTTTCTGTTTCTTAGCCAGTACCAGATTTTTTTGGTGACCGCTGCTTTATAATATAGTCTGAGATCTGGGACTGCAATGCCCCCTTCCTTTGTATTTTTTTTTCATTATTTCCCTGGATATCCTTGATCTTTTGTTTTTCCAAATGAACTTTGTTATGTTTTTTTCTAAATCAGTAAAAAAATTTTTTTGAAGTTCCATGGGTATGGCACTAAATAGATAGATGAGTTTGGGTAGGATAGTCATTTTTATTATATTGGCTCGTCCTATCCATGAGGAGTTAATGTTTTTCCAATTGTTCAAGTCTAGTTTTAGTTGTGTGGAAAGTGTTTTGTAGTTGTGTTCATATACATTCTGTCCATTTTCAAAAGCATTTTGTTTCAGAACACCACCTCCCCTGATTTGCCTTTTCTTCTATTGGCCTCCCCATTCTTTTATTTCTTTCTTCTCCTACTCTCCTGTAGGATAAGATAAATTTATATGTTTAATCTATTTTGTATCATTTTCTCCCTTTGAGCCAGTTCCAATGAGAGTAAAGTTCAAGAACTCTCCTCCCCATCTCTTCCATCTTCTCCACTGAAAAAGCTATTTTATGATTCTTTTCATGTGAGACAATCTACCTTATTCTATTTCTTCCTTATCCTCATGCATTTCTTTTGTTCATTTCTTAATTTTATTTTTTAGATATGATACCATCATATTCAACTCACACCTTTGCCCTCTGACTATTATACTTCTTATAATAATGATAATGTAATTCTTAGAAGTTACAAGAATCATCTTCCTATGTAGAGATGTAAAAAGTTTAACCTCATTTGACTTTTCCTTCTTGTTTACCTTTTTATGTTCCTTCTGAGTTTTTTATTTGAGAGCCAAATTTTTCATTCAATGCTGGTCTTTTCAATAGGAATGCCTGAAAATCCTTGATTCCATTGGGTATCTATCCCCCCCCCCCCCGAAGGATTATACTCAGTTTTTCTAGGTAGGCGACTTTTGCTTATAGTGCTAATTCCTTTGCCTTCTTGAATATCATATTCTACTCCCTTTGATCCTTTAATGTAGAAGCTACTAAATTTTGTATTATCTTGACTGTGGATCCCTTATAATTGAATTTCTTCGTCTTGACTACTTGCAACATTTCCTCCTTGACCTGGGAGCTATGGCATTTGATTGCATATTATCCTTTTGTGATCTCTTTCAGGACTAGATTGGTGTATTATTTCTGTTTCTACTTTACCCTCTGATTATCAGGACAATTTTCCTTAATAATTTCTTGAAAGATGATGTCTGAACACTTATTCTGATTATGGCTTTCAGGTGATTCAATAATTCTTAGATTATCTCTCCTTGATTTGTTTTCCAGATCAGTTGTTTTTCCAAAGAGATATTTTCAATTTTCTTCTATTTTTTCCCATTTTTTTTGGCTTTGATTGTTTCTCAATATCTCATGGAGTCATTAGCTTCCACTTGCCCAATTACATAATTTTCAAGAATATTTTTCTTTAGTGAGCTTTGCTTTTTCTTATTCATTTGGCCAATTCTACTTTTTAAAAAGAGTTCTATTTCTCAGTGAAATTTTTCCCCATTTGGCCAATTTGGTTTTTTATTGGATTTTTGTGCTTTTACCAATTGGCCTATTCTATTTTAAGGTAATATTTTCTTCAGTAGTTTTATGTCTCCATTACCAAGCTGTTGACTCTTCTTCCCCCTGCCCCCCCCAATGATTTTCCTGCTTCATTATTATTTCTTTCATCAATTTTTCTTCTACCTCTCTGATTTTTAAAATCATTTTTTTGAGATCTTTTATTAATTCTTCTTGGGCTTGTGATCAATTTATATTTTTCTTGGAGGATTTGAATACACCACTATCTTGACTTTATTGTCTTTGTAGTCTTATTCTGAGTTTAAATATTGGTCTTCCCCATCACCAAAATAACTTTCTATGCCAACTTTCCTTTTTTGTTGTTTTCTCATTTTCCAACCTTTTTCTTGTCTTTAACTTAAAAAATTGTTCCAGGTGGGCTATGTTTCAAGCTTTAGGTTCTTTGTATGCTGCCTTCAGATCTAGTTCTAAGGATGTATAAGTTTTCAGTCCTTCAAGGTAGTGTGATTTAAGGAAAAACATATTTAATACTTTTTTTGTGCTCTGTTCTATGGTCTGTGAGCAACTACAAGATCTCTTTTCAATCTTGGAACTGTGACTAGGGTTCCTTACTTTCCTGGAGCTACAAGTGCTGGTATGAGCTCATGATCCTCCTTAAGCTGAGATTGCTATTTGACTATAACCTGGATTTGCATATAAACAATGCAACAATGTTCTGCACCCATAGTCAGCAAAAGGGCTTCTGTAATCTCCTTCTGAGAAGTTGTTGAACTCCCTTACCATCCACAGCTGAGAGCTCTGGAAACCTTTGCAGCAACCCCAACAGGCCTTGGTTGGTTTGTCAGGGTGCTGCCTTGAGATGCCCACCCTGAAGAGACAGACCCCTCCTGTTGAACTTCTTAATTGTGCTGTCCTAAAAAATTGTTTTATCCCATGCTTTTGTGAGTCCTAACACTCCAGAATTCATTTTAAGATGTTATATCTAAGTTGCTTAGAGGATAATTTGGTAGATATCAGGCCAGTTTATGTACCATGTGTGCTATACTGTTTTAGCTTTAAATCTATGATAGTATATTAACGAGGGAAATAGAAATTTTTCAGTTAAGTGTAACATCTTCAAGATTTTTTTTTGAGAATGATTTTATTCATTCTGTAATGGTTGGTTCTGAAGAAGCTGTTATGGTTGATTAACAAGGTGACTATCCATGCCCTAGTGAGTATAGGGGAAGAGTCAAGATGGAATGGCTGACACACCTGTGTGTCTGTGACTGCCAGGTGTTCTCCCTATCTCACTATACTAGGTCTGAGACAAGAGGAGTAATCTCAGGAAGATGGTGATCCTGGGTGATGGGCTAGTGCTAGTATATTGAAGGGTGATCTTCCCTGTTGGATGATGACAAGGATGACTCTGGGTGAATTAGCACAGACCACCCTGGGACACAAGACTCCCTTTCACTTCACTGCATGGCAAGGGGGGGGGGAAGGAAGTGGGGGGTAGCTGACTAGTACAGGGAAATGGCTAATCAACTGCCACTAGATAATTGTTCCTTCTATGTACCCCAGAACAAGTCTTTCCCTTTTATTTGACTGGGATTTGAAGTAAGCTTTAATGAGTCAAGATTTCAAAGGGTTGGGGGTTAGGTAGAGGATGAGAGGTGTCCCTAAAATCCTAATCCCAAGGTCCTTCTTCCTGGCAAACCCCAAATGTCAAACCAAAGGTCCTTCCCTTCCCAAATTCTTAGCTTATCCTAAAATAGGATATTAAAGAAATCAGGACAGGAATAAAGCAGGTCCTGAAGGTCTCTGAGGAAGGGAGACAGGCTTAAAGGCCATTAAGTCTGTGGCCCCTCAGGTCCAGGGGACCTGAATCTCTCTTCTGATAATAATGAAGATGTCAGGCAACAATGAGTCCTTTGCTGGGAAGCTCTACAGCTGTTTCTTAGGGCTAATCTCTCTGCTGGCTCTTGGATGATCTCAAGCAAAGCATGATGCCTCTCCACTCCCCCAAATCTCAGATCCAATGGTCCCTCCTTTTCCTGGAATATTGCCCAGGTCCTCTTCATTCTCTCCTAGACTCCTTTGCTCTCAACTCCAATGGTCCACGTCTGTCAATCAAAACTTCCTCTGAGGGGCAGCAGGGTGACTCAGTGGATTGAGAGTCAGGCCTAGAGATGGGAGGTTCTGGGTTCAAATTTTTTTTTTTTAATTTTTAAACATTATTTTATTTGGTCGTTTTCATACATTATTCACTGGAAACAAAGATCATTTTCTTTTCCTCCCCTCTCCCTTCCCCCCCCCCCCCCCCCGCCGCCTTTCCTTCTCCCATAGCTGACGCATGATTCCACTGGTTATCACATGTGTTCTTGACTCGTCTGGGTTCAAATTTGACCTCAGACATTAGCTGTGTGACCCTGGTCAAGTCACTTAACCCCCATTGCCTAGTCCTTATAGCTCTTCTGCCTTAGAACCAATACAAAGTATTGATTCTAAGATGCAAGGTAAGGGTTTTTATTTAAAACAAACAAACAAAAAAAAGCTTCCTCTGAACATTTCAACCTCTCTTCCATTCATTCTGCCCTCATGATTCTTAAAATGTTTACTATCTTAGGCATACATTGATAGTGTGGAGGGAGAGAAATGAACCTACCTAAACTCAACTTAGAAAACATCTTTGAAGGAATAGAATTTTCAGACTATATATATAAGGTCTAAAGTAAAACAATCAAACACTTGATTTTGACCAATTATTTCATGTTTAAAAAATTAAAATTATAACAATCTATAATTCTGATTAAGCCAGTAAATTATTAAATGATTTAAGGTAAATTAACAGTTTTGACTGTTTCCTAGATACAGAATTCCAAGATGATGATGATGACTATCTCCTGGTGACTCAGAAAAGTAAGATAAAAGAAAATCAAATAAGTTTGTGAAATTTGTGATTATATGTCCCAAGATATTCTTAACTTACTTATTATATATGACATCTATTCTAATTTTATGTGGAGTTCCCTATGATGAGAGCTAGATGTGCATATGTGAAGATAGATTACAAGACCATATAGGAGTCAGGGGGCTGTGATTTTCTAATATGATTACAGTATTTTGAAAATATTTACTATTCTTGCCATCCAATTTTCATCATGTAGACCCCAAGTTTAAAGAAGCTTAAGTTCATAAGACTAGGAAAAATCTATGACAAATATTTAAAGTTATTTAAAAATCTTAAATATTATTCAATTATAGGGCAAAATTTCTACATATTTGGCTGGATGTCCATAAAGCAATTTTTGTTTTCAAACATTCATTCTCAAAATACTTGTTCCCCCTTTTTAATCATCTCTGAAATTATAGTTTATAAATGATGCTAAACCAGAGGGGAGGGGAGCCTTCAATCAAAGAGAGAGAAATAATAAACTTCTGCTTAGAAAAATATCCTTCAGATAGGAAGAATAACTTTTGGACACAAAAATAGAAAAAATGTGGAAACTAGTTTGCACATTAGAAATGAACCAATTTATGCTATTTTATTTCTTAATTCTGAGTAATAGAAAGTTAATAAGGTTCCTTCACCTCCTTCTATTTGATTTTTTCACCCTAGACATCTGTATAGTCCATCAGATTCATGACACTAAACTGTGTGGTTTTCACAAAGGAAAAGACAGATATTCCATTGTTTGTCGTGTTTCCATAATCCATCAACATATACAGCTCTATTATGTATTCTCATGAGGTCACATTAATTCTATGTTTGCTTCCTTCTTCTCCCTATATCTGGAACTAGTTACCCCTAAGGCCAGTGGGTCAGTGGAATAATTATACTTGAGAACCAGCTGACAGTTTTATAATTCCTTTACTGTATGAGATCAGAATGCCCCTATAGCATATGGAACTTTTTCTTGTTTCAAACTGGGCCAAACATAACCACTCTGTTTTCTCTGGTGAACATAGGAAGCTTTGTCACTTTCCGTCCTTAGTCAATTTTCAACCAAGTTTCAAATACCAGATCTGACCAGGTGAGGCTGAATCTATCCTATTCTTTTTCTTCCTCTTGTACTTTGCTCAGTGTTTCAAACTAGATAATCATTTCTCCAGTACTTTTTGGAAATTTATAAAATAACTAACTAACACATTGTAGAACTATGCACTAATCCAACCATTTTAGAGATCAATTTGGAATTATACTCAGAAAGTTATAAAATTATGTATACCCTTAGATCCAGTAATACCACTGTTGAGTCAGTTTCCGAAAGAGATTAAGGGAAAAGAAAAAGAATCTATATATATGTTCCAAAATATTTATAGGAAATCTCTTTGTGGTGGCAAGGAACTAAAATTGAGGGGAGATCCATCAATTGGGGAATAAGTGAACTATTTGTGGTATGTAATTGTGATTGAATAATATTTCATGGTAAGAGATGATGAGCAGGCTAATTAAAAAAACTTGGATAGACTTACATGAAATTATGAAGAGCAAATGTATATGTAGTTACAGGTTTAATATTTGAAAAATAACTTGTTAATGTCCACCTCTAAAGAAAGAACTAATACATAGAAACATGAAAGACATAATTTATTTATACATCCTTTTTTTGTTGAATGAAGCCTTCTATGGTTCAAGGAGATCGGGGAGAGGGTGAGATACTTGGGAATTTTAATGAAACCAACAAATGATTAATTTATTTTAAATAATTAAATTAATGTTAATTAATAATAAAAAATAATTAATTTGAAAAAGAAATAACACTATTTTCAATTTTAAGTTTAAGCGAGCATCTAGTAAAGATTATTCAATTTCTCTGATGTGCTTCTTGAAGTAGGGAAAGGGTGAGGGACAGAACTAGAGATCATTTCTAGCACTGTCATCTGTGACTCAGAGAGTTTTGATGTACAAGTTATGGTATATGAATATAGAGAATATTATTATACTATTAAAATAATATAAGGGATGACTTCAAAGAAGTCTGAGAAGAATTGTATGAATTGATATTGACTGAAATAAACAGAAAAAAGCAGTTTATAGAGTGACTACAATAATGTAAAGGCAAATAACTTTGAAGCATTTTAACTCTGATCCATGCGATAAACCATGATGATACTAGAAGCCTGATTAAACATTTTCTTTCCCTCTTGGACAGAGAGTTGATGGATTAAAGGTGTAGAATGATAAATACATTTTCAGACACAGACAATACATTAATTGTTTTGTTTGACTCTATTTAGATTAATTTCTCTCTATAGAAAATGAATAATATCAAGCTTGTATTTACAGTCATGAGTTGATTTGGTCATATGTGTTTCCTATATATACTCTACTTCCTAAATGTACTAAAAAGTACACTCTTTCCAAAAGCACTATGCATATTTTTAGCATGCTATGTTTATGGAGGGAATGTCTTATAGCTATTATTCATACTATATCATCTTAGTAAATGCCCATTGTCTGACTTAATGCAAAGCCCTTTGGTGGGGGCTTATTAGCCATAATATTAGAAGGGTAGTACTACAGTACTTTTCATGCAATGGGGATAATAGTCAATTCTGAAGACTTGAACTGTGAGTATATGTATAAGTTTGGAAAATAACCATAGAAGGTAGCTATATTTAAAAATCAACAAGCAGTACCTAATAGAGAGTCCTGGTTTATAATATAATTTTATTTTCCTACTTTTTGAACATGGAAATTTTTATATTTGTTAAAATCATAAAAATAAGAAAAATTTAAAAATTCCCTGTTTCATTTGGAAGAATGAGATGTCCTACTTAGCTCCCAGGTAAGAAAACTAGAACCAATTGGTAGAAATTTCAAGATGTTAGATTTTGAAACTGTTTAATTAAGAGCTTTGTAACAAGTAGAGATGCTCCAAAATGGAAGGAGCAACTCCAATAGGTAATAATAATTTCTTTTATTTCCAGGGATACTCATAATTACTTTCTATAATTTCTTGCAAAAAGTTTTTATAGAAAGGCTAACTAGCTAACAAGTAAGATAACCTTTCAGTCTTCTGATATTCTATGACTATAAAATGTAATAATAATAATAATCTATATTTATATGTAACTACTATTTTTTTCTTTTCTTTTTTGAGCAACTCCCAGCTTTTCTTTCTTTCTCTCTCAGGTTGGAAGTTTAGCAGCCAAGAAGAGCCCTAATCCTGCTACTGATCACCATGGAAGCTTCAACCAATATATTTATGACATGGCATGGGCCTGTCTGACCCTTCTTAGGCTGGTGGTGGCCCCCCAGTGCTATAGGCTTTTTATATTGGAGCTGGACTTAGTTCAAATTGGGCCCCTAGTTAGCTTTAGTTCTACTTTAGCTCAGAAGTCTTGATATCAAACAATCCAGCAACCCCTCGATGAATAGTAATGAAGATTACAAGCATATACTACCACTTCCAGCATAATTTCTACTTTTATAAAATGTTTTAGTACTTTTTCCCAGTTGAGCCTCTTAACCCTGTTAGGTAAGTAGTACCAGTATCCCTATTTTATTTATTTAATTAATTTAAAAAAATTTATTGATTAATTTAGAATATTTTCTCATGGTTACATGATTAATATTCTTTCCCTCCCCTCCTCCTTCCCACCCTCCAGGAGCTGACAAGTAATTCCACTGGTTTTTACATTCATCATTTTTCAAAACCCATTTCCATATTATTAATATTTGCATTAGAGTGATCATTCAAAGTCTAAATCCCCAATCATATCCCCATCAAACCATGTGATCAATCATGTTTTTCTTCTGCATTTCTACTCTCACAGTTCTTTCTCTGGATGTGCATAGTGTTCTTTCTTGTAGATCCCTCAGGATTGTCCTGGGTGATTGCATTGCTACTGGTAGAAAAGTCCATTACATTTGATTGTACCACAGTGTATCAGTCTCTGTGTACAATGTTCTCCTGTTTCTGCTCCTCTCGCTCTGCATCACTTCCTGGAGGTTGTTCCAATTCACATGGAATTCCTCCACTTTATTATTCCTTTGAGCACAATAGTATTCTATCACCATCAGACACCACAATTTGTTCAGACATTCCCTAATTGAATGGCATCCCCTCATTTTCCAGTTTTTTGCCACTACAAAGAGCATAGCTATGAATATTTTTGTACAAGTATTTTTTCCTATTACCTCTTTGGGGTATAAACCCAGCAGTGGTATCAGTATCCCTATTTTAGAGATGATGAAACTGAGGCTCAAGGAGGTTAAGTGAATTGTCCAAACATAATAAGAACCAGAGATAAATCTTGAATTCAGGTCCTCTGATTTCAAAGTCAGCATTTTTTCTACTATACCTCTCTGCCTCCATAAAAATCATAAGGAAAAGGAGTGAATAGATATGTATGTTTGTGAGTTATATGTGAATAAGGATTTATAAAATACTTGCTATGTAGTGGGCACTGTAATAAGCCACATACATGCAAATATAATTTCATTTTCTCCTTACAATAACCCAGTGAGATAGATGCTGTTATTATTCCCATTTTACAGTTAAACAGAGTGACTTTCCCACAGTCACATAGCTATTAAGTGTATGAGGCCAGATTTGATCTCAGGTCTTTCTGATTACTATTCAGTGTACCACCCTACTTCCTCAAACTAAAAAGCAATGGCAACAGATGGAGAACAGTGAAATGCTCTTCATTTGGATCACAGCCATGACCTAAATGTAGCTCATATCAAGGAAAATAATATCATTGAATGGAATAGAGTTTCAAGAACATTTAGATTTGAACAGCTGATATTTATATAAAATGTTAAGGGCTTACAAAGGCTTTTTCTCCCAACCACTTTGTGAGTTTAGTAGTACAGCTATTGTTTATTACCCTCATTTTACAGATGAAGCAATTGAAGGTGTGAAAGGTTAATAATTTGGTAGTGAAGCTATGATTCAATCTCTCCTTTGACTTTAGGGCCAGTATTCTTTCCTTTGTCCCATGCTGCCTCTTAATAAATCCACTGTGAGGAGGAAAAACATGATGATGAAAGGCACTGATGACAATAAGTATTCTTTGAAAACAACCTCCCCAACAGTAACTTTTTCATATGGAGATAATTATAGAGAGAGAAAAAGAAGTTTTACTTATTCAAATTATAAAATGCCAGAAGCATATTAGTTACTGAATAGGGTTCTTAAATGACATAAAGAGTTTTTTAATGAAATACCTTTTATTTTTACAATGTGTACAGATCTTCTACACGTATAGATTTCTGTTACTTCTCTAATTTTTTCCTCCTCTAAAATTGATGTGTTCAAAAGAGTAACCAATGCCTTGTTAAAGATATGTTCTTCCCTATGCTCACTGGTATCATACCTCCAATGCAATGGAGTAGAAAAAACTTGGGACTTGGAGCCAAAATGCCTACCTTAACATGCTGTGCAACTACAGGAATTTTACTTGAACACTGGAGACTTCATTTTTCTTTTCTGTAAAATGGGTATAATAAAATTCATACTACTTAATATATGATAATCCTGTATCCTTACACTACCTAACATATAGGAGTATTGTGAGAAAAGTATTTCATAGATTGTAAGATGATGTCTAAAATGTAAAATGTCAGACCCTAATTTAGAATGTATGGTTCTAGGGAACTAGAATAGAAACTGTGGTATAACTGGATGATTCTATGATGTAGGAATTCTCAAACTTGATTTGGAATTATCTCAAGGGATTAACATGTTATTTAAAAGGGATAAATGAATCTCAAAAGAGAATACATGGAAAAACAAAATTTTAGTCTATCTTAAAAAACAACAGGTATGTGCTCTCATTAGCTTTACGTGGAGGTGTCACAAAGGATAGAACAAGAGAGATAACTTGTCCAGACTAGAGCGCATAGTTGAATGGAATGCCTTTAGAGTTAATCTCTCAACACATATGCCTGGACAGGTGCTACAAATGGACAATGAGTTATGAATTGAATAGGAGGAAGGTTTTGGAGAAATTCCCCATCTTCCTCAAGTAGGAATATTTTGCAGAACCTAACACCATAGACCAGGATGGCACTGATTATATTTCCCACTACATCACACAATTTTGGTATCATTGAAATTTTTTAGATCCCTAGACTGAGCTGATATATTTAGATAATATAACACTCAATATCTCTGAGAAGGACCTAAGAGGACTAAAAGCTCAGACATTCCCTATAGAAATATACACATCACAGACCTAAAATAAATCTTGAAGTGAGGAAGCAAGTTGGAAGAATGAGCAAACAAAAAATAAGACCTCCATATAGATCTATTATAATGACAGGAAACCTCAAGACACAAATTCAGAAGAAAAGAATGACTCCCAAGCACCTCTGAGCAAAGTCCCAAATAAAAAATGCAATTTAGGTACAAATTTAACTAGAATTTCAGGAAGAGATGAAGACAAAAACGAATTAATTAATTAAAAGGGCTTTAAAAGTTCTTAAAATCCCAAAGAAAACTAACAGAAAAATGGGAAAAGGTACTTGCCAATGATCACACAGCTATTAAGTGTCCAAATTCAGACTTGAAATCATGTCTTTTTGATGCCAGGCCCAACACTAACTTCTGTATCTTTTGAGTAATTTAGTTGCCTCTGAGCCATAGAATATTAGATGCTATCTTTACCTGATCCAATAAAATCAGCAACTGTTAAGCACTTACACTGTACCAGGCACTATGCTAAGTTCCAGGGATATAATTCCTACCCTCAAGAAACTTATAATCTAAAGGAAGAGACAACATACAAAGCAGGGCAGGAAAGCAGAAGGAAAAGGAGATGATCTTCTTCAAAGTATCTGGCATAGAGGCATCTTCTTCTATGGTGTTGAATCTAGGAAGACCAACAGAAGCCACAGATTCCATGTGTCAACTCTGGCAGATCCTCTCACCTATATTAGTCTTTCCTTACCTATAAAATGAAGGGTTTGGGGATTAATGATTTCTAAGGTAACTTCCAGCTCTAAGTTTATGACCTTGTAAGAAGTGATGGAGGGGTCATACTTTGCATTAGAAAATGAGGTACACCATTGAGATAATAGATCCCAAATTGACAAATTAACTGGCATTTTCACTTTGAAAGATAAATTCAAAACAGTTTGAATGAATATAACTTTCTCAGTTTTAGTTTAGACTGGAAATGAAAGAGCATATTCAGACAAAACAATAACTTTAGATTAATCTGTCCATCCTTTTTAGCACTTAGCTTTTTCTTGGCTTCAAGTTCTTTCCTGAATTCTTATAACTCTCCCTGAATTTAATAATATCTATGACAAAAGTGAAGATGATAAACTACTAAGACTTCAGTGTGGGTGGACACATATTAAACAGTGGTAACTTGCAGGACAGATTGTGACAAAGAGAAAAGAAACCTGAAAGAGCTTTTAAGTGATCTCCCAAGGCACAATCTTAGGAATTAAAGTCAACTGAAAATAATTATTAAAGTCGACTGAAAATAGAGAAGTGGGAAAGAAAAGAAGCCTCAGAGATAAGATCAAAAGTTTAGTCTTTCCAGATTGAATTTGAGGTCGTGGCAAGGCATTTAAATACAAATTTCTGAAGAATTGCCAGGAACATGGAACTGGACATTGCTCAAACTATACTCAAAAAAGAGGTGCTCACTGAATTTCTCAATGCAAGGAATAATTTAAGGTGAGTGAAAAGAAAGAATGCTGGTTTTGTTTTCATTAATTTGTATCTCAAAGGCTGATAAAATAGTTTTAGATAGTTTGATGAATTTTTGGTTATACTCCAGATTGTACAGAACATAGAGGGCTTGACTCAAATGAATGAACAAATTTATATCTGTTCACTGGTATATAATTCCACTGGTTAAGAAAGTAAGAAGAAATAATATAAAGAGCAAAAGAATTTGTGAATTTCAAATACATGGACTTTACAGAAGAAATTTCAGAAATGAGAATATAGAACTGTAAGAATCATGTATTGAATATTCTGTTAAATAGTCCAAGAATAAAGGGATTGTTAAGTTTACCAAAACATATTAGAAGACATTTGACAGAATTACAGAATCTAAAAGCTGGAAAGAACACTGACTTTGGAATCAGAGAATCAGGGCATGACTCCTGTCTTGGATCCTCAATACTCAGCACTATCTCCATCCCAGATTTGTTAGTGTTTCTTCTCAAGACTTCCACCTATTCCATATAGCTTTATTTTAAAATTTAATTTAAATATTTTTCAAATGAAAATCTACCTTCTCTCTTCCTCGGTTGAAAACCACTAACAAATATGTATAGTCAACAAAAACAAACTCCCCACTTTGGCCGTGACCAAAGAAATCATGTCTAAATCTATTCTTTGAGTCCATCTTCTCTCAGGATATGAGTTAACTTTTTTTTGCCACAAAAATATATCTATTCAGTAGTTGTTGGTCATTGTTATGACTAGATTTCCTAAGTGTTTCAAAGTAAAACTTGGCTTTATAAAAATGCTTCTGTTGTAGAAATTGTTCTCTATTTACTTCATTCTGTATCAGTTCATACAAATCTTTCTTGGTTTCTCTGAAACCCCACCCCACCTTTATAATTTGTTACAGAAAAATAGCATTCCATCACAATTTTATTTAATAACTTGTTCAATTATTCCCTAACTGATGGGCAGCTACTCAGTTTCCAATTCTTTGCCACCACAAACAGAACGGATATGAATATTTTTGTACAAATAGGTTCTTTTCCTTTGTGTTTTTTGTTGATCTTTTTAAGTTTTTTTAAGTTGTAAAGATTGTGATAGTATTCCTGTGTCAGGAACTATGCAAGGTTTAGTAGCTTTTTGGTCACATTTACAAATTGTTTTCCAGAATGACTGGACCAGTATACAGTTCTGTCAACAGCACATTAATGTACCTGCTATGCCCCCAACTCTTTCAAGATTTATAATTTTTCTTTTTTTTGTGTGCCAGCTTTGCCAGTCTAGTGGGTATGAAATGGAACCTCAGAATTGGTTTAATTTGTATTTCTTTAATTATTAGCAACTTAAAGCATTTTTTAAATTTGGCTATTGATAGCTTGGGTTTTTCTGAAAACTTCTTCCTAGTCTTTGACTATAAACTGGAGGAATGGTTCTTATTCTTATTACTAGTCTGAATCAGTTAACTGTATATCATAGAAATGAGTCATTTATCAGAGAAATTTGCTACAATTTTTCTACCTTATGTATTTTTATATTAGCTGCAATTATTGTTTATGTGAAAAATTTTAAATTTTATGTAAACAAAATTATACATTAAAAAAAAATAATTTACCATATCCTAACCATAGATCTGACAGATAAATTCTTCAGTGCTTCTGTCATTCATTTATAATATCAGCATATGCCCATTTGAAGCTAATGTTTTAACTTATGAGATGTTAGTCTAGACCTATTTTCTACCAGACTACTTTCCACTTTTCTCAGTAGTATTTGTAGAATACATTTATTATTCCAATACATGGGATCTTTGGTTTTATCTAACATTAGGAGTTTATGCCTGTTTATTTCTACATAGTATATATCTAATATGTTCTCTTTCAACTCTACCCACTATCAAATTGTTTTGAAGATTTTTGCCTTGCAGTAAGTATACTTTGAGATCTGTTACTGTTAGACTTCCTTCCTTCCAACCTTTTCATTAATTCCCTTGATATTCTTCACCTTTTGTTCCTCCAGGTGAATTTTGTTATTATTTTCCAACATTTTAAAGATAATCCTTTGTTAGTCTGGCATTTCAATGACTTTGATTGTATGTTTAAAGTTTTTTTAAATTTACATGTCTAATTCATGGCTTTTTCCTGTACTTTGTTTTATTTTTGTTTATTTTATTTGGTCAATTTCAAATATTATTCCTTGGTTACAAAAATAATATTCTATTCCTCCCTCCCCACCCCACCCCTTCCCATTGCTGATACGCAATTCCACTGGGTATTACATGTGTCCTTGATCAGAACATATTTCCATACTGTTGATGTTTGCACTAGGATGTTCCTTTAGGGTCTATATCCCCAATCATATCCCCCTTGACCAACCCATGTAATCAAGTAGTTGTTTTTCTTCAGTGTTTTTACTCCCACAGTTTTTCCTCTGAATGTAGATAGTGTTCTTTCTCATAAATCCCTCTGGGTTGTTCATGATCATAATGGAGAAGTCCACTACATTTGATTGTACCACTGTTTATTTTTTATTATTAATTTTTTCCAAATTTTAATTTATATAATTTTAAAAAATCTTTTTCTTAAATTTTGCAATTGATGCTCTTTCCTTCTTTTCTAACTCTCTCTGCCCCTCCCTAAGTTGGCAGGTAATATGATAAAGGTTGTATATGTATTATTATGTAGTACACATTTCCATGTTCATCATATTGTGAAGGAAGATACATATCACTTTCAGTAGAAAAAAGCTTTGGAGGAAATACAGTGAAAAATGTCATACAGAGTGCCAGCTTTTTTTTTTTATAGCAGTGGATAATTTTTTATCATGTGTCCCTTACATTGTTATAAACCCAGTCCAATCATTCTCTAGTGCTTCATCTTTGCATAGTATCTGGTTTTAGTGCAGATTTTCATTTGAATCTAAGAAGAATGGGATGATTTTGCTTCAGCTTTTTTTGCAAGGAATCTCTTGATTCTGAAAGTCTTATGGGAAGACATGGTAAGGAGATGATGGCCAATCATGATACATGGACAGGTGAAAAATAGCCCTCATTTCCATTCTTGGAAAGGTTATTAGACTGTGAGGTTATAAAGATACTATAGATAATTTATTTTACCTCAGCAAAGTATTTGACAAAGTTTATTTTGGTCTTCTCATGTAACAGATGAAGAAATATGATGGTAGAACAATTAGATAAAGCTGGAACTCACTGATCAGGCCAAAATGTCTTCTTGGAGAGAAATCTCCAGTGGAGTGTCCCAGTGATATATGCACAGCCTTATAGTTCTTATAATTTTTTTAGAGACTTATCTAAATGTATAGAACACAAAGTTTAACAGATTTTCAGAGGGTACAAAGCTAGGAAGGATATTTAAAACATCTGATTGAATAAGATCCTAAAATATCTTGACAGGCTAGAATGTTGTATTAATTTGAAATGTATTTCTGGATAAATATAAAGGTTTACATTTAGATTAAGAAACCTAATTTCAGTAGTAAAAGATGAGAGAAATGTGATGAGAAGGCAATTGATTTGGAAGAAATCCAGAGATTTAAGGAAGTTAAAGAATCAATATGAATCAGTGATATAAAATGGCAACCAAAAAAGCTAATGTGATCGTAGACTGAGATGCATAATGCCTAGAACCAAGGTGACGAGAATCTTCTTGTGCTCTACTCTGGTCATGTTCAATATTATGTTCAATTCTTGGTACCACATTTTAGAAAACATGGTCTTAAGTTTGAGAGTACCAGAGGACAACTTTAATGGTGAAGGATTGCTGGGAGCCATCAGGCCATGACGCCTTGACAGAGTTATGCGTGATAGCTAAGGAGGCCATAGAGTGGCCCTTGGCAATGTGTGATTGCCCACTCAGTCCCCCTTGCATGATATCTCTCATTAACACCCCTTACCTATGGAATTGACATGATTATCATTCCTCTTAGTCTCAGAAGGAATAATGCAAGAGCAAAATTCCTGTACCCTAATTCTATAAAACATTACCAAAGGATCAGACCCTCAAACCCTATCCCAAAAGACTATCATGGGTTAACTTTTACTTAGGTACATAATCCCCAGTGAAAACTCAGCTATAGGCCAAGCCCAGAACTTTCCCACTCACAGAAACTTATTCTCATGAAGCCAACACAAAAATCAATCATAAAGGCCCATACAAAACATACAGGTACACTAAGCTTCAACATGCCTCAGTGACTTGACTTCACAAACCAGTAACTCACCAGTGAGAAATTCCCTAGTAAACCCTGAGAAATGACCAGTCTAATACTAAATCTGAATTGTGTTCCCAGTACCCCTTAACCTCAATATGATTGTTGAATTGTCTTTTAAGAACTTCTGATTAATTATTCCATTTTATTAAAAGCAATAAGTAAATTTTCCTTGATTGTTTGTAAGCTCAAAATTTCTCCCAGGGTAATGAGAAAATTAAGCCACCTGTGATGAAATAATTTATCTTGTGTGGAACATTTATGCTGTCTATAATCACAATACAAGAATATGGAATGTTGATCAAGTGATTTGTTAAAAGTTAATGTATCACTTTTCCAATTATCTCTCTTTGAACATGTGTGTTGGGTAATGTATCTGTGTGCCATGAAAATGGGTATAAAAATAAACACCAGGCCTGGGGATGGTGGAGTAGCTATCAGATGCAAAGCAGTCCCATGGCCATAATGATTAAGCTGTCTTCCATTTGTTATTTTTTTGACTGATCTTTCACAACCTGCCAGGAATCCCTGGAGTCCGAAGTGAGGATGGACCTTTCCTGTGGCAAAGGATTTTGAGATTATGCCATATGAAGATGGTTTGAATAAACTCTGGAAGTCACCTTTTACAAGAAAATACTTGGGGAAAGGAAATATATAATATAGCTATATTTGAAAGAGTTGCCCTAAGTAAGAGGAAAGAGACTTGTTTTCCTTGGTTACAGAAGGAAAAACCAAAAACATGTGAAAGTTGCAAAGAAGCAAATTTAAGCTTAAAGAAAATCTTCCTAGCCAAAATAGCTATTAATAAGTTAAAGTGATTGCTTTGACAAATTCCTTTTCACTGGATGTCTTTGAGCAAAAGTTAAATGATCACTTTAAGAAAATTTTGTAAAGAGGATTCTTTTTTTTTTAGTTCTTTTAAAAATTAAATTAATTTTATTTTAACAATATTTTTTCTATGGTTACATGTTTCATGTTCTCTCACTCCCCTCTACTCTCCCTACTTCCAGAGCTGACAAGCAATTCTACTGGGTTATACATATATAACTCACAACCTATTTCCATATTATTCATTTTTGGTAATAAAGTAGTAATTTTTTAAACCCTAAATCATATGCACATATATACAAGTGATAATTTCCACTCCAACAGTTCTTACTCTAAATGTAGATAGCATTCTTTCTTATAAATCCCTTGAGATTGTCCTGGATTATGGCATTGTTATTAGTAGCAAAGTCTATTACATTTGATTTTCCCACAATGTTTCAGTTATGGTGTATAATGTTCTCCTGGTTCTGCGCATTTCACTCTGCATCAATTCATGCAGGTCTTTCCAGTTTACATGAAATTCCTCCAGTTCATTATTCCTTTCAGCACAATAGTATTCTATCACCACCAGATACCACAATTTGTACAGACATTTCTTAATTGATGAGCCACTTCCCAATTAGAAGCAGCTCCTCATTTTCCAATTTTTTGTCACAACAAAAAGTGCAGTTATAAATATTTTTGTACAAACAGATCCTTTCCCATTTTTTTATTTTAAAATCTCTTTGGCATACAAACCTAGTAGTGGTATTGCTGAATCAAAGGGCATGAATTCTTTTAAAGTCCTTTGGACAAAAATTTCTTTCTAGAATAGTTGGATCAATTCACAACTGCACCAGCAATGCATTAGTGTCTGAGTTTTGCCACGTCCCCTCCAACGTTTATTATTTTCCTGTAAAGGGAATTATTGTTCTAGAATGGGTTCAGCTTAGATGGTCCCACATAATCTCTTGCATTTTTAGGATTCTGGAATTCTGTGAACCTTATTATGGAGTAGTGGTCTCTTTCGTTAGACTTCCTGTTATTTATGCTCTAGTAGTCATTTTCCTTGTTTCTTAGGATCAAGTCTAAAATAGTTCACTAGCCAATTTTTCAATACTTTTCTTGAAAAAGGAAGGGAGGCAAGGAGTAAGAGAGACAGACAAAAAAATACACAAATACAGAACAACATACAGGATTAGAGACAGAGACCAAGAGAAAGTAAAGAGGGTAAAGGAATGCTTCTGGAAATATCTCGGTAACTTAAATCCTTTATCATTATAATATCATATGCTGATAACAGGTTTATGATTAGTTTCCAAAACCCTGAATCTAATTCCTTATTATATCCAATTCATATGTAATACATTTTCACAAATATATAATTTCATCCCCCTTTTTTCTAATGTTAATATTTGAAAAAAGTGCTTAGCACAGTGTCTAATACATTATAGGCACTATACAAATGGTTACATCCTTTCTCTTCCCTTCCAACATGAACTCACCTTTTTAATGTGTGATGCTTTTCTGCCATTATACCCTACTCATATCTCTTCTCAAACAGGGCATGTTATTTAAAGTCCTCACCACAAGAAGTCTCTGTGATACTTGTATGGGATTTGCATTATAATTTCTAATTGACTTTGCTTGTTACCTGGATTTTGGGCACTCATGTATAAACATCTGACATTGCCTTGGGTTTTTTACTGTCTTTAGTGGGTATCTTCTTATACATTGTCTTCTATGAATTACTGGTGATTTCTTATGCTATTCTTATGTTGTATCTATTACTCTCTCTGTTCCTTGAATTGCTTATCTATATGAATATTGTTCTCCACTTTGCTTAATTTTTTTTAAATAAACCCTTACCTTCCATCTTAGAATCAATACTGTGTATTAGTTCTAAGGTAGAAGAGTGGTAAGGGATAGGCAGTGGGGATTAAATAACTTGCCCAGGGTCACACAGCTAGGAAGTGTCTGAGATCAGATTTGAAGCCAAGACCTCTCATCTCTGGGCCTGGCTCTTGTGTAAAGGGAACCCCTTCCTCCCAGGGTGGTGAATTTTTTTCTCATCAGATCCATTCTATTGGCATGACTGGAATGCTCCAAACAGAGGTCACAGGTTAAGATCCCTAGGAAAATGACCCAGAACTAAGGGTTACAGGTCTGGGGCAGACAAAAGGGACGTGGAGAAAAGGGCTATGAAAGATGAGACCATAAAGGAGATTGGGCTTTTGGCATGAGTTTTCTAGGACTGATTCTTCTACTCCATTGGGAATTGGTGGCTTAGGCGGAAGACACCCTCATGGGCTGGTAAGACTCTTGCTCCAAAGAGACTGTGGAGATTGGAGTCCTTGTTGGAGAGCAAGTGTCTTACTAGCCCACAAGAGGGGTTCCCTTTACACTCTCAATCCAGAGTCACTCAGCTGCCCCCAATTTTTTTCTTTTTTCTTTTTTAAAACACTTACCTTCTGTCTTAGAATCAGTACTGTGTATTGGTTCCAAGGTACAAGAGCAGTAAGGGCTAGACAATTGGAGTTAGTGATTACCTTGAGTCACACAGCTGGAAAGTGTTTGAAGCCAAATTTGAACCCAGAATTTCTCAACTGTGAGCTTGGCTATCTAATGAGTCACCTAGCTACCCCCACTTCCTTTAACTTTCTGTTTGAAACTTCCTTAATTAGGGTAGCAAGACTCCAGGCAATTATTTTTCTTCTGGCACTTCTTATGTGCTCTGCAGTCTGATTGAGAGTTTATTTTTTCTATATTTTAAACTAGATCCAGAAATCCAAATCATAGATTTAAGTAAAATATTTTTTGCTATTTCCTAAATCTATCTTTAACTAAAATTATTATTACTTATCATAATTTTATGATAATTAAAATTACTATTATGACTGATGAAAATGCCATCTATACCTCCAAAAGTCTTCAATTTTTGTAAAAAAAAATTTTATACCTTAACAATGCTTTCTTAGATTTCTAAATGGAATAATGGTTGTCAGATTTTAAAAAGGCTAAGGACACTCTCCATCATGGCCCAGGTAAAGACCCTGGAAAGGCATAAGATGTCTCTTTTGTTTATAATTGCTATTATTTTAAACACAGATTCTTTGGTATTCTCAGCAGAGATTCACCAATCACCACTATTTGTCTATTCTTCTGACAATTAGCATATGATCTTCCATCTGGTGGTGCCTGTGGAATTACATTGTAAACCTTTAGATCAGAAGATACTTCTTCTGCCTGAGATTATTCTGCTCTCCTAGATTCATTAAATAATTATATAACTCCAAATATTTAGTGGTTCCTTTTCCCTCTCTCCAACCCTTCAGTCTCAACATAGGTGAGATTTTCCCTCTTTCTTTACATCTTAATCAATCAGTCAGTCAATAAACACTTATAATTCAAAGATACTATATTTCCCTAATTTTTCCAAATATATTTTAAATTCCCAGTTACATATAATAATAATTTTCAATAAGCATTTTCCAAAATCATTAAATCCATTCTATTTCCTTCTCTCCCTTCTCTTCCCTCACTTGGAGATGGATAGCAATTTGATCTTGGCCATACATGTATTACCATGCAAAACACATTTCCATGTTGATAATTATTTTAAGAGCACTCTCATACAAAACCAAAACCCCCAAATAAGACCCTAAATGCATGGATGTGAAAGATAATATACTTTGATATGCATTCATCCAACTCCAACAGTTCTTTCTCTGAAGACAGATGGCATCCCTTGTCATAAGTCCTTCACAAATTTCCCAGAATTGTCTCAGCATTGCTGAGAGTAGCTAAGCCTTTCACAATTGTTCATTGTATAATATTGCTGTTACTCTGGACAGTGTTCTCCATGTTCTGCTTATTTCATTCTGTATCAGTTCATGAAGATCTTTCCAGTTTTTTTCTAAAACCATCTTACTTTTCATTTCTTATAGCACAATAATATTCAATCACTAACATATGTCATAATTTGTTCAGACATTTCCCAATGATGGATATTACCTCAATTTCCAATTTTTGTGGCCACAAAAAGAGCTGCTATGAATATTTTTGAATGAGTAGGTCCTTTCTCCTTTTATATTATCTCTTTGGGATATAGACCTAGTAATGGTATTACAAGGTCAAATGATAAATTCAATTTTATGGCCCTTTCAGCATAGTTCCAAATTGCCCTCCAGAATGGTTGGGTCAATTCATAATTCCACCAGCAATGCATTAGTGTTCCAATCCCCTAATCACTGATTACTTTCCTTTACTGCCATATTGGCCAATCTGATAGGTGTGAGGCGGTACCACACCATTGTTTTAATTTATATTTCTCTAATCAAGAGTGATTTAGAACATTGGTAATTATTGATAGTTTTGTTTTCTTCATCTGAAAAATGCTTGTTCATATCCTTTGACCAATTATCAATTGGGGAATGACTAGTATTCTTATAAATTTGACTTAGTTCCCCATAGATTTGAGAAATTTAGACCTTTATCAGAGAAACTTGTTATGAAAAATTTCCCCCAATTTGTTGTTTTGCTTCTAATCTTGGTTAAATTGGTTCTGTTTATACAAAACCTTTTCAATTTAATATAATTCAAATTATTTTTTCTATAGCTTACAATGTTTTCTATCTCTTGTTTGGCCATAAATTCTTTCAATAAACAGTTATTAAATACCTACCATGTCCTAGCACTTTGCAGATGCCAGACATTATGTTAAGTGATACAGATACAAAAAGAGTCAAATGATGGTTCTTGACCTCAAAGAGTTTATAATCTAATGGAGGAGATAACACAAATATATACAAAACAAACTATATAAAGGATAAATAAGATAATTAACAGAGGAAAGGAACTAGAATTAATATAGGTTGGGAACGGTTTCCTATAGAAGATGAGATTTCATATAGGATATACAGGAAGCCAGGGATGCAAGTAAATGAAAATAAGAATGGAGAAGATTCCAGGCCTGGAGTAAAGCCAGAGAAAATCCCTGGAGCTAAGAGATGTATTATTTTGTTTGTGGAACGGTCAGTGTTGCTGGATGGAAGAGTCAGGGAGGAAGGTGTAAAAAGCCTGGAAATGGAAGAGGAGGTTAAGTATCAATGGGCTTTGAATGCATTTGATTCTAAAGGAGATCTTTGTTTCTTTGATTTCTTTTTCCTGTTTTACTTCCCTAAAACACTTACTCTATTCTTTTAAGAAACAGTTCATTCTTCCTGATAACCTGAGAAAGAAGTGCTTTCCTTAAGCCTTTTTAAAGATTAATCTGTAATTCATAAGTACATAGGTGACATATTTTACTGGTATAAACACAAATACAGCAAAATCTTTGAAGGTCAAAAATATTCTTCATATCTTACTTTCCTTTTTAATTTTTGAAAAATGGTCTTTTTAATTTTACATTTGTTATCTGTCTGATTATTCTTCCCTCAATTAAACATGAAAAAAAAAGAAAAGCATAAACCCTCATAATATGTACAGTCAAACAAAACAATGTCCTACCTAGTGCAGGTCCAAAAATGTATGTTCCATTCTGCAAAAGGTCATTATCTCTCTGGAAGAATGCCATGTTTCATCTTTAGTGCTTTGGACTGGTGGTTTCTCATCATATTGACCAGAATTCTAAAACCTCTGAAAGTTATTTTTTTATAATGTTGATATTGCATAAATTGTCTGACTTTTGCTCACTTAACTTTGTCTGTTTATGGTCTTCTTCCCAGTTTCATCTGAAACTGTCCATTTTGTCATTTCTCATTGTTCAATGATATTCCATTATGATCAAATACCATGATTTATGTAGCAATTTCCTAATACATGGATACCTAATTAATTTTTGGTGACCACAAAAAGAATATCTACAAATATGTTTTATAAAATTTCCCCCTTTTCTTTTAATTCTTTAGGTGAATAAGCCTAGTGATTCCTTCTTTCTTTATTGAAACAATATCCATAGTATTTTGACATTTTGGGGAATAGTTCCCTTGAATAAACATTATTACATATTGATATGGCAAATTAGCTAATTTTGAGATTTAAAACTAAAAATATCTATTCAAATTACATCACTTAGTCTCTAATATATAAACATATGTCCCTGTTCTCTTTCCTCAATCTGAGGTTTAGGGCTTAATATATTATACTCTGAAACTAGCAAGGCCCAAGAATACAAAATACAAAATTGGAGAAAATCCAATTATTTCATGAAATCATTTCACCTGGTTTCACATTGGCACTACTCCCCAGGTTCTTTCTCCAACTTCCCTGGATAAAACTTAAAACAATAAAAATGAAAGAATGAAACTCTTAAAAATGGTACATCATAACACTTGCCCAAACATTTCCTTTTAGGAGGTATAATGACCCAGTTGGTTGATTCATGGTAGATATTAGTTAAACTTGTATTAAAGTGAACTTCTCAAGGTCTCACTAAGTATTTGGTCAAGGATTTGAATCAAGGTCTTCTTGCTTCTAAATCTAGCAATCTATAAGGCCTCATTGATTAAAAATTAATTATATGCACAGAAATAAAATCATCCTTAAGTAGTCTACATTTTACTGAGACTCCAAAGAAAAGAAAAGAAAAGAATTTAAAGATGTAATTAAATTGTGAGTGGGGATAGGGAAGAAATGTCTGTGTGTGGTTAAAAATGATTCATGTAGAGGATAGGAGAGCTGAGTGCTTAGGGGTAAAGATTAAGGTATAGATATTAATAAATTTCTTACTCCCATTTTGGTTTGCTCATGATCATTAATTTCCCTGTTAAACTATGTATCCTTCTGTACCTATTATTTCCAAAAGTGACCTGGTTTCAACCTGAGAATAGTTTTCTCTAAAAGAGAAAGAGGAAGTCAACCCCAAATTCTGGAGTCAGACTTTGGAGGAAAATCACCAAAACAATTAAAATGTAGCCAATATTAAGAGTGTCCTCAAAATGTGGGCAACAATGACCCTTCTAGAACTGGTTCCTCACATCTTCACCCTTTAATACTCTGGTACATAGAAAAAGCTTAATGCATACTTGGTGACTGACTATTCTGTTGTGAATAGCAGGTATATGTTAGAGGTTTATTTCTTGCATCACAGAAAATGATCAAGACACAAAAGAATTAAAGATGTATGTGAAGAAATATAGAAAGCAGGAAACTTAAGATGGGGTCAGGAGCTCAAGTCTACTAGGCAAACACATATTTTGATTACCAAGTGGCCACTATTGTCTCCTGGGGGAAGGAGAGGGAAGTTCTTCATCCTTAATAGAGTGGAGAGAATGCCTGTATGTTGAGAAAAGGATCCCAAAAGAAAGGTGAGAATAATTTCTACCTTTCTTATACCACCAAGAAGAGATGATACTCCCAACAATAACTAATTGTCAAAGAAATTATTAGAGCCAAGAGAACATTTTATACAGTTACAGAAGTAATATTTGAAGAATAACTAGTGAATGTCCACTTCCAGAGAAAGAACTGATAAACAGAAATATAAAAGACATAATTTATGTTTACATATTTTTTGTCAGATGATGTATTCTACAGTGCAGGGAGTCATGGAGGAGATGAAATACCTGAGAATTTTAATGTATTGACAAACACATAATTTAAAAAACTAAGTGTCTTTAATCAATTCACTTGTCAAAAGAATTAAGGGACCCATTATGACACCAGATAATGGTAAAATATATATATATATATATATATATATATCACCAATAGTCTAGAGTGCCTGCTTAGTTCCAAGGGACAAGTTCCTTGCTGTCTGGTTATCTTTCACCAACACTAGCATATACTAGGCATATAGAGTGCTATATCAATTAGAGTATCCTGCAGAATTAATGAATTAAAACATTCTCTAGTAACTTAACTTAGTTGAGGCACCATATCATGCCCTGTACTCCTCAAAATGACTTCTTTAGGGTAAGGGCAGTAAGACTCAGTATTAAATATAAGCCACTTTAAAAGACATTTTGATTCAGCTAATGACAGGATGTTCTAGATTAAATCTTTTTAAGTAAATGTCAAGATAGGTGCCTGAATTTAGTCACCTAATGAATCAGAGACTGAGATACCATTTGATACAGTTTCACTGTTCACTTCAAAGCTATTTTAAAGGTCAGTATTAAAACTAGTCAGAGGCCTGTCTGCTAAAAAAGATCATATTACCGTTAACCATATTTTTTTGTATGGCATATAATTTTCATAAAACAGGCAAACAATTCCAGTGTCCTTTTAGGTGTCCCAGAACATAGGTTTATTTATGCACTTTCTGAAAATTATTATTTTCTTTCCTTTTAGTCTTAAATGATAAACTGACAAAGGAAAGGGCAAATCCCCAAAGCTACACATTTAATAATTGTATAATACTGATTTATTTGAAATTTGATAACATGGAACTTTTGGAGTCATTAGTTAGGTTCTAGAACTTTTTTCAAATAAATCTATAGCAGATCTTGATGTTTTCTAAAAGTTGTAATACGAATTTCTAAGCTCCCCAAATGATAGGCTAAAAATTAAAAATATGTGTTATAATCAATGAAAAACACATTTTTAGCTATCAGCCCTATAGAAATAGATAATGTATATTAGGTTGGGCACTGCAATCAACTTTAGAAATCATGTGAAATAGAGAACTGTACTTTTTGCAATGTTAGGTGTTCTATTACTAGGCTTATTAGAAATTTGAAAAATTTCTAAAACATTTTTTACTAACTTCACTCACTTTACTTAATATTTTATGACAGAAGATGGGTTAAGATGTTTTGCTAAAATGATTATTATGCTCAGTTTTGTTTCTGAATTCATTTCCATTTACATATACTGATTTTTCTCCCATTTCTCTCTCTCTTCTTTTATCCTCTTCTTCTCCCTATCTGTCAATAAGTGATAAACTAAACATTTATTAACCTACTATGTGCTAGGCATTGTGCTAAGTGTTGGTAATACAAATATACAATATGATAAAAAAAAGACAGTCTCTGAACTTAAGGAATTTACCAAATAATGAGAGAAGATAACACACAAAAGAAAATTGAAAAGCTTGAGGAGTACTTGATATAGGGCATGATGGAAAAGACAAAGAAGTCCAAAGTGAGTATAACTGTGTTGGAAATGAAAATGAAATCTGAGGAGATATCTATTTTGCCCCCCAACATTAAATGGGAGATTTTAAGACTCCACTGTCCAGTCACAAGGACTGAGGGTATTGATGAAGTAAGTAAGAGCAAAGAGTTTTATTGGATTTTGAAGGAAGATTTTTCTAATGATGAGTTCAATGGGGGCATGGTGGAGAAGTCAAAGAAGTTCAAAGTGAGTGCTGTCAAGTGGGAAACGAGATGTCTGATTAACATCTTAAATTAAGATGTCTATTCTTATTTCTATCTCTGTCTCTACCTCTATGTCTATCTCTCAATCTCAACCTTTCTCCTCCTCTTTCTCCTTCTCTCTCTCTCTCTCTCTCTCTCTCTCTCTCTCTCTCTCTCTCTCTCTCTCTCTCTCTCTCTCTCTTTCTAACACACACACACACACACACACACACACACACACACACACAAATACACACACCTCCCTTCCCACTTCCCTATGTCTGTATGTCTGAATTATCTGTCATCAATATGTGTATAGGTTGACTGAAGTTCTTGCTGGTCAAAATAGAGCAAGTGAACATTTGATCTTTGCTAATGACAGATAACAGATGCATTTGGACTAGGCAGGTGGAAATCAATGGTTAAATTGGGATTTTAACTAAATAAGAAAGTTATAAAAAAAAGTGGTCACCAATTATTATCCCTAAAGTCAGGAAAACTATTGGCAGCTTTTAGCAATTTTGTTTAATTGGAATATTAGTAAAAAGAGGGAAATATGGAAGGGAAAGAGGCAAGGAGACTGTCTAGCCTACCCTAAATGCTAATCCCATTATATGAAGCTCACTCCCCAACAGCATTCTAATCTCCACATGGGAATACTAGTCACTTGCCAGCATGCTGGGCAGGATCCAGGCAAGGTCCCAATGCAGATCTAAGCTCACCAAGGCAGCAGTGAACCCAACAAGAAAGTCCCAGACTCCAAGAAACTCCAAAACTGAAAGTTGAAGTCCCAAAGCTGAAAACTCCAGTCAAAAGGCACAAAGCTCCAAGTCGAAGTCAAAGTCTAAAAGTCCCAAGGAGCCTTCCTCCAAAGAAGATCTCCAAAGGAGAAGCCTCAAGGAAAAATCCATTGGACAGGAAGTTCAGGACTTTTTATAGTCCTTTTTTTCCTTGTCACTTCCTGTCCCTTCCCCACTTTACAGGAACCAATCACAGTCTTTCAATTTACCTAGCACTGCCCAGGGGTGGTGCAGTGGCCTCTGGAGTTGTCACCCACTCTAGCAAGTGATTTGTGAGCTCTCATACTTAGTGACTGATGAGGTACTAAGTAAGGGTACTTAAGGTTTTGATTGATTAACTTAAAAGTCATTGATTGATAGACAAAGAGAGTTTGATTCACTTTTTACAATCCACCCTGTGATTCTTTGGGAGACTAGTCTCCCCACTGAATCATTTAACATAACCAGCCTAAACCTCTAAAGATCTTCTAGATAAAAGTGCATACAATATTTAACTTCATAAGAGGAAATTACAATAGTTGGAGATAAGAGGGAAATAAAAGAGAGAGAACAAAACCAATGTTTGCTAAGCATGTTGACAAAAAGCCAATTGGGGGCAGTCCCCTTTTGACATAAGTGTTTTCATTCAGAATAAATGTTCAATCCCCTCCAGTTCAATCAATCACATCCCAAAGTTCCATCTGAATCTTCTAATGCAGTGTAGGTTTCTTTATGGCACTTTCCCCTAACAGTTCACTTTGTTGATTGGAGGACATCTCCCACCCAGACATAAGAGTGCAAAAACAAAGATTTATTCTTGGTGTGAACTTACTCTGCCTGGTTTTTGTTAGCTGAGTTGGTGGTTCTGGGGGGAAAAACAGCCCTTAGTCAGTTGTTATAGTGAAAGGTTTTAGCTGCTATATACAGTGGACTAAAACTGAGATGGATGAAATTACACTGAAGAGATGATCTTTATATAGTAAGGAGACTGTGAGACTAGTAGAACTCAGTGGAGTAATTCACTCAGTAAAAAAAAGTACCAATGAGTTTAGTGAAATAACAATTCCAGCAACAGGATTTTAGTGGGAGCAATGAGATATTATCAACAGAAAATATCAAGAGCCCTGAAGTTGTGGAGGTTTGAGTTGCCCCTTCACGCATATAGGGTAGGTAGATGAATAGAGTAGCCACTGAGCTCAGGACTTGAAGTCACAAAGACGAGCTAAAATTCTACCTCAAATCCTACTTACAAGCTCTGTGACCCTTGGCAATACACTTAACTTCCCTAATTTCAGTTTGCTTGCTTATAAAATGGGAAAAATACTAGCACTACATTTCCAGTAGCCTTACATCTATGAGAGGAATATTCTAATGCAAAAGTTTTACATGTGCTATTTCATTAGATAAATGTGTTTTCACTGAGCTAGTTATATCCATTGGATATCTAAAGAAAAGGTAATAAACATATTGGTAGGTAGGTGATTGTAGGCAGCTGGTGACTCAGTCACAGACTGACGAATCTGGATTCAGGAAGACCTGAGTACTGCTCAGACATAGTCAGGGCATAAATATGACTCAAAGGAGAGAAAGGAAAACATGGGTCCCAATTCTAAGTTCTCTGAACTTCACTTTCTTTATTTCTAAAGTTTAGAATAAGAAAATGCTACAAGATTGAAGAAAGGTAAATGCTTTGATTTTCAATTGAATTTTAATATTAAATTCATTTAAACTCTCAATGTCCGTTCATCTTTCCTATAATAATAGCAACCTACTTACTGAGCAGTTATGAGGATCAAATATGGTTTATATACACAAAATTTTGCAAACCTTAAAGTACTATATAAACACAATTTTTGTTATATGTATAGATATCCATAAATATATATCTCCCCTAAAGTATATGACTATCCATATTACAAGTTAAGCTTTTGAAAAATTGTGAATTAAATTGATGGTTGTTCATTAGAAAAACATTAAGCCAAGATTTGCAACCTTTCATGTCCTATACTTTCTTGCAGTACTTATGCAAAACATTAAAATTATCTGATTTGGCCTCTCCACAAAGATATTTCCTTATTATAATAGAAGCATGTTACCTTTCTGCTTTTAACCTGATTATAAAAAAAATTACCTTTGCCTACAAGGAAGGGAGGGCTATTTTCAAAGATCAAAAAGTAGATTATATAGCATAAAAGAAATTTTTGAAAGGGTTCAGTGGCACCACAAATTCTTTTAGATTCTAGAACATCTATTCTTTTTTTGAAGAAGGCATGTTCATAATCCCAAATATGTTCCTAGAATGATTCCTTGAGGTAGAGCTAAGCATTCTGTCAGCACTACTGTGAATCTGAGTTACGGAGTCGACCCAAAACTGGTAAATGGTAAGCATATGCCAGAGCATGACAAAATGTTCAGAGGTTCAAATGATACTTAGCTCTGTTTTAGCCAAAGGGCAGAAAAGAAGAATGATTCAATTGTAACCAGAGGGGTCTATGTCTCTTCTGCTCCTCAAGTGGGAGTCCTGCTGCTCAGTCATTGGCTATGATTGTTGCCTGCCAGTTACTAGCCTTAAGGTAACTGGGAGATGATACAGGGAGACAAAATTGGCAGGATGTCACAACTCATCACTCTCTTAAAAATTTCAATTTGAACATATTTAACTTTTTTTCCTTTTTAGAATATTTTGAATGACAAAATTCAATTGAATACCTCTTAGGATGCAAATGACCACCTTAAAGATGCTTATTCAACTTCACAAAAATGAATATTATACAATTAATTTAATATTTTTACTCTAATTCAGTGATATTTAAGATTAGAGTACCTTTATTTCCTTTCCTTCTCATTATTGCTTTTAAGGAAATTGATGATTTTTGCAAACTTTGGAGGTGACTTCCATAACTACTTGGGAAATTAATTATTCTGATTTTTAGGTTTGGGGAATCCTACTGTAAAGATTAAAATTTAGGGGAGACTGGGGAGACTGAGACAGGTGAGGCAGGTAGAAATTAGTTTCTCTCTGCAAGAAGTATTATATTTTTTAGAGGTTTATTAAAGGTTAAAGATTAAAGAATATACAAGTAAGAAACATGTGCCTAGGCCAGAGGCCTAGACAAAATAACCTCACATCATGCAAGAGACGTGCCTGCTCCAAAACAGAAGTCCAAAAAGAGCCAAGAGAGAGAGCCTCTCAAAAGCCTTTGAATCAGCTTAAATACCTTCTCCATCTCGGCCCAGGTGAGATTACAAGGCATTCTGGGGAAGTGGAGCAAAGGCTCATGGGGATTGTAGTCCTGTATTCGAGTCTATTTTTTACACTATCAAATTTACTTCTTTATTTTTTATTTTCTCTCTTGCATGATGCCTAAATTTAAGTAATTTGGGATTACATGAGAATGTGGATGGATTGGTTTAGAGTTAGAAGGAACCTTTGAGATCATCTAACAAAGCCTTCCCTCTACTCTGTTGTCTCCTCATGTCAACATTTTATGGATGAGGAAATTGGGATTTAGAGAGATTAAGTGAGGCTAAGTGATTTGCCCAAAGCCAAATTGGTAGTAAGCAAGACATTAAGAATTTGAATTCAGATCTTAACTACAAATTTGGTACTTGTTTCTACTACATCACATTTAGAACACATCAAATGTTTTCATGTAATCACAAAGCTTCCTGTAGGATTAAGAATGAAGAAATGAGGTTAAAGCAGAAGCAAGATGCATTAGAAGTTGTTTTAGAGGTTCAACAAAAGGAATCAAATTTTTCCTCATAAATATCACTAATACTTGCTGCAGTGGCACAAATAGATGGCCTTGATAAATCTACATAATATCCCATAGAAACAGGATATGTAAAAGATCAACATTTATTTAATTTTATTTGAAAATTTTAAAAATTCATTTATTACAAATTACATGTAATACCAAATTTCCACATATGTTTTCTGAAGTTATATAATTCAAATGGTGTCCCACCATTCTTCCCTCCCCCATCTCAGAGCTGGCAAGCAATTCAATGTGTTATATATGTATTATCACACAAAATTTATTTCCATATTATTCATTTTTATAAGTGAATAATCTTATAAAGCCAAAGCCCCAAAGCATACAACATGAATAAACAAGTGATAAGTCATATGTTTTCATCTGCATTCCAACTTCAACAGTTCTTTTTCTGAAGATGGATAGTATTCTTTTTTATAAGTTCCTCAAAATTATTCTGGATCATTGTCTTGCTGATAGTAGCTCAGTCTGTCATATTTGATCATTCCACAATATTGCCGTTACTGTGTTCATTGTTTTCCTGGTACTGTTTTTTTTTCCCACTCTACATCAGTTCATGTAGGTCTTTTCAGGTCTCTTTGAAACTATCATGTTCATCATTCCTTTTAGCACAATAGTATTCCATCAGCATCATATACCACAATTTGTTCAACCATACCCCAATTAAGGGACATTTCTTTAGTTTCCAATTGTTTGCCACCACAAAAAGAGCAACTATAAATATCTTTGTTCAAGCGGGCCCTTTCCCATTTTCTTTACCTCTTTGGGATACTGTATTTCCTCTTCTATTACCATGAGCAATTTATATATTTTAAATACTCACTTGTTTCATTTATATTTTCAGTTTTGCTGGCATTAAGTTGAGCGAAATAACATAATATTTCTTTAATTTAATTGTCATTTGTTTTACATGAACTTTTAAAATTTCTGACATTAGAAATTTGTTATTATTCTTTTAAAAATCAATTAGCCATTAGTTTATTTATTTTTTATGAAACTAGCTTCTTGTTTTACTGATTAGCTCAATAGTATTTTACTTACAACTTTATTAATTATGTTTTTATTTTTAAAGACAATTTTGAAGTTTAATTGGGGATTAATTTTTTATATTTTCTAATTTTTTCTTTATTCATTGATCTATTTTTCTTTTTTTAAAAATTGATGTAAACATTTAGAGACATAAATTTCCCTCTAAATACTGCTTTGTCTGAATCCCCCAAATTTTGGTGAGTTGTCTCATTATTGTCATATTTAAGGAAATTTTTGATTGTTTCTATGACTTTTTCATTAACAAACTCATTCTTTAGGTTTAGGTTATAGTATCCAATGAATTTTTTAATCCATGCTTCAAAGGCACCTCTGTTGATATATTTTTTATTATATTATGATCTGAAGAGGATGCATCTATTATTTCTGCTTTTCTGATTTTTTCGGTATTTGTTTTTATGCCCTAAACCATGGCCAGTTTTTATGAAGGTGCCATATATATATGAGAAATAGGTATTGGTGAATTTAATGTAAATTATATTGCTCTTCCTTCCTAAAAAGAAAGTTTTGAAAATCCATTTCAGTCTCACCCAAATCCTTTGATTGGCTGGGAACTTGAAACCAAAGACTTATTTGTGTAAGAAGTCTCTGGCCCCCTGGTGCCCTGGAGGACACTTGCATCCTGTCCCAAAGGACTCCTGGCATCCAAAGGACTGACCTCTGACATGGACTGAGGTCAGGTCTGCCTAGCCAGGGAGATCCAAAGGGAGTGAAGGTTTGGGGTTATAAATTAGGGATTGAGGAAGCAACATGTTCTCTTGGTTCCTGAACAGAGAATACAAGGTGAACAACAAACTCAAATTAGCAATATTCTGTCCTGATAGTTCACAATTGTTCTGCCAGGAAGTAATAAGTATGCCTCATGGTTTCTTATTCAAAACTTTCATTTGGTTTTCTAATTACTCAGTTAATAGCTTATTCATGATCTTTTCTTTTACATTGTTTTAGTCATTATATATTATTCTTTCAGTTTATTTAATTTTCATCTCTATCTGTTCATACAATCTCCCCACATTTCTCTGAATTCCTTTTTTTTTCTTTTTTTGTTGCTTAAACCTTTACTATGTAATGATTCTAAAGCAGAAGACTGGTAAAGGCTAGGCAATTGGGGTTAAGTGACTTACCCCTGATCACACAGATAGGAAGTGTCTGAGGCCAGATTTGAACTTCAGACCTCCCATCTCTAGTCCTGGCTCTCAATCCACTAAGCTACCCATCTGCTCCTATAGCTCTCTTTAGAAAAGATAGTTAAGAGTTATGTGAAGATTAAATTGTAATCCCCTGTCTATTTTTAGATTTAAATCCCCCAAAATGTAAGCACAGTACTTAAAATTGAGTATGAAGATCTACCCATTTTGGGTTTTAACCATAAAAAGGTGTGAACACCCATTTCATACATTGAGTGGGAGGTCTGTGACCCACGTGTGAAAGAGTGGGCAGTCCTGGAGTGAAGTGTCATCTGTGATTGGTAGACATAAAATTTAGGGGAAGTGACACAATAGAAAAAAGATCTTTAAAAGTGGAAACAGACACACAGGAACAGTTGGAGTGAAGAGAGTCACTTGGAGTGAAGAGAGATTTGGAGTGCAGAGGGACACTTAGAGTTTGAAAGAGACACACTTGGAGTGGAGCCTGCTGGAGTTGAGGCTGATAAAGAATCTGCTTATTGAACTGACACATGGTGAGTGTAAAGGCTGACTTCCTTCCTTGGCCATCTGGAGTCATCAGACTCCGAAAAAAGGCCCAATCATCTTGAGACTTCTTTCCCCTGACTGGGGCCTTAGAATCTCTACCTGGCTCAGAGGAAGCCGGAGTGCATGCACTATCTCTCCCCTTTTCTTCTCTTCCTCTCTCCCCTAATATCTTCCCTTTATTGTAAAATATACTATCATAAATTCCATTTGACTTTAGTAATTTATTTTTGGGATTTAGAAATTAAATCCCTGGTGACTAATTAAATATTCTGTCCAACCATAAATTTAACAGTTAACAATATCAATATTGGAAAATAATGAAATTTGCTTTAAGATTGTAACAAAAGCAATACAATTCTAGGTTTCAGGAGGACAGTTTTAAAGGAAAGATGAATAGTCTCTTATGAACTAAAATTGTACAAGTCAGCCCAGGAGAGAGAGAAAAAACCAAATAATGATATTTCAAATATATAAATATACAAATTCTAATGAAGAAGAAAAAGAGTTGTCTGATGTAAATAAAATGTAATATCACTATTTGGCCTAGATTTTTCACATTTTTTAAAACTTATGAGAAGAAAGGTAATAATAGACAAAAATATGACACATCCTTCCAAAATAATGTTAAGAAAACTGAATGAGCTTAAAGCTGGTAAGAAAACCTATAGATAGAAAAATATTTTTTAAAGCTATATTAGGGGAAAAGAAGAATCAAAAAAAGGATAGACTGCTGCTTGGATTGGCTAAGATGAAGATAATTTATGACCCAGTGAGGGCACGTTTAGATAATTTTTATTTTACTTATATTTTTTTTCTGTAAGAAAAATAAACTTTGGACTAGAAAAAAATCGTTCATAGATAATTGATTCTCAAGAGAAGGAAGGGAATAATAAGCAAACACATAAGTTCTTTTGACTAATGTAAGCCCCTTGCCCAAATACATAATTGCTGAGTGAATCCTGGATAATCTCCTGTTCTCTTCCCCCCTTGCCTATTTACCCATTTATTTATTATTTATTAATCTATATCTGTCTATCCATAGACTCAGCATGATTTCATCAAGAATAGGCTATATCAGATTACCTTTATTTCCTTTTTGGACAGACACTTAACTAATAGATAATAATAGATCAGAAGAATAGTATAATTACAATCCCCCCCCTCAAATTTCTATAAAGTATTTGAAAAAGTCTCTTGTGCTATTCTCATGGAAAGGATATAGAAATGTGTGCTGGATGGTGGTGTAATAGATAGATTTTGCCTTAGTTGACTCCAAAATAAGTTATTAATAGTTCCATGCTTACTTGGATGGAGGTCCTGTGGAGTGCCTCAAGGATCTGTGTTTATCCCTCTACTATTTAACATTTTAATCAATGACTTGAGTATAAGCATACTTTGAATTCTTATAAAATTTCCACATGATACACAATTAGGAGCAGAGAGAAGCTAACAGATTTTATAACACAATCAGGATCCCGAAAGGTGCTGACAAAATAGAGCATTGAATTGAATAAGCTGAAATTATACAGGGTGGGTAAAGGTTAAGTATTATATTTGGGTTCAAATAATTCAATCCATAAACAAAAAATAAAGGAGGCATGGATAGATAACATTTTTGTCTTAAAATGATCTGAAGATTTTAGTGGGCTAAAAATTCAATATGTCAACAATATGAAATGAGCAATAAAAAAGTGAATGCAATTTTTAGTTGTATTAAGAGGCTTACTTTCCAGAAATAAGACAGTGATAATTCTGTTGTGCTCTGTCTTAGAGTACATATGAAGTATATGTCCAGTTTTGAGGACAACCAAGATAGGGAAGGATGAAGAAATGCCATATTAGGATCAGATAAAGGAACTGAAGACATTTCACTTGGAAAAAGATGAATAGAGGGGAACATCAGGAAATCAATGTTTATTAAATAATTATGATATACTAAACACTGTCCTAAGTGCTGAACATGATAGCTATCTTCAAGTATTTGAAAGACTGTTGTATTAAAGAGGGAATACTACTTTTTTCTCTAGTACATGGAACTAGGAGGAATAGTTAGATATTACAGAGGCAAATTTAGGCCCAATTCCAAGAATGAGTTCCTAATAAGGAGAGTTATCTAATGTAGAACAGGCCACTATCTGCTAGGTCCCCCATCATAGAGATCTTCAAGCAAAGCCTGAATTTTATATATAGTGTATAATTAATTTGGATTAGGTACCCACTGAGCCCCCCATCATCTATAAAGTTCTAGGATTTCTGTGGGTCAATCAGTATGGTTAATCCTAGACTGAAAAATGTTCTCCTCATGAAAGACCTACTAAAGAATGGGTAATACAGATGGAGAAGGAATCATGATGGAACATACTGGTCTTGGACAACTGTAGTTACATAGTTATATAAATTAAGAACATGTTTAGGTTTGTTTTATTCACACATGGCATAATCATTTTTTAATTTGTAGAACCTTTTTTCCCTTAAAAATTTGGAAATCATATATTTGTTGTCTGCTGTATATGTATAAATTGGTGAAAAAGATAACAAAGAAGACCCGTTATTGTGGCAGGATATGGGAGAAAAGTTGATTTTGAATTTTGGTGTGGAGATCTTTGAACCCAGGGAACCCAACATGACAAATAGTCCAGAAGGTTCAGAAGGCTCAATGCCTTGAATTGGGAATCATTGGTTCAAGCAATTTTTAGAGATTAGTGAAATTCAAAAGTCATGAGTTTAAGACAAAGGTCTCTTAAACTGGTTCAACTTATACACAGAGATTGATACACTGTGGCACAATCATATATAATAGACTTCTCTACTAGCAGCAATGCAATGATCCAGGACAATTTTGAGGGACTTGTGAGAAAGAACACTATTCACATCCAGAGAAAGAACTGTGGAAGTAGAAATACAAAAGAAAAACAACTGCTTGGTCACATGGGTTGATGGGAATATGATTGAGGATATAGACTTTAAGCTATCACTCTAAGGCAAATCTTAATAATATGTAAATAGATCTTGATCAATGACACATGTAAAACCCAGTGGAATTGCTTGTTGGCTACAGGAGGGGGCAGGGAGGAGGAGAGAGAAAGAACATGAATCATGGAACCATGGAAAAAATATTCTAAATTAATTAATTAAATAAAATGTTTCAAATAAAAAAAATAAAATAAACTGGTTCAGGATTTAAAGTCCAAGGAGATGCCTTTCATCTGCTTACATAACACAACACTAAAGCCAATTCATACTTCCATACACAGAATGCAAAAGAATGATTATTTTCTTCATCTTCAACCTAATCAGCTTTCTACAAAGAAGATCTTTCTGACCAAGGACATTTTGTCTGTTTTTACTGTGGCCCATAAAAACTTGAATTCAAGTCCAACCTTAGGTATTTAATAGCTGCCTTAGTTTCATTATCTGAAAAATGAGTGTAATTATATCACCTACCTCTCTGGTGCTATATAAATGTTAGCTATCTTTATTATTATTAAATATTAACTAAGAGATAGAAACTAGGGAAGAAAAAAAACCAAGGAGTGGGCTATTTTGTCACTAAATGCAATTCTTGAAAAATGTATGTCATCTCCACCTCAGGAGGTAATAATTTACAATCATCAATACTCAGGAATCTTTGTTTTTTCCTATTTCCATTGCCTAAAGTATCTTCCTTTCTTATTTTTGACTAGTTTACTTCCTCCCCAAACCTCCAGTGCCCCACTTGAATGTTATTTTTCTCTAAGAAACTTTTCCTAATTTTCCCATCAGAAACAATGTATTCCATCAGTTCTCCAATAACCTTTTGTTTTTATCTCTCTAAATAGTTTACCATTAAAACAATTATTTATAGGTTATCTGAAGTTATGTTTGAAGCCCCCACCCCCAGTTACTAAAATATAAGGTCCATCAGAACAGTCATTGTTTATTATTTCATACCATTTCTCCCACTCCTGTCTGCCCTTCCCTTCCCCATTGCCTAAGCATATTATTCTTCTGAACACAGTAGATGTTCAATTAATGCTTGTAGGATGAGAAATTGGCATTTTCTTTATTCCTGAAGTTACTTTGTCATCTAGGATTCTCACAAGCTTTTTCTTTCAGGTAGAATTGCTGTTCAGTTGAATCTGAGAGGGTAATCACAAATACTTCTGTGCCAACTCCTAGATCAGATGATTTCTTTTCTGAAACAACATCCTTTATATCTAATGAGAAAACCTGATGTCCCAGCAGCTAGAGAAAAACCATCCATAGTTCTGCTTTCCAATGTGACAACTTTAGAACAAACATCTCCTTTTCCATCTCCTTTGAAAGCACACTATCCTGAGTTTATAATATTATGTTAAATCTCAACTGAGAAAAAATTGCTACTCAATTATCAAATGAGTAATTATCTCTGAAAATTCAAGAACCATTTATTTGACAATTGCACTACAGATAAATTTTTGGATTTGTTATTACAATGTTCAAGTATGAATTCTAAAAAGTATGAAGGCCAATTTCTATCAATAGGAACTGCAGAATTAGAGATAAAGTTTATAGGATTATTTATATAGGGTTTATTATTTAAAATTAGAAGGGATTCCAGAGACCATTTAGTTTTTCTTTTTTAGGGGAGGAAACAGAGGTTACAGATGAGAAAATGGAAACCCTTGATCATACAGGTGGTATTTGAACATTTCTTCCAGATTTCAAGATCAGAGTTTATACAGAAAATTTTACAACAAAACCCCAGTTTCCTTCCCAACAACAATAAAAAGAAATAAAATTTGAATGATAATGAGAAAACAAACCAGAATATTCAAAATATTAGAAATTTCTTTTATTCATTGTTTATTTTTTCAGACAGATGGGACACAAGGTCTTTTATCTGCACAAGACAATTTTGCTTTATAATGCCAGAAGAATTTCCTCTACCACGCAATAGACAGCTCAGCCTAAAATGAAGGTTGAAACAAATTATGTTATACAGGTCTGATTCTTGTGAGCTGGCTGATGGAAAGGAGAGTCTAGACACTAAATTTTAAGGTGACATTAAACTATGCCCCAGTTTTAGTCTCATTTTAAGAGCAGTGTTTAATCTCATTCACTAACAAACTATTAAAAATACTTGCAGAGGGTATCCTTTGAAACTCATTTTTCCCTTTCTTTTTTTAATATTTTTTTAACCAAGAAGTATTTATTAGGTGACTTCACTATGCCAAGTAAAAAATAAAAGACAAAAATGAAAGTCTCTGGCTTATATTTAACAATCCACAAGCAAAAACATTAATATACCAAGTATGACAAAAATCTATTATGTAAAGTTTTTTTTTAAAGACCATGAAATTTAACAAAGTAACCAAATGGCCTGGTTTATATCTCTTTCTGTTGTTTTCTGGTGTTTTAAATGTTTAATTATAACATATTTTTAAAATATCATATCTTTATCTCTATTAGTTTTTATCTCCTGTGCAAATAAAAGTTCTATTTTATGAAGAGTACAGTCAAACAAACATATTAATACCATAGCCATATTTCAAAATATGTATTGCATTCTTCACTTCAGTTCATTTCTCTTTCAAGAGGCAGGAAGGATGCTTCATCATTAATCTTCTGGAGTACTGTACTGATTAGATTTCTAGCGTCTTTTAAAGTTATTTTTTTACATGTATTCATCATATAAATTATCCTCCTAGTTCTACTCTTTTCACTTTACTTCAGTTCATACAGATCATCCCCATTTCCTGATTGATGGACACCCACTTTGTTTCCAGTTTCTTGCTACACAAGAAGTGCTATTATCAATATTTTTGTATGTGTTGATCCTTTCCATTCATCTTTGGAGAAACAACAACTAGTGATATTGGTAGGTTAAAGAGTACAATTTTGGGTTCTAGCTGAAATTGTTTTCTAAAACAGTTGGAATAATTCAAAGTTCCATAAACTATGCATTCCTATACCTGTACTCTAACAAATCCTTTATTAATTGCCATTTTCATCTCTAAAAAATTTTTTGTTAGTCTAATTGATGTAAGATAGAAGCTACATTTTATTGAAATCTTCATTTGGCACATTATTTAGAGCTCATGTAACAATCTGAAAACCCATCCCTTATATGTTTTCTAATACTTTGAATGTAATCTGTGACTAATTTGAATATTCATCTCCCTTTTTTATTGTTCAACCTACTCACTTTCTTCCAGTTAATATGTATTTGGAATACCGACTAATTTAAACATAAACTTAGGGCAAATGTCATTAGAAAGGTAAATCATCTGCTAAACTATAGAAAGAAAATATGTATTCAAAAATCAAATAGCATTAGTATAATTTTTGGATGTCTACTATCTGTGCTATAGCCCTATTTTTAAATTTTTTATTTAAAAACCCTTACCTTCAAGACGGAAAAGCAGTAAGGGCTAGGCAATGAGGGTTAAGTGACTTGCCCAGGGTCACACAGCTAGGAAGTGTCTGAGGTCAGATTTGAACTTCAGACCTCCCATCTCTAGGCCTGGCTCTCAATTCAATAAGCCACCCAATTGTCCCTATAGCTCTCTTTAGAAGATAGAGTTAAGAGTAAACAATATCAATATTGGAAAAGAATGAATTTTTCATTAAGATTGTAACAAAAGCAACATTTAACTTGGATACAGCAGATGCTTTTGTTGAAGGAACTGTTTAAGAGGAGATTACTGAATCAAAAAGAGTATCCAACTAGATGGATTTTTTGGCTTTTTCTATTAGGAATAATTATAAAATTGAAACAGAAATTGTTCAATAAATTGTGAGACCTTAGGCAAGTCAGTTAAACTCTTTAACCCTTAGTTTTCTCATCTATATAATATAGCAGGGTTGGATTTGCTCTATAATTATATGACTATATAAATAATGAACACTAAAATTATTTCATTTTCCCTGTAGATATCTCTTTAGCATGCGGCATAGCATTCCCAGAGTCGTAGAATTTAAGTTCAAAGTTGCCTTAGTGGTCACCTAGTCTAATACTCTTTTTGATTCAGTAATCTCTTAAACAGTTCCTTCAAGTGGCCATTCATGTAAAATCCTCAGCCTTTAGAAGTCATGAAGTGGTCATTACCCTTCAGCAATCAAGATCAATCAACTGAGAATTCTTTTAGACAAAACTGGATGTGGTCAGAGCTGGCTTCTAAATGATAAAAATAGTCCATGCTGGGTTGATTAAAACATTTACCAGTGCCCTAAATCCTACTTATAAATAGAGAAATAAGATACCCAATTCATAGCAGTGGTTTCAAAATCAGGAGAATAAACAGAGTGTGTCAGGGCTAACTACATAGGAGAGCAGTCAGACTTTTAAAGATAACTGTTTTAAGGCAAAGGTGTCAAAGATATGGACATCAGGCTATATTGTAGCTCTCAAAACTTCAGAGAATTAAATTAAAAGGTATGTAGCAATATAGTTAGGGATGATCTGTTATCTAGGATTAGTGGAAAGAAGGCAATTTTAAGATAAGCCCTGGGAAAGAATTCTGGGTTGCAAGAAGTGTGGGAGTCTAAAAGTAAAATAACTTCACTTCACTTCCTTCTTGGATTTTATCTGAGCTGGGAGTGGGTTTTGTCTCTGCCTACAATTCTAAGCTAAAGGAGGAGTTTTGCTCTAAGAGATTCTCCCTGGACAGTCAGGATTTTCGTGGAGAAAATCTTTGGCATCCAGGTAGAGGATTTACTTGGAGTAACCTGATTTCCCTGAGTCCAGTCATCATCTGGCAGTGGTCCATCTACCAGGATTCCTATTGGCTAAGGTAATTCAAAACTTTCCACGTATAACTTTGAGTTACTTAGTACAGCAGCCAAACACAGAGGTTTTTCCCTTTCTTTCTGTATTAATTACTGGTGGAAAGATTAGGGTTAAGTCAAATAGCCTGGGAAAGGGTTTTAGATATCACAGGGAGGTATAGGTAAGGCCTAAAGAAGATCAGAAGACTATCCTTAAGCAGAAGACTCAGGAGCCTGGTGGAGGTAGCTTGAAGAGTGTCAGAGTCATATCTACCAGTTCTCCTTATCCCTTTTTGTCAACATCAACTCTAAACAAGAATTCTCTTAGGAAGTCACTAAGCTCTAACTGCCAAGAGCTAGGCAGCTCTATGTTGACCAGGCCACATGGAAGAATATATTGATGTCTTCCAGGTCTCAACAAGGACACTCTACTTCCTGTGAAAAAAGTAATGAGGGAGGAGTTGGGGGGTCAGTCTCTAAATATATCTTCTCTGTGGCTGTCAACCAATCAGAGATGTCATTGGAGGTTTGAGGAGGGACTAGATGATGAACTTGCAAAGGATATATAAGACTTGCAACAGAGTTTGCTGCTGCTATCCTTTGACCCAGGTCACTCTTTTGCCCCTCTTTTTGTCTGTGCTCTCTTTCTTCCCTCTAGCTCCTTGGCATTCTTTTAGATTATAGAGGGAGTTAGTGGGCTAGTTTAGATTTTCTTGATTAATAAAGTAATTAAAAAATTAAGAAATACTTCCTCTTGAGAGTTCAATTATTACAAATTATTATAAGTGAGAGATTTACCTTCATTGAAACTATGGATTATCTTTATTCAATATTGCTTTTTTCAATTATTGTATATGTGCATGCAAAATAACATGAAGACAATTTTCTACCATGTTCAAGGAGATCTGGTTTGGTTTGTTGCCATCATGGAAAAAAATATTGGATTGGGAGTAAGAGGATAGGAGTTTTAATCCAAAATCCTGTGAGTCTGAAAAAGACTTAATTTCAGAGGACAAGATAACTTCTCTGATATAACATTAGCAATTCTGTAAAAACCTCTCACCATTGAAGTTTACTTCAGTGTGTTTTGTATGTTTCTGCTCTTATTATCAGGCTTCTGGGAAATGGTCTGATCTTTTCATGTATCCATTTGGCACACTGTGCAATCATTTCAAAAGGAAGAAGTTCAAGGGCTACTGGAACAAAATATAAAGACAGAATCCTGATACTTTGGACTGAGATGAAGGATTTGAAGTTAAAGTGCAACTAATATATCCTGCACTGAGTTGTAGAGAGGGCTCTCTGAACCCAGATGCTGTTAAAAGAAATTCTGGCTTGTGTGTATCCCTGAGCCGTGTGAGTAGACATTCAGGTAGACTTAAAGAAACATTAAATATGAGTTATATAGATAAGGTTCCTAAAACCCAAACAGGACATATTCTTACCTATTTTGGAGAATCATAGAATTGTATCCTGCCTGACATTCATTTCGTCTGTGCCCAAATTTGAGTCTTTCTCAACTTGAGTGTTTTGTCAACAGCCTGAGTTTTAGCTTGGCATCAAAGGAGACAGAAACCCCAAGTTTTCATGTATAAATCATAAGTGAATAATCTCCTTGAAGCTAAATAATATTTGGCAGCAATTTTCAAAATCTCAGAGATATTTTTTGTTTTTCTGTGTATCTCTAATGCTTAGCATAGTGTCCCACTGATTGTAAGCCCTTACAAATACTTGTTGATAAACTATTATAAATTACTTAGGACAATCCCACCTGAACCAGAATAATTAATGGCTTGGTTAATTAATATTAAACAACAGAGATGTGTAGCCTCTACCATTAGAAGCCATTTCACATGACCAAAAGGAGATATATGAGATAGCATGTGCCTAGCAAGGCAAACCACAGTCCCAATTCAGGGACTACCTCCTTTTGATCTCTCGTGGAAGCCCAAGAATCAGTGTTCAAGAACCTGAGAAATATTAGTGCCCATTAGGCCAGTCACTTTAGCAGTAGAATGACCTCTATGTAGACTTGACCTTTCAACTGCCTCTATAGTTATAACCCCAAATTTCTCACCAGTTGCAGCTACTAAAGAATCAGGAAAGAAAATTTTTGCCAAAAACAGTCTTGGAACTTACCCATTTCAAGTTCACTAAATGATATAATTTAGACATCTGGTTAGCACAGCAAATAGAGGACTGGATCTGGAATTCTGATTTTAAATCTGGTCTCAACCATTTACTGGATGTATGACTCAGAAAACCACATGACCTGTATTGGCCTCAGTTTCCTCATCTGTAAAATGGGGATAATAATAGCATTGACCTTCTAGGGTTATTGTAAGGATCAACTAAAATAATAGCTCTTCTAATGCAAGAAGTCAAAGACAGAAAAAGTCAACTCTGAATTGGTCTAGCCATTCTGGAAAGCAATTTGAAATTTTGCTATAAAAGTGACTGGAAAGCAATTTGACATTTTGCTATAAAAGTGACTGCAGTATTAATGCTGTTTGATTAGAAGATTTTACTACTAGGTATATATCCCTAGGAAGTGAAAGAAAAAAATTTCCAGACATATAGTACCACAATATTCATAGCAACACTTTTTCCCCCAGGATCAAAGAATTATAAGCAAAATAGATGGCCATAGATTGGAAAATGGCTAAATGAAACCATCACACAGGTAAACTAAGATTATTATGCCAGGATAACATTTAAGTTCCTGTGGTTTGTGAATGTAAAAGACATTGCATTGATAAGGCATTCTGGGTGTGGAATATTTTTTATAATGTCAGAAATGGCCAGAAGTGGTAAGATGGATCTAAATAGAACACTGGGAGGTGGGTCAAGAAAAGTTGAATTAAAATCAGCCTTAGACATATACTAATTGTGTGATCCTGTGCAAATCACTTATGATAATAGCACCTATCATTATTGGTTATTGTAATGGAGGGATTTGTTGGTGGTAAAGAGAAATAAAGGAGGTATGGAGAGGCAGCTGATGTTTAGGTTGGTTCAGAGAGAAGAGAGAGGGGGTTTGAGTAATTCTCCACCCCCACCCCCTTCAGCCTTCCCTCCTCTGCTATGGCTGCTCTCACAAATTTGGCTCTTGACTTCCTCCACTACTAGAGCCTAAAGGTTCCTTATCGGGCATGTATTTTAATAAAAATCCAAGATTTTGAATTTTTGTTCAAGAAAGATCTTCAAGGAAAGAAGCTTGCTAATTCCTAAATCCAGAGAATGAACTGTTGCAGAAAGATGCCAGAAAACCTACACTACATCAAGAAGATCAAGAATGAACTTTGGGTGTGGTTGATTGAACTGAAGTTTGATTGAACATTTATTTGAATGTATACTCTTATGCCAAAAGGGGACTGCCCCCTAATTAGTTTTTGTCAATGAGCTCAGCAAACATTGGTTTTGTTGTCTGTCTTTCTTCTATTTACCTCTTCTATTTAACTATTGTAATTTCCTCTTAGAAACTGAATATTGTAGACATCTGTAGTTAGAAGTGCTTTAGGACAACAAGATGATTATGTTAAATGGTCAATGGGGAGACTAGTTTCCCAATGATCATGAGGGGGGATGGTGAAGATTGGATTTAGCTATCTCCTGATTATAACAATGAAGACATTCTCTTTAACAAAATTAGAAATGTCTACACTCATACTTAAGGATTAAGTATTTAGGAGGATTCAGGAGACATGTGCAGAAATAGCTGATAGACCCCTGGGCTGTCCTAAGTCAAGCTAAGCTACCATTGGTACAAATGAAATGCAGGAAAGTGATATAAAACTGTCCATATATTTCACGTCTCTTCCTCTCTTCAGCCTCTTTCCCCAGAGATGTGTCTCTGGCTGGCAGCGTGCTAAGCATTCTGACATCTTGGTGTGGTGGCAGCTATTTGTCTGGGTTTTGGCAGTAAGTTTGCCCTTGAGCTAATTCAGGTTCAAGCATCTTGGCTGAGCCCTTTTGGAGTTCAGGCTGATTCCTTTCTCCTTTACTCTCCAAACTTTATCTTCCTAGAAGCCTCTAATCTTCCTTCTGGCACAGTCCAGGCAGGAGAAATTCTACACCTTTTCCCTCTCCCTTCTCCTTAATTTCCTTCCTCTATATTAATTAAAATCTCCATAAATTTCCAGCTGTCTTGGGTATTTTATTTGGGATATCCCATGGTGACCAATAATTAATATAGTTTAGGTCATAATGCTAAAATTATCCTTTAAAGGCAGATTACTCTCCCCCCCTCAAACTGTCCCACTCACACTTGAGTCAACTTGGTGAAGGATAACAACTTTAATATAAATTAAGTCAACTAGGGTAACACAAAGAAAATGGCTGGCAGGAAAAGAATGGGGGAGGAAATTGGGGGAGGTGTCCCCTCTATAACTACCCCTTTCCCTCCCTCCTTGAGTTTTGGGAGAACTCAGGCCTTGGCAATGTGAGCCCCCTGAGAAATATTTAGGTTGACTGATCCTAGGTTTGGCTCCTTGGCCACAGTTCAGACCCAGGGCACCAGAAGCTGTGAGGTAAAGTTTGACAAAGGTTCATATGTCTTCTTCAGATGTTCCTTCAGTTGGGAATTGGGGTGGGGGGATGTCCAGTCACCAGGAGAGGAAAGAGATTGGTATATCCCAGGAGAAAGGCTTGGCCAGATCTCTCCTCCTAGGCTTCTCAAGTTTGAGAGAGATCCCAGCTGAAGTCCCAGCCAGAATCTTCTAGCTTCTCAACATTCCAGACCTCTTGGGACCCCTCCTCCATTGAGGTGATTAGATTCATCAGCTCTTCAGCCTGTCACTCTTCCTAGAGTGCAGACCCTCTGTCACATTATTGTGAGGATAAAAGGGAATTTTATTTATAAAGTATTTTGTAAACTTTAAAGTACTTTATAAATACTAATTATTAATGTGTTGGTTAGTTCTGCTGAACTGTTCTTTTTCCTTATTTTAAAATATTTTTTTACAAGAGATGGTTCACTTGGAGAGGGGTACAAGATGATATACTTGGAAATAAATGTGATATAAAAACAAAAATGAAGGCAGCTAGGTGCCTCAGTGATGGATTAAGAGTCAAGTCTATAGATGGGAGATTTTGAGTACAAATGTGACTTGGACACTTCCCATCTATGTCAAGTCACTTAACCCCTATTGCCTAGCTCTTCTGCCTTAGAACCAATATACAGTATTGATTCTACAATGGAAGTAAAGACTTATTTAAAAAAGAATTTTTAGTAGAATATATCTGAATATGTATCTATATCTATAGCTTTAATGTTACCAGGTATTTAATTTGAAGGCCTCTAAGAAAATTCTTTCCTACTTTTCTCTATTTTTGCTGTTCCAGAATGTCAATCCTATTGCAAAAATTGGAAACTATTTGAGAAGAGATGACTGAGAAGGGTGGGAACAAAGCTGACAACTCATAGCAGAGAAAGAAAATATTTGGTTGTCTTGGAAGAGAAGAAGTATGTGTAATAAATCACCACATAGGTAAAATATGGTTATTATGCCAGGATATCCTTTTCAGTTCTTGGGATTATATTTAAAGTATCTAAATAAGAATCTTCATGAATTATCAATGTTATGCTTCTGTATTTCCTAGAGGGAGCCATAAAAGTAAGCATATAAATGGTAATAGCTTTTAGTCTTTTATTAAAGAACAGTGACCTTTTAAGTTACAGAAACTTGAGCCATCCATAAATTGCCTATAAACTAAGTTAATAATGGTGATACAGTTAAGTTGTGAAAATGGCCAGCTTTAAAAAGCTGCCTTCTTACTGTTACTAACCTGGGAATGATAATCCCCAAACCTATCAGTTATAATCTGCAACCAGAAATAGCCCTAGACAAACACAAGGCAAATAAATATCTGTGGTTTGTCATTTGAGGAATATTAAAGGCCTTCAAATTTACTTTTTAAAAGGTGACTGATCTTGGAGTCTGAAGATATTAGTTCAAATCAAGGTTTCAACACTGTCTAGCTGTGTATTTGTTTGTCAACCTCACTATTCTGCACCTCCATTTTCTAAAATGTGCACAATAATATTCTAATTATTTAGCTCTTAGAATTGTAAGAAAAAATGTAATAATTAAGTAGAGCCATACTTTCATTGCAACATCCTCCAACTTTCTTCTATTAAATTACCTCCAATAATCCTGGTTATAATTTATTACTATCTTCTTATCCTGTGTGATTCTTGTTTATACCATATCTATGTCCTTCTATAGAACCTGCAGAAGTTTTACTTAACACACAAGAATTTTTCTTCCTAGTCTCTTAACATTCTACTTGTAGAATATGTAGGCTATCTATCCATGATCCTTTGCTCACTATATATGATTGACTCATTTCTTTTACTAATTGAAATACATTTGCAGGATTATAACTTTTATGGTCCATCTTGAATTCAGATCCCCATTATATGCATAAAGAAGTGTTGAAGAAAATGCCTTGATTTTTTCCATTTTCAGTTTGACTATTATAATAACACCTATCTCACAAGACTATTATAACCATCAACTGAGATTTGTGTAAATTTTCATATAAATCTAAGCTATAACTATCATTAGGTGAGATCCAAACTCAACTGAGACAACTGGAGGAACCCAAGTTTTTAACCTGGGATTTGTGAACCTAAATTTTGTATCACTAATTATCAATCTCCCTTTCTCATTTCCTTCCTTCCTTCTTTCCTTTCTTGCTTTCTTGCTTCCTTCCTTTCTTGCTTTCTTGCTTCCTTCCTTGCTTCCTTCCTTGCTTCCTTCCTTCCTTCCTTCCTTCCTTCCTTCCTTCCTTCCTTCCTTCCTTCCTTCCTTCCTTCCTTTCTTCTTTTCCTCCCTCCCTTCTTCCTTCTTTTCCTCCCTTCCTTGCTTCCTTCCTTGCTTCCTTCCTTGCTTCCTTCCTTGCTTCCTTCCTTCTTTCCTTCCTTCCTTCCTTTCTTCTTTTCCTCCCTCCCTTCTTCCTCCTTTTCCTCCCTCCCTTCCCTCCTTCCTTCCTTCCCACAGTGTTAAGTAATTTGCTCAGCTAATAAGTGTCTAAGGCCAGATTTGAACTCAGATAGATGAGTCCTCCTGACTTCATGTCTGGCACTCTATCCACTGTAAACCTTAAAATTTCTTAGACTTATGAATGTTGGAAATTTCCTTATTGGGAAATCTCATACTGGAAAAAATTTCCTACTGATAGTAAGAACTCTATTGGAATGTGAAACTCCTTGGCATGGGAGGATCCTTCTCCTCCCTACTTAAGACTACTTTAGGACAGAAACCTTTTGCTAAACAATGGAAAGGGTTTTGACCTATGCTTAAGCATAGAACAGGAAGTTCTTTGAGTCATGATTGATTTTAGAATTGATATAATAGAGATACTTGGAATGACAGAACCAGGTCTTGGAAAATACAATCTCCACCCTACTTAGAGTAACAGGATTTAGGAAGGGCTGCAGCAAAGATCAAGATTTAATTATTTGAGAATATGACCTTCAACAGACATGTACAAAGCCACAGACCTCTGGGCGGTCCTGGGTTAAACTAGAGCCACCATTGGCACAGGGGAGACATCGACAGTGATTGGTAGATGTGAGAACTGAGGGGAGGGAACTTAGATGGTTTCCTTAAAGATAGCGAGGTCTGAGGACAGGGGGGGAGAGTTTTTTGCTCTGAGAGGTTTTGCTCTGAGTGAGGTGGCTCTGAAGGAGGACTGAGGAGGTTGCTCTGTGGGAGGACCAGGAGAGAAGGCTGGCTCTGAAGGAGGAGAATTCTCTGGAAACATTTCTTGAAAGGAGGCTCTCTTGAAGATGGAGCCTGAGGTTGGCATGAGAAGCCTTACCAAGAGAGATCTTGTGTGAGTGATAAAACCAACTGACTGATTTATTCATTCTTATTCCTTTCTTATTTTCTCTCTTTTTCTATTGATTAATCAGTGTATTATAAATTAAATTTCTCTATAAAACCCAGTTGGCTTGGACATATTCATAAATTGGGAATATATTCCCTGGCGACCATCTTATATTTATATAAAACCAAGACACAGTAGAAAACATATTTCAGTGGTCATAATTTATATATATATATATATATATATATATATATATATATATATATATATTTCCCTTGCTCCCAAACAATTTAATTATCACACCACTATACCACCTAACTGCCCTGTTGATAAATCTATTTAAATAAAACTGGTTTGCTCTATAATTTTATATATTCTTTTTTATAAATTTAAAAATATTATTCTAAAAAAGTGTTCATAGGTTTCACCAGATCAGCAAATGGGACCAAGATACTAAAAAATATTAAGTATCCCTGATCTATGGAGAATTTTTATTCATTTGGATCCTATGCAAGACATTCCACAATAACAGCTAACCATGAATGCTGAATATTAACCATCCTTTCTTATGTCAGAGTTGAATATACTGTAGTTATTTTTATAGTTTCATTTCTAAAGTTCATAAGATATATTATATATATTTAATTTTTTATTAAATTTAAATGAGGAAATTTCTGGGTATTTTTAGCTTCCTTTTCCATGGCATCATATTAGGCCCTACATGTAATGTATGGTCACTGTGAATCTTAAAATTGCTCAGACTCTACCTTAGAAGATTTGATTGAGCTATTCCCCATTTTAAACAATGGAGGTACTTGATCAGGAATATATTGGGAATTTTAACATGAATCCACCCATACTTAGGCATACTTTAGGGGAAGATAAAGTTGTAAAACTCCTTACTGAACAATGAAAAAGTCCCTAACTCATACTTAGAGTGAAACTAAAAGCTTAAACTAGGTCTATTTTTAGATCTAATACAAAAGGGTGCTAAGTATCTATAAAGGTTAAATTAATCTCTAAAAGGTCAAGCAACTTACAAAGGGCAAGCTTAGCAAGAGGTGTGAAGTTTTAGTCTACTCAGGGAAGGTGATAAATAAAAGAAGATGTGAATTAGGAATGGTCAGTCCTGTGGAAAACATCTACTGTGATTGGTAGATGTAAAAATTTAGGGGAGATGACATAAGAGAAATTTCTCTTTAAAAGGAGTTGGCTCTCTCAACTTAGGGGGAGTTGGATCTCAGACTAGTTGAAATAGCTGGGCCTCTAAACTTAGTTGGAGTTTTGCTTGGGACAAAATCTTGTGGTGAGTGGATAAAAGCCTGACTTAGTTTTCTATCTTAAAGAGAAAGGCCTAGGCCATTTGGCCTAGGCCCTAGGCCTTTTCCTTCTATTTCCTCTTACTCTGTCTTTCTCCCTTCCCTTAATTCCTTCATTCCTATTAATTAAAATTTTCATAAAACCCAGCTGACTTGGATATTTCATATTTGGGAATTTTTCCCATGGTGACCACTTATTTTTGATATAAAATCAAGACACTAAAATTATTTTTACAGTTTTGGCAATTCACAGTCATTGAACCCACATTTTCGCGGTCACATCACTATATGGTCATTGGGGAAACTAAAGCACAATCTCCCAAAGAATGAGAGGGGAAATTGTAAGAATTCATTTTTCACATACTATAATAATTTCTGTATAAGTTTTGTGGAGTAGAGACAATTCTTTGTATTCCTGTTTCTGAGTTATGGATCAGAGACTTTATCCAGTCCAATGTTTGTACATTTCCTTTGTAGTTAGAAATCCATAGGAATGTTTTCCTTTTTTAAAAATTGGTTTTAAAAAATGAGACAGGGAAACTCTTCCTGCCTATGTGACCTTCATCATCATTCCAGGAGGCACTGGGAGTTTAATGGACCATTTCTTAATTAGCTATTTGCCAATTAGAGATGTCTTGAGACATTTAAAGGAGGGGTTGAATAATGTACTTCCAAATTGGATTATAGATCTGCCTGATGGAATTTTGGGATCTTAGGTCATTTGAGGGAGTCTTGATAACCTTATAACCTTATTGGCTATAATACTAGCCTAAACAGTAAACTGACATTCTTATCCAAAACCAGTTTCTCAAAATAATTTGAATCATAAGATATTTTATATTGATAGTTTGGAATAACTTGTCAAATCTTTAGATTTTTTCCTATTTATTCATATTCTGCTGTTCATAAAGTACATTATTTATAATTTTTATCCTAGTAGTCTTTTTGTTTATGTTGTTCATGAGCAACATGAGATGAGATAATGTCCCAGAAATTCATGTCTCTTATAGACTCTGGATATATTGTGAAACAACTCCAATCTGCCTTTATTTACCCCTCTGATAGAATCTGATGGACATTCTTCCATTTAATTGCCGCTTCCTTTAGTCCCTTGGATATATAAAAATAATATCAATATTGTATAGTTTTGTACTTCCAATGGTATGTCATTTCATTGATCACTTGGCAGGAGTCTTATATGTAGACTATCTAAAGTTAAATTGAAGATTATTTTAAAATCTTTACCTTCTGTTTTAGTATAAATTCTAAGACAGAAGAGGAGCAAGGTCTAGGCAATTGGGGTCAAGTGAATGACTTGTCCAGGATCACTCAGTTAGAAAGTGTCTGGGAATAGATTTGAATTGGTCTTCCTAGAATCCAGAACTAGATGCCACTAAATTAAAGTTTTTAGATATTCTGAAGCCTCTGTTATCTAACCACCCCATCACATTTTACATTTTATCCAGTAGAGGGCAATTTCAATTATCTCTCCTCTTTAACCTTCAATCACTATTTAGTGTTTGTTTTCTCTTGCCTATAAATATACTCACATATACACTATTTTGATGTAACCAATAGGTATTACTGTGAATGACATTTGGTTGAGTACTCCTCATTCCCTGTCCCAATGAGAAATGGTTAGGGACAGAATATTACTTAATGTCTATCCACTCCCACTAGGGTTAACTTGAGGCAGTCCCTCTCTTCCTAACAAGCTCCACTTCTTCTCCTCCTGTTATTTTTTTCTTCTTCTTTTTAAAACCCTTACCTTCTATCTTAGAATGGATACTCTGTATTGGTTCTAAGGTAGATGAGTGGCAAGGGTTAGGCAATGGGAGTTAAATGACTTGTCCAGGGTCACACTTTGAGAAAGTTTCTGAGGCCACATTTGAATCCAGGCCTCCCTTCCCAAGACCTGGCTCTCAATCCCAAGAGTCACCTCACTTCCCCCTATTTCTTCCTTCTAAAGATTGAAGGAAAATGAATTCTATTGCTCCAGTCTTCCATAACTAGAATATTCCTCATTCATTCTTCCTGTTTTTCTGACTTTCTTCAAGACATCTCATATTCCAATTTGTGAGAAATGTCTTTCTTTTTCCTTCCCCTCTCCCATTACCACCTATTTGTGCGTATATATATGTATGCATATAACTGCTTATGTATTGATTCCCTGATTATAACGTGAATTTCTAGATGTCAGAGATCATATTTTTCCTTTCTTTTTATTACCAACATTAGTACTCTGCCTGGTATGGGCTTAATAAGTGATTGTTACTGATTGATTTATTACAGTGATGGTATACTCCTTCTATGGGGAAAGAAAAGTCCATGCTCCCATTTGAAAGGTCCTCTAACTGCTGAGATATTTATCAAATTTTTAATAAAATAAAAATCAATAGCTTATTTCCCTGAGGTGATGGATATAAGCCACTATGCTAAGAAGGGGAATCTCCCAATTTACTGATCTTGTGAGCTAAATCTCCAAGGCCTTCTGCAGCTCCACACTTTGTACAAAATTAAAGACATATAATCTCAGAGTAATAACTATCTATGCTATCATTTATCTAGTGAGAGAGAGACTTAAAAATAATAAACAGTGAAAAGTTGTTTACCAGGGAAAAGAAATTCTGATTTCAGGTTTCCAAGATCTTCAAAGAGATAGAGGAGAAGAAAAAGGTGTATAGAGAAAGAATACTCTATCAGACTCTGGGCTTCACATCTGGGAAAGTCGAATGCTTAGGTTTGTCTCCTAGTCAGGTCACTACCATCAAGTCTGCCCAAATTGAATAAAGACTCTGGTTACTCTAATAGAGTTTGTAAATGACCTATACCAGTTTGTGTCTGCAGTTGCTGCCACCGTCCTTTTTCTACCTCTCTTCTCTATTATATTTCTTCTTATTCTTCAACTCCGTTAGTTCTATAACTTCACCTTCAAACTATTGTTATATCTCTTCCCCCTTCATTGATGAACTCCTTGGAATAAAAATCTGTCTATATTTGTCTCTTCCACATTCTCTTCTCTTTTCTGCTTCTTAATACTAAGCAACTTGACTTCCAACATCATCATTCAGCTGAAAATTTTCTACAGTATTAACAATAATCTTTTTAAAATTTAAATTTATTTGTTTGCTTGTTACAGTTGTTTGTAGGTTACAGTTAATTTTCTCCATCTTCCCTTCCTCCCATTAGAGAAGGTATCATTTGACAAGAAGACAAATACATATGTCTTTTTGTCTTATACTGTGTTGTCTGTTTCATTTCTCTTTATCAGATCTTTCTCTGGAGGTGAATACAAGTAAGTCATTCTTCAAACAATATTTCTGTTGCTGTATATAATGTTCTCTTGGTTCTGCTCATTACACTCCTCATAATTTTATGTAGAGCTTTCCATGCCTTTCCAAAATTAATCTGCTTGTCATTTCTTATGGCACAATAGAATTTCATCACACTCCATATGCCACAACTTTTCTAGTCATTTCCCATGTCCATCAGACATCCCTTCATTTTACAATGTTTTTTTTTTTCCAACACAAAGAGAGCTGTAATAAACATTTTAGAACACATAGGTTCTTTCCCTTTTTCTCTGATCACCTTAAGAAATAAACCTAATAGTGATATTTTTGGGTCAAAAGGTAATCACAGTTTCATGACTCTGAGCATAATTCCACATTGTTCTCCAAAATGGTTGGATCAGTACACAGTTTCACCAACATTGTACTAGTGTCCCCATTTTTCCACATCCACTTCAACATTTAACCCATTTAAAATAGTCACATAGAATAAAATATCTAGGAGTATATCCATCAAAACAAATTCAGAAACTGCATGAACATAGTTATGACATACTTTTTATATGAATTCACATCTAAATAATTAAAAAATTATTAATCATTCAGGGTTAGGCAGAGCTGATATAATTAAAGTGGTAATCTTACCTAATCTACTTATTCAATTTCATCTCAATTAAAATTACCAAAAATATTTTATTTAATTAGAAAATATAAAAACAAATAATTTTGAAAAACAAAAGGTCAAGAATATCAAGGGAGTTAATAAAAAATGTAAAGAAAGAAAGCATAGCAGTCCCAGATTTTGAACTATATTATAAGTAGTAGTTATCAAAACTATCTAGTACTCACTAAAAAATAGAAACATATATAAGTAAAACAGAGCAGACATATAACAAACAGTTGTAAAAAATTATAGTAATCTTGTATTTGACTAAAGTAAAGATCCAAGTTTTGGGGATAAGAATTCACCACTGAGTAAAAATTGTTGGGAAAACTGGAAAGCATTTTGGCAGAATCTAGAGACCAATATCTTATACCATTTATCAAGATAAGATCAAAATGTATACATGTTTTAGGCCTAAAGGGAACTATCATAAGCATACTAGAAGAACAGGGAACATATCTATCAGGATTATGCAAGAGAGAATTTATGAATAAACAAGAGATAAAAATCATTGTGAGATATAAGATGAATAATTTTGAATAAATACAATAAATTTGAAAGATCTTGTACAAATAAAATTAATGTAGATTAGATGGAAAGCAGAATATTGGGGGTCAAATTTTATAGTTTCTTGGATAGAGGTTATAGTCTCCTAGTTAGTATTTTATTTAGGATTTTTGTATTCATACTGATTAATGGAATTGTTCTATAATTTTCTTTTCTTTTTTGTTTTTCCTGGTTTAGGTATCAGTACCATATCCCCCCCCCCCCAAAAGTAACTTCTTTAGCTATTATTTTTAAATTATTAAATATCAAAGTATTTGATCTTTGGTAGAATTCATTTCTGTGGCTTCAGTTTACCTAGCTTTGAGCAAAGTCTTACTATCATATTATTCTCATGGAGAAGGAGAGACATAGATTAGACAATAATACAACCAGATTTCCACAGATTTGGTTACATAGATGGACACAAAGAGTTGTTATTGAGAATTATTTAGGGGCACCTAAGTGGTTCAGTGGATAGAAAGCCAAGCCTAGACATAGGAGATCTTGGGTGCAAATTTGGCCTCAAACACATCCTAGCTGGGTGACTCTGGGAAAGTCATTGCCTAGTCCTTACTGATCTTCTGCCTTAAAACCAACATATAGTATTTATTCTAGGAAGGAAATTAATGCATCAAAAATAACCTTTACCTTCTATCTTAGAATTTATTATAGCTATCAATTCCAAGGTAGAAGAACAATAAGGGCGTTAATTGGATTTAAGTGACTTGCCAAGGATCACATAGCTAGAAAGTGTCTGAGGCCAGATTTGAATCTAGTACTTTCTTTCCCTTGGTCTGACTCTCAGTCCACTGAGCCATCTAGCTGCCCTGTGCAAGGTATTTTTTTTAAGAGTTATTTAACATCTGTTGTCCTAGAAGAAATGATAAACAGAATGATTTCAGAAAGACCTATAAAGACTTATATGAACTGATGCAAAATAAATTGAGCAGAAATAGGAGAACATCGTACAAAATAAGAGCAATATTGTATAGTAATTAGCTATGAATGACAGCTATTTTCAGCAATACAATGAACTAAAACAACTCCAAAGGATTCTTGTTGAAAAATACTATCCACTACCAGACAAAGAACTGATGGGATCTAAATGCCAATAGAAGCATAGCATTTTCACTTTATTTTGTTCATGAGATTTTTTTTTAGTAATATGTGCCTTCTTCCACCATATGAGAAATATGGAAATATGTATTGTATAAAAGTACATATATAACCTATAATTGCTTACTATCTCAGGGAAGAAAGAAGGGAGAGAATATAGAACTCAAAATGTTAGAAAGCAAATGCTAAAATTTTATCTACATGCTATTGGCGAAAAAATAAAATATTATTAAAAAAATAGGAACTGCTAAATTTTGTATGATACTGAAAAACAAACAAAAATATTAATCTATCAGCATGATGATATGTCTCCAGTGTAGTATCACAAGGATCTATGCTTGACACTGAACTGCTTAACAATTTTACAAACAATTTGAAAAAAGTATTGATAGTATTCTCTTCTGATTTTTAGATAAACATGTCATCTTCACATTTTTTAATATTATTTGCTCCTATTCACTCTATTAAGAATATGTTATCTGGGAAGAAAGCAACAAGATGGATAACAGAGTCAAGACTGAAAAGAATCTTGACAGACTGAAACAGAGGTGTCAAAATACACATTGTTCAGAATGCTTGAGGCCCACACCATTCCCTTGTACTACCCAAACCAAATTAAAATGTAATAGGGTAATATTTAACAAAAATAAATTAAAATATAGTAAAACATAGATGATGTTAATATATGGTTTCCCAAGTCAATATGGAGGTTGAAGGGATTCTTATGTATGGTCTAGTGTTCTATTTGAGTTTGACACCATGGCCCAGGACAAGCATAGGTAAACTAGAGTCCAATGGTCAAATCTATTTTGCCACTTTTTTTTTGTATAGTCCATAAGCTAAAAATTATTTTTGCATTTTAAATGAATGGACTGGGTTTGTTTGGCCTATGAGCCATTGTTTACTGATCTCTGGTCTTGATCATTAGACTGAATCTATTAAGACAAAATTCAATAGGTGTAAATGCAAAGTCTTGCACTTGGTGCAAAAATTGAAATTCAAAAATGTGAGATATAGGAGGAATGTTTAGATATCAGTTTTTCTGAAAACACCCTGGGAGTTTTAGTGGAATGCAAGCTCAGTATGATACAGTTCATCTCTGTGATATCACAACAAAAAAAAGTTAATGAAATCTTGAGATACATTATGAAAAATATAGAAATGATAGCTTCATTATACTCAGGCTCTCACTTGGGTATTTTGTTATATTCTGTATACCAAGGTTTGAGAAGAAAATTGATAAAACTGGAGTGTATATAGTGGAGGGAAACCAAGACAGTGAAGGGTCTCAGTTCTATATCATATAGCTAAATTATATTTAGCCTGGAACAAAAGGGACTGCAGAAGGTCATGACATCTGTTATCAAATATTTGGAGGACTTTCATATGAAGGAGGTCCTAAATTTCTTCCATTTGGTTTCAGAGGGGAGAGCCAGGAGCAAAAACTAAAAAGTTTCAAAGAGGCAAATTAAAACTTGATTTCAAGAAAAATGTCCAAATAATTAGAGTTGGCAAAAAGTGGAATGGACTACCTAGAGAGAATGTAAAGACCTTCCTTGTGGGTCTTCAAGCAGAGACTAAACAACAACATAAAGCTTTATTATAGAGAGGATTCCTCTTGAATATGGTTTGGTCCATAGGATCATTGAGATTGTTTCCACTCTCAGCTTATATGACTTTCTAATTATTGAAGACTATATACATTTTATATATTTTAAAAATCTGGTTATGTTTAAAAAGCTACTATTCCTTTGCTTTATTGATATTCTGTTTCCTGGTCATCTTAGTACTTTGACCTTGTGACCTATTATTTTTCATTTCCTCCAATATCTTGATGTCTTTTCATTGCTCCACAACTTTTCCTTTCTCCATCTAGCTGTGGGTATAGTAATTAAGTGAACAGAAAAAAAGACATTGCACAATTGCTCTATGATACCTTTCAACATTCCTGTGACTATTCCTCAACTAAAACACTCCTTATTAACCATCACTCATTGTATTTGTAGTGTTCTCCTATGAGAATGTAAGCTCCTTTGTGGCATGACCTATTTTCCTGGCAGTTCTGGTATTCCTGACAGTTAGACAAATGAATAGTAGATGCTTAATACAAGCTTTTAAAATCAATTTATTCTGCATTGAATTGTGGTGAAATCATTGTTAACCAGATTTAGTTTTAAATTTTTAACAGAGCTGAGGAAAAGGACTGAGAAAGGTAATATAATATTGACATTTTGAAATGTCAGTTGAGTGAATTTCCTATTTATACACTGTGGTTATATATATAATCAGGCCCTATAATAAACACCTTGCTTTGTGATCACTGTAATTTTTATAGGTTGGATGGAACAAATTATAAAAAATATTAGTGTTCCTGTGAATTTTAGATTTACTCCACCCTGCTTAGTCTTCAGAATTTTAGTAACCTGGAATATATACACCCCCACTTAAGGATTAAGTGTGGGGGAGGAAGGTTTATGACCCCAGTGTGCTAGCAAGTGACAAATCAGAAACAACTAACTGACCCCCTTGGCCATCCAAAGCCAAGTTTAAGCCACCATCAATACATGTGAGACATAGGAAGTGATGTAAAGAACTGCCTTTATATTTTGTGTCACTTCCTGTGAGAGGGACTTGGCAGTGGAACTTGACTGTGGATGAGCTTGAGCGTGAGACCTCAGACTGCTTCCCTTAGACTATCACAGGGTGAGTGCAAGGCTTACTCCACTTTCCTTGGCTTTTCTGGAGGCACAAGCCTCTGGAGAGGCCCATCTCTTGGGATTCCCTTTCTCTCGGCTTTCTGGAGGTACTAGGCTCTGAGGAGGCCCCTCATCTTGGAGGAGGCCTCGTGGCTGGAAGCTGTGCTAGATTTAATCCTCTGCACTCCCTTCCCCTCTCCCCCCGGCTGGGGCTTTTGAACTCCTGCCTGGTATCTCTCTCTTTTTCTTTTCTTTCTTTCTTCCTTAATATCTTCACTCTATTATAAATAAACCACCATAAAATTCCATTCTGACTTTAGTATTTCATTGTGATTTAGAATTTAAAATACCTGGTGACCAACTAAAAATATATTCAGTCCAACCATAAGTTTTACTCCTAATATTCCACATGTTCTTGGTATACATATTATTAGGATTAGTTAAGCCATAGGGTTTATGAGGACCATTTGGAGTAATTGGAATCTTAGCAGCTAAGGACAGGGTAAAGAATAGTGGGTAAGGTTTCTTTGAGGCCAGATAGAATCTATAGGAATTCTGGGTAGCCTGAGTCAGTTGGTTTTCCAACTACTAACGGACTCCTAGATGGTTTTCCCATAGGAGTTAGCTGATGCTTCTGTTCCCTGAAACCCTGAAAAAACCCAGAGGCAGGTGAAGGAGGAGAACTGATTAGAGTTTCTGAAAAAAAGTTTGTGGGGGAAATCAGCAGAAAAGAGGAGAGAGACTGTTTTTCCTTTGTGTGACTGCTGAGAGGGCCAAGACATTTTGAGGCCTGCTTAGGCCAAACAGCCTAGCTAGGCCAGGAAGGACTGGCAGTGGGCAGAGAGATAGAATAACTCATACTTGTACAGCTCCTTGACAACCCATCCTCTCCTGTCCCTTCACCCAGCACCCTGCCCTCTCCTATCACTTGTTCCTCTATCAGCAATGTCATCTTCTGATGTTGGTCTCCTTAAATAAGCTGTTCCTGTTCAAATTACTATTAAATTTGTGCATTGCCTTTTAATTCAATATATGGATGATTTGCTCTTGGCTTCACCAAATACCACAGTGCGCCAAGAAGATAGCAAACATCTCCTTTTAGAGCTGCATAAGAGAGGCCACAAGTCTCAAAGGCGAAATTTCATGGGTGTCTCCCCAAAGTGATATATTTGGGTTAATTTTAACTGCTAGCTCCTGTTCTATTTCTGCTAAGTGCATTGAAGATATTTAAAAATTGAACACACCCTCCACTAAGAAGCAATTGAGGGAAATTCTTGGAGCAACAGAGTTTTGTAGGCAGTGGATCCCTTGCTATGGGGAAATCACTAAGCCCTTTATAACACTAATAAAAAATTTGGTCCCTGAACTGCTAAAATTAGACACAGAATACCTGTAAACTCTTTCACAATTAAAAAAGGCTATCCTGTCTTTCCCTACTCTAAGCATCCCAAATTACAACAAACCATTTAATTTGTATATATACAAACAGAGAGGGGTAGATTAAGGCATTTTATCTCAAACTCTGGGACCTGCTCAGTGTCCACTTGCTTATCATTTGGCTTAGCTGGACCCAGTAGTTTCAGGAGTATCACCATGTCTTTTAGGCATAGCTTCCACAGCTTTGCTAGTGACTATATCTTCCGATTTAATATTAGGATGCCCTTTAACCATAATGTGCCCACATGAAGTTGAAGCATTGTTGCTATGACACAGAACATAGGAATTTTCTGATCAGAGAATTACATGGTATCAGGTAACCTTGTTGAATAATGAAAATATTATATTAAAATACTGTGTCATTTTAAATCTTGCAACTTTGCTTCCTGATTTACTAGTTTCCAGAGAACCTTTGCACAGTTGTGAATCTTTGGTGTCCACAGCTGAAAAACCTTGAAATAATTTATTGGATACTCCTTTAAACAATCTAGACCTAGTATTATTTACTGACAGTTCTTCTTTTACGAAGGATTGTATATGCTACATAGGAACTGCCATAGTCACAGAAATTGACATTCTGTGGTCATCTTCACTGCCCTCAAATATAAGTGCTCAAGGTATAGAACTGATAGCTTTAAAACGTGCCTGTATAATTGCTAATGATAAGAAGGCAACAATTTACACAAACTCTAGATATGCATTTGGAATATGTCAAGCAGTGGGTATGCTTTTACTCCAAAGGGGATTTTTAACATCAGCTGGAAAATCTATAGCTAATGCAGAAATTATTAATGAAGCTCTTTCTGCCCTCTGGCTCCCTGAAGCCCTAGCTATAGTTCATTGCTTTGTCCATACATGAGGCACTGACCCTGTCTCCAGGGGAAATGACCAGGCAGATACTGCTGCAAAGCTAGCAGCCTTAGAAGGGCCTGAGTTAATTTTAACATTAACAACTACTGATGACTTGAATCTAACCCTTTCTTATAATGAAAAAAAAAGTGGGAAAATGGAAGCAAAAATTTAAGGTCAAACAGATAAATGGAATATGGGTATCATCTGGAGGAAAATCCCTGCTCCCTAGGAGTTTTTATCACCAAATTTGCCTCTCCATTCACAAAAATGGTCATTTTGGTACCCAGGGTATTGTGAACTCTGTTAAAAGATTATAGATAGTCCCTGGTATAACTACTATAGCCTCTAAAGTGTGTACAGCCTGCCCTACCTGCCAAGCATTTAATCAGCATGCCTTTCATGGCAAAGCTTTTGGTGGGCATCCTCTGGCTTACATACCTTATGAACAACTACAAACTTATTTTATCACTATGTCAAAAGCTGGACAGTATAAATTTTGTCTGTTCATAGTAGATCAGCTGACAAGATGGCCTGAAGCATTTCATACTGCTTGAGCCACAGTGACTTTTGTTGCCAAAATGCTTTTAAGAGAAATTATTCCTCGCTTTGGCCTGCCAGCATGCATTGTTTCAGATAGAGAATCTCACTTTCCTGATTCAATCCTGTCTCAGATTTATTCATGTTTGGGGATAACTCCTCCATTCCATGTACCACACCATTCCCAGAGCTCAGGCCAAGATAAAAGAATGAATAGAGAACTTAAAACTATGATTAGAAAATTGTTGACTGAGACTTATTTAAAATGGCCTGAAATCTTCCCTCTGACCCTTTTATATCTTAGAAGCAGGCCCAGAGATTTACACATCTCACCATTTGAGATGCTTTCTGGACATCCTCCTATACAGGTTAAGCCTTTTCCCCCTGAATATACATCATTACTAGGGGGAGATACTTCTCTTGCTGCATATATATGGGATTTGCAGACCAAATTGCAAGAGCTCCATGAATCTGGAACTGCTGTACAAGCAGGTCCTATAAACTTCTCACTCTAAGACTTGCACCCAGGTAACAAAGTTTACACAAAGAACTTCTGACATACTGGGGCAACTCATCTTGCCTATGACCGTCCATTCCTAGTCCTGTTAACCACTCCAATAGCTATTAAAATTGGAGAAAATAACTCTTGGATTCATTGTTCTCATGTAAAGAGAGCAACTTCTATAGATAATGAGTAACTATATCCTATCATATTTATAGCATTTTACTGACTATTTGCTTTGAGATTTTGGTACTTTCTTTGAATGTGCATTACCTGTTGTACTACTCTTTTTATAAACCTGTTACTTTGTGAAAATCATTTGTACTCACACTGTGGATCATGGCCAAGTTAAAATGGAAATGGATCTTATTTTTTTGGGTGAGAAACCTTTGTATTCTACCTCTTCTTGTCTGGCACAGTGTGTCACTGATTGTAAGATATGTATATATATATATATATATATATATAATATTTTATTATTGTTTTTCATTGCATGTGCAATGCATGTGTAGTATTTGAGTTTTCTTTTTTCTTTCATTTTTTTGTACCTTGAAGAAGTAAGTTTAAAATGTCCATTAGCAATAAAGGTGAATGCATATACCAAAGCTTTCAACTATGTAAACCTGCAACTGGTTGTTTAAATATTATGGGACTTTGCTTTATGAGTGTGTCTGATTCCAGGAGAAGGAATCATAAAGGAGCACAGACTTAACCTGTACAGTGTCAAGGAAGCACAGACTTAACCTGTATAGTGTCAAATGAGCACACAGGTCAAAGAGACAAACCAATCCTGGTAGAATTGATGAGATTCTGCACCAAGAGAAGAGGACTTGAACCTTGTGTGAGGCTTGAGGTTGCAGCTATTTGACATATGTTAGATGCAGGACTCCTTTTACCACACTTTTTATCGTGTACCTAATATTGTCTATTCTGGTTCTCCTATCCTTGAGAGACAAGGAAAAATCAGACCAGGGAATGCTATTTGCCTTCTGCTTCAAAAATTTAGTCCCTTTGCTGTCTTTCATACTGTGGCAATTCACTGTGGTCTGTCTGCTGAGTGGGTAAGTGCATGATTGCTATTATAGGCGTAGAGGACACAAATCATTTTAATCTGATCCTGCTTTAAAAGGCCTGTTATAGGTTTATTTTTCCTTACTTAGAATTTTTACACATTAGACTTTGATTTTTTATATTTCACCCAGAAGTTATTTTTCTCTTTTATTTGGATTTTTGGGATGTTTTTGATTTTCTTTTGACCACTGATTCATATACCTCATAAATCAGCCATGTATCTCTGTGTGATCCTTGTGTTTGTCAATATCCTCCTCAGGGGGGAATGTATTATTATTCTATAATGCAAAGTTTAAATTCTTTTGAGAATAATTTTAGGATAAGAAACTTGCTACCTGCTTGAATTCAGAAAGTGAACACTTTGGTGAAGACACTGTGCAGATACCTACAGAGACCACACACTGCACCAGAAGATCTAGAATGGACTTTTGAATGTGTTGAATTTGAATTGTGGGTGGTTGAATGCATTTATTTTGAAAGTACACTTTTATGCCAAGAGGTACCACACCCTAATTGTTTTTTGTTTTTGTGCCAAAGCACCTAATGCTGGTTTTGTTTCTTTTTCTATTTTGTTCCCTTTTGTCCCCAGATTGTTTGTAATTTCCCCTTAGAAACTGCTATATTGTATGTATCTGTAGTTGAAGTTATAAGTTTGGTTATATCTGCATTATCCATTGGGGCAACTAGTCTCCCAATTTAGGATCCTGGGGAAATGTGTGTTTTAAAAATTTGTACCCTGGGGACTTCATTTCCCCCAGGGTTCCCTTTTCTTGTATCCCTGTGTTGCGTCTGTGCATGGGTTTCTATATAAATTGGCTGAAACCCACACGGTGGGGGCTTTTGGGCTTGGGCTCAAGTGTGGCAGGCTGCTTGGCCTTTGGCTTATTTTTTGCCTTCTGCTCACTTGGCAGAAGGAACCGCTTTCTTTCTTACTTTGTTTTATTAAACACTACTCTTACAGTTACCTTTCCTTACTTTTCCTCAAACCTTTTCCAATATTTATTAAATAGATGGGTTTTTTATATCTGTCTCCAACAGTTATCCCTGCATAGACCAAAAAACAGTTACATAGAGCTTCAATAGCCACAAGCTATTAGGTACCTGCCTGATCTACAACACACAGTAAAATGATACTGTATCCAATTCCCTGCCCCCTACCCTATTAATATTCCTGGCTGTTTCTCTTTGCAACATTCTTGGTGATAGATTACATTAACATTCTTGGTGAGCTAAACAAAGACAGAACCTACAGAATTGATACAAGTATCTATAACAGATACAATCAGGACTTTTAAGAAGGCAATTTTTTCCCCTTCACTATCATCCTAGAGGGCATTAAAGAGCCAGCTAACCACAGCCACAGCCTTGAAGCCTGCTTTTACAAGCAGTGGCTTTAGTGAGCAATGTGATTTAAGAACACCATGTATCTCAGAGCTATACCCAAACTGTTTTACTTGACTATTCCTTCTTATATTAAGGAATAGCATTCCCTAACTGTGTGATGGGACTGCTTACCAATATGTTATTGAATTTTTTGAGCTATATACCATTAGTAGTGGGTGTAATAGTTATTATTACTGGTGAAGATGGTATTTTCCTACATCTTCAACCAATTTAAAGAATTGAAACTAGAGTAAATAAGATTTAATGAGTTAACCTTAAAAGTGAATTACTTGGAGTCTATACAGAAATATAAGACAGAGAAAAATGGTACTGATAAACAAGAGTGCAAAATTAAATTAGAGAAAGAAATGGCAAAACTAGAGAAGATTGTGGGCACTTTTTTCCCTTTGAGAGAAATTCCAATGATGACCCCTGACCATGAATTAGTTAATGTTAAACAGAATAAGGGCTTTACTCAAAGTGATATAGATAGTTTTAAAAAGGAACCTCGTCTTTTGAGGAGGAACCAAGAGCAGTTATAAGGAAGTTCCAAAAAATAATTAAGCAATTTAATTCTGACTATTATGATTTTGATATTCTTTTAGATGAATTGCTTACAAAAAGTGAAAAACAGAAAATCATTGTTGAAACCAATGAAAATGATAGCATCCCTGATTGACCTTTATCTAGGTCAAATTGGAATATTAATTCTGATTATGGATATCAACAATTGGTCAGGGCCTGATTCGAGATAGTGAAGCAGGAAGTTGTGGAAACACGCTCTACTTTCCTAGATAGATTGATAGACCTTGGGGAACATTGGATTGGATTGGACATATGCAAGGAAAGGGACATAAGTCAATTAAGGAGACAATTTGTTAGAAATGCCTATATTATGTACTATAGTACATAGTCAAATGGAACTGGATGAGTTGAGGAGAGTAGCTTATGTGTACTATAAAAATTAAAATTGGGGGCAGCTGGATAGCTCAGTGGATTGAGAACCAAGCCTAGAGACGGGAGGTCCTAGGTTCAAATCTGGCCTCAGCCAGTTCCTAGCTGTGTGACCCTGGGCAAGTCACTTGACCCCCATTGCCTAGCCCTTACCACTCTTTTGCCTTACACACTATTGACTCCAAGATGGAAGGTTAGGGTTAAAAAAAATTAAAATTAATCTCAATAATAAAAATATTATATTTTAAGAGATGTATTAAAAATCATTAGAAATAAAGGAATAAAAGGGTTACAAAATAAAAACTACATGCCCATGGCTAATCAGCCTGTTCAAAACTCCTATGCTTACCACCACCATGTTTGTGACTGGAAGCCAAAGAGCAGACCAGGAACACCCACTGAATTTTATCTCCTGTCTACAGGAAGTATGTAATGACAGGAAGTCATAGGGCTCCTGGGAAATGTAGTTTTTAGGGTAACAGATTTCTAATTATACAGTACCAAGTTGATAAAGACAAATAAGAAGGGACAAATGAAATAATTGAAGATTTAAGAAAGTAAATTAAAGATCTTAAACTAAAATTAAATAAGTCAGTTCAATTAAAAAAATGTCAGTAGTAAGGGGATATAGACCATCCAGATAGGTCTATTAACCACAAAGAGGGTTTAACAACCAAGTCCCAAGATGTTACATGTGTGGGAGATCAGTCCATTTAATGTGTGATTGTCAGTCAAGGGGACACATATTTAGGCAAAATGTCAGATACTATAAAAATTACAGATAAAATGGAGGAAATAATTTCAGGGGAAACCAAGGCTTGGTTTTTATAGGTTGTATGGGACAAATGAGATAATGCTCCACATGTCCTTGGTATACTTATAGAACAGTGTACAAAATACATGATTCATAAGAAATGTCTTTATGATTTAAAAATAAATTTAATTGACCAATTTTTAAAAATTCCATTTTATTTTCAGATCTGTATTCTTACAGTTCCTATCCCTAACTCCTTCGTTAAGAAACCAAGAAAAACAAAACTTGTTACACACTTGTATAGACAAATTCCAGAACTGTATATCTCAAAAAAAGTATACCTCAGTCTGAATTCTGAGTCCATCTTCTCCATATCAGGAGTTAGAAGGTATGTTTTATGATTAGTCCTCTGGAACTGTGGTTGGTTATTGTGTTGATCAGAGTTTCTAAACTTTTTAAAGTTGACTCTTTACAATATTGTTGCAATTGTATAAACAATTTTCCTAATTCTGCTCACTTTGCATCAACTCATACAAGTCTTGCCAGGATTTTCTGAAACCATCTTCTTCATCATTTCTTATAAATGATGGCATTCTATCACATTCATGTAGGCAAGAATTCCTGTGAAAAAGTTTTTTAACATCCAAGAATGTAACTTGGTCACTCATTTTCCAGATGATAGACATTACTTAGGCTTCATTTATGATCCTTGTGACATACCTTGTCTGTTGTCCATAGGCCACTCTTCTTAAGTACAAAGAGGCCAGAGGCTGGCTATTATATGGTAAATTCTTTGGCCATGGTAAGCCATTTTATTCACTATGCCTTAAGCTACCTTGACTTGTAATGTTTTGTTTATGAAAATATGGATTACAATTAAAATAACAAAAATAACATTTGTACAACTCTTTAAAGCTGCAAAATGATTCAAAATATTATCTTATTTATCTTTATTAAAACCCTTGGAGGTTGATGCTCTTCTTATCCCTATTTAACAGATGAGGAAACTGAGGTGGATAGTGGCTAAGTGACTTGCCTAAGGTCACGTAGCTTTCATGTGTCTGAAGCTAAATTTGAATTTAGCTATCCTTGTTTCTAAGCTCAGTGGTCTGTACAATGTGTCACCTAGCTGCCTTCAAATGAATACTAACATCAACATGAAATTGCAAGTTAGAATAGGGGATATTTTAAAAGCTCTTTAAAATTTTCAAAGCACAAGATATATATTAACTTACTTGATTTCAACAAAAACCTTAGCTAGGACCAAATATACATATGTTATTGATTGATCTGAATCTTTAAAGAAAAGGAAACCAAAGATATAAAATAGACATTATCCTCATGAAGTTATTATATATAACATATAAATATATAATATATATATAAAATTATCCTCATGAAAATTGTAAAACCTGGGAATAGAAACTGTTGACTGTGGGTACAAACTGTGAATGTGTCATTTAGAGAAGTAGCTTAAAGAATGTGTTCCCCTTAGACTGTGAACTTCCTACATAATTTTTATGGCTTCTCAGTAGGGAGCATAACTAGGCAAGACAAATAGAGATTCTTTTTTTTCCATTGGGGCTAACAGAGGGAGTCTTCCCCTATGAGGTTTCTCTTTATCTAGGAAGGAGAAGATGTAGAAACCTGAATTCCCTGCAGGAACAGTTTTAGGATAAAGAATAGGAAGGATCATAGTTAAATGGACTCTGGACCAGCACTGGTGAACCTTTTAGGGATCAGGTGCCCAATTTTCACCTTAAAGCCACCTTTGAGGCCCTCCCTCCACATTACCCCAGACAGTGGAAGGAGGAAGTGCTCTCATTGGTCTGCTGGACAGAGGGGTGGGGCATACAAAAATGTCCTCAGGAACAGTGGAGAGCAGGAGTGGAGCAGCCCCCTCGGTGCTACTGGGGTATGTTGTGCTATGTCTTTGCCAGCATAGCTCTAGACTATATGTAGCACCAGAGAAACACTTCCCTGATCATTATCACTCCATAGAGAGTGAGTACTTTAGCACCTCAGCCCTTTTGAAAGGGAAGGAGAATGCTGCCCTAGGCATAGGAGTTCGCATAGAGAACAAGCAAAACCCTTCAGGTGTCTTTTATGACTTTATGAGCTGGAAGAGATGGCACTTCAGAGTCTCAGGCCCAATTTGCTCAAAAGGATGATTTGCTTTTCTCCACAAAGAGACAGGTATCATATGTCCAGAAAGCCTTGCATTAAGATACCCACATTTGCCCTAATCACCAAAATTTGTATGTGTCTCTGAGAGCTAAACAAAAATCTTGTAATGATATTGATTGTAACATATATATATATATATACATACATATATATATATGTAAACTTTTAGGGATCACTGGTATATTACAATATTCCTTGCTTTTCTGTCAGTCTTACAACTTTGAGTGATTCTGTCTTGATTTCTCCCTTTTCAAACTGCTTTCTACTTCATATTCTTATAGCTCAGAGTCAATGCTTTATCCAGCTGCCATGATTCCTAATGGAAGCAATCACTTCTATTCCAAAGCCATGTGTTTAATTGCATGGTTCATAACATTGGGAAGGACAATGATGTATCACTGAGATTCCTATCTCCTAGTGTTCCTTTTGAAAGAATTGAACAGAACAGATGGCACCTTAGAAATCACCATGTGTAGGGACCTCACAAGGGTATGGCTTGTATATCTTGTCTGGTTTGTCTTGGGCCTTAGTTTTGAGGATAATAAATAACTATATATAATAAATATATTATATATATTATAAATAAATAAATAATGTATTCATAAGAAATGTTGTTTGTACCAATCAACTTGCATGGCTAGAACTTTGCTCATTGCTTTTGGCACTGTCAATTAGCGAAAAGTATTGTGGGAATCTGACAATATTTGGTTAATTTACTAATTAGACTGAGCTAAACTGGATAATCTAATACCTACAGAAGATTTATTTGCTGTTCTGAGCTGGGCCTGACTCAGACTACTCTTAAGATTGTTTAGGCATGACATTAGAATAAAATGAGATATTCAGACATCACTGATAGTTAATTAAAGGGGATTTTCTTAGTCATATCAAGAGAAGGATATTCAACAAGAGTAGATATTGAGAACTCTTTGGGTTGATTCAACTAAACAAAGTTCCACATTGAGACTTATATTGATAGCTACAGCTTTGAATTCAGACAATGAAGAAGTAATGCCAATAGTATGAGCCCCTAACTCTGAGCCAACTAAGTGTTGAAGAACATTATGATACCTTTTAAGGCAAAACTAGCCTAATCTACATAGCAGAAGTTAGAATTTTTTTCTGCTACATATAGAATGTGTCCTCTGCTTAACTCTTAATTAGTACTTTCTTTTGCTATATGGCTAAAAAGTGTAGTAAGTAATACCAATTGGAAAGGGAGGGAGATGAGGAAAAGATGCCAATCAGTAGGAAACTGTACAAATAATACATTTCCAAAGTTTTATATTCTTCGCTTTGACTACTTAGTACTTGGAGCCCAGTTTGATTCCTTGATTTTCTTGCTTCCTTTCCTCATCTTATCCCCTAGATTGAACTTTAGTAATGACATTGACATTTAATAAGGCTAAGCCCCAGCTAAACTCTACCAGGTAATGTATGCTAATTAAGAATATCTCCCCACTATTCCAAGGGTTTGGACTTTCCTATTTCAAGATAATACCTTGACTTTGATCATGGGTTGTTTTTTTTTTAATACCCAAGTGGCTTTACCCATTTATATTTGCTCATCCTGTACAATTCTTGCTTAGGTCTTTATAAGTTCACAACAGGGTAATTTTTCAGTGGCATGGGGGAAGGATAAAGGGTAAGGGGAAAAGATGGGGTTTTACTCACTTTCTCTTGATGCCATGATGATATCAATAGGGAATATGAACTATCCACCATTAGACCTTTCCTCTTACTATATGAGTATACTTCCTTTTTGATCATACACTTTGATAATCTTTTACTCCAGTTCTTAATAGTGTTTATTTTTTTTTATGCTTTAGATTGATCATACATACCACATGCCTCTTCTTTGCTTTCTGAGTGAAACTCATTTTTAATTCTTTGAAAGCTTTAGTGTTCCATGATTTATGATTACATGAAAATAATGGGAGAACATTAGAATTTTAAGACAGTTCTTTCTCCATTTTTGAAAAATTTTAGGATTATTAAGGGAAGTTTACAATTTTGAAAGAAACTCATTTGGCTCCCCTCTGCTCATTTAATTCTGGGCTAAACTTACTCACTGCTTTTAGCACCTATGAAAGGTGGCAAACTAGTTAGAGAACTACCCTGGGAGCTAGGAAGACCAGGGTTCAAGTGCTGTAGCCTGGTAAATAAGAGATCACTTAATAAATGCTCTATGGATATGTCTGTATATCTGTCTGTCTATCTGTCTCCATCCATCCATCCATCCATCTATTTGCATGATGTCTTCCTCATTAGAGTATAAACTCCTTCAGGTGAATGACTGTTTCAATTTTTCTTTGTTTTTAGTGAGGTCAATATTGGGTGAGTGCTAGGTAATAAATAAATGTTTGTTAATTGTTCATTTAAAATCATTAACTTATTTAAATAGGTCAGGATGGAATTATTTTATTTTATTTTATTTTTGTTCTTTGTTTTGGATGGAATTATTTTAATAACATCTCACATTTTTTCTAATTTTTATTCTTCTAGTTTTTTTTTACTAATGTTGATTTTTCCTTTAACAAGCTAATGATTTTATGAGCAATTATCTTATTAAACATAATGAAGTGTTTCCTGTCCATATACCTATCCATTCATCTATCTATGTGCATGCTTGTTTCATTGCTTGTTTCTTGTTGTAAGCTGCAGCTTCATTTTTCGGGAAGCTATTCATTATATATGTATGAGACTTTCCCCCAGGTCCACAAGGCTTTGCTTCTTAGTTCCTATGCCTAGTAGTTTTTAGGAGAAATATATATAATTTTTTTTTTTGTAATCATAGTGATCATAAGTTTCACATATTTGGTATTGATATTCACTTTCTTTATGGATAAATGTCATTAGATAATTGTTAAATCTGTACTTTGTGCTCTTCATTTCTTACCTGTCTGTATTACTTTGATACTTCTCTGACTTACTTCTTTACCACTTCCCATGGAGTTCATTACTAGGGAAATTTCATCTTTCTATGAGATCTCATCAGCTGTGGTACTTTACCTCATCACTAGCTTCTCCTCCCTGGAGGGTGGGTCCCTGAACTTCAAACTTCTATTTAAGCAGATATCCTTTATTTCTTACATGGCTGTGCTACCTTGAGATATCTCAAATTGATCTCTATATATTTGGATACCTTCCTTTTTCCCTCTTGGCCTTTCAGTTTCCTTCTGAGTGTTGCCTTTTCCCAAGACACTCTAAGTTCCTTGAGTGAAAGAACTGCCTTTTTCCTCATATTCATATGCCTAGCACAGTGCCTAATAAATAGAAGATATTTAATATATTAACTGATTAATGTAGAAATAAGGTTTAATTTCATCTCCTGAAATGAACATAAATGTGCTTTATAAATATTCAAGGTTTTTTTTTATTTTAATCTAGACAGCTTTATTCACTCTCCCAGAGCTGAACCTTCTACATCTCCCCCTCATTTCCTAGTGAAAGACTAGTGTAAATAAGTCAAGGACTCTACAAATACTTGGAAATAAGTACATTGGTCAGTTCCTCTCCATAATTCCTCCACTTTGATATTGTAGCTCAGACTTGCATTTATAATGTACTCACATACCTACCCAAACTAAATATGCCTCATAATCTGGGATATTCTTCCTTTTAAAAAATAATACTAATTATTGATAACTTATATAGTATCAGAGGCCATCCAATGCAGCTGAGGAAGTCTTCAGATGTAACGACTTTTCGTGCCACTGGACCCAGGCTTCCAATGCTGAGGGACTGTCTCTGTGCATTGACTTTTCCACTTAAATCTTCATGCACAAGTGTCTTTGTGCACAAAAACACACAAAGACAATAGTCATTCTCGGTTACTGAGAGACTACTACTACTATATAGTATCAAGGTTCTTAACATTTTTTTGTGTCATGGACACTTTTGGTAGTCTTGTAAAACATATAAACATTTTCAGAATAATTTCTTTTTTAAATGTATAAAATTGAACTACATAATCTTATGAAGAAAACTATCTACACTTAACTATATATGTGTATACACATATGTGTGTATATTTGTGTATTAAAACCCTTACTTTCCACCTTAGAATCAATACTATGTATTGGTTTCAAGAAGAATGGTAAGGGCTGTGTAGTGGGGGTAAAGTGACTTGTCCAAGGTCACACAGCTAGGAAGAGTCTGAGACCTGATTTGAACCTAGGGTCTCCCATCTCTAGACCTGGTTCTCAATCCACTGAGCTGACTAGATGCCCCTGATAAAATATATTTTGAAAGTTCATAGACTCCAGGTTAAGAAACCCCAATAAAGTACTTTAAGGCTTTTAATATTCTTTATGAATATTGTTTCATTTGATAATACTATAAAGATGGAAATATTATAGACATGAGTTGTGTAGAATATTTTTGGAAGCTGAATACATGTTTAAAATTGCTAGGGAAACAATGCCAAGAAAAACTAAGTCCTGAAATCCTAATCCTCAAGCTTGAAATGTGTAGTCAAAAGAAAATGTTATAAACATATCATTACATAATACATTTTTAGGTTTGGCAAGGTAAATAGGGAGAGCACAAAAATGAAGGTAGTATTTATTTTTCATTTTCTGAGGGGTTAAAAAGTTTCTTTGCAATATTATAAGGAACAATTTACTTGAAAAGAAGCTTAGTTGAAATTCAAAGAGGTAGGGATCAGAGATAACGTTATAAATTTGAATTTAGGTTTTGAGCTATATTTTCTCTAAATTTTATTTTTTTCTAAATAAGATGTTTTGTAATATTTCAACAACTTTTTAGATACAGCATGATCAAATGCCATATCAGGGGGGAGTTTCAATTTTGGGTTTAATTATGGAGATGTAAACTGAGCTGCAGGGTGGTGGTTCTGAAGCAAGACAAAGATAAGATAAAGGAAAGCTTACTTGTGTTAAAAGAAGAGTAAGAATGAGGAATAAATAAATGGAAATGGAAAAGTTCATTAGAGTAGAATAAAAGTCTTCATTAATTAAAGAGAAAACCTACCTTCTTATGGAACAATCAGCCAAGGTTATTTATCTTATGGTAAATTGTGATTATGAGTATCTCTTTCACCCATTTTACTTGTTCCACTGATTTGTTGCTTGATTATTTCTATCTTGGACCTAAGTGGTCTAATTGTAATGTATTTTTTTTTTTGCTTCTATGCTACTTTTGAAAACTGAAATCAGTTAGGTTTGGGGAATAAGATTTCCTTGTAGCTTTGAGAGTGATTTGGAATAACTTTGGCAATTGAATGAAAGGCAGATGTTTCTACAGAGGAAACATCTTGTAATTGGCTTAAAGAATCAGATATGTCTCTGATATTAAAATAGTAGTTAGACCAACAATGAGGTCAGTTATGAAATGAGATAATTCAGTGATAGAAGAGATCCATTTTGGAGGATTCCATTTGGAGAGTTGGAATCAAATCCATTTTATTAGAAAAAAGAAGAGAGTTATTTCATCTTTTTCCTCATTTCATCATTTTCCATAGCATGGACCATTAGGAGCCAATACATCTATTTAGGAGTGAGAGTCACCTAAGGAAAAAAGCGTCAAGTATCATGGCTCCTTATCTTGAAAAGTCCAACTTTGGAATATGTAGAGCTACTGAGCCAATAATCATTTGTTAAGTACATACTATGTTCTGGAACTCTCATAGTCTAACAGATAACTACACTGAAAAGGAACTTTATAAGGATTCTACAAAGGGAAAAAAATAATTTCCAGTAACAAGGAGTTGTGTGTTATCCCTTTTCATATGTGTTCTATTTCATGTGAGACATACTAATTTTCTAATTTAAGTTCACACACACTTTTCCCACATACCCTATGGGAGAACTTTTTTGTTGTTGTTGTTTTCTTCATCACCTTTAGCTTATTTTGTGATTAGGACTGTATCATGCTTATGTATTCATTCTTTATTCCTGTCCCTTGCTTCCTTATTCTGCAAATGTTTTTTAAACACTGTAAGTTTGTTGATAGGCTCCCTACATGTCTCTTTGGACAATTCTAAATTTTACTCATTGGAATGGTTTTATTTATGTCTTCTAATTTTCATTTTTAAGAGTTACCCAAGACAAATAGGAAAAAATATATGCAAGTTCAAGGATTCAACTTCCCAAGTACAATTAAAGGGATTTTCCTAGACAATAGTTCATGTGAAATGCATCTGGGGACTGTAAGGTCAAAATGTATCAATATTGTGTTGTGACATCCATCAAAACTATGTTGGGCATTACTCAGAATCAACATCCAGAATGACAGAGGTAATAGTTTCACTCTATATCCTGCTGTTGTCAGAATGTGGTATTCCATTTTGTTTTCAAAGTTATCTTCACAAACTGGGGCTTGTTCAGAGGAGAGCATTCAAGAGAACTTGCTATAGAAGTATTTGTCAATGAAACTGAAGACATTAAAGTGGAGAGTATAAAATTTAAGGATGTTACTGTCCAGCAGTAGACATTTATATGAGTGGGTCCTTGTGACCTGTGGAGGGAAGCCATGGACTGGAAAACAAGAGACAAAGTAAAAGATTATAGACACAGAGTAAAGAGACACAGACACAGAGTTTCTGGGAAAACAGCTTAAGCCAAACTCCTTCTTTGAGCAGGCACTCAAGGAGTACAGTTAAATGTAAATAGACCAGTAAAAGCTTATTTAATACGCAAAGCAAGAGAACAAATGTTGTCAAACAGGAGTACAAGATTTTTACAAGGATTTACAAGATTTTGTGGGTAAGGAAGTTGATTCCTAAAGTTGCTGAAAACTCAATTACCTATGTGAAACTTGTTTTCCTGGGTCATGCTACTTTGAACCTATTCATGGATCTTTCTGAGTCTTATCTCAATGACAGGATTTCTATTCTGCTAACTCAGAGAAAAGTTGTGAAACTTTTGTGTACTTTCAGACTGTCAGCCCTTTCTTCTCTGTAGGAAGCCTAAGAGTGACATACACCACAAGTAAAGAGAAGTTCACTTCCTTTGTTATATAATTTCATCCTTAAGCCAATCTTCTGATAGAAGGATTCAGTATAAATAAGTCCTGTGAATTATTAAATATATAGCCACAACAAGAAAAGGAGTCAGAGGCAGGATTTAGACAGAAAGCGTGCAAACTACAGGCTAACTACTTTATCCATATAAATGTCACCTTGACTCTTTTGAGTGGTTGTCATACAGAAAATGTTTATTCTCTTTCAGTTGAGAGCAGAACTTGAAGCAATGAGTGAAAGTTTCTAAAAGTTAGATTTTGACTTAGTGTGGGGAAAATTTTTTTCCTATAATTAGAGATGCACAGGAATGTAACAAACTGCCTAAACAATCTGTCAGTTACCCTTTCAGAATTTTTCATATAGAAGTTTAATGACTATTTGTAGGACATATTTTAGGCAATATTCTTTTTAAAAAATCCTTACCTTCTGTCTTAGAATCGATACAGTGTCTTGATTCCAAAGCAGAAGAGTGGTAAGGGCTAAGCAATGGGGGTTAAGTGATTTACCCAGAATTACATAGGTAGGAAGTGCCTGAGGCCAGATTTAAACTCAGGGTCTCCCATCTCTATGCCTGACTCTCAATACTCTGAACCATCTAGCTGCACCTTGTAGGCAATATTCTTTATCAGCTATGGATTGATTCTGAGTGGCTAATTTTCTATGTTTCTAGATGGTAGGGCATAATTATATGTATTACAAAAATTTTAGTTATTGAGAAATAGTATTCATAGTCTTGTCTCTTCTAAACATGGTGAATTTCTTCTAGTCTCTTCTAACTTGGTGAATTTAAAAGAGAAATTGGTTTAAAAATTACATTTCTAAGTAACACTTTTGAGGAACACAGCTATATATCTTTGTTTACTTGTATTTACTTTGAAAGGAAATATCTACCTGAGAGTGATTTTATTTCCAACCAAAGCTACACCAAGCACTAATAACTATATTTTTAGAGTTTTATTCTGAATAATTTTAGCTATGATGGATTGTATCCCATTTTTAGTAACTTTGAAATGAAGCCACCTTTTAAAGCTAACCCCCTTGTCATATTTTCAGACAATATTTCTCTACTTCAATGAATTCATCTTTTTCTCAATGTAGATAATTTCTTCTCCAGTATAGATTTCAACCCATCTCTTCCCCTTCAATCTGTGTGTTTCTTATCTAAATCCTACAAAGGTTCCAGTACCCCAAAGTACTGGACACTATTCTCTGATCTCTTGATCATAAGGGTATACCAATAGAGCATGTTGGTAGCACATTTTTTCATTCATTTTCATTTTTCCATGGGTGTATATGTTCTTTTACAATAATTCATCTCCTTGATTTCCTTTTTGCCTGTCTTCTTGCATAATTCTTTGGTAGCAGAATATTGTAACCTATATCTACTGGCCATGTGCTTCTATGCTGATTCTTTTTAGTGACCCCCTGAATAAAAATTCTAGATACTGTGCTATTCCATGACTAATAGCACCACCAGAAAACGTTTGATGTTAAAAAAATATGGACCTTTGTTTCAAGGAGAAGTTTGGGATTTTCAAAAGCACTATGCATCTTCCTAAATGTAAAGCAACCTGCCTTCTTCTTATTCAATTCTGGGTCAATCTAATTATTCTTCAATATACATCACACACACACACATACACACACACACACAAATAAAACATTAACTCTATGGGTTCTTCATTCACTTCATATCAGAAATGATTTTTTATTCACTTTGTTTTTCCTATTGCTCCAGTTAGACTGAAGTTTATTTTTCTCAGTTAGGTATTGGAATCCCTCTTTTATTTGACCTCTACTCTCAACATCCTTCATGTCCCTGTATCAAATTCTCCCCTTTCTCTTCATTTTGTTAAACCCTCCTGCTCAATTCCTTTCCTTCTCATCCACTTCATTTCCTTTTTGTCAGTTTCTTCAAGTTGCTTACATTCACCTGTATTAGCTCAGGTCTTCTCTTTGCTCAGCTTTTGAAGTTCTCCCAAATTTCCACTCCACAAATTCAATCTCTTTTCCCAATTCTAAAAGTATCTACCTCCTCTTCACAATTCCCTCTATTTCACCTTAAGTATTTCAGATGTTCTTTATCCTACTGTACCTTTTTGCACCAAAGCAGAAATGACTCACTCATCATCATTCCTAAACATCCATTTTTCTGTATGATATTCTATTTGTGGTTTATATGCTCTACCTAAATTTTCCATGAATGCTTCTCTACATTGTCTTTTGGATGAACCATGGTTTTCATTTTTCAAATAGTACTTCAATAGTACTTCAATATTTGCAAGCATTTAACATCTTTGGGAAAACAGTGGCACCAAAGAAATGGAATTTGGTGTTAGGGACCACTTTGGGATTTTTTGAAATATTGTACAATTTCCCAAATTCAATGCATTCTGTTTTTTTTCCTGGTTGATCAATTCTAGGGCTGGTTCATTATGTCTTTTCACTATTTCCCAAATCTTGAGTGATTTTTCCCCTTACCACCACTGACTAGATTCCATGACTTTCCTCAAAGATCATTTAAAAATTCTACCTTCTGCAGAAAGTCTTTCCTACTTTCTCTACCCTCTAAAATTCTTCAGTAATACTTTATCCTTTGTCTCTGTCACTCCCTTCTTGTATTTACTTATCAGAATTGGAGGCTCATTAGAGTATATCTGTAGTCGAGGAATACCTCCTCTTTTCTTTATTTGTGTTTGCCTAAGATAAAGTTGTGGACTTACTTATCTTTGCTTCAGACAAAGATAAGGATTGACACCTTCGCCCATCTTGGGACCAAGGATGGAATGTAAACAAGAAGGCTGCGGGATAAAATTTATGAAGGGCTAATTGCGATTAGGTGGGCGCCTATCCCCTCGTCTGTCCCCTTCCCCTTTGTTTGTATTTGCATTAACAGAAGAATGTAGGCTGACCTTCGAACACCTGCCTATCCCTTGATCAAGATTAGGGTTTCTGGAATGTAGAGTTGTACATTCCTGTAGGTTTTTTGTCTAAGTAGTCTTTACCTATAAAAGTTCTGTGTGAAGCAAATAAAATTGGCACTATTTCTCTCTTTTCATATAGTGTCCACCTCTTCTTTTGTTACTCTTCATTTTTCGTTACCCCAAACAGGATGTCACAGGACTGGCCGACCCTGTGGATGAGTCTTGTAAGCCATAGAATCTTACAAATGGCTGCCCGGACAGGGACTTTCATTCGTAACCCCGATTCCTTTGCTGGTCATAGGATGACGAAGAGTTAACAGCTTTTGCCCCAAGACTGCAGCTCGGATGGGCAGAAGAATCGAACAGAGAGAGTGCAGTATTTGTGGGCCTCCTCTGTTCCCCAACTTTTTCTCTCTCTTTCGCTTTTTAGTTTAAACTGTCCCCTATTAGGGACCCCCTTCCCCCCTTTCTTTTCTTTTCTTGGAACCCTTCCTTCAGTTTTCTTTGGAGAACCCCCGACGCTGTGTGCTGGTCATGCAGTTTCAATGCTATGGAGATCCCCTTGGTGGTGAGCATACGAGATACTCTAAGGGTGAGAGGGAAATTATATTTTTTCTTTAGAATGGATCCTAAAACACTGATTTTTTTTTCTCAAAGCATGCTTGTCACAATGTTGTGTGTTTCTGTTTTTTGTTGTCTTTGTCAAAGTCTCATCTCTATGTATTCTTAAATTGGACACACAAAAAGAAAGAATGTAAAATGGGATAGTTGCAAGATTGAACTTGTCTGTCAAAAATCCTCAGCAGAGGACAAAAGCAAATACCTGTTCAATGATTTTTTCCTCTTTCTTCCTTTGGATGGGCCCCCAAAGGAGCGAAAAAGAGAAAAATTCAGAGCAGAAAAAGGGAGATTTTTACTCCACAATTAGAGGATATTTTTCACTTAAGATTAATCCTATGGTTTGATGTAAGCAATTTGGGAGTATTGTTAATGATTTTGATATGATCTAAATTTAATTGCGTGCAACTATTTGTCAGTTAAATGTGAAATATTACTCAGATTTTATTGAGCACAACAAAACTCCTGGTTAGAAGTTTGTTTTATTAAATATTGCTATGCATCATGGTTTCAGTGAATTTGAGAATTGTCTAAATGTGGCTGATAGCCAGACTGACACAGAGAGGGAATATTTTATTCTATAAGGACAAAAAATTGCACTGGCTACTTTATATATGTAAAAGTCATCCTGTTGTTGAGAAGAACTTATTCTAGAAATTAAATTTGGGATTTTTTCAAATCAGATTTATTTTAATGCATGTGCTGTCAGGATTAGTAACAAGAAATCATATGACACACAAGAAGTTTAAGTAATCTGTTCATGGAATTTTATAATACTAGTATTAAGAATTTGGTATTTTGCAAGAGAGAATTTCTAAATGATGTTTTTGATCAAGGTTATATGAATTGTTTTTAAATGTGAAAAATGCATAGGAAGGAATTGGTAATCTAGAGATGAACATGTATGTATTCAGATACCAAATGCTGGAAATTAGTGATGCTGAGTGAATACAGAATATGTATGCATTTGTATTATGAAGAGAATTAAGTTTTCCACCTAAATAGGTTAAGGGTATATGATATACAAGCTGTATGTCCTTAACAAGACAAATTTAACCAGCCCTGAAATCAAGAGGGCTTGTCATGAAGATTGAATACAATTCCATATAGTGCCTTTCCTCTACTTACAATAATGGTAAAGAGGGGAAGCCAGAAGAAACAATGAAGTAGTCCCAATAAGAGAAAATAATTAATTGAAGTAGATAAAGGGGATTTATCCCTTCCTAAGTTTTTTTTAGGAAACAGACCCAGCCCCCTCCCCCTCAGGAGGTCAAACAGTTTTGGCAGGCTGGAAAAAAAAAAAAGACTCTAATTAGCTGAAGGATAAGAATTAGGAAGGTCAGGTAACAAAAGGAACTTCAGGAATATCAAAGAGGTCCGGCTGGAATGCCAGGTAACATATAGCTAACTAGGGATGTGATTAAGTAACTGTGAAAGTAACCAGCCTCTGAGGACAAACCTAAGGATCTCTGACCTCACATAACTATGTTTGTGATAAGGTTTGTTTGATTGTCAGATAAGAATCTTTATGTGAAAGGAAATAACTTTATATCTTATAACCTATCTATATAAGTTTATAATTGAATTTGGAGGTGTCTGGATTCGTTTTATGAAGTGTTCCTCTGCAATAAGAGTAATGAATAGAGATACTAACTGATATTCTTAAATTCTAGTATGAATTAGATATAACTGTAATAATGTTGATGGAATTTAATCAGGAATATAGCAATATTTTAGGCTAAACGAAAACTAAACTGTAGGTTTTATTCTACTTTAGACAGGTTTTGAGGAGTGCACGTAAATGCTTTGTACTTCAGTTTGGTTACACACTGAAACATTGCTAAAGGACTTAATCAAAGTTATTTGGGAGTTGTGGAGTTTAAACTAAAATCCACTGAGAGTAAATTATTATGAAAGAGGTTTGATAAATTCAATATTATAGTAAGCTCACTTGTTAAAGAAGGATGGGACAAGGCTGTTAAGTAATAAATCTAAATTGAGCCAAGGAGCCTTACGATAAATTGCTCAGAAGCTATTAACCCCTTCCTTGCACACAGGAAGGAGAAAGAAGTTCCACACTAATACTTATGAACTGAAATAGGGATCTCAAAGAGTTAACAACCTCTGTGTGATAGAACTTAAGATAAGTGTATTTTAATTGTAGATTCAGAGGTTTTAAGACACTCAAACAAACAAACTTTGCCAGGCCTGGTCTGACCAAGTAGCTTGTTTGAAGCTGTGAATTTTAGTGCAAACATTCCATGTCCAGAATGATAAGATTATTCAGCTAACAAGATGTAGCTTCAGCCCTTCATTCTGTAAGACTACACTTTCCTGCTCTGTACATCGTCCATTATATGGATGATATTCTTATCATGGCTGAAGATGAATCTCAAATAAGCAAGTGCTATCTATAGTCAATTGGAAATTACCTTGCAAAAATACCATTTAGCTATTACTCAAGAAAAGATTCACAAAACAAGTCCTGTACTCTATCTAGGGGCTCAGTTATAGGCAACATCTGTTATGCCTCAAAAATACAATTAAGAAAGGACTGCTTTTAATGATTATCAGAAATTGTTAGGTGATATCAATTGTGTCAGGCAATATTCATTTCTTACTACAACTGAATTACAACCTTTATTCAAAATACTGGAAGGGAGCTCTGACTTGAATTCCCCTGGAACTTTGACACCTGAGGCCTCTCTTGCTTTAGAAATAGTAGAAGATAACCATTATCAGCCTCAATTAGCTGTGAAAGTGACTATTTTTGCAACTTTAATGTTACCAACAGGTGCCTTAACTGAGAAACAAAGAGTCATTGAATAGTTACATCTAAAAAGCAAAATGGGAAAGGCTTTACAGAGTTATGACTGTCTTATGGCTCAATTAATATGGAAAGGCATAAAACATGTGGTCTCAGGTTTAGGATAGTATCCTCATGAAGTCCAGGTACCCATTGCTAAAGATATACTACAGAAATATTTAGTCTTTACTGTTAGCATACCCCATTGCTATTACCACCTACACTCCACAAGGCTTATTTTCTTTTTCGTCACAACATCCTATTTTTTTTCCTAATATTCTAAGAGATTGTCCGGTATCAGGACCTAATGTTTGTGTTGATGCAAATGCTAATTACAAGACAGGAGTATAGAAGGAAGGTAGTTCTCCTGTCATTTTTACCACTCCTTATTCTTCTACCCAACAAAATGAATTAACAGCTGTTTGACTAGCTTTTTGGTTATTTCAGGAACCTTTACTCTAAATAAAAAGTGTCCTAATTGTGTTCCAAACCACCCCCCCCAATGCATATTGCTGTGAATCCCAGAGGCTTAAATAGTACAAATGGATGTGACCCATGAACCGTCCTTTGGGCCACTTAAATATATCCATGTCACTGTGGATACTTATTCAGGATTTTTATGGGCTTCCTGCTTGATGGGAGAAAGAACTTCTCATGTTATTACTTTTGAGATGGCTGGTCCCCCCAGAACATTTAAAACAGATAATGGACCTGCTTATACTTCCAAACAATTTTTTCTTTTTTGCCACACTTGGGCTATTCACCTCACAGGTATCAGATCTTAAAAAACATTTCTTTTAAAACAAAAAGGGGGAGACAGCATCCCACGTCGATGATTGGCAATAGCTGTATATACTATAAATAATTTGATCTTTACTTCCAATAATATATCCAGAGATGAAAAATTTTTCTCTGCATTTTCTTATAAATGAAATTCAGGCACCACTCCTGTGCTCCCTGCCCCAGAACAAAAACTTGGCATATGGAAAGATGATAATCAAACTTGGCAAGAGGCAAGGACCACCCAGTGGTCCTGCAAGGTCGAGGTTCTGTTTGTGTCCCCACAGGTAAAGACAGAGTATGGCTCCCTCCCTGCTGAGTTCAAGAAATTGACCATAAAGAGAAGGACAAGGAGAGGACACAGGAAGCCTCACAAGGAGACTCGACAACATCTCCATAAGATACTGACTCTTCTGCTTCTGCTTCTGCTTCTATTCCAGACTTTAAGTGAAGCTACTGGAGTAAAGAGATGGTCTTTGGGGAATAACCACCTTGGGTAGAGTATGTCAGCATGGGACACGCTTTACCAGAAGTCATCTTATATACAAAAACTAACTGATATTCCTGGCATTTACCATTTTGAGAGACAAGCTAAGGACAACAATCAGGACAACAATTTGTTTGTGCCTTTCAATTGGACTGGACTAGTTGAGGCACCCCCAGTGTGCCTCGCAAGAGACCATCCTGCATGCCTGCCCCTCAGATCTCTGCAGGTGCATTATTATGGTCATCCTGACCTGTCAGACTCTTTCTGGATAGGACCTTATCGTGTAGATAAAAGGGAAAAATATGAAGATTATGGCCAACTGCAATATCTAGGTTGGCTAGGGGAATCTTGTGATAGTATTTGGGGACAAGAAAGACCTATTTGTCCATATGTGATGGGATATGAACAAAGAGACACTGTTAATATGTTTCTGCCCTTGCTGTCATATAGATCTAAAAGGGCATCATGTATTCATTGGAAAAATATGATTTGGATGTATTGGCATAACAACACAAGGTGTACTGGAAAGAAATTGGATTCTTATAAATTTCATGATTGTTTTATAGGATACAGCTCACCTTTGTGGGTGATGCCCCCAGAGCTAATTGGTTACATTTTGCTAATTTCATACAGATTTTGACTGATTATGGAAAGATAGCCCTGGCATTGGATAAAGTAAATATGTCTCATTATGTTAATGTTACTTATAATGGAAAAGTCCAAAATCCAGTAACTAGAAGTGTTACATTAGGCATTCAACGTAAACACTCAGGGGGGTGGTATCACTCACCGGCAGATAGAGCAATGGAATAATTGTCTCAACTAATCAGCCCTAAGAAAAGAAGATGTATTTCTTGCTTAGTTTTAGGAATTGTAGCTCTTATAGCCACTATAACAGCCACAACTGTCAGTAGTGTTTCACTAGCACAAAGTGTAGCTAATGTACGGACCCTGGAACATGATGCAGAATACTTATGTGGGCTAGCACAGAATGTGACCCAGGTTTTACACTTGCAGCAGGATATTAATACAAGGGTTTTTTTATGCTTTACAACAAATATCTAAAGATGTATTGTTATTAACCAATCAAGTAGAAATTTTAGCTATCAAGGGTAAATTAAGGTGTGATTATCGCTATTCAGCCTTTTGCCTTCTTCCTGTTAAAGCTAACATGTCTGATGCATTCGAAAAAATTAGAAGTGATTTACAAGGTCTTTGGTTAAAGAGTAACATCTCAGAGGACATCCAACAATTGAACCATATCATTGATGAGATGGATAACTCTTTAGCTGAGGACCTTCGCCCCGAACATATCGCTGATTCGTTATACAATTGGATCAAGTCAGGCCAAAGTTGGCTGTCTCCTTTGGCTCAAATGAGTATAACCATATTAACCTTCATATTGTTCATAGTTATCTTAGCGGTCCTTCTTCCCTGTCTGTTCCAAATCCTTTTGTCCAGCTTGGGAAAAATTGGCCGAATCTTGGCTCTCCACAGAAGTCTTTTGCAGAACAAATAGGGGGAATTGTAGTCGAGGAATACCTCCTCTTTTCTTTATTTGTGTTTGCCTAAGATAAAGTTGTGGACTTACTTATCTTTGCTTCAGACAAAGATAAGGATTGACACCTTCGCCCATCTTGGGACCAAGGATGGAATGTAAACAAGAAGGCTGCGGGATAAAATTTATGAAGGGCTAATTGCGATTAGGTGGGCGCCTATCCCCTCGTCTGTCCCCTTCCCCTTTGTTTGTATTTGCATTAACAGAAGAATGTAGGCTGACCTTCGAACACCTGCCTATCCCTTGATCAAGATTAGGGTTTCTGGAATGTAGAGTTGTACATTCCTGTAGGTTTTTTGTCTAAGTAGTCTTTACCTATAAAAGTTCTGTGTGAAGCAAATAAAATTGGCACTATTTCTCTCTTTTCATATAGTGTCCACCTCTTCTTTTGTTACTCTTCATTTTTCGTTACCCCAAACAGGATGTCACAGGACTGGCCGACCCTGTGGATGAGTCTTGTAAGCCATAGAATCTTACATATATCATCATGTCAAGTCACAGCAACTAGCATTTATCCCTGATACTGTGCTGATATAGGAATAAAAAGATAGACATAAAATAACCCTTGATCTTAAGGAGTTTACAGTTTAACATGGGAAACAATATGCAAACAACTCTGTAAAAATATGATACACACATACACACACACACACATACATAATACACTGGTGGTATCAGTTGGAAAGGGAAGGTCCTAAGATTAAGTAGATCCAGGAAAGGCCTCCTTGCACAAAGTAAGACTTACTTTGAGACAAAGAATTCAGGAAAAGGAAGAGGAAAGATGAAGAGGAAATATCCCAGGCAAGAGGAGAAGCCAGTGAAAACCCCCAGTATTGAGAGATGTAGCATTATTTTTGAGGGACAGGAAGAAGGCCAGTATCACAGGATAGAAGGAATAAGGCCTAAGAAGTGTAATGGAGAAGGTTTGTAGGTGGTAAAAGAAACAGGACCTAGAAGAGACAGCTGATGTTTAAGGTTGGCTCAGAGAGAGAAGAGGGGGTTTGTAGATTTTCCCCCTGCAGCCTTCCCTCCTTAGCTATGGCTGCTCTCCCAGATTTACTCTTGTCCCTCTTATCCCTCTTGTTCCCTCTCCACTACTAGAGACTAAAATGTTTCTTCTTAAGAAAATGTCTCTCCCCTTGAAGCTGTTCACTCACACTTGATTCAAATTTGGAAAATGATAACCACTTTAATATCAATTAATTCAATTAGGGTAATACAAAGAAATGACTGGCAGTTAAAGAATGGGAAAGGAAAAAGGGGGAAAAGTGGGTCCATTCTCTAACTAATCCCTTTTCCCTCCCTCCTTCAGTTTGGAGGGAACTCAGGCTTTGGCAGCCTGAGCCCTCTGACGAATAGTCAGGTCGAATGACCCTGGGTTTGGCCCCTTGGCCACAGTTCAGACCCAGGGCAACAGGAGCTGAGGTAGAGTCTGACAGAGACTCCAAATGTCTTTCTCAGGTTCCTCTTCAATAGTCTTTTCAATTGGGAAATGTTGGGGGGAAGGATTCCAGTCACTAGCAGGAAAAATGTGGATAACTCTCAGGAGAAAGTCTTAACCAGACCTCCCTCTTCAACTTCTCCAAACTGAGAGACCAACTGCTCTTCAGAAGGAACCTTCTGCCTCCTCAATATTCCAGCATCCTGGGTTCCCTCCCATGGCAAGGGGAAAGATTCAGCCTGGTACTCCTCTAGTGCCATCCTCTGTCACAGAAGACTAGAAAGATAGAATGTAAATTATTGTGGGTTTCTGTTTCATTCATTTGTTAGTACCTGAAGTGCCCAACAGAGTGCCCTATATGTAGCAGGTGCTTCATAAATGCTTATTGGATTAAAATTGTTGTTAATAGGAGAGTTGAGTTAGTGGAGAAGCATTAGGTTACTGAAAAACAAAGAAGATAGGACAATAAAATTTGTTAGGGAATATTTGTGCACACTTGAATAGATGATATATGGTTTTATGGAGCAAAATTCAGAAGAGTAGGACCCTAAAATTAAAATGAGTTATTGAGTCATCAATTCTGCTGAATAAATGAGTCACTGACAAGATTAGAAAATGAGTGCTATACAGTAGGATCCCCTACACACCAGCTAAAAAGTGAAAAACTATAATATATGATTTCTTATATATCTAGGAATGATAAAACCCTATGTTCCCCATTCATCACCCAATTAATTTTAAATACTTTCACATAACACACTGTTCTTTAAGAATTTAAATAGTTTTATATGAAATTCTACAGAACCAATCATCCATTTTCTGACATAATGAATTACGGATTTAATTTTCCCAGTGATCTGATCTATGATGACACTGCCTGATTATTTATGCTCACATTCTTTTTTCTTTAGTTCTCCAAGAGAAATTTATTAAAAAGAAAATGGAAATCTCTACCAATTATTTAACAAGAATATTAAAAACATTGCATTTTGAAATACTAGTAACTAAATAACCCTAAATGGATTTATTCCTCCTTCAAAATGAACATTAGTAACTAGTATAGGTTGCTATTTGAATCATCCCAAAGAACATCTATATAATGGCATTATAAAGTCATTTCCCCCACTAACATTTGAGGTTTGTGTGTCCATTGTCCATATGTCAAATATTCATTGTCATAATGATGCACTTGGCTCACAGAGTTCCAAAACAGAGATATGAATTTTGCATTTATTCTAATTTATGTCCATCATTTATCTTTCTAAGTTATTTATGAAAAGTCTTAATAAAATATTGATTTGCTCTTCATTGATACAAAAGTTAAAATGAGCAAAATATTAGTGATTTATTCTTTCATGTCAAATTATATTTTATATCAATCAATCAATCAAAAACATTTATTAACAGCTTACAATGTATCAGTCATTTTTTGGAAGAATTTAGAATGGAGTAGAGAGCCACTAAATAGTTTAAGGATGAAGGACAATAGCAGGTGGAGAGACAAAGAAAGACTTCAGATACAAGGTAGCTCTGAAACTGAGTCCTAAAGAAAGTTATTTACGTGAGGTAAGTTATTTACATGAGAAGAGAGAACATTTCAAATATAGGACATAGATAGTGAAAAGTCATGGAAATGAGTACAAAACTAAAAGGCAAATTTAGTACACAGTACTATGAGGGAAGAGAAGTAATGTATTATAAAGATGGAAAGTAGGTTGGTCCAACTTGTGAAAGGCATTATGAACAAAACAGAACAATTTATATTTTGTCCTAAAGGTAATGGGATAGCCTTTAGAGTTAATAAGGAGGAGAGTGACAAGTTCAGAACTATACATATGAAAAATTATTTTGGGTATGTGCATGGTGAATTAGAGTTGGGAGATATTTGAGGTCCTAGAGACCAGTTAAGATATAATCTATATACATGGAGGTAATTTACAGTTCCCATTGTTGAAATCCTGAGTGGGACCAAGATACTCCTCTTTTATGAACTGCAGCTGAATGGGTTCTATATTTTGATTTAAGTTTTCCCAATTTCACTGATGATGAAAAGTATTATCAACATCAGAGAAAGAATTCATGGAGGTCCAGTGCAGATTGAAGCATATTATCTTTTGGGTTTTTTTAATGTGCTTTCTTACACATGAATAAAATTGAAATATGTTTTGCATGACTGTACATGTATAGCTTATATAAAATTATTTATTTTCTCAATGTGGGGAGGAGGAGAAGGGAGGGAGAGAATTTGGAATTCAAAAATTTTAAAACAAATGTTAAAAATTGTTTTTACTTGTAATTAGGAAAAATATTTTAAAATTCTCCCATTTTGGAATAATAGGAAAATGTTGCATCTCAGATACTTCTTTGTAGATAGGGTGTTTTGTTGGGTGATAAACTGTAGGTCAGTGGCTGGGATAATGGTTATATAGTTAAAGAACTGGGAAATGGTGTCTGGAGCAGAAGTGGTGTTGAAAACTAGAATCAGTAAGGTCTAAGGAGAATTGTAATAAAAACCAGATTTTAGTGGTTTGATCACAGAGCTAAAAACAACAGGAGAGTTAATTTGGCAACGAATTTCCTGAATTTGATACTATAAAAAAGAAAATTTAATTAAGCAGCTGCTCATTTGTATTAACTTAAGAACCCCTTTAGCATGATACCTTGCAACTGATTTATAGTGTGAATACTGTCCCAGGCAAAAGACAGTGTATATAAACAGATTTAGAATGTAGTTCCAGGATACTACCTGAATAATAGTTTTAAATATGTGACCATAAATGTGTTACAATATTAATCATAAGCATGTGAATATATCACATGATACAATAATATTCTTTATATCAAATTGATTCATGTTGGAAGGGAAAAAGCCCTGAGAAAGGGTTAGGGATTTTTCAGAAGGGGAGGGGTTGGGATGTACTGCATCATGAATGACCCCTGTAAGAAGCCCAAGTCAAAGTGTCCTAACCTGATTATGATATTTAAGTTTCTGTTACTTATGGCAAGAATGACCCTTTAAGTCTTACCTCTCACTCTTTAAGTTCCTCTTTTTGCTCATCTGTCAATGATGAAAATCAAGGTCTTTCAGAGCTCAATGGGGCATCTATATTTCTAAAAATTTACCCATGAAATAAAGTCAGACTGTGCTCAAGAGAGTACTTTATTCAGTCATTTCTGTCACTATTCTCCATTTTTATTTATATAACACCTACCTTGCAGAGTCATTATGAGTATCAAAAATGTTATTATGAAGCTTTTAGTACAGTACCTGAAATATAGGAGGCAGTATGTAAATGCTTATTCACTTTACTCCTTCCATATTTCAATGGTCCATATGTGAGGTGGTGGTAGGTTTGCTCCAGAGTGGTGGTAGAGTAAAAGGAGAGAAGTAGGCGTTAACTAGAGATGATGCCAAAATAAACTGATAAAATTGGGCAACAGATTGGCTATGGAAGGTGTGTGTGTGTGTGTGTGTGTGTGTGTGTGTGTGTGAGAGAGAGAGAGAGAGAGAGAGAGAGAGAGAGAGAGAGAGAGAGAGAGAGAGAGAGAATTAAAGATGACACCTAAGTTGTGCCCTCAAAAATAAGAGGGAAGTTTAGAAATGGGGAGTCTTTGGTGGTGGGAATAATGAGTTCAGTTTTTGACATATAGAGTTCAATATGCCTAGTTTGAGATGCTGAATAGGCAGTGAGAGGCATAAGACTGGAGGTTAGTGGATATATCAGGGCTAATTAAGTAGATCTGAGTATCATCGACATAGAGATGATAATTGAATCCTTGAAAGCTGATTTCACCAAGTGAAATAGTATAGAGGAAGAAGAAAAGAGAGCCCAGAAGAAAAGAGAGCCCTGACAGACACACTAACCTTTGGTGAGCATGACTTAAATTAAGATTCAGGAAAGAAGATTGAGGACCCATCAGAAAGCTAAGACAACCAGAATATAATAATGTCACAAAGAAACTTGAGAGAAAAGGCTATCAAGGGGAAGAGAGTGATTGATAACATCAAAGACTTCAGAGAGGTAAAGACGGATGAGGAGTGAAAAAAAGACAATTAGATTTGGCAATTAAGAGATAACTGGTAATTTTCTAGAAGAGAGTTTTAGTAGAATAAGGTCAGAAATAAGACTGCAGAAAATTAAAAAGAAAGGGAAAGGGGTATATAGACTATAGACAGTATTCAGCCATAGAAGGAAGTGAGGATTCATGGGAAAAGGCCATGTTGATGAACCTCTGGCACCATGCAAGAGAGGGCTGCTCACTTCCCACTCTCTGTGCAAGGCTGAAGACATTTCTCACATGACCTAGCCCTCTGCCCCGAAGCCCAATGCTTCCTCATTTCCCTGTCTGGGGTAAGGTAGAGGGCTCACATGTGGCAGTTTGGGCACTTGGTAAAAGATCTGACATTACTACATCAAGGGAATGGTTTTCCTGAGGTCATATTGCTATTAGGTCTCGGAGGCTGCCCCAGCACTCTATCTACTGAGCTATGTACTATCAATCTAGCTGTCCTTCATAGAGAAGAGGTTGTTCAGTGAATGATCTTACTATTTGAGTTCAATAAGGTTCCCAGCTTAGAAAATTGGGTTAGGAGGAGCCAAGGAAAGTTTGAGGAGGGATAAAAAGCTTCTTCTAAGAAGAGCTGCTATAGTGGGAGGGGTAATTAGGGAGGTGTAAAAAGATTGAATTCTAATAATGAAGCCCAAGTTTAGGTTATATAACATAAATTCGTAGTGGAAGCAGTTAGAATAATTTTGTAATTTCCTCTCAGTTTTATTGGGCAATGTGTATGTATGGAAGCAAAGGTAGTAGAAAGTGGGAGATATTATAAAGGGGCAAAAGTTTCAAGCAAGGAGAGTTTAGAGTTCAACTGATTCATCAAGAGATTATGATATAGAAGTACAGGGAATGTGGCCAATGCAAGAATATTGAAAATCAAACAAAAATGGAATTTATTTTCCTGTCTTATATGTACAAATGAATTTGGAATTATGAAAGGATTTTTTAAAGATTCCCTTTGTCTATTTTGAGTTAATCAATCAAGAACTAAAATATATCTACTTAACATTTAGCAAGTCACTAAATAAGAGAGTTCACAAGTCACTTACTAGGAAAAAAATTCATATCCCTAAAGACTACAAGAAATGCCCTACCTTGGGCAGTGCTAGGCAAATTGAGAGGCTGTGATTGGTTCCTGTGAAGTGGGAGAGAGACAGGAAGTGACATAGAAAAAGAAGTATAAAAGGCCAGACCAGGTGAAGATTCATTCCTCTCTCTCTCTCTCTCTCTCTCTCTCTCTCTCTCTCTCTCTCTCTCTCTCTCTCTCTCTCTCTCTCTCTCTCTTCTCTCTCTCTCTCTGTCTGTCTGTCTTGGTGCTTTGGTGGAATACTCTCTTCAGAGTGAACTCTGGTGAAGACTCTTGGTGGTCTTGGCCTCCTGTGCACTAAAGGTTCTTGTGGGAGTTTTCAGCATCTCCTGGCTCTTTGGATTTTGGGTTCCTGATTAAGATCTTGGATTCTAGTGAGATTTGCTTTCTGATTCTTCTTCAGGGTCTGAAGGCACTAGGATTAGGATTTAAGGAATTTGTAGTTAGGCAATTTTTTTTCTATCTCTTTCCTCTATTTCCCACTTTAATATCTCTGCCTAGCTGTAAATAAAAGCTGCTAACAATCATTTTGACTTAAGAAGTTAATTATTTTTTTATAAATGGTGACCACAACAATGATTTTTTAAATCCTTACATTTCTCAAACCAATTTTCATTTATTACAGAATTTTTATGCATTTGGGCAAATTTTCATATTGCTGAAAAGAATTTGAAAATTGCTTTTGCTTTTATAGTATAAGACCAATCAAAATTTAAGTTTTCTTGGTAAAATACATTTGAGTTTATCAAAACCTTTCTTAAGTGAAAGCTTTTAGTTGCTGTTCTTACCATTCTATGTTTAGCAAATGTTTTTTGTATTAGATATCACATAAGTATTTATAATTGTGCCTTAAGTTAATCAATTATTGCCACATCCTTAGAAGAAGTACACAATTCATAACACCTCATATTTTTAAACAGCCTGCTAAACTAATGTATTTCAAGAAGGTAATAAGTGAAGGTTAGAGAATACTGACACTTGTAAATGTTCTTCCCATACATTTTCACAAAATATGCTTTCTTTCAAAATCCTATTTTAATGCCTCATTGTTGCATTCTTAGCTATCAAATGATATGTCAGTGAAATACATGATCTTCAAGGCTGGTCAAATATAATTGTCTTCCAACTAAGGCCTGATGTAGACTGTGGGTCTGTTTTTCAAAGCAGAGGAAGCTGCAGTAAAGTGGTTAAGAGTACTGACCTTGGAATCTGGAGGACATGAGGTCAAATCCAGCCTGAGACTCTTCTTAGTTGTGTGACCTTGGGCAAGTGACATGCCTAGAAGGCAACTAGATGGATCAATGGAAAGAATTCTGGGCTTCAAGAGTCAGGAAGACTGTAGTTCAAATTCACTTTCAGATTCACTTTTAGGCTTGAATGCACTCCAGGTTATGTGATCTTCAGAATTCCAACTGATTATTATTTCAAAGCCATAATCCCTACTGATTTCCACAGATTTCCCTGTTTCATAGGTGAGGAATGTCTCTAACTCTCAGATCATTTGCCATGTACTGAAATTAGTTGGTAACAGCCTTCAGGCAGCTTATTTCAGTTTATCTTTGATGACTCAGACACTAGGTGCTTTCCTAGACTCCTTTTGTTACAAGTTTATAAGCCTCCCAATACATAAGATAATAATAGTAGAAAATGTTATCAGTATACTATTATTAAAAAGTAGAAAATAGAAAAAAACCTCTTAGTAATAAGGTATAGAAAATTTTTACTCAAAGGGGGATAGTTTTTCCTTTTGTGGCATGTTACTTGCAATTTTAAGAAGTACTATGTGAAAAGATATGTTATCTCTCTGAACCTCAGTTTGTTTAGAAATAGTGGGAGCTATATTAATTTATTTCAGATACAGTGGAACTCATGATAGATCTGGAGTCAGAGGATCAGGATTCAAATCCTTGCTTTATGTGCTTTGGGTCTCAGTTTCTTGTTAGCATAATGAGATTTTACTAGGTTACTTCCAAGACCCCATCCAACTCTAAATCCATGATCTGATAATCCTTCCAAATCTAGTTATGTATGACTCCTTTTCAAAAAGAACTAAGATGAACTACTAACTGGCAAATAAATGGTACTGTGAATTAGAGTACTGTAGTAGGAGTCAGGATGGCCAGCATTTGAATTAGCTTCAGACACTTACATGCTCTACTTGAAAAATCCTAACCCGTGCCTATTTCTTCATTTAGAAAATAGAAATAATACTACCACCTACCTCTCATGGTTCTTCTGAGAATAAAATAATAGAATATACATTTGCTATCTCATGAACTTTAAAATATAAAAAAAAAAATTAGCTATCATTAAGCCTAGTATACCTCTCACCTGGAATTCTACTGTTCTGAAATATTTTCTTTAAAGAAGAATTTACAAAGGTAGCTGAATATTACAATGTTACCATCAACACTGAAAATGTTTGATATTTATATTAAAAATCAATATTTACTTAATTTCCTTTTGTCCAGAGATGGGAATAATGTACTCTAGTATAACTGAACCAAAGTCATTTGGTATTAAATTACCCGGGACAACATTCAAAAAAGCATAATGTCAGGGGGGCAGCTAGGTAGTTCAGTGGATTGAGAAACAGGGTTAGAGATGGGAGGTCCTAGGTTCAAATCTGACCTCAGACACTTCCCAGCTGTGTGGCCCTGGTCAAGTCACTTAACCCCCATTGCCTAGCCTTTACCACTCTTCTGCCTTGGGACCAATACACAGTATTGATTCCAAGACAGAAGGTAAGGATTTTTATTTTTTTTAAAAAAAGAATAATGTCTTTAATTTTGGTTTAATGATGAATAGCATATTAATTAAGATCTCCATTAAATTCTCTAATATAATTGCCAGAGAAATCATTTCTTTCAGGGAAAGTTACAGTAGGCTATCACTTCCAACCTTCCTCTTTGCTTGTTAAGAACAGGGAAAAATGCTGCTCTGCGTCTGCGTCTGCGCTGTCTTGCTGGGTTTTGCAAAAGCTGGGCTGGTAGTAGTGGGAGAAGGGAAAGAGCTGTCCAGGATTTCAGCAGCCTAGCAGACATTCAGAGTCGGAGCTGTCCAGACTTTCCCGTTTGGAGTTTAGGATCTTCGAACTGCTTGTATACAGATCATTTTGAAGGAGAGTCGAAACAGGAAGTTACTAAGGTAAGTTCACTTTTTAAATATGAAAGAAAACTAGAGAAACAGAACTACGAGATTACTATTAACTTAGGGAGATGCAAAAGGAACAACAAATGCTCAATAAACGCAGCAGTATTTGCAGTGGTAAATGCAGTTCAGTGATTTATAGCTTTGAGAGACTAAATAGATTTTATTTCTTCGTAGAAAGACGACATTTGGTTGGTTTCTGACTCTGTCCTTGCGACCCTGCCCAACCTTTTATTTCATTTGATATAGTTTACTTGTTATTTTGATATACTCACAGGTAGGGAAATGATTAAATGAACCAGATTTTAATAGGCGATGTATAATATCCTTTTTCTTCTCCAAGCATTCCCTTACTGGCACAAACACACACTGTTTTCCTAGCTAAATGAGCTTAACAGCAGTTGGTAGACCAGGAACCTGGAACTCAGAGGTGTGCTTAGATAATCGTTTTAAGCTTTAAGGAAATCAGAAGTGATAGGACAGGTTTTTCAGCTGCCGGTGACCCAGTCTCTTACTGGCTTCAGGGACTGGCGGTGATGCTTCCAGAACAACTTAGAAAAGTCACAGGTATAGGGGGTTGGAGGCCCTTCTGGTTCCGAACTGCTTTGAAGGTTCTACTGTACTCTGACTAGAGTACTGGTGGTGAGGCAACTGTAAAGGAAATCACAGCTTGCGAAGGGACTAGGTTAAAAGTAAAAGAGGGGAGTGAGAGTGGGAGAAGAGAACTCAGACGAATCTCTTGCATCCCTTAATAGGCTTTCTCTCTTACTTTCACCTTTCTCCTCCACTCAGCTTCCTGAGAGTGCATGCAGACTTTCGGGAACCGAGTGATTCTTTGCTTTAGGAAGATGTACAATCTATCATCCAGTCTTGGACCAACGAACTCATCCTGCCCGAACCCGGAGCTGAATTGCTCACAGGAGCTCTCAGAGCAAGATGGGGAAGAGCCTGGGAGTCACAATGCTTCCAACCCAGACCTGCTCCTGCAGCCCTTGTACATAGCAGTGCCGGTCATCTACTCTGTGATCTGCGCAGTGGGACTGACCGGCAACACAGCGGTGCTCTACGTCTTGCTGCGGGCTCCCAGGATGAAGACAGTCACTAACTTGTTCATCCTGAACCTGGCCATTGCGGATGAGCTCTTTACGCTGGTGCTGCCTATTAACATTGCTGACTACTTGCTACTGCAGTGGCCCTTCGGGGAGCTGATGTGTAAACTCATCATCTCCATCGACCAGTACAACACCTTCTCCAGCCTATACTTTCTCACAGTTATGAGCATCGACCGCTACCTGGTGGTATTGGCCACTATTGAATCTCGCAAGATGGCCTACCGCACCTACAGGGCGGCCAAAGTGGTCAGCTTGGCAGTCTGGTTCCTGGTCACGCTTATTGTTCTGCCCTTTACAATCTTTGCCCAACTTTACGAAGAGGAGGGTCGCATCCAATGCGTCCTGGTGTTTCCCCAGCCAGAGAATTTTTGGTGGAAGATAAGTCGCATCTACACACTCATCCTTGGCTTCGCCATCCCTGTGTCTACGATCTGCATCCTCTATAGCATCATGCTGTGTCGGTTGCGGGCCATGCAGCTGGACAGTCATGCCAAAGCCTTGGATCGGGCTAAGAAGCGAGTGACTCTCATGGTGCTGGTAATTCTGGCTGTGTGCCTCTTCTGCTGGACGCCTTATCACCTTAGCACCATAGTCGCCCTCACAATGGATATCCCACAAACTCCAGTCATCATCGGAGTCTCCTATTTCATCACCAGCCTGAGCTATGCCAATAGCTGCCTCAACCCCTTTCTCTATGCTTTTCTCGATGACAACTTTCGGCGAAGCTTCCGGAAGCTGGTGGAATGTCGGGCCTCTCCTTGAAGTCTGGGGCTCTTCTGAGAATCTCCTCTTTCCTATCCCTCCCACACACTCTTCTCCGCCTTGGTCAGAGAATTCCTGACCTTTCAGAGCCAGAATTGGCAGTCTGAAAGATTATAGCCTTCATAAAGGGAAGGTGACTTTGGTCAAAGCCTTTTTCTCCTTTCGCTTTTTTGCAAGTTCTGTGGACTTAAAGAGATTTTCCATTTTCTTTACACCAACTTTTTTTTGAGGGGTTAGGGAAGAGGCAATGGAAAACTAAGAAGGATTCCTCAGTGTCTTGTGCAAACCTTTCCTTTAATTTCAAACTGAAGTCAAACAAAACTGAGCTCTTGGAAACAGTATGGACCCTCTGGAGAAAAACAAAGGAAAATAGGACTATTAAGCCTCCCATTCCTGCTCCCCCTATTCCCCAACAAAAATTTTGTGAGCTCTAGTGCTTTTTTCCCCTACAATGATGTGTTAATGTCTTGTTCTCTTTTGCTTAACTTGAAGTGAAACATACCAATTGTCCTTGTAAGTGGTCTATTTTCATCTTTTTTCCCTTTCCCTCTCTCTGTGTTTTATTACCAGAGTGGAGACAGGTGTTTTCTCTTGTTTATTTAAACAATTTTTCTTCTGCTTAGAAGGGATGGAGCATTAAGGTTTTCTTCTACCACATTCCAAATGGTCTGCGGGGTGCCTTAGGAGTTGTCCTGGTGCTGGAAAAGACACTGACCATAAAAATCTCTTTGAGACCTCTCTAGAAGGAGGAAGTGGCTTCAATGAGTAACAGTTTCTGGCTTCCCTTTCTAAACCTCTTTTAAGGAAAATAACTGTGTTTTGTCTTGTTAATGAGGCAGAGGGAGAGAGGGAACAGGGTAAAGGAAAAGATGAAGGGACAGAACTGGCAATAAGCAGCTAGCTTGAAATCTCTGAGTGGATTCTGGGTCCAGGGAAAGATCCACATTAAGGCAGCTTAAACTAACTTAAGTACAATAGTTTCCCTCTTTGAACTGTATTCAGTGAAACTACTGTGACCTTTGTTAAATAAAAGGGGACTCATTGATGCAGGCAGTTCAAGCCATGGACCTGCCTGGGATAAACTTAGTGTAATAGAATAGTAAAAGAAATGCTTTCTAGACAGAGAAAGTCTCTAGCTACAGTCTTTCCTTTTTGAGCATTTGGGTCTGTCTGTTCCCTGCCCTCTCCTAGAGCTGTAAGGAGATCTAATGTTAGAAACTAAGGTTTTAGAGCTCCTGCTTTCCAATTTGCTTATTTCTGAGTCTGCAGGAGTAAAACAAACAAACAAACAAACTGTCATCAGAAAAATTCAGACCTATGGTTTTGGAGCCACCTGCTGTAGAAAGATTTCTTGCTACAAGAGCACATTGGCTAAATGCTACTGCCAAGCTTTTGTTGTTCAATGTGGTGGGATGCTGGAACTAAAACCATCTAAATGTCTGCTCAAATGTGTTTGTTAGCAGTTACCATCATAAAACAAAATATTTCCACACCCAATTCTTCATTCCAATTCACCCTCAGCCAACTTTGGGATCAGTTGAGTCTTCTTCTGAATTTTATTTCAGAAATAGTTACTTTATTGGAGGGGAGGAAGAGAGAAGGGGGGGGGGTGAAAGGGAGAGAGGGAGAGAGAGGAGAGAGAAAGAAAGAGAGATGGAGGGAAAGAGAAAGGGGGGAGAGAGAGTACTGAGTCAGGCTTCAAAGATTCTGGGTTAAAATCCCACCTCTGACTCTTATTATCTCTGTTACTTTTAGACAAGTCACTCAATTTTTGGAATCCATTTTTTAAAAAAATCTCTAAAATGAGAATTGCATCTAGCTGCACTAAATGACCTCTGAGGTCCCTTTTGGTTTCAGATTTATGCCACTTTTATTTTTCTAGAATGATTAAATTTGAATGGAAAGTTTATAAAGAAGGGAAAAATTAAAATAATCTCTATCCTGATGATTAGATAACATAAATTCAGGGCCATGACTATGGACATCCCTCCATTAAATCCTAAAGAATGTCTTGTAAATATTTACCCTTGGTCACAGGAAGAAACAGATGAGAATCCATGATGAGTTCCTTTTTAACTTCCATCATCTCCCCAAAAGTGGCATAAAATATTTTAGGCAATCATCAAAGTAGTTCAACCAAATCTTTGTTTCACTCAGACATTTTACCTTCAGTTCTTTGTATGCCAGGCAAAATGTGAATTAAAGGGACAGTGGCATATGAAGATATATTAGCATAAGTCTAGATTTTATATTTCTTTTATACTTTGTATTTATTCAGTATCATTTTTAACAAATGCTATCTTAATAGCACTAGAATTCAATTAAAAAAAACTCCTTCCAACAACAATTTAAGAGAATTTTTAATTTCCAGAGATTTTGTCCGTGTGTATATGCTATATTGTGTTGTGGTCGTGTCTCTACAGAAAATCTAAAGCTGAATACAATAACTATCAGGTCACTTTAATTAATTTAAACTAATCTCTAAGCAGATTACCTAAAATTCCAAACACTTTCTTTTTTCCTTGGTAGTGAGTTGCTTTTGTTTTTTGTGGAGGGAGAGACAGTAACTCAGATCATTGTTTCAACCCCACGTTTGGGGAAAGTTGACTTTGGAATGGGGAGCTTACTTAGGGGGATGCCTGATAAAACTATCTCTTTCATACAGATTAGAACTGTTTTAAAAATTGACAGCTTTCAATTTTGGAAATGTTAACTCAAAATTATTGTACTTTGAATAATAGTAATAAACTGTTGAAACAGGCTTTCCCCTAGAACTGATGTACAATTCTCAAATGTTGATTTTGAATACTGCCTTTCTTTAAAGCTTAAAAGGGTTCAAAGGAACTCATGTGAATATATTTCAAATGCCCAAGAAATGTTTTCCATTTTTTTCTGTATAAGTAATAAAACTGTTAGTTTTTCTCCCCTCCCCAAATTAACTGAATTCTAATTTGTTAGTTAGAAGTTCTAATATATCAACATAGAAATTTGGCAAAGAACATAGAGAACTTAGCTAATGCAGATTCAAAATGTCACTGAGGGACTGGACTTACCCATTTTGGCAGTTTTCATTACTTGAAATATCCTTCAGGCTATGCGGTATAGACATTATCTCTGATCACAAATCACTAAGGGTCATATCTAATTAATATAGCTTATTAAAGCTAGTTATTTTTATAAACCTATTTCCACCCCCTATTGCTGTCAATGGGAGAATTTATGAAGTGTCTACCACATGTTGTGCACTGTGCTTAATTGCAGTGCAATCAGAATGAATTGTGGAGAGAACTACTGGTAAAGTATTCTAAGTGGTACTGTTATCTATTATCTGTTTAACCATACAGAAGCATGGCTTTATGAGTAAGGATATAATGGAAAGATGTGATATCTCTGAATCACCAAGAATTTTTTATATGGTTCTGTGAGCTACAGAAACAGTACATAAGAGCTGTTACCTTACATTAAGCCATAGAGAAGACTAATTGATCTCTTTTGGTGGTGTCCAACCCCATTTGGCATAATGGTTAGAGTGTCGAATTTAGAGATAGGAAGACATGGGTTTTAATCCTTACACTTACAAGTTGTATAGTTATGGGCAAGCCATTTAACCTCTGAACCTCAGTTTCTTCAATTATGAATTGGATGTACTAATATCTGCATTACCAACCACACAGAGTTGTTGTGAAGGTGAAATAAGCTATTGTGTCACATATTACTATTGTGTCAGATATTACTAGGATATCAACCTACCCTCATTCTTCCTTATTGTCTAGAGTAACATGACAAAAATACATGCAGGCATCCTTTAGAAGCAAGGATTTACTTAGAACTTGTATTTTGTTATTGTACAACTATTAACTACCTGTAGGATTCTTACTATCATTGTCTTATCGATGCTATTAGATGGTAATATTATGGAGACTTAAAGACATTTTTTATTATTGTAATTTGTTTATGACAGGCATATACTGTATGTATTTGTGGACCCATTTCAGAAGTGTACAAACTGTATTATTTAATCATGGAAATAGCCAAATTAAAATAAAAATTAATAACTATGAGTGATGAGTTTTCTGAAAAAAATAGGGAATCTTTTAGGTATAGTACTTTAGTATTCCTCTTGGTGATAATGGTTTCCCCCTTAAACAGACATTTTTTTCTTTAATTCATCTATTTTAGCTGTTCATGAAAATGTAAGCCTCCCAATTAATTCAAAAGCATTGGTGGGGGTGGGGGAGTGGGAAAATAAAAGAAGACAAACAGAGAATTTATTCAAATATTTGAAACATATAAGCTTTATTTTAATTAGAATAAAAATGAATAGTGGGATAAATGAGAGAAGACATTTATAACACTGTTTCTGCTCTCTGTTTTACTTACCTTCCCTATTCATAGTTCAAATAACTAAAATTTAATTAGAGTACATTGCCTTTTGTTAATGTCACTAGAATTCCCTCACCCCATAACACATATTACCTTTTATTGATAACCAAAGAGCATGGTCTACCTTGTCTAAAGTTAATGAAGAGAAAAGCTCAAAATGCTCAAGAGTCATTGCTCAGTGTACAATAACAATATTCTGATAGGGTAGGAAAAACAGCAACTATAGCAGTGAAAGTAGCAACAATAACACATTCTTATTCCTATTTTTCACATAGGGAAACTAAGGCAGAGGAAGGCAGAGTCACAAAGCAGAAAGGAAGTCTCAGAAACAATCTGTTCTTTCCCTTTGCTTTAGAGATGACAAAACCGGGGAGAAGAGAGGTAAATTATTCTGTACAAATGATATGACAAGTCAAGTCTTCTGACTTCAAATCCAGTACTATTTCTACTACATTACACTGATTTGCCAAAGATAATAAGAATAAAATTTAAAATCTTGATTCACCATTCTGAGGCTCTTTTAGATTTTGTCCTTAGGCACAGTTGAAGTAATCTGAAGCATGCATTGGAAATATTAAGTCACAGAGAATGACTATGTTTGTGAATTATTTTTAAGAAGCAAGGTAAGTCTTTTGTTGCTGTTTTTTCAGTCATTCGTTGTTTGAATCTTTGTGCCCTAATGGACCATACTGCCTATGAAGCTATATTGACAGAGACACTGAAGTAGTTTGCTATTTCCTTCTCCAGTAAGCAAAGCCTACATTATTAAACAGCAAAGGTTGAGGGAAAGTTCTAAAATGCTTCATCTTTTTCTCCAAGGCATGGAAATGCTTCCATGTTTGACTTCTGATAATTGGAACAAACATCTTTTGAATTTAGGCATAGCACATCAAAAGTTGTTTCTGGGCATGAAGTGTATGATCAACATAATGAGGCAACTGAACACAATCAAGAGTGGGTGATGTTTTACTAGCAAATTAGTTACATTCAGGAGTGTAGGAGGAATTTTTGGTGTAATTGAAGGCGAAGGATTCTGACAAATGTATCAATTATAAATGTTAAATAGTAACACAGAAAGGGATATTAAAACATGTAGCTCATTCATTTGGCAAATGAATGATGTTTCTGGATGGTAATGAAAGTTCTGACAGATGACAACAGAATTACCCTACTGATAATAAATTGATTGCATAGGAAAATAAAATCTAATAATCTATCTTTGTAAAATTCCTCTGACTCTAAGATACCTGCTAGTTTATACTCCTAAAAGCTTCACTATGAACTCTTATGAAGAGTCCAGGAGTCTTTGTGACTATGTTGTTTCAAACATTTGTTACTGCTCTTCTCTGTATCAGGTCCATATCCTTTATCTTCTCTTGCTAAGAGGGACACTGCAAAAGGGATTTCCCTTTCTTGGTAGATGGACTAATTCCCATACTATTGGTGTTACCCCGGAGCCAAAATTCAAGATCAGTGCTGCTGAGGAAATCCATCCCCTTTTTTCTCTAGCTAAGAGGTTGAAGTTTAGAAATGTCATTTTTTAGGAACTCTCTTTTGAGGCCAAGTAGGCCAAGAGCACATATCTATCTTTGGTACAAACAACACTGATTATTGACTTCTATAGAGGTGGAGGGAGTCCCACTAATGAATTAAATGAAAAGGAACTGAGCTATACTCTGGAAAGAAAATGGTTTTAACCTCAACCCATCATGATCCTCTGACCTATATAAGTGACAATGACTGTGCTAGCTAGAAAACATTATAAGGCTGCTAACCTCTTTAAAGTGATATCCAAAAACATATCATAGCTTATATTCTTTTCATGTTCTCCCCACAGATGGAAAAAAATTCTGTTTTAACAAATTATATAGAGTATATTTAAATATGTGTTATTAGCAAAATAGTAAACATCAGAAACATATGTATGTGTGTAAATATATGTATACATACACACACATACAAGTAATCAGTCCAGCGGCATTGCACATAGTCAATACATACAGTGGCATGAAGTATACAGAAATACTTCTAGTTAACAGAATAGTTATTATATTATTAAAAATCCATATAATCCATATTACATAGCATGAAACTAATACTTGAGCTTCCTGTCACATAAGATGTCATATTTAAATATATATACATACATATATATTATGACCACAATGGTAATATGCACACATTTAATCAGTGGCATGTTAAAAGATCTAGAGAAAGGCCATTAAGGTATTAAGTAGATTCTCTATGGAGAACTTACAGAAAAACTGGAACTCAATGATAAGGAACAGGAAAGCATAAGTAGGTTATAACCTACATCTTTTTAAAGAGTAATCCCATCAATAATACCACAAATTCATTGAAGCATCTCCATGCTTCTTAGGGGATCTCAGTCAAAGAGAAGCAGCAATTACTTGGAAAAAGAAGTTTTCTATTAGTCACATCAGAAGTGAGTGGCTAGGGATAAACATCAGGAGAACCAGGCTGATGACTGTATCAAAAGGATTAGTTTCTTTGCTTCTAGAAGTCCTCATGGGAGTTCTTCAGGAAAGAGTAAATCATTAGCTAATATCCAACATGATATAGTATCTTTATACTATATAAAGGTGCTGACCTTTGGGTGTTAAACTTGAAATATCAAGTTTGAATTCAAATCCTGACTCATCGCTCCTGGGTGACCTTAGACAAGTTGACCTCACTAGACAAAGTTTCTGTAAAATAAAGGGCCTGAATTAAAAATACTCTAATGTAATTTCCAATTCTTAATCTATGACCAAATGAGATAATGTCAATAAAATCCCACCAGAAAATAATCACTACACAAATGCTTTTTCTCTTCCTTTCTCCTTTATGATTTATACCTATTGATGAATTAGTTACATAGGCTTGTTGATGGACATTATTCCATAAATCTTACCATCTTAATGAAAGTTATGCTGCTATTTTCATAGGTCCTGAGGAAATCAAGCTGTATTAGGAAAAAGGATTCTTTTTCTTTTTTGAAATGATTATTCTTGCTAGGTGAAAGCTCTATTCCTGTTAAGCTTTGCGTTTGACTTGGGTCTGTTGGCACTGAATACTTGTGAAAAAAATATCCCACCTCAGAAACATTTCTTTTAAGAATTCACCTGGAGGGAAATAGCTCAGGATTGTATGAACCATTTATCCTTATCCTCAGTTTTATGCCTAGCTTATGGCCTCCATGAAATAAACTACTCCTCTTGACTTTCCACTTTCTGACATCTGACATAGGATTTCATGCTGAAGAAGATTTAAAGATCCTTTAGTCATCTGCAATGGGGATAAACTCGAAGCCTTCCCAATAAGATCAGGAATGAAACAAGAATGCCCATTATCACCCCCATTATTTAACATTGTACTAGAAACCCAAGCAGTAGCAATTAGAGAAGAAAAAGAAATTGAAGGTATTAAAATTGACAATGAGGAGACCAAGCTATCACTCTTTGCGGATGACATGATGGTTTACTTAAAAAATCCTAGAGAGTCAACCAAAAACCTAGTCAAAACAATCAACAACTTAAGCAAAGTTGCAGGATACAAAATAAACCCACATAAGTCATCAGCATTTCTATATATCTCCAATCCATCTCAGCAATAAGAATTAGAAAGAGAAATTCCAGTTAAAATCACTCTAGACAATATAAAATACTTGGGAATCTATCTGCTGAGACAAACACAGGAATTATATGAACACAACTACAAAACACTCTCCACACAATTAAAACTATATCTAAACAATTGGAAAAACATTGATTGCTCATAGGTTGGACAAGCTAGCATAATAAAAATGACAATCCCACCTAAATTAATTTACTTATTCAGTGCCATACCCATTGAACTACCAAAAAACTTCTTTAAGGAATTAGAAAAAAAAAACATAACAAAGTTCATTTGGAAGAACAAAAAATCAAGGATATCCAGGGAAATCATGAAAAAAATGCAAAGGAAGGTGGCCTTGAAGTCCCAGATCTCAAACTATACTATAAAGCAGTGGTTATCAAAACAATTTGATACTGGCTAAGAGACAGAAAGGAGGATCAGTGGAATAGACTTTGGGTAAATGACCTCAGCAAGACAGTCTATGATAAGCTTAAAGATCCCAGTTTGTGGGACCAAAACCCACTTTTTGATAAAAACTGCTGGGAAAATTGAAGGACAATATGGGAGAGATTAGGTTTGGATCAACATCTCACACCCTACACCAAGATAAACTCAGAATGGGTGAATGACCTGAATATAAAGAAGGAAACTATAAGCAAATTAGGCAAATATAGAATAGTATACTTGTCAGATATTTGGGAAAGGAAAGACTTTAAAACCAAGCAAGAGCTAGAAAAAAAATCACAAAATGTAAAATCAATAATTTTGATTACATCAAATTAAAATGTTTTTGTACAAACAAAACTAATGCATGCAAAATTAGAAGGGAAGCAACAAATTGGGAAACAATCTTCATTACAAAAACCTCTGACAAAGGTCTAATTACTTAAATTTATAAGGAGCTAAACCAGTTGTACAAAAAATCAAGCCATTCTCCAAATGAAAAATGGACAAGGGACATGAATAGGCAGTTTTCAGATAAAGAAATCAAACCTATTAAGAAGCACATGAAAAAGTGCTCTAAATCTCTTATAATCAGAAAAATGCAAATCAAAACAACTCTGAGGTATCACCTCACAGCTAGCAGATTGGCTAACATGATAGCAAAGGAAAGTAATGAATAATGGAGGGGATGTGGCAAAGTTAGGACATTGATTCATTGCTGGTGGAGTTGTGAATTGATCCAACCATTCTGGAGGGCAATTTGCAACTATGCCCAAACGGTGCTAAAAGACTGTCTGCCCTTTGATCCAGCCATAATACTGCTGGGTTTGTACCCCAAAGAGATAATAAGGAAAAAGATTTATACAAGAATATTTATAGTTGCGTTCTTTGTGGTGGCAAAAAATTGGAAAATGAGGGGATGCCCTTCAATTGGGGAATGGCTGACCAAATTGTGGCATATGTTGGTGATGGAATAGTACTGTGCTCAAATGAATAATGAAGTGGAGGAATTCCATGGGGACTGGAACAACCTCCAGAAAGTGATGCAGAGTGAGAGGAGCAGAACCAGGAAAATATTATACACAGAGAATGATACACTGTGGTACAATCAAATGTAATGGACTTCTCCATTAGTGGCAATGCAATGACCCTGAACAACTTGAAGGAACCTACAAGAAAAACCACTATCCACATTCAGAGGAAACACAGTGGGAGTAAAAACACTGAAGAAAAACAACTGCTTGAATACATGGTTCAAAGGGATATGGTTAGGGATGTATTCTCTAAATGAACATCCTAGTGCAAACACCAACAACATGGAAATAGGTTCTGATCAAGGACACAAGTAATACCCAATGAAATTGCGGGTTAGCTGTGGGAAGAGTGGGTGGAGGGGAGGGAGGGAAATAATGTGATTATTATAACTAAGGAATAATGTTCTAAATTGACTAAATAAACTTATTTAAATGGGAAAAAAAAAGATCCTTTAGTCTACCTCTAGAAATGCCCAGAGAGGTTAAATAATTTGTTTAAAAGTTACACAGAATGTAGCAAAACAAGGTTTTAAAATCAATTCCTCTCAACCAAATTTAGCATCAGATGCTTCCTCTGATAAACTCTGCATCATTTCCTCATGTGAAAAATTTGGGGTTAATTTTTCCTATCCTCTTATCCAATGTTATAAAGCTACCTCCAAAATGTCTTTTGGAATTATACTTCATTTTCTTCTCCCACTGTTACTAACATAGCTCAGACCTTCATTATCTTTCACGTGGACCATTATAATAGCCTTCTAACTTACCCACCAACCCTAGACTCACTGCCCTCTAACATATTCTTTCCCTACAAGATGAATAATTTTTCTTATGTACAGTTCGAATCATGTAGTTTATTGATCACAAACCATTAATGGACCTCTGTTGCCTTTATGCTGGCATTCAAGGATATTTCATACTTGAGGCCTATGGCAGACAGAACCAATGCCTACCATGGTTACCTAGGTCAGGAAAAAGGTGACAAAGCCAGCACTCTCTTAGCTCCTGGTTCAGGGCAAGGCTGAAGCAGTGATGAAGAAGCTAACTCTCTATGAGGATATGGCTTCTTAGTCTGCTCTTGTTGTTCTACTAGCCTTTTGACTAGTTAACAAGTGACAAATTGACAAATATTTATTAAAGGTTTACTATGTGCCAGGCACTGTGCTTAATGCTAGGGATAGAAATATAAACAAACTGAAGGACTGTTCCTTTCCTCAGTGAGCTTACATTCTAATGGAAAACAATATATGAAAGAGAGTAAAAATTACCTTTGCATGGTGGTACATTGCAGGGAATGAAGGATGATTAGTCAGGATCTTTCCTCAGAATGAAGGATCCAAGAAGAACTTACCAGTGGGAGCAAGAGAATGCAGAGGTGGATGGAGAAAGAAACAGAAGCATGGTAACACCACTTTCCAGATACACAGCTCGTTCTCATTCTCAGTGAGGAAATAATCTGTACTTGTTGCAGTTAGACACTGCCTACCCTGAACAGAGCTTCTCCCACAATGGGAGACAGAGGGACAGATTTCAGGTCTCCTAGTGATCCTTGAAGCAAATAGCAATGGGCAACCAGATATCATTAAATGACACCTTTCATAGTCATAGAAAAGGAAAAATTATTTAGCCTTTTCTATGGAATGGGAACTGAGCGAAGTTTGGTAATTTGCCTTAGAACACTAGCAATGAGTGTATTTGCTGTCAATGGATTTTCATTATACCCCCCTATTTTTCTATTTTAAAGAAATTAAAAAATGTGAGCACTATTGTGTGGTGTCATTTAATTAATTATAGTCAAATAGTTTGGACTTATAAGAAAGAAATTTAAGATTGAAATCTTGTGAGAATTAATTAGAATACATTATAAATGGTTGACAGGGGCAGCTAGGTGGTACACTGGATTGAGAACCAGCTCTGGAACAGGAGGTCCTGGGTTCTAATCTGACCTCAGATATTTCCTAGCTGTGTGATGCTGCATAAGTTACTTAACACCATATGCCTAGTCCTTATTGCTCTTCTGCTTTGGAACTGATACTTAGTATTGATTTTAAATTGGAAGATAAGGTTTTTTTTTTTTAAGTATTTGGGAGGTACATGTGAAAAGTGTGATGTGATTCATTGCATTCCAAGATTATAAACTATTTAAATTAGTGGAAATAGAGCTCTTTCATCTTTGGATAATCCACATCACTTAACCCCTTTTGTTCCTTGTAAAAACTTAGATATTTATTCAACAAATGAGTGACATAGAAAAGTGTAGCATATGAAACAGTTTGGGCATATAACTCTGAGGTGAAGTCTGGGAGTTTATCACTTCCCCTTTAATTACTATCACACAGTAAGAAGGCTTAAATCATATTTCATTAGATTTTCCTCTAGAGGACAGAAAAACAAAAGGAAAATATATGAAACTCAAATTTATCATTTTCTGTTATTGATTTTTGAGTTTCATATTAGTCACACAGTCATATGGAGCTATCTTAAAGCTTTAAGAATAGCTTGAAAAAATACCTTTAAGCTTTCCAATCATCTTTTTTTCCAACACAACAACTGCATTTTTCTACTTATCTTTGTGGTCTGGGATTATTCACTTAATTTCTCTTGGTTTTAGTTTCTTCATCTTATAAAATGAATGGGTTGCTCTTGAAGATCTCTAAACCTCAACCAGTTCCAAATCCTACATATGTACTGAAATTGTTATTGAAGAGATTATATATTAATTCAAAGAGAAAAATAAGTACATTCTGGGAATTAGTAAGGCATAGGGATTTGAAATCAGAGGAGAGGTGGGTTCAAATTCTGATTCAGAAACTTAATTAGCTGGGTGACTCCCAGCAAATCATTATATGAGCCCCAATTCCTGAAGTATAAGTTGGGAACAATTATGCTTATGGTTCCTATATTATTGAGTGATTTTGAGGATCAAAAGAGCAAGTATATATAAAGTATTTTATAAATAATCACTCTTCTTATAGCATATATTCACTCTCTGTGACTCATTTCTTATATGTTCTTCAGGATTTTCTTAAGTCACTAATCAACACTTTCTTATCTAGGAGGAAGCTCAGACAATTAGTGTTGGGAATGAGGATAAAATGTATATCTGGAAAATGGTGTTTCCGTGCTTCTGTTTCTTTCTCCATCTACCTTTGCATTCTCTTGCTCTTCCTGGTAAGTTCTAATAAATATTAGTACTAATAAATTAAAAAACCCAATTTCCCACTTTATCTCTAATCTTTGGAGTATGGATCACCTAAATGATTTGGATATAGGCTTTGGAAGAACTCAATTGACTTTGCTACTAAGAGCAATGCAATGATACAGGATAATCCAAAGGGACTTGTAAGAAAGAATGCTATCCACATCCAGATAAAGAAGTATGGGAGCAGAAATGCAGAAGGAAAGCATTTGATTTATCACTTGTTTATGTGGATTTATTGCAAAAATTAATAATATGAAAATAGGTATTGAGTGATAATGTCTCTAAATCCCACCAGAATATTGTACACAGATACTAAGGCTTTATGGAATGTCTATAATGCCTTAGTATCTGTGTACAATGGTTCTTCTCATTTTGATCCACATTAGTTCATGGAGGTCTTTCCAGTTTGTATGTAAATCAAGCAATTTATCATCTTAAGAGAAATATCATGAGCAAATTAGAAGAGAATGGAGCTATTACTTTTCAGATTTATGGATTGAAGAAAAATTTATGGACAAACAAGAGGTAGAAAGCATTGTGAGATGTAAAATGAATGTTTTTGAATACATTACATTAAAATATTTTATACAAATATAACTAAAGTAGCCAAGATCAGAAGGAAAGCAATAAGTTGGGGGATGGGATTTAGAGACATTTTCGTAGATAGAGGTTTCATATCTAAAATTGTAGAGAACTTTGTCAAATTTATAAGAAAATTAGCCATTCCCCAATTGGTAAGTGGTCAAAAGATGAATAGAGAGTTTTTGGCTAAATAAATTAAAGTATACATAAGTATATGAAAAAAGGTACGAATCATGATTGACTAGAGAAAAGCAAATCAAAACAACTCTGAGATGACATCTCATACCAGTGAGACAAACTAAAATGATAAAAGGCCAAAATAACAAATGGAGGGAATGTGGAAAAATGGGGATACTGATACCCTGTTGGTAGAACTGGGAATTTATCCAACCACTTTGGAGACCAATCTGAAATTATGCCCAAAGAATTATAAATTGTAAAATTATAAAATTGTGGATCAATTGTGGAATGGCTAAGGAAATTGTGGTTTATGATTGTGATGAAATATTACTGCATCATAAGAAATGATGAACAGTCCAATTTTAATAAAACTTAGAAAGAACTACATAGGATAATGAACAGCAAAATAAGTGGAACCAAGAGAAGAACATCATACACAGCTACAGATTTAATTTCTTTTGTTCAAAGACATTTTATTTTCCATATTACATGTACTAATGATTTTCAAAATATGTTTTCTGAAATTTAAGGATATAAATTGCCTCTCTCTCTTCTCACCCCATCTCAGAGATGGTAAGCAATTTGATCTGATTTATACATGTATTATACATATTTAATTCTTGAGGTATAAACTGTGAATGTTACTTCCAGAAAGTGAATGGAAAGGTGGAAACATGAAAGGCATAATTTGTATGAAAATATCTGTCTTCAGGATGATGCCTCTGCAATGTGGGAAGAAAGAAAGGGTCTGGAACATTAAAAAAAACTGGAACATAACCCCCCTCCCCCCAGAAATACTATAATTAGGTTTATTTCCTAAAGAGATCAGGGGGAAAAGAATAGAACCTATACTTTCTAAAATATTTATAGTAGAGTCCCAAAAGGAAGATGGCGGCATAGAAGCAACAAAAGTTCAGATCTCTGAAAACCCTTCCTTACCAATTACCAACTAAAAGCTCCTAAGGTACTGAAAAACAAACCTAAGAACAAGATGGAGCCGAGGAATGCTCTGGCTGGCCTGAATTCAAAAGGTATACCCCCAAAAGCTGGAATTCAAGAACACTTGGGTTTAAGGGGAAGGAAGAAGGAAGGTCCCAGGACCCCTCCCCCACCTAGAGTGCTAAGCCTCCAGCAGCAGCATGAACCTCTGGGCCAGCAAAGGCACTGGTATGGAGGGAGTACCTTGTGGGCAGGGCTGTTCCTGGAACAGAGCACACATAGGGTGAAAGTAGGAGTATGGAGTCAAATCTTTTGGGCATCAACTGAGAAAAGAAGGCAGGAGTCACAATCATGATATCTGACAAAGCCAAAGTAAAAATAAATCTAGTTAAAAGAGATAGGGAAGGTAATTACATCCTGATAAAAGGCAGTATAGACAATGAGGAAATATCAGTACTCAACATGTATGCACCAAATGGCATAGCATCCAAATTTCTAAAGGAGAAACTAGTGGAACTCAAGGATGAAATAGGTAAAAAAAAACTATACTAGTTGGACACTGAACCTTCCTCTATCCGAACTAGATAAATCAAACTAAAAAATAAATAAGAAAGAGGTAAGAGAAGTGAATGAAATCTTAGAAAAATTAGAGTTACTAGATATGTGGAGAAAAATAAATAGGGACAAAAAGGAATACACCATCCTTTCAGCAGCACATGGTACATTCACAAAAATTGAACATGTATTAGGGCATACAAACATAGCAAACAAGTGCAAAAGAGCAGAAATAATAAATGCAACCTTCTCAGATCACAATTTAATGAAAATAACAATTAGTAAGTGTACATCGAGATGTAAACCAAAAATTAATTGGAAGTTAAACGATACAATTCTCCAAAACCGGTTAGTTAAAGAACAGATCATACAAAGAATGAATAATTTCATTGAAGAAAATGACAATAATGAGACAGTCTTTCAAAACCTATGAGATACAGCCAAAGAAGTACTCAGGGGGAAATTTATATCCTTGAGTTTGTATGTTAACAAATCAGGGAGGGCAGAGGTCAATGAATTGGGCAAGCAAATTAAAAAACTAGAAAGTGAAAAAATTAAAAACTCATCAGCATTTCTATATGTCTCCAACACATCTCAGCAACAAGAATTAGAAAGAGAAATTCCATTTAAAATCACTCTAGACAATATAAAATACTTAGGAATCTATCTGCCAAGACAAACACAAGAACTATATGAACACAACTACAAACCACTCTCCACACAATTAAAACTATATCTAAACAATTGGAAAAACATTGATTGCTCATTGGTGGGATGAGCTAAAATAATAAAAATGACAATCCTACCCAAATTAATTTACTTATTTAGTGCCATACCCATTGAACTACCAAAAAATTTTTTTACCTAATTAGAAAAAACCATAACAAAGTTCATTTGGAAGAACAAAAGATCAAGGATATCTAGGGAAATCCTGAAAAAAAATTCAAAGGAAGGAGGCCTTACAGTCCCAGATCTCAAACTATACTATAAAGCAGTAGTCATCAAAACAATTTGATACTGGCTAAGAGACAGAAAGGAGGATCAGTGGAATAGACTTGGGGTAAATTACCTCAACAAGATAGTCTATGATAAGCCCAAAGATCCCAGCTTTTGGGACCAAAACCAATATTTGATAAAAACTGCTGGGAAAATTGGAAGAAAGGTTTGGATCAACATCTCACACCCTACACCAAGATAAACTCAGAATGGGTGAATGACCTGAATATAAAGAAGGAAACTATAAGAAAATAAGGCAAACACAGAATAGTATACATGTCAGATCTTTGGGAAAGGAAAGACTTTAAAACCAAGCAAGAGCTAGAAAAAAATCACAAAATGTAAAATCAATAATTTTGATTACATTAAATTAAAATGTTTTTGTACAAACAAAATTAATGCATGCAAAATTAGAAGGGAAGCAACAGATTGGGAAACAATCTTCATTACAAAAACCTCTGACAAAGGTCTAATTACTTAAATTTATAAAGAGCTAAACCAATTGTACAAAGAATCGAGTCATTCTCCAATTGATAAATGGGCAAGGGATATGAATAGGCAATTTTCAGTTTAAGAAATAAAAATTATTAAAAAGCACATGAAAAAGTGTTCTAAATCTTTTATATTCAGAGCAATGCAAATCAAAACAACTCTGAGGTATCACCTCACAGCTAGCAGATTGGCTAACATGACAGCAAAGGAAAGTAATGAATAATGGAGGGGATGTGGCAAAGTTGGAACATTAATGCATTGCTGGTGGAGTTGTGAATTGATCCAACCATTCTGGAGGGCAATTTGCAACTATGCCCAAACGGTGCTAAAAGACTGTCTGCCCTTTGATCCAGCCATAATGCTGCTGGGTTTGTACCCCAAAGAGATAATAAGGAACAAGACTTGTACAAGAATATTCATAGCTGCACTCTTTGTGGTGGCAAAAAATTGGATGCCCTTTAATTGGGGAATGGCTGACCAAATTGTGGCATATGTTGGTGATGGAATACTATTGTGCTCAAAGGAATAATAAAGTGGAGGAATTCCATGGGGACTGGAACAGATTGATGTAGAGTGAGAGGAGCAGAACCAGGAGAACTTTGTACACAGAGACTGATACACTGTGGTACAATTGAATGTAATGGACTTCTCCTTTAGTGGCAATGCAGTGATCCTGAACAACTTGGAGGAATCTACAAGAAAAACCACTATCCACATTCAGAGGAAACACTGTGGGAGTAAAAACACTGAAGAAAAACAACTGCTTGAATACATGGTTCGAAGGGATATGGTTAGGGATGTAGACTCTAAATGAACATCCTAGTGCAAACACCAACAACATGGAAATAGGTTCTGATCAAGGACACAAGTAATACCCAATGAAATTGTGTGTCAGCTGCAGGAATGTGGGTGGAGGGGAGGGAGGGAAATAATGTGATTATTTTAACCAAGGAATAATATTCTAAATTGACTAATTAAATTAATTTAAAAAATAAAATATTTACAGTAGCTCTTTTAGTTTTGTGGGAAAAAAGGAAATTGAAGGGATGTCCTTCAATTGAGGAATTGTTAAGCAGGCTGTGGCATATGATTGTAACAGATTATTGCTGTGTCAAAGAAATTATGTGCATGTTAATTAAAAATAAAACATGGAAAGCCCTACATGAAATTATGGCATGAAACAAGCAGAACCAAAAGAACATTATATACAGCAACCAAAATATTGATTGAAGAATTACTTGTTGTGTGCCAACTTACAGAGAAAAAAACCCTGATAAATAGCAACAAAGAAGATATGGTTTTATATATACAAATATAATTTTTTCACATTATGTCTTCTCTCATGGGGAGGAAGGAAGGGAGTTACATAAGTATTTTAATAGAACTCATTTGATAAAAAAAAAAAAAAACAAATACACCTAGCATCAGTGCAGGGAATGGACAAGAAGCTGGAGTTAAAAAAATAGATTTATAGCATTTGCTATGATATAAATAAACATACTGAATATTTAACAAGAGAACAAGTTGGGGTTGGCTCTAGCAAAACCCTACCTATGACTCTTTGATAGTGGTCTATCCTTTTTGTAATTATAAATCAATACTTTTTGTTTTCTATATTGTGTTCTATATTTGTTTTCCATCTAGTTGTTAATTATTTGACTTAGAGAAAGAGTGAGAGAGAGCTGTAACCTAATTCTCAGATCCTAGCTTTCATCTTTATTTGATCTGTCTTTGGACTTTTTAGCTATCCTCCTTTCTACACCTATTCAATCAAATGTGATTTATTCAATTCAGTTCAGTTAAATTCAATTTCACTCAGTTCGATGTGATAAATAGGATTCTGAAGATTCAGACATACCTTGATCTTTCTGTTGATCAGGTAACTAGAGAAGATAGGGTTCAGATAATGATATAAATTGGAAAATATAATATATGTTGAAGAGGTAAAGTATTGCATTATACTGAAAAGAACACTGGAACAGGAAACAGGAGGTCTAGATATGAACTCTAGCTCTTCATACTTCTATCTTTGTCATAGTCAGTGGGTTATTTACCTTTTATGGGATTCAGTTTTTTTTATTTGAAAAAAGGGGAAAAATAAAATGTGATACTTTCCTCAAAGAGTTGTTTAGGAAATGCTTTGGAAATTTCAGTGTACTATATGAAGTTTATTGTTGGTATCAAGGCCAGTGAAAAATCTGAAGAGCAAGAGCTCTCTTCTGATTGGAAAGATTAGGGTTGGTTGAATGAAGGAGATTGACCTTGAGCTACATTTGATTATTATTTTCTCAGAGAAAATTTTCACTTTCCTATGATTATCAGAGAAAATTGAATTTTTTAGAAATCCTTATATTAAGAATAATTATAAGAGATGACATTTATATAGCACTTTAAGGTTTGCAGAATGCTTTACATACATTATCTTACCAGTCTTCACAACTCTGTGAGGTAGGTGTTATTATTATCTCTTTTTATAGATGAAGAAACTAAGACAGATGATTGAAGTGACCTGAGGCCAGTAAGGTTTGTGAACCCAAGTCTTCCTGACTGAGTCTTGCCCTCAATCCATTAAGCCACAAAGTATATGCTAATGATAGTTCTTACTTTTATAGGGTTTTAAATTCCACAAATTACTTTCTTGAGAATGACCTATAAAGTAGGAAGTATTATGTTTCCATTTTATAAATTGATGAACTTTTATGGATGAGAGATGAAATTTTTTGTCCATGGTCACACATAGATGGTATATGGCTGAGCTATGCCCTGAAGGATTCCTTTTTTCATTTCTGATCCTCATTCAAGTTGTAATTTAAAATATGATTCTAAATTTTGATATCACATAAATGTTAAACTCAGTCAAGCAAAATAAAACCCATAGACTAAGAGCTTAGGATGTGAAAAACATCTAAAGACCTGCCCCAAAGACCTCTAATCTTATTTTCTATGATTCAAGTGTTTTTATAGCTTTAGAAAACACTTTTCTGGGCTACTTGCATTCTACAAATTTATTCTTTGTTTTGGGGCTGGGGGCAATGTCATGCCATTGTAAAAATAGTTACTTATTCATTTTAACACTTTATGCTAGCATTGTCTTTTCTCTTCCTGATTTTCTTCCTTGGAGAAAGGTGAGTCAAGAAATTAAGCCAAATGTGGTCCCTGAAGGTTTCTTGTATATGTTTATGAGACTCGTGTAAAATGTGGACTAGCCTGCCACCTTAAGGACAGAATCTGCAGAAGATCAGGTTTTCTCATTGCTTTTATAGTTAGTCATGTTTGTAATGGGGAAAAGATCGAGATAGGATAAGATTAAATAGGAGTGGAAGGTTGTCTTTAAGGCACATACTAGGAACTCAAGGGAAAGGATTTTAGCAGGCAGAAGGAAGTGACAACTGCTAGAGTGAGTGACTTCCTGGAGGAGAATAGCTTCTTCCTGTACAGGAGGGAGGAGGAAAGGTGGCTTGCCAGAGCTTAGCTACCTCAATCTGCCTGTGGAGAAGGAGAAACACCTAAATCATCTTTGGAAGTACTTTATTTGACTGGGAAACATCTAGAAAAGGATCTTACAAAAGGCCACAGGGACAGGCAACCCACACCAACACCTCTCTGTTACTTCCCATTTCAGTTTGCCCTGAGTTCATTGCTCCTGGGTTGTGTGACTTTTCAACAGGGGAAGTAGCTTTCCCAGTGTTCACAAACACTGAATTCTAACCCTCTCAGCTTCCAAAGGGAAGTTGTTCAATGTAGTAATGTTGCTTTTGGCACTAGAGTAGAATTTTCCAAAGAAGGGAAAGTGTTTTTTTTTCAAAGAGATTAATATAAAAAAGTGACACTGGTATGGAACAGGTGTTTATTCCCACTCAGAAAATGGAAATGCCGAGCAATTAAGAATCATAGAATGATTAAAATAGAAATTGCTTTTAATTACCAAAATAATCAGTTGGCAGTCTTATTGTTCAAATACTATAAGAATAGAAGCAATTTTTTTGAAAGGCTAGTAATTAGCCATTTTGCTGTTTACCACTATTGAGCACAATCCCATCAAATGTCAAGTGTCATTTGAATAGGTGTCTCCTCTCTCCAATCAATGACTCTCAAATGACACCTTGGGTTCCAGCCAACTTTTCGGTATTTGCCTAGTAATTCTAGAGAACAGGAGATATATGTGTATATGCACACATATAGGCTTTTACACAGCTTTAGGTAGGTAGCACTGATTGGTGATACTGCTCAGTTACTTTCCTTAATTGAGAGGTTGAGTAATAGGGAGACATGTCAGCTGTTTTAGAGTGGGGAAAATGTCTTGACTTTGGGGTAACTTTGGTGTCCCTTAGGATCAGATGTGTTCTGGTTAGAGGTGTTTCTCTAGTTAATCTCATAAAACCATTTGGAATTTCTAGGTAGAATTACAAGTCTAGGATAGTAGAAGTCTCCTTTAGAGATAGAATCATAATTGAATGCTGACTGAGAGTCTTGCTTCTATTCCTGCCACCTCCATTCCTTTAAGGTGTAAAACTATTTTTTTCTGGAGAAATGTTGCTTTCTCAAACTTACAGCCCAGTTTGTCCATTTTCCCCACATATACAAATATAAAAGTGAGACAGTCTGTGCCCTTGAGGAACTTATATTCTAAAGAGGAGACAACTCACATAGGAGAGTAGCTAGAAAGTCACAAAAATAGGAAGTAAAATAACAGAAAATTCTATTCACGTTTTCTTTCCAGAAGTGAATTGATTATAATCCTAAACATGAGGTGGAAATCAGTGAGAAATGGGAGTTAGGATGGGAGTAGCAAAGGGAAGGGAATATGCAAGGAGACAGGGTGGAAAATGACTGGGATGAAGATGAAGAGTATCTGTGTAATACCAAGTTTTAGCTCCTCCTAGACAGTCTGGAAGATGAACTAATAGCAGGAAGAACAGTCAGACAAAAATTGCTGACAGTGTTTTGTCATTTTCATCAAAGATTTTAATAAATTTCATTCTTCTTTAAAAATATAAAAAGAATATTAGAAGGATATAGGGTGACACATTTATACACTGATGATTTCCTTATTTTTTTTACTCCATTTTGAGAGCTGCCACTAGAGGGAGATCAAAGATTAATATTTTAAAAAAACAAAAAACTTTCAAACTATCAGTATATTATTAATAACATAATTACATTAAAATGTTTATTTAAAAAACACAAACCATTTCCTTATGAGTTTAAAAAATCTAAGATTAGGTTAGAAATCAATGTAAATATTCCAAAGGATTTTTGATGAAAAATTCTGTTTACCTTCAGAGAAAGAACTGATCAAAGTATCCTTTTTTTAACTTTATTTTTTCATGTGTTTTTTTTTCAGTGTTTTTTTTTCCCAACATGATTAATATGGAAACATGTTTTCCATGACTGACCATAGGTAAATGATATAAAGTTACTTTCTTCTCATGCTGCTTTCTGGAGAAGTGAACTCCCTGCACCCCTCCCTTTATCCTCCCTCACCCACCACCTGTGTAGTAACATCCAATAGGCACACAAATGGGATTCAGGAAGTCAGTACACATCCCTGGAAAGGGGTGAGGGGATTCCCTTTACACACTTCTCAATGAGGGAGTAGGTGAGAGAGGAAAGGAAAAAAAATTGAAATTTAAAAATATTTTTAAAAATTGTTTTTATATGTAGTTAGAAGAAAAAAAGGAATTTGTGTAAATAGATCATGTAAATGATAAAAAATTTATAAGTTCTAACATTTTAAAACTATTACAATTGTTTTTCAAATTTCTTATGATGGTGGAAAGTTTTATGTACCAAAGGAGGTTTTATTTTAACCTAGAGGCAATGGGGAGCCACTGAAACAATTCGAAACAATTTTTGACAATTGTTTCTTGACATTTTGTGATTCAGATTCATTCTGTCCCTTTCCCTGCCCCTCCCCAAGGCAGTAGAAAGTCTGATATAGCTTATATTAGTGTTTTCATGCAATACCTATTTCCATATCCCTCATGCCTTGGCAGAAGACAGATATCACACATATAAAGAAAAAACCCTATGAAGTAAATAAGATGAAAGATGGCATGCTTTGACCTGTAATCAGATTCCAACAGATCATTTTTTGTCTGTAGATAACATTTTTTTTCACTAATCCTTTGGGGTTATAACATAATTTAGTTTTGCTGATAATAGCTTAGTCTTTCACAGTGGATCAGCATATAATATTCCTGTTACTTTGTACCTTCTCTTGGTTTTGCTAATTTCTCTTTGCATCATATAAGCCTTTCCAGGTTTTTCTGAACTCATCCTGCTCATCATTTTTTTATAGAAATAGTATTCTATCACAACCATATACCACTGCTTGTTCAGCCATTCTTCAATTAATGGGTACTCTCTTAGTTTCCAAAGCTTTGCCACTACTAAAAATTGCTAAAATATTTTTGTGTAACAAGGTCCTTTCCTTCTATCCTTGATCTTTTTGGGATATAGATATAGTAGCTCCACTTTTCCCACATCTTCTCCAACATTTATAATGTTCCTTTTTGGTCACATCATCTAATATGATAGGTGTGCGGTAGTATCTCAGAGTTGTTTTAATTTGCATTTCTCTAATCAGTAGTGCATTTTTCATATGACTATAGTTTAATTTTTTCATCTGAGAACTGCCTGTTCATATCCTTTGACCATTTTTCAATTTGAAAATGCTTTGCTTTCTTATAAATTTGAGTTAATTCTCTATATATTTGATAAAGGTTGTCACTGTCAGAGACACTTGCTATAAATATTTTTTCCACAAATTATTGTGTTTCCCTTCATATGTTGGTTGCATTGGTTTTGTTTGTACAATCCCTTTTTAATTTAATGTAATCAAAATTATCTATTTCATTTTTCATTATCTTCTCTGTCTCTTGTTTGGTCATAAATTATATGGTCAATTTTTGTGAAGGTGCCAATACTGCTGAGAAAAACATATATTCTTTACTATTCCCATTCACTTTTCTCCAGAAAAGTTATATTTGACTTTCCTAAAGTTTGATTTGCCTCCTTGATTTCTCTCATTTTTTCAGGTTTTTCTTATTTTTAAGCTTATTTTTATTTATCTACTTCTGAAAAAGAATGTTTAGGTCTCTCACTATTAAAATTTTACTGTCTATTTCTTCCTGTAACTCATATAACTTCTTTAGGAATTTGGATGCTATGCCTTTTAGTGCATATATGTTTAGCATTGATATTGCTTCCTTGTTTATGTCTTTTATCAAGATATAATTTTACTTCCTTATCTCTTGATTAGATTATTTTTTTGTTTTGTCTGAGATCATGATTGCTACCTGTATAATTTGAAATTTTATATATAATTTGTTACCCTAAGATAAGTTTATATATATATGTATATATATATATAATTTGTTACCCTAAGAACTACATTTCCTGGGAGGCCACTGTTATATACTTCCTGTAGACAGGGGATAAATTCAATGGGCATTCCTGTTCTGGCTCTCTTGGCTTCCTGTCACAACTGTGGTGGTGGTAAGTGGGGATTTTGAACAGCCTGATTAGCCATGGGCACATGGTTTTATTTTGTATCCTTTTTTTAATTTCTTTATTTCTAATGATCTTCAATAAATCTCTTTTTAATATAATATTTTTATTATTGAGATTAATTTAAAATTTTATAAATTTGGCAACCAGAAGTTGGAGAAAAGAATTCTCAATTTTTAAGATAGCCTAGATAAATTTTTTTTAAGTCACATTTCTCCTGCCATGGCTCCCCCCTCGTTCCTCCTTGCAAATTCTGAGAGAACTCCAAACTATCTTTGGAGATGCTGCCTTACTTCTGCAGCCCCTACTTTTTGCTGGTTGCCTGCCCTATAGGTCCAGCTGTTTTAGTTTGAGGGACTTGGCAGAGAAGGGATGTCACTTCTCCCACCCATCTGCTTGAGCCAGTGTTCCTCCCTGTTGCCTCTCTTTAGAGCTACTGCCAATGGTGACTCCTTTTGTTCCTGATACTCCTTGCTCCTGCTCCTGCTCAGGCCCTGTCCCCTAGCCCATGGCCCCACAGTTCTGACTACTTTTGCTGGTCCTATTGTGCTGCTGGTAGCTGCTGCCCTGTCTTTGGAACTCACAAAGTGGGAGTCCTTGGATCTGATCTCTGGGCAGCTGGTAAAAACTGGACTGTGTTTCCCTTAGGCAACAATTAGCCTCTAAACTCCCTGTTCATGTGGCAGGGGAAGCAAACTGATCCCTAGCATTTTACCTCTAGGGGAAGGGGAAGGAAGGTTACTCTTTGAAACAGGGAGTACAATTGCAAGCATGGTGCACTCTATGAAAGAGCAGTGCATTCCCTATCTCAAACAGCTCCCAATTTTAGGATGTTTTTTCTTCCTACCATTCCTGGGAGCACTGGTCCTTTTGATTATCTTGCCTGAAATTCAGGAGAGGAATTCATCTCCCTACAACCTTTTGCCATTTGAGCCTGCCCAATCTATACAATACATCCAATTTGAGATTTCTTCACACTGTGCTCAGTGAGGAATTCTCCCTCATTATGGGAGATCTCAGTGGTGTGATGAAAGGAATCCAAATGGTTAGAGAAGGAACTTTAAAGAGTCTGGAGGTGAACATTTTAAGCCTTTTCAGACTCCATTGTTTTATGAAAATATCTTTATATTATTGTATTTTAATTATTGTCTGCTTCAAAACTTAATTTTGTTGTTTTAAGCTCAGATATTAATCTGATTAATACTATTCAGTTATACTGAATCATTTTTATCTACTGTGTTTTAGCTATTAGATATATTCTATTACCTTTCCCCTATATACTGACCAAAATATCATTTTAAAAGCCATAAACAGTTTTTTCTTCAATTTTGCCTTTGCTAATTGTCACATAGATGATGAATAGACTCCATCAACCTGATTAACAACCTTTGTAAAATTTAATGAGCTAAATATCTCAAATTGATTTTAAGGAGTCTTCAGATGTGACTTTTAGATTTTTTCCATAGTTCTAACTGATCATCTTGCCTGCCTCGGAGTTATTTGTAACAAAAGGCAAAGGGTCCATTTTAGTAGCTAAAGTGAATTATATTCCCACCTCCACATCTGTAAAAATGTAAATGGATGAGACATAACAGTCTCATACCAGAGGAACTGGGAAGTTGTTCCTACATGTGGTATCACTGGATGGCTCCCAAGAGGGAGCAACTTTTATTTGTAACTCTTAAGCTTAGTCTACCCTTCCACCAGAATGATCTAGATTTTTAGTGACACTTTTAGACCCAACATCAACAGTACAAAGGTTTGTGTCTTTTCTAGACTCTTCTAACATATTTTTGTAATGATGGCAGTAATAGATTTAAAAAATAAAACATCTCAGCCAAGTTTGAAAGATTGCTACACCTGAAAAACTTGTGACAAGTATCCATTAACTTCTAAGATATTTTTCTTTAAATTTCACACAGCAACTCATGTAAAATATGATAGTGGGTTGTTTGCTATTGTTATTAAATGGGCTATTATAACTTTGGGAATTTTGATACTTTTTGAATGTGCATTATCTTTTGTACTACTGTTCTTTATAAAAAGCTGTTACTTTGTAAAAAACCAATTGCACTCATACCATGGATCATGGCCAAGATAAAAAGGAAATAGATCTCATTTTTTGGGTGAGAAACCTTTGTATTCTACCTTTTCTTAACTGACACAATGTGTCAATGATTGTAAGCTATATATTTTTGATTTTTAAAACTTTTTTATTACTGTTTTTCTTGCATGTACAATATGAAATTTCAGTTTTATTTTGTTCTCTTTTTTTTTGTATTTGAAGCACATGTCACCAGTATTGAGAAGATTTTCTTTAACTTTTTTTTAAGGCAATGGGGGTTAAGTGACTTGCCAAAGGTCACACAGCTGGGAAGCGTGTAAGGTCAGCTTTGAACCTAGGATTTCCTATCTCTAGGCCTGGCTCTCAACTCACTGAGCTACACAGTTGACCCCTTCTTTAACTTTTTTGATTTTGCAGTAATATAAATTTAAAATACATTTGCCCTAATGTCAATAGTCCCTTTTCCTGTCTTTCATAGTATGACAAACTTTCTGTAATCCTGGCTACTGACTGGTGTGAATCTTGAAATTTCTCAGACTTGTGAATGTTAAAAGATTCTCAGACTCTACCTTAGAACATTTGGTTAAGACCATTCCCCATTTTAAACAGTGAAGCTACTTAGATCTAAATGTGAGAACTCTACTTGGATCAGAAATGGGATCCACCCATACTTAGGACTGCTTTAGGGGAGAAAACTCCTTGTTGAATAATGAGAAATGCTTACACTTATACTTAAGCCATGCCTATTTTCAGAATTAATACAATAGGATGCTAAGTGCCTATAAAGGTCAGGCAACTTGTGAATTTACAAGGAGCAAAGAGGTGAAAACTTATTCAGAAGTTTTTCTGGTTCAAACTTACTAAAAGGATTAGTCGACTCAGCTGTGCTTTTTCTGGTTCAAACTTACTAAAGGGATTAGTCGACTCAGCTGTGAATTCAGAATGGGCTGTCCTTTGGAAAACGTCTACTGTGAATGGTAGCTGGAAGAAGTTAGGGGAGGTGACATAGGAGAAAACCTCCTATATAAGAAAAAGGAATCTCTTGAAAAAGGAAGCTCTTTTGAGAGATCGCTTGAGAAGGAGCTCTTGAGAGAACAGGCTCTAAGGAGGGTCTCTTGAGAAAGAATCTCTTGGAGGCTGACTCTAGCTGGAACTCCCTCTGGGGAGACTCTGTCCCTCTGAATCCCTTGCTTGGACAAATCTTATGGTGAGTGATTAAGGACTGACTGGTTTCTCTCTTAAGGCTTAGGCCTAGGTTGGCCAGGGCTGCCCTGGGCCAGCCCATTCTTTTCTCATTAATTCCTTTTCTCTCTCCTTCTCTCTTTCTTTAATTCCTCATTGTATTATTAATTAAAATCTCTATAAAGCCCAGTTGACTTGGGTATATTCATAATTGGGAATATTTCCCTGGCGACCACCTTATTTTTGATTTAAAACCAAGATACTGTAGTGAAACATATTTCCTGTGGTCACAATTTACTCACCCACTCTTATATCTATCACAATTTATATCTTCCACTATTTTAATCACTACAGTTTAAAGCCTTCAACCATTTTAACTCTTACAGTTTATGGCATCCACTCTTTTAAATGCCACACTGAGTAAGTGCATAATTGCTTAAATCACTTTAATTGGGCCCTGATTCAAGGACCTGCTATAGGTTTATTTTCCTTTATTAGAATTTTTACACATAAGACTTTGATATTCTGTATTTCATCCAGAAATTATTTTTCTTTTTTAATTTGGATTTTTTGATGATTCTATTTCTCTTGCTAATTTATTCATATGCCTCATAACTCAACCATGTATACCCAAGTGATCCCTGTGTTTTTCACACCCTCTTTGGGGGGGATATTATTATTCTAAAATACAAAGTTTAAATTCTTTTGAGAATAATTTTAGAATAAGAAAAATGCTACCTCTCTGAATCCAGAAAGTGAACTGTTTCAAGAAGGCACCATGAGGATGCCTGCACAGACCACACATTGCACCAGAAGATCCAGGGTGAATTTTGGGATGTGGTGATTTGAACTGTGTGGGGTTGAATGCACTTATTTTGCTTATATACTCTTAAGCCAAATGGGACTGCCACCTAATTGGCTTTTATCAATGCTCCTAGCAATCATTGGTTTTGTTCTTTTCCTTTTTATTCTCAAATTATTATAATTTAAAAGTTGGTTATATTTACATTTATTTGTTTGTAATATATTTATATTTATTTGAAGAGACCAGTCTTCCACAGATCTCAGAGGGAATGTATAATTAGAAATCTGTTACCCTAAAACCTGTATTTCCCAGGAGCCCACTGACTTATTGTCATTACATACTTCCTGTAGACAAATTCAGTGGGCTTGCCTGTTCTGGCTCATTTGGCTTCCTGTCATGGCCATGGTGGTAGTAAGCAGGGATTTTGAACAGGCTATTTATCCATGGTCACGTGGTTTTATTTTGTATCCCTTTTTATTCCTTCATTTCTATTTGTCATTAATAAATCTCTTTTTAATATAATATTTTTATTATTTAGATTAATTTAAAATTTTACATACCCCTGAATTTTTTTTACATTAACTGAAGCATAATAGATTCTCCTCCAACTCCTTAAATTTACTCCATGTGTATCTCCTTACTTTTAATGTGTTTCCTTTTAGAAGCATATATGAGATTTTGATTTTTATACCAATCTATTATTCTCTGTCTTATGGGTGAGTTCATTCCATTCACATTCATAGTTATGATTAGTAATTGTGTGTTTCATCTCATTTTCTCCATTTACCCTTTCCCAATTAAAAAATATTTTGCTACTTACTACCACCTCCCACAATTCACCTTCCTTCTGTCCATCCCTTTCTCCCCTTCTTTAATACCCATTCCTTCCTACTTCCATATAAGATAAGGTAGATTTCTATAGCCAATTGAGTATGATAATTATTCCAATTTTGAGATAATTCCAATGAGAGGAAAGGTCAAACATTGCCCATCACACACCTCATCTTCTCCACTGTATTAAGTCTTAGGTGCCTCTTCATGTGAGATAACTTACTCCCATACATCTCTCCTTTCCTGTCCCTTGATTTTTAAAATATCAATTCATCCTATTCCTCTTACTCCTTTGCTTCTTTCTATGTATACTTCTTCTTACTGTCCTAATAGTGACTAAGTTCTTCAGTATCATAAGAAATTTAGGCATCTTGAATACTTTAACCACCTAAAGTATCTTAAGTACCAGAGAGGTCTTAAATATCTTACTTATCACCTTCCCAGCTATGAATGTACTCCATTTAACTTTATTGAAATCCTCAAGTTTTCACTTTTTTGTTTACTTTTTTATGCTTTTCCTACTTGTCAAATTTGCTCAACGAATTTCCTTTTCAGTTTTGTTGTTGTTGTTGTTGTTCAGGTATGCCTACAAGTCCTTCACATTTTACTTCTAGAAGATTATGCTCAGTTTTGCTGAGTGTGTGAATCTTGGTTGGTCTTTGGTAATATCATATCCCATGCCTTCTAGTACTTTAATGTAGAAGCTGCCAGATTTTATTTAATCCTGACTATGGATCCATGATATTTCAATTTATCCTTCTGTCTGCTTTTAATGCCTTTTCCCTTGGTCTGGAAGTTTCTGAATTTTGCTATAAGAGTCCTGGTAATTTTAGGGTATTTTTTCAGAAAGTGATTGCTGGATTCTTTCAGTTTCTATTTTTCTCTTGTTTGAGGATAGCAAGGAAGTTTCCCCAGATTATTTCTTGTAATATGGTATCCAGACTTTAAAAAAAAAATCAATTCCTGGAGGTCTTTCCAGTTCACATGAAATCCCTTCAGTTCATTATTCCTTTCAGAACAGTAGTATTCCATCACCATCAGATACCACAATTTGCTCATTCATTCCCCAATCAATGGACACACCCCCATTTTCCATTTTTTTTTTGCCACCACAAAGAGTGTGGCTATAAATATTTTTGTACAAGTCTTTTGTTTAAGTATCTCTTTGGGGTACAAACCCAGCAGTGGCATGGCTGGCTCAAAGTGCAGCCCAATCTTTTAAAGCCCTTTGGATATAATTCCAAATTGCCCTCCAGAATGATTCAACCAATTCACAACTCTACCAGCAGTGTATTAGTTTCCTAATTTTGCCACATCCCCACCAACATTTATCACTTTCCTTTTCTGCCATATTGGCCAGTCTGATAAGTGTAAGGTGGTACCTCAGAGTTGTTTTACTTTGTATTTCTCTAATCAGGAGGAATTTAGAACAGTTTTTCATGTGCTTATTGATAGTTTTGATTTTATCATGTGAAAACTGCCTATTCATGTCCCTTGAACATTTATCAATTGGGAAATGACTTGATGTTCTTTTGTGTGTGTGTGTGTGTTTTTATAAATTTGACTTAGTTCCTTATACATTTGGGAAATTAAAACTTTGTCAGAGAGTTTTGTTATAAAAATGTTTTCCCAGTTTGTTGCTTTCCTTCTAATTTTGGATGCATTGGTTTTGTTTTTTCAAAACCTTTTTAATTTGATATAATCAAAGTCATTCATTTTCGTTTTGTAATGTTCTCTATCTCTTGCTTGGTCTTAAAATCATTCCTTTCCCACAGATCTGACAAGTATATTATTCTATGTTCACCTAACTCATTTATGATATGTCAATACAATTATTCTTTAAAAGCCTGTATCTTCTGTCTTAGAACCAATTGGTTCCAAGGCAGAAGAGTGGTAAGGGCTAGGCAATGAGGGTTAAGTGACTTGCCCAAGGTCACATATATAGGAAGTGTCTGAAGCCAGATTTGAACATAGGACCTCCCATCTCTAGGCCTGGCTCTCAGTCCGCTGAGCCAACTACCTGCCCCCTGTAAATACAATTTTAATACTAATTTTTCTGTAATTGTGCAATCTATGTTCTCTCCCTCCTTCTGTATCCTCCTCTCCTCCAAGAAGGCAAGTAATATGATATATATTATACATATGTTATCATATAACACATATTTCCATGTTGTCATATTGTGAAAAAATAAGACACATATTACTTACACTAGAGCAAAATTCATGGAATAAATAAAATGAAGAATGGAAGGCTTTGACCTTCATTTGGATTCAATCTGTTCCTTTGATGGCAGTGGATATCTTTTTGCTTACCTTTGTTTTAAAGTACTTTATTATTATTATTCTTGCTTAAATTTGGAGAGTTTGGGGAATCTGAGCATCCCTTCTGTTATCTTAGCTACCAGCATATAACTAATGAGCTTTAAAGTTAAATTTTGTCTACAAATAAAATAAATCGACATTCACAGATTTACCTAAAATCTCTACTTTTGAGGTACTTTGAAATTTTAACAGTTCAAATAATTTATTCTATGGGTATTTTTAGGCTAGGGGAACATCTATATGTATGAATATTTCAGAATGTTTTATCTTAGATTTGTGATTTGTCAACATGACACTATAATGTTAGAATTAATTTTAAAGAAATAATTATTTGGTGGACAGCTAGAGGAATTGAGAACCAGGTTTAGAAACAGAAGATCCTAGGTTCAAATTTGGACTCAGATTCTTCCTAAATGTGTAACCCTAAGCTAGTCACTTAATCCCCATCGCCTACCCCTTACTGCTCTTCTACTTTGGAAGCAATGCACAGTATTAATTCTAAGATGGAAACCACAAGTATGGTTCCTTTCTCTCTCCTTTAGTTTTTTCCCAATAAATATGAAGCTTCCTCAAACCCGCGAGAAGCCTTAAGGTAGGAAGATAGAGGAAGAAAAGAAGTTCTGGATGCCGCGAGGGGAATGGTGGTGTCAAGTTAGAGATATGAGGTGGCAGGAATGAGTCAGAAATCTAGGCCTTATTAATTATCAAGGAGCCACAGCAAAAACTCTGATCAGAGGACTATTCAGAAGGCTTATACCCGTCCAAAGATCCAAATTTAATACCACACAGGTCGGAGACATGATAGAGAAAAGAAAGTGCCTGGCTGAAGGCCAGGTCCCAGGTGGGAGAGGTAGATCAGGAAAGGAATAAAGATGGAGCTGCTGTGGCCTGGTATTTAATCTCTTTGATATGCAAATATACACAATACATAGGGATGATTATCATTGGTCAATGACAAGGTATAGGTGTGGTTTCTTTTAGCCAGGTGAACACAAAGAAACCTGTTTTCCTGCCTAACCTGGGGAAAGCTGGGGTCAAGGGTCAGAGGCTTTCCCAGGCATGCGCAAGACTGGGCATGCTCAGTCGCATACTCTCTTCTAAGACAATCTGTACATACTCTGTTTCCCTTGCCCATAGCTAGGGGTGGACTGCTACAAAATATAAGTAATTTTCTCTTTTTCTCAAAGAACTTACAAACTTTCTATTAAGGGAATATTACATTACCTCTCTGGGTTTCAGTTTCATAATGTGTAAAATTATATGATTTGACTAGATAATGCCTAAGATTCCTTCCAGCATTAGATCTGAGATTCTGCTGTCCTCTGACAATCATTGCTATCACTTTTTTCATTTTAAGCAATTCCTATACACAGCTTTCTACAAGTTCATCATAGAAAATTTGCATGGATTGGAGAAGTCTTTCCCCTATTTATCTATCTCAAGTGTAGCATCCACACTATCTATTTATTGTCTAAGGTATTTTAAGCATCTTAATTTGATCTAAGCTCCTCATTCTGCCAATGAGAAAACCAAAGCACAGAGAAGCATGTTTAAAAGTATTAAAATTTTAATCATCAATAAAAATTTGTTATATTCTAATTTTAATGGATGTGATTACTTTTCTCTTTTTGCTTCATGAAACATTAATAGAGTAGATAAATGTTTTCTTATTTAAGTTAAGCATTTTTTTCTACATTTGAATGAATATGCAGGTGGACACACACACATATGCACGCACATGCACACACCTCTCTCCTACAATGGGAAGAAAAAATTCTCACAAATTCAGAATGAAATCCATAATGGGATTAGCTCATTTAAGAGACAGAATAAACTGTCTCTATCAGCACTAATAGATTCCTATATTCTCACTATGTGGCTCTTTCACAGTATTTAACAAATTCTTGCTATATGTCAATACTTTGCTTAAGCTTTAAAAGGTCTAATAAAATTCAAATAGGTTATTTTGGAGAGATTTAATCTCCATCCCCCCAGAATTAAATGAAATGCCTACTATGTGCCAGGCACATTTCTGGGTATATAAAGATTAAAATAAAATAGTCTATGCCCTCAAGATTTTTTTTTTATACTTTTAGGAAGAAATGGCAAAAACTCTAATCCCTTACTTTCCTAGCAGAACCCAGAGGGGCTGGCCAGAGAAGAAATAAGTCTCAATAGAATGAGAAAAGCAACCCTAGATAGGTCCCACAGTCATTGTTCTGGGGAGCCAAGAAATAGTATGAAGGCACTAGGTGTCCAGAAGGTGAGATACAGAAAACAAATGTTGCCACCTTCAGAATTCTCCTAGACTGCCTCTGGCTCTTAGAATTCTTCCATGCTCTTAGGGAACCAACAAGTAATAGAGAAACATTTTCCTACCAGAAAATGAGGGTTCGTGGGTCAGGAACAAGGGACAGAGCAATAGGTCAGAAAAGCCAAGTTGGCCAGCTGTCAGGAAAAGTCTGGGGGAATGTTATTTACCTTTCCAGTGCTGTCATGGTTTGCTGTACTAATGTGAAAGGGAAATATGACTTTGTTTCTTTATTTCTCTGTACATAATAGTTGTTATATTCAGTTATTCTTAATGTGTTTTGATATGTATTCCTTGTCAATGTTATATTCATAAAACTGTAATCAACTGCAATCAAACTGTCTTCACTTTGCTGTCTTTGCATATTGATGTTTCTTTCCCTCTTGTAATTTTCCCTTGTAAAGCACTTGCTTCTCCTTCCTTAATCACAGTTACTATCTTCCAAGTGCCTATCTGTGGAACCATTGCTCCTAATTTAGACTAGATCACCTTGAAGATTTTAGGAGCTTTAGTATGAAAAAAAAAATCAAATTCCTTCATTCTCATGGTAACTAGCAATCATGGCAATTTAGACTTTGGTCCCATAGGAATTCTGATGTGACGTGTAGAAGAGCACTTATTGCATTGCATGATCCTTAGATTGTGATTCCTTTCTCTGTAGCTACAAAAAGAATGTGAGACATTGCTTTTTGGACCTCATAAAATTGTCATATATAACAACGCTACAATGGTAATAGTCATTCCTTCATTCATTTGTTGATTCTATTCAATCATTCATTCACTAGTCCCTTATGAAGTGCCTAATATGTGCAATGCACTTTGCTAGACACTTGGGGCAAGTTGGAGGGATTTGGAAGGGGAAGAAGGTTGGAGGAAGTTAAGATAAATAGAATATGATTTTTGCCCCCAAGGACCTTACAATCAATAAAAGGACAAAAATACTTATAGGTAGGGATAGGGACGGACTTTATTCATAAGATTTGTGCAATCAATAAATAAAATGAGATTTAGAATTTAAGTATATAAAATGAATAACCAGTGCTATAAAAAGAGATGAGGAAGTTGGTGCAGTAGAGCTACAGGTCATATAATGCAGAGAGCTATTGCTTCTTTCAAAAAAAAAAACACTCACCCTTCCCCATTTTTTTAATGGATATTTGGGCTCTGTTTTGAATTGCTTCCCTTTAAACTCTTTGTGAATGATCAATTTCAGATGAAATATAGATAAAACCTAGTTTATGATCCTTCCTTCTAAATCTTGAATTCTAATCTCTATTTTTGTTGGTGCTATGACCACTCTAATAATCTTATAAAACTTTCTACCTTAGAGGCATTTTCAATTCTTCACTCTCCCTCACGCTACATATCCAATTGCTTGTAAAGTTGTTGTTGTTGTTGTTGTTGTTGTTGTTGTTCTCCCCCCACAGCTGACTCACACCTCAGGGAAAGATGCTTACTTCTTGGTTGAGATTCTTAAAGCAATCCTCTACTTTTTCCTTCATATTGTGAAGATAGGACTAACTTTCCCCTTCTTACTTTTAAATTTAATGAAGCAAAAGCAAAGACACTCATACTTAAGGAGGGAAGGTCCACAAACTACCCACTAAAATGGTTTATACTGCCAGAAGTCACTGACTGCCTCCCTGGGCAGTGCTTAGCAAACATAAGGACTGCAATTGGTCCCTGTAAAGTGGAGGAAGGGACAGGAAGTGATGTTAAGAAAGGTCTTTAAAAGAAGCCACAACTTCCTGTCAGGAGGTCTTCAAGCACTTTCGAAGCTCTGGAGGTTATTGGAAGAGCTTCTTCAGCATGAATCTGGGACTTTAGCATTTGGTAAAAGTACTCTTGAATTTTCCCCTTTGAACTACAACGTGGGTAAGTGAAAAGGCTGACTCCTTTCCTGGCTTCTGGAGAGATTAGTTTCCAGAGAAACCTCCCTATCTTGGGGGAGGCTGCGTGGCTATTCATCACCAGGTCCTCTGGATAAATGGCCCTTTGACTGAGGGCCCTTCAGTGGAGGGTAAATTAGCCCAGCCTGAACTGAGCCAGGCACTGGAGAAACATTTAAGGTGATAAGCTAGACTACTTACTCTATCCTCTTTCACATTTTTCTACTTTACTCTTTCCCTCCATTTTGTAAATAAAGTTGCTAAATAAAAAGTCATTTTGACTTGTTATAATATCGGTGACCACATTCTCTTCTATTTAGTCCAACCATAAATTTAATCCCTATAATATGTACAACTATGAGAATTAAACAAAATGGTCTTAGTGCTTATTAGGATAATGCCAGGATGGCTGACATCTTAGATCCATTGGGTAGGATTTAGAGACATTAGTGCTATCTATATGGCACTCCTAAAGGAAAAGTCAGAGAACTCAATGATCTGATATAGCTACTTTCCTTTTTTTTCCCCTTTGGAAAAATTGTAGATCAATACAATAGAGAGTAAGAAGAGACCTTATAGGTCACCTAAGTTGATCATTCTCATTTCACTGATTAGGCAAGGAATGTAGTGACACCCAAAATTGTAGCAAGTAGCAAAGCTAATATTTGAAATCAGATCTTCAGACCCCATAGCTAAAAAGTATTTCACACCATCACTGGTGTGTGAAATACTTTCTCTCAGGGAAAGTGTAGAGAAGACAAGAAAAAGGCTGAGGAAGACAGTATAACAAACTCCTCAAGTATTTTCTGCTTCTCTATATTTTCTTTTAAAATTAAATTGAAGCCTTCAGTATTTAATGGTGCTTTCATACTATCCCAGCAGTCTCAATCCCCAATAATTACTCTTTCTCTAATAGATAGTTGTCATCCAGTGAAATTAGAGTGTCTTAAAGTAATAGTGGGTGTTTTGAGTAGAAGGGAGGAGGTAACTCTGATGGGTGTTGTTGGCAAGCACTTCTTAATGGTCTTTCCAATCCTTCATCCTTCAATTCCAGAATAATTAAATGTACGGCAGAACAATGCAACTGATGGTCTCTGCATTGTAATAATGGAAGAACTGATGGACAGAGACAGAAGTGTCACAGTAAAGCTACAGTAAAATTCAGCTTTTCTGGTTTACAACTTTGTGTTCTGTTTACAAGTTTAATGTGACAAATTCCACAACCTCTATGCCTTGGGGGAAATTAGGTCAAATTTGGATATTCCCTAAAAGCATTATTGTAATAAAAAGAGAGAGGAACATGCCTATCCCATTCCAGGAGAAATCTAAGGGAACTGTATACCGGTTAAGAATAGTTGTTGGGGTTTTTTTGTTTGTTTGTTTGTTTTGTTTTTCAGCAACACCATTAAATTCAGTAGCTGAGAAACATTTTTCCTTCCTTGTCTCAAGAGTATGGAAAATTTTAGTCAGGATACAAACATTACCAGGAATGTGAACTTTTTCTAATTTACTTCTTTTCTACAATTGTTTATTTATATATTTTTGCTTTTAAAAAAATGTATAACTTCTGTCTTAGAATCAGTATCAAGTATCAGTTCCAAGGCAGAAGTGCAGTAACAGGTGAGCAATTGAGGTTAAGTGATTTACTCAGGGTCACACAGCTAGGAAGTATTTAATGCCAAGTTTGGACTCAGGTCCTCCTGACTCTAGGCCTGTGCTCTATCCACTGAGCAACTTAGCTTATTTATTCATTCATTAATGAGTTAGTCTTCAGTTACTTGTGTGTTATGAACAAATCTGTTTCCTTTATATAGACATATATTCTTATAAAAGTGTGGTCAATCCACACACAAACATACTTCATCACATCTTTTTATTGGGAATGTGATGATGTGGTGAGTGCTCTGGTAGTTCTAGTGATTCAGAAGAGCAATTATTACAAAGTTTTTTTTTTCTTTCTTCTAGATTGGGAACATAATTTCTTGGATCGTTAGACAATTTCTCACCAATTGGGGGCATATTATTATGAACATTTACCCCTCTTTCCTGATAATGCTGTAAGAATCCTCAGATTCACTTTTAAATGGGAATTCTGGGACATTTTCCTACCATGAGGAAAAGAGGACAACTTTAATAGTTATTTTAATCCCTAATATTGTACAAGGAAGGCAGGCTGCTGGAATATACTTCTTTTAAAATAGCAAAAGGTGAAAAGTTCCAAGAACAATCTTATGGCAAGTCTGCCTAATAATAAAATGAGATAAAAGATACAAAATCAAAGTAATGATTCCAGTCTGCTCCTTTTCCTTCTCACTCAGGTTATATCATCAACCAGTATTTGGTGGCTACCCCAAGAATTTAAATGATTTAAACCACTGATGGTGACTGGTACCAGAAGAGAAGGAATCCAATTTGGAGCTTTCTGAAATATCCCATTCCAAATTTGCAAAGCAAGAAGGTCTCAGTAATCCCAGTGTCATTCACCAGAAAGTCTTAGCTTCTTCCCTTTTTCATGTCTGTCTAGGATTACAATATGTGACTCTATGAGATTGTATGAGGGTTATTTTCTCCTTCCTTTTTATTGTGCTAGGAAAGTTAGCACCCATATTTTCTTAGAGTCTCAAATACTAACTAGTTCTATGAACCTGGATAAGCCATTGACTGGTTCTATACCTCTAAATCCTTATCTGTAAAATGTGGGGGGGGCAGTGTAGAATCTGGATGTTTCTCAGGTTTCTTTCAGCTCTAAATCTTTGTTCCTACCATGATACAATGATACTAATGCATTGCAACAGTACACTAGATGGCACAATTCAACTAGCTACATAGTCACTGAAAGCATTAAAGACAAAATACCTGCGAAGGCCTAAAAGAGAGCAGGATATCCTCAGAGAAGAGAACAAAACAATATTTAATAAATGAATATAATCAGGCTCTAGCAAAACTTGGGGAAGTCATTTGGTGTTTATGTGGTCACACAAATAATTTTGTCTGATTGTGATTTCTGTTTACTTTGCTTTTATGATATGTGAGTGTCCATCCAGCACTCTTGTTATTTGAATTAATCAACCATGGAGAACAGTTTGTAAAAATGATCAAGCGAATAAATTAACTAATAATCTCATAGGTTAGAATAATAAAATGGCATTAGGAAATGCCATTTTACTAAAAGAATATAAAAGCTCCAGCAGGCCTAAGAGAGGAGGAGGTAAGGGAGGGGGCTGGTAAAAAATATAAAAAATAATAAAAGAACAAAAGCTTCATATAATTCATTATCAAATGTTTAATTCAGCAAGTATCTATAAAGTACATGCTAATTTACAAACACTGGAAAATCAAAGAGGTAAATTAATAGTCCCTTTGTTATGGGGGTGAAGAGGTGAACCCCTGGGTTTCGCGAAGGATACCCTTTGCAAAAATGCAAGACTCCAAAACTTAGCTTAAAAATAAAGAGAAATTTATTAATTTATAGAGTAATGTTGAGAATGGCCAGGAGGATGGTACAGGTGGAACAGCAAGATGGAAGGCTGCTCTGGGAGGACAGAATGGATGTTGAAAGGCTGTCTCCCTGGGAGGACAGCATGGATGGAAAAGCTGTCCCCCCAGAAGGTGTCAGTTCTGGGGATTTTATACTCTTTACAACAGATGCTGTTTCATGGTGTGGATGTGACTCTAGAGTAGTAAACCCTCAGGCATTCATTTAGGGGTTTGGTTATCTGACTGGGGTCTGCCTGGAGACATAGGGAATTACCCTCATAAAGATGCCTTAGTTTTAGGGAACAGACATGTCTGAGATACAGCCTGATAGAATCGAGGTGTAGCCTGGAGGTGCATCTCTGTCCATCTTAAATCTAAAGGAGGATCAAAGGAGGATAGGGTCCTATTGGGGTCATTGGATGTTTTAGTCTAGAAGTCAAGAGGATGTAAGGGAGCAAAGGATAATAGTTTACCCAAGTTTCTGGGGGTACAATGCTCATGTCACCTTCTCTTAAAGAATTTATACTTTAATGTGGGTAGAGGTAGGCTGGGGGAAGATGAGACATGTATAAAACTAAAAAATTATAAAATGAACCAGGAAAAGCTCAAAGAGAATGTCAGAGCATTAATGGATTACTTGGCTTTAGAATCTGTATTATTGGTCTATGACACATACATTTTGCTCTCTAATTTCATTTAGCTGATCTGGCTGCTGAGTTCTACTTCCTGTAGAATATTTGTGAGGCGGTCACCTCAGATAGCCAAGAGTTTGTTTTTTATTCAATGAACATCTTTTTCCAGAAAATTGGTCAGTCATCTTATGGTTCCTAAAGAAACTTGAGAGATGCCTTGGCCAACCTTCATTTTAAGCATCTGTTGGTTTTAACTATTTAAATTGCAAAGCTAAATCTGGATCTGTTTGGAAACACAAATAATCTCAGTATGTGTGTTTATTTTTTAAAATTCAATTTAATTAATTTTTGTTACTTTTTTAGATACATTTTAAGTTACAAGTTGTCTTCACCAATCCCCATCTTGTACTAGAGAAGGTTACAATTTGACATGGATAAATATATACACAAACACTTACACATTCTATACATACTTTTATTCTTCTAGCCTTTTTTTTCTGGAGGTGGATAGCATCTTCCTTCATAGGCTCTTTGTAGTTGATTTGAAAATTGATAATGCTCAGAATAACTTAGTTGTTCCATTATTTTTTGAACATTACTGTATGTAATGTCCTCTTTGTTCTCCTCATTTTTCTCTTCATGATTTCATGTCAGTTTTTCTAAGTTTTTTCTAAAATCAACCTGCTCCTTATTTCTCACAGCACAATACTATTCTTTCACTCTCTTATAACTTGTTATAACTTGATAAGCCATTTCCCAGTTGATGACATCTCCTCAATTTCCAGTTCTTTGCCATCACAAAGAGCTGCTACAAATATTTTAGAACATATAGGTTCTTTTCCTTTTTCCCTGATCACCTTGAAAAAGAGATCTAATAGTGGTATCACTGAATCCAGTGCTGGTCATTCAAGTAATTTGTGAAGTGAAATATCTAAAGTTTGAATATGGTGTGTTTTTGGTTCAGGGAAATTTCTTCTTTCAAAGTAAACAGCTTTGGTAAGAATCCATGAACCATGCTGGGATTCAAGAGGCTCTTGTCAATCCACACTCTGATGACCAAAGTACAAAACAATAAGACACCTAAGGTTTAAATTTCCCTGAAATCAATCTTCAGGTTTTTGAGTACAGAGGAAATACATTTTGGCAAGCTATATAAGAGTTTTCCAAAACCAAAACATTTTTATACATATCTGTAGTTAGACATTCAGTGAAGTTGAAAAGTTAGGATATTATTCTATGGAATATTTAACTTCTTTATTATCTTTTATTTAGATTGAAAATCTACCTGGCCATAGTGGATAAAGGGCCAACTTTGGAGTCAAGAAGATGTGTTGCAAATTTAATTCTGATGGTCCTGGCTATAAGGCAGTTGGCAAATCATTTAACTTTTTAGTGTGTTGGATGGCATTTATACTCAGGTAGATCTTTACACTAATGATAATCACAGGTCTATTTGTACTTCCTACCCTCAACTCCTTAAAAAAATGTCTCTGTTAATGCTACTTGCTATTTTTCTTGATCAGATTAGAAAACAAGGAGATTATAGTTGGCATGATGATGATAATGATAATGCACAACAATAATTTTCATTTTAAAGTTTAAAAACACCTTTGTATATGTTCTCTCATTTGATTCTCACAACACTGAAAAGAAATGGCTAACATTATCCAATTTTATAGATGTGGAAACTGAGGCTAAGAATTTAAATGATATGCTCAGGGTTATGAAACTAGTCATTATCCAAGACAAGACTAAAACTTAAGTCTTCCTAATTTCCTATCCAACACAAGCCATTTTACATAGACAATTTTTTTAGTAGTAATACTAAATTGATATAATATAGATGATAATTCATTTTTGTTTGTTTTCCCTGGTAGATTGGTCTATAGTGTGGTCCTTAATTAACAGTTAAGATATTTATTTACAAAAGCCTTTGGACATGAAAACAAATATTTTTAAAACTTATACCATAAAGTTCTCCAAATCATTAAACATCTTCTATATTAGATTTTCAATGAAAAAGATTGGTGAAAACCTTTTGGGAGAAGTTTTCACATATACACATAAATTATTAAAAAATACTGAACACATCTAAACTTATCCAAAATGTTTGATGAGCTAAGCAAACCAGGCATATTAACATGATGAAATAATACAATCATTAAAGTGGTTTGGACTTAAGTTGATATATAGAAAAGCATATGTAATATTTAAAGTAAAAAAAATCTTGAAATATTACATACAAACGAATTATGTAAAATATACATGAGTGTTCATTAAAAAGATAGGAAGAAATTTTAATGATATAAATAGAGTTGAATATTCAGCAAGTTCTTTTTTATAAATAAAAAGTATATAATTGAAAACATCTTTTAAATGCTTCAAAATATATTTAAAAATAAAAATAAAAATGGCTCAAAATATAGAATTTGAATATAATAATATGCATTTACGCTTAAAAGTATGCCAAACAGACTTTAATCTCTTTTTTAAATGATTCAAAGGGTAGTTTAGGATCTGTCAATGTGTTTGTGTTTTTGTCATGAACATCAAAAATAATTAAAAAAGAATGAGTTTTCATCAAGATTCTCTATATAAAATGCTGTATTAACCAATTATTTTTTACTTACTTAGCATAGTTATGGCAAAAGAACTTGTCAAACTGAATAAAGTTCTATAACTTGGAAAGTTCTATTTTTCACAGAATACTAAAAATCTGCTACATGTCATTCCAAAATACGAAAACATTATTTTTAGTCTATTGTGCTATGGCATGCATATAATTAAAGTTGGGTCTTTTTTCATATTGGCCTTCTAAAGACCTTTTGTAATTTCTTTACAACATTTCTTCACTTATTACTAAATATTTATTTATTATGCTCAAGTTTACTTCTCTAGTTCTGATTGCTACCTCAACCTTAAAGACTGATTCCCTATTAATTATCTTCAACTAAATGGTCAACTATCACCTCAGATGTGATATATCTAATTTAGAATTTGTCACCTTTCCTCTTTCCGAACTGGTACTTCCGTGTTCTATTTCTGTTAGTGGCACTATTATTATTCCAGCTACATCAGCTTGAATCAGAAGAATTCCCTCTGACTACCTCATCTCTTTCAACACCCTGCCAATATCCAGCTACTCACCAAATCAATGGTCAATAAATGTAATAGAAAATTCTTATCTATTACTTCTGTCTTCAACTTTTTATCTCCATAGTACTCTTTGAGAACTATATTAGGGTCAAAGAAGTGATGTGCCACTAGAACTAGGATTTGACTTTATGGCTTCTGTCTTCCAATCTAGTAGATGATAAGACCTTACCATGCCCCTTTCCCAAGTCCCTAATTATCTACACCAAAATATCCAGCTTAAAAGTGAAAAATTAAGTCAGTTATACAGATTTGAAATGTTAAATATCTGGTGACAGTTTTTGGAAGCATGTAGATATTTGCTAATAGGCAGACAAAACAGAAAGGTAATCAAATATAGGTATTATTTTAATACAAATATTTTGCCCATAAGTGATTAAAATTGTTATTGTTTTTCAGTCATTTCTAATACTTTGTGACCCCATGTGGCATTTTCTTAGCAACGATATTGGACTACTATGCCATTTCCTTCTGAAGTTCATTTTACAGATGAGGAAAGTGGAGCAAACAGGGTTAAGTGACCTGCCTAGTGTCACACAGCTAGTAAGTATCTGATGTCAGATTTGAACTCAGGAAAATAAGTCTTCCTGACTTATGGTTATCCATAAGTGGTTAGTGATTTATCCACTGTGTCACTTAGTTTCCCTAACTATTAAAATACAATTGGATTAAATCAGAGAGAAATTCATTTTTTAAATTTGAATTTTGTTCATAATTCACTTTATTAATTCATTAATCAATCTTCAGGCTGACAATTTATCATTGAAAGGCTGTGGTGCTTTACCTTCTGTAAATAACCAGACAAAGGAAAGGTAGAAGGAAAGAAGATGGAGAAAGCAAGTATAAGGTAGCCCAACAAAAACTGTGGCTTACCTTCTATGATATATTAACTAGTTATGAAATGTTAAATATATCTGGCCTCCCTATGAAATTTTATTTCTTTTCTTTTTTTCTTCTACCCTAATTCCCAACCAAGCAAAAGGAATCACTAAGCTGATTTGACACATAAAGGAGTACCTTCTGTTGGGGTAATCAAATATAACTCCCATTTTTAGGCTAAACTTTTCTCTAGATTGTTGCTGATGCTTTGAAAAGCCTTAATCCCTCCTTTTACTTTATGATCTTTACTCCTATAATTGGATTTGAAGCTTTTCTGTCATATAGCTTCCTCTAAATCAATCTCAGGTCATCAAAAACTAACCTTTCAAAAGCCTATCATTAACATGTACTTATGTAAGATAACGTCTGCTTCAGGAAAAAGAGGGCATGTATGATTCACAGTCAAAGGAGATTTTAGTCAATATAATAAATGGGAAAAAAGGCAAATAAATCAAACAAAAAAGCAAGTGAAAGTCACATACAAATAATAATTTATTTTTTAATAATTTTTTCATGAATTGATTATTTTATCAGAGACACATATATGAAACAGAAACTTGAGATGGAGAGTGATCTTGGTCTAAAACTGAACAGGAAGAAGAAAGCAGGTGGGATTGTTTTTGTGAATATATAAAGTATTTTTCATGACCTTAGGCTTCTCCATAAAATTTTCTAAAAATCTCATCTTGTTTTTAGTGACATTTGTCTTCTTGTGATTCTACATGGCTACAGTTATAGAATAGAATACCACAACCTCAGAGGAATCCAAATTGTGAGCTATCCAAAGGACAATAAGAGTCACTATTAAGATATAGCATATTGTCAATGACAAATTTTTCATAGTATAACTATATCATGAGAATGATGTATGAACTGAAGAGGAGATCTGGTCATGTAGAGAAAAGTGAGGTATTATTAACTGACATGATATGTATTGCTTTGATTCTTATATATCTTAGGAGATCTCCAGGAAGGCCACTGGCCCAATATATTGGCTCTTATAGAGAATTTATAGGAAAGCATGGAAATTTGTAGGAAAGTTGTGCAGGAAGAATTCATATGAGTAGCTTATGATCTTCACTAGGATAGTATTCATATCGGTGAGATCACAGTTCTATTTAAGCACTGAATTATGGTGATCAATAAAATATTTTTAAAGAATCTACTATGTAACAGATATTGTAATAGATGCCAGCAAGATAAGTAAAAAGAATGAAATATAAATATAAAATATAAAATTCTCTTAGTTCTGTTCATTTCTCTAATTGTTATCTATATACTTCATTTTGCACTTATTATAGTGAAACTAAATATGTGGAAGAGACAGGTAAGTGAGAGAATGGAAAATGTGAGTTTGACTCTGATTTTGAAAAACTAGATGACTTAAAATATGATTGTGTCCTTAATGAAAAGTGAAAGTTAAGAGGAGAGAGTTTAACATATATTAATTGATATTACCCATGATCTTTCATCACTCTCCTCTGTAATACTGATGAGTTTATTGCCCTTGTTTTCCCTACAATATTTCCACTTGGTAAGGGATTAATTGATTGGTGGCATAGGCTGATTGTGGGTTTCTTGCTCTTCTTTTTTTGTAAATTATTGACATGGACTAAACTATTGATATATGATGGTAATTATGACTGTGTCTAGTCATTTATCCATTTCTAATTTTTCACTCTCAAGAGCTTGCTTCAGTAGATTAGGTTGCTTTAATTGCATGCCAGATCAATCATATTTTTAGTCTTTCTTCTAATTTGGTATTGACATATTTTTGATCTAATAAGATGTCCTTGATTTTATTATATAATTGATTCAGAAATGTATCCCAATGCTGGTAACTAGCAGATTTCTATTCACTGAAAATATAATTAAATTCATTGTGTTTTTATTTAGTAATTGGCATTTTAGTGTTGACCTTTTTTCCTTACTATTGTAAGAATTGGAATAATATTTCTACCCAGATATATATTTTATAAAGTTTATTGGAAAAAGTAGACAATCAATCATTCCTATAAGTAACCTGACCATGTGGTCCCTAGCCTGAATGTCTCTTCCTCCTTCCCTCACCTGCCTGCTCTGTTCCTGACTTCTTCCTTCTTCCTTCTCTTCTTGCTCCTCCCCCAGAAGCCCCAAACCTTGACTTTTATTGATGTACAGCACATGTACAGATGCAAACCTGGCGCAACTGTGTTATGTGACAAAATGCCAATTAGGGGGTAGTCCCCTTTGCCATAAGAGTTTACATTCAGAATAAGTATGTTCAGCCCCCTTCCGTTCAGTTCATTATATCCCAAAGTTCATTCTGGATCTTTGATGCAGTGTGTGGCTTCTTCAGGCATCTTTACAGCACCTTCTCCAAAAGCATCCACTTTCTTGATTTTATGTGACAAGTTTCTTTTCCTGAAATTTCTTTAAAATTTTTTGAACCTTGGATTTTAGGATAATTACACAATCCCTCCTGAAGAGGGTGTTGACAAACACCAGAATCACACCAGAATACATGACTGAGTTATGAAGTATATGAAACAATTGCCAAAACAAAAACAAAAACAACCCCCCCCCCAAAATCCCAAAATAAAAAACAAGAATTAAATTATCTAGAAAAAATAATAAGTACAGAAATGATAAAAAACAAAATAAAAATCTTATGTGTATAAAATTCTGAGTAAAAAATAAACTCTAACAGGTTCTTAAATCATAGCAAGGACCAATTAAAGTGATTTATGTCCCACAAGCCTAAAGGACAATACAGTACTTTACTCATTTGCAGCCAGGACTACAAAAAATTGCCAAACTATAAGAGAGAAAGGACTAAGTTTCAGCAGTAAATGGGAAAAATCATTCCCTGGTCTGATTGTACCTTCACTTCAGAGATAGGGGGAGCTAGGATGGTAGCCAACTTGAGGAACTTGACTCAAAGTATTGCACATGGAGTGTGGTTCCTGTGTCTTAACATATGTCAAGAGCCACAACCTTGATTCTCACATTAGGTACAAGTCCTTTCATATTGGCACAGAAATTCAACAATCCACCCTGGATTGGGTTTGGTCCCTTTTGACCTTGTGCTAGTTGGCACTGTATATTGGCTCTTTTGTTCCTTTCTCCTGGAATCAGATATAATCATTAAATGAAGTCTCATAACATTTATCAATAAATGACAGGTTTCCATAGCTGAAACCTTTTGGGTATGCATATTACTAGGGCTAATAGATACTGTAAACTTATACTGTAAACTATATCTTTCAAAGCAAAAAACATTAATACTGATTTCATGTACTTCAAGTATCACCAATGTTAGGAAAAAAGAAAGAAAAAATCAAATATCTTATTACAAACATAAAGAAAAAAATAATTAAAAAATCATAGTTTCACAGTTCACATTCCATGTGACAATGTGGTAGCCAAGAAGAGGCACAACACAAAAGGTGCTCACTCAAAAATGAAATTTATATCACTCTTGACTTGGCCAGGATCCACAGTGTGAGTGTACATAATTTTTTCACCAGATAATAGACTTCAGTAGTACAACTAATACAGATTCTAAGAAGTACCAAAATCTCCCAAATTATAAGAGCCCATTTAAGGATAACTGCAAACAAACTCATTCTTTACAGCCATGAGAGATTTCACCAGCTCACATTAGGATTCACATGAATCTCTATAGCTACTTGCTATAAAAAGTTAAAAAACTTCTGAAGCTCATGGATATTTGTCACAACTTCTCCAGACCTATTTACATAAAAACAAGAAGACTGATTAATAAATGCACAAGTACCTTCCAATGTGGCAGTGAGCATGTCGAGGGCTAGTTCATTTTTTAAGACTGTTTTTGCTAAGGAGTAAATCTCCTCCTGTAGATAAGAGACAGATTTAGTGATTTGAGAGATGACTTGATCTGTGTCTTGAGCCAATCTTTCAACCTCAGCTGAGATATTCTGAACAGAATCTATCACTGCCATCATCCCAAAATTTGGTAGGAGAGAAACCCAGAAAAAAAAAAAAACTTCTGTATTGTTGATGAAGAAGTAAAAATATAAGAAATCCATTTTGAAGCTACTAGACTTCACAGGAAAAATCATTTCCACCTTTCTGATGAGATTATAATATATCACAAGTCAGTTAAGCCACTTGGGCACCTCCCTCCCTCTTGGTATGAGACTGCAACAGTGTAACAGAACTGGCTCCAATATGCCCCTTCCCCTTTCTGTTAGCAAGGACTGGAGAAAATCTTCCAAATCCAGCCATGTGAGATTATATGTGCAAAAAATGCTTTCAAACTTATTTATCACCACCACAGGCTCAGCTTCAAAGGAAGGTGTTTTTTCTTTAAATCTCTCAATGTCCTATGGAGAAAAAGGTGTATGGTGTCTATTGTTTACAAAATCTACATGTTTGTTATAAGTAGGGACAAGTCTTGGGGGGAAAGACCTTTATTTGAATCATCTGTGGCAACTGCTGCTTGGCCTGTGTTCTGGAGTTCAATGGAGTGGGTTTCAGGGAGGCTAGTAGGGGAAGGGGGTGAGGTGGTTGAATGGAGATGGTCAGCAGGTGGGGAGGCAGATTGAAAAGAATGGGGGTGGGGCTGGGGGTGGGTGGAGAGGAGTAGGAGGAGTGGGGTCTAGAGGAGTCATAGTAAGGTGGGTGGAAAGGAGTATGGAAAAGGATTGAAGTAGGGATGGTACAGGTGGGGATAGGGGAGATGGGTAGTCACTGGGTAGTGGGATGTTAAGGGAGGGTAGAGAGGTAGATTGGGGAGGGGTACAGGAGATGGGAGGAGTAGGGGATGAGTGAGGTCTGACAGGGAGAGGACCTGAGGAGTTCAGGTCCTGGTTTGGGTCAGTATGAGGAGAAACCTCCTCACAGGCCAGGTGGGATGATAGAGCATGTTTCTTGCTAGATTTCACTGAAGGAGTTAAGCTAGAATGGTTTGGTTCCAAAGAAAGAAAGGTTTCCTCAGGGGGGGGGGGGGGGGGGATGGTTGATTTATTAACATGATATGCCCATAAAAACCAGTATTTATAATCCTTGGAATCTTTGTTTTTAATGGCTAACTTCAGATCTTTTAAGATCTCAAAGTCAAAAGAGCCATATTTTGGCCGGTTAAAGATATGTCCATCCATGCCTTACAAAGCTTTCTAGCTTTTTTATTTGTCATCTAATTTTCCTTAGACAAATTAGGATCACTCCAGGAATTTAAAAAGGTATGCAGGGGTGAAACAGAAGGAATATTTCTTGATTTCCTTTGATTTGTTGCAGTATTTCCCATATTGTCTAATCTGTATGTCTTAACCTGCCTATTTAAACTAGTTTAAGTCTTGCTTAATGATCAGCTTAAACAATGAAAAGCCCCTAAAACATAAAAAAATGGAGACACAAAGTTCTTCAATGTTATTGTAGAAGGCAATAAGAGGAGGTTTAATACAAAAAGCTAATGTAAGGAAACAGAATTTTTGCACATCAATAGTATCAATAATGAATGTGTATTTAGTATAATAATTGTTGTTATTAATAATTAATAACAATATCCATTTATTATAATTATTGATGATGGCATTAATTGATAATATGTATTTAGTATAATTATCAATGATATCGATAATTAATAATGCACATTTGTTACACATATTGTTGTTAATAATTAATAACCATAAACAACAAGTATCAATAATCAATAATAATCATTAGTAATTAATAATGGGAGTGATTAATAATAGTTATTAAAATTAATAATTATTGTTATTGAAAGTATTATGAATAGTATTATATTCTAAAATTATTCCTTAATATTGCATGTAATTAATTTGATCTAATGTTGGCCTTGTTCAATTTTAGAAATTGGGTTTTAATATAGATTCAATATTATTAATATTTCCTATTAATAATCCTTTTATTTAAATGTATTCAAGGTAATAGCATTATTTTCAAACACTAGTAGCAGCAGTAAAGGAATTTTTATTTTTCTGAAGTTTTAGTTCTCTACAACAGGTGGCGCTATAAATGCATGTAGAATGGAAGGCACTTGTGAGTAGGTCTTCATCTAAAAGCAGTCAGATAAAGGAAAGAAAAAAATTGTGGCTTTTAATATGCTGAAGAAGGTAGGCAGTCTGCAAGGAAAGTTTATGTGGCTTTTGATATGCTAAAGGAAGGCAGGCAGTCTTCAAGGAAGGTTTGAGTAAGAAAATGTGGCTTTATACATGCTAAAGGAAGACAGGCAGCCTGCAAGGAAAGTTTGAGAGTGGGGGAGTGCAAAAAAAATGCAAAGAGAACTTCCTTGTAAAAATGCAGTCTGAAGAAACATGCTAAAAAGGGAATGGAAGAAAGAAAATAATTCCAAAAAACACTTCCTCTTAGCCCAGTTATAAGGATTGTTTGAGGGGGGAAGGGAGAAGGGAAAGAAAAATGGAATGAAATCCCTTCCCCTCCCCCAGAGCAAACAGCCACATTTCTTGTAAAAGTTGGGGGGGGCACTGGTAACTGCCAGGGACCTGCTCAATCAGTGCTAGTTTTTAACCCAGGAACTAGCAGGTGAGTTCCCTGCTCCAGCCCCTCACTGCCTGAGTGCAGGTGTGAATCTTAAAAATTCTCAGACCCTACTTCAGAACACTTGGTTAAGAACATTCCTTATTTTAAACAAGGAAGGGACTTAGTCAGGAATGTGAGAACTCTACTCCACCCATACTTAAGCATACTTTAGGGGAAGATAAAGTTGTAAACTCTTTACTGAACAATGAAAAAGTACTTAATTCATACTTATAGTGAAGCAAAAGCCTTAAGCTAAGTCTATTTGTAGGAAGGTGCTAAGTACCTATGAAGGTCAAGCAACAAGCAACTTGTAAGGGACAAGTCTTAACAAAAGAGGTGTGAGGTGAATTACTCAAAAGTTTAGTCTGCTTAGGTATGAATTAAGAATGGTCTGTCTTTTGGAAAATGTCTACTGTGATTGGTAGATGTGAGAACTTAGGGGAGGTGACATAGGAGAAAATTCTCTTTAAGAGGAGCTGTCTGAACCAGTTCATGAAAGTTCAGGAAGAATTCAGCCTTGGAAGCTGAAGTGGAGCTCAGGAGCTGAACTGGTGGGTCTCTCTGAACACTAGAATCTTGCTTGGGACAAATCTTGTGGTGAGTGGATAAAGACTGACTGATCTCTCTCTTAGGGCTTGGGCCTAGGCTGGCCTAGGCTGGCCTGGGCTGGCCTAGCCCTTTTCTCATTGCTTCCTCTTATTCTCTCTCTTTCATTAATTCCTTATTTGTATTAATTAAAATCTCCATAAAAACCCAGCTGGCTTGCATATATTTCATATTTGGGAATTTTTCCCTGGTGACCACTATATTTTTGATTTGAAACCATATTTCCACGGTCACAATTTAAGGCAACCACTCTTTTATCTGTAATTAGTTTAAACTAACCACTCTTTTAATTATAACAGTTTATGGCAAACACTACTTTAAATGCCACACAGGGAGGGGGTCTTACAATAATTCCTAAGGGGCCACCCCTGTGCTCTGTTCCTCCCAGTCCACAAGGGCCGTTCTGTGCCCAGTGCAGTGGGAGGCCTTTGCATCAGAGTCGCAGCATCCAGCGACACTCACGGTGGCTAAAAGCCTGCATTTTTTCACAAGCCAGGTAAAACAGGGCCGGGCCCTGCACAAGGCTTCTTCCCTGGTCTCTACCACCCCAGGGAACTCCTTAACTGTTTTCCAAAATGGGTGGTATGGAGTAGGGTGGGGAACCATGTGAGGAGAGTCCTTAACAATCCAGGGGGGAAAAAGCAGCTGCTTCCCTGCCTGGGTCCCCGGTTCTGTTTTGGGGCAAAAAGCATCCTTTCCCTTCTGTACTGCCCCAGGGAGCCCCAAACTCTCCCCCAGAATTAATGTGAGGGATGTCTTTTTGCTCAGCTCAGCGCCTGACTGAGCAAAGTGGCAGTTTGAGCCAGCGGTTTCCCGCACTCAGAGAAGTCAGGGGTTGGGCTGTGCTGTGCTCTGGCCAGGACTTTTCTGACCCACCCTGGGCTACCCTAAAAGAACAGGTGTGGGGAAACACATGGGAGGGAGGTTTATTACCAATCCAATGTGATCCGATCTGGAAAAAACGGCAGGCTGTTTCCACCAAGGTTCCTTTTGCGTAAGAAGGCAGGCCAGCAAACTGAAGCTATTTTTTTTTATCTTACCTAAGTTTTACCTAAGCACTTAATCAAAAGTTCTCTCAGAAGAAAAGTAAGGTCCTAAAAAAAGTCCCTGGCTGATGGTCACCATCTGTAAGAATTGAGATATTTCTACCCAGATATATATTTTATAAAGTTTATTGGAAAGGTAGACAATCATTCCTATAAGTAACCTGACCACATGGTCCCTAGCCTGCAAGTCCCTTCCTCCTTCCCTTTCACTTGTCTGCTCTGTTCCCCAATTCTTCATTCTTCATTCTCTTCTCAGTTCTCCCCCCACCGAAGACCAACACCTTAACTTTTATTGATTTATAGCATGTATACAGACCCAAGCCTGGCACTTATTCTCTCTACCTAGTGTTTTTTACACAAACTTTTTTATCTTTATGGTTTCATGGTGGTCTTTAAACAAATGACTATTAAGCAGTAATTGCAATAAACTATAATCACGTGTTTCATGAAATGACACTTTTTGATAAAATTTACCCATCTAATTCTATTATATGTGCTGCTAAGGAGAGCCCATGAGTATAACTCATGGGTACATGAACTTGAAATGACTATTTTTTTCTTCTAGTTTTGTTCCCATTACCTTTCTTCCTTTCCCCTCTCCATTCCTGATGATTCCAGTATTAATTTGGGATGGCAAGAGAGTGAAAAAACCCACCACCAATGGGAGAGAGTGTCCTTTCCCACTTGCTCTTTGCTTCTTGCCTTCTCCCTAACCTGTTGGCTAGTCCAGCACTGAGCCACAACCATCAAGGATTTCCTAATCTCTTTGTCTTCTGCTCCCTTGCCTACTTCCTTGGCCCAGTCTTCTCAGAACCAATTTAGGATTTATAGGTAGCAGGGAAGACCCATCACCAGAGAAAGTATCACTTCTTATCTTCCCACAATCATCCTTCCTAACACTTCCAGACTATATACCAATTGCTCACATCATGTGTGAGAGAAGTCTCTAATCTTATTTCTTATTGTCAGATAGATGACTATTAGGCTTCACCCTCTGTCTATTCATCTTCTTCTAAGGTTCTCCTGGTCTTACTATCTGCTCTGCTAATATTTCCTGCAAACTTTTGGCACTATCAAATTGACTTTGTAATTTAGGAACCCTTGGGACTTTCCAACTGTTCCACTGTTGGACCCTTCAGATTTCAGGGCCTTTCCATCTTCCTTGCAGCTAAGCTTTCTTTCATGTATTTTCTCTGGCAAATAGAGTGTGAGTTACTTGAGAATGAACTCTTGAGTTTTTTTCTGTTTGTATCCTTCATCCTTTGTATTGTGCTTGGCAGACAGTAACCACTCAAAAGTTTTTTAATTCATTCATGCATTCATTTATAACAATGTCAAGAATGACTTTTAATTCCTTCAATACATGCTATTTAGTCACAGGAGAAAAGTTTCACATTTTGAGTACATCCAAACCTTGTTAATACTTTAGAATCATTCCCAATTTGTGTTCTTTATATTTTGTTTCCTTTTCCACCACATATTTATGATCATGCCTGAAGAGTCATACAGAAGTGAGGGCCTCCTGGGGGCAACTGGGTGACTCAATGGATTGAGAGCCAGGCCTAGAGATGGGAAGTCCTAGGTTCAAATATGGCCTCAGACACTTCCTAGATGTGTGATCCTGGGCAAGTCACTTAACCCCCATTGCCTAGCCCTTACCACTCTTTTGTCTTGTAGCCACTACACAGTATTGACTCCAAGAGAGAAGGTAAGGATTTTTTAAAAAGTGAGGGCCTCCACATGCTTACATTTTATCAGAGAAAATAATATGTCCAATATGTTCACATCATTGGTTGTAATCCCTTGTTTCCTTCAAAACTTAGTCTGAACTCTATTCTACATGACTCCTCTTGCTCCACCAGCTACTAGGGTCTTCTCGTATAAAATTCTATTATAAATTTAAGATTAGGGTTAATGTTAGAATTATTATGATGGAATTCTACAGGTGTTTGCTTTGGCAGCACATACATTAAATTTGGGATTCTATAGGAGAATGTCCTAGTAGATGGAGAAGAAAGGAAGGACTTCATCTAAAAGATTACATCCAAACTAAGTTTTGAAGGAAACAAGGGATTTCAAGTGTTGACAGTGAGGAAGAAGTGCATACTAATCTTCAGAAATAGGCATTATCCAGCAAGGTAAACTGAAATAGAACAGAAAGGCAAAAGAGTAGCAGTACCAGATCTTTTTTTTTTTAATGGTCCAAATTAATTAATTTAATTAAATATTCTAAAATAAAATAAAAATGCACACTTGAAATGTGTGTCTGGGAAGAAAGGAGGGAGACAACATGAATCATATAACTTTGGAAAGCTTGTGTGGAAATTTGTTATTAAAGAAAAGATAAAACATAGAAATGCTCCAAAGTAAACAGCAGGAAAGTCAGAACAGCTTTGAAGGTCTCCGGCTGAATTGATTCTAGATTCTCAAAGAAAGGCAAGCCATACATGAGAAAGTGTTGTGGACAAACCTCCTTTCCTACTCTCCTGTGCACATGGTAGGACTCATTCTTTTTCTTGTTAAATTCAGAATGAAAAGAAAAGGCCCAGCTTCAGTGTTCTCATTGGACTCCATCTTGAAAGATTTGTGGCTAGAGTGGGAGAACACCAACCTGTACTGAATGTTGTTGTGATGTAACTAGAGAAGGGGCCTTGGACCAGAAATCTGGGGATCTGGGCTCTGCCTCTCACCCACGGTGTGACCCACTGGGCATCTGCCCTCTCTGGGCCTAAGTCCCAAGAGTGAAATGAAGGGCTTGAGCAGGTGGCCACTGGGCCCCTTCCTTGCTGTTCTCCTGTGAGCTTTCCCTCCCAGAATAGTTGGCATGACACCGGAGAAATCACTTATACAATCATTTGGAAAAGAAGCATAGAGTCCAAGCTGGGGGCCGGGGGGAGGGGGGAATACTTAATTTTCTCTCAATTACATGTAAAAACAATGTTTTGAAAACCTCTCATCTTCTGTCTTAAAATTGACGGTAACTATTGTTTCCAAGACAGAACAGTTGGGGCTAGGCGATGGGGGTTCAGTGACTTGTCCAGGGTCAGAGAGTCTCTGGGATTATCTTGGATCTTTGTCTTGCCAAGAATAATTAGGACATTCACAGTTGGAACAAGCATTTTCAGTGCTGAGAGGAAGAGGAGTGCACGTTTTGTGGTGAAGACTAGGCCCTGACCAGGAAGCACTAACTTATCAAAGGGGCCAGAACCCAGAACTCTTGTTCCCAAGCAGCAGAGCCCCATTTCTACCCTACAAGACAACAGCTTCTGTTCCTCTCTATTCTAATCCTAACCAAAGGCTTTGACCAAGAAGGATTTACCCACCATCCCTCCAGGTTGGGGGCCCCAGCCCAGCCCAGCCAGGGCAAGTTTTAGTACAGATCCTCATTGTTGCTGCTGAACAGTTTGGGGTAGGCAGAACCAATATGGTGGCCCTGGTGGTAGACCACAATTTGGAGCTCATACTCCTCGATGCCGACAAGCACCCTAGTGACCTTCTCCTGGGACTGCAGGAACACAATGGTGAAGAGGGCAAACTCGAACTCAGGGCTCACACCCAAGAAGGTGCTGCCCACAGGTTTCACCAATCCCTTCCAGCTGAACTGAAGGTTCAGCACCTGGTCATCTTCATCAGGCCGGCTCTTGTGCTGCCTGGCCACGTAGCCCTTGTAATCGATGTTGCCCCGCTTCTCCTGCAGGTAGAACTGGACCCAGTTATGGAAGCCCAGGATTTCCTGGCCTTGCCGGGTCTCACCCACAAACACATGCTCAAAACCACAAGAATCAGGCCCTTGGCGTCCATCCCGAGTGTACAGCTGGAACCAGATGCTGTAGAGCTGAGCCTTGAAATCCCTCTGGCTGGGCTTAGATAAGTTTTTCCACACCAGATACTGATGCGCAAGGTTCATCACTTCGGTCTCCAAGATGGCATCCAAAAATCGGTTGTTTTCAGCTTCTTCCTCCAAAGTCAAATTTTCTGCTACCCCTGCAAAGGTCTTAGTGCTTTGCAACCGACCCTCATTCACCCAGAGGAAGAGTGCCTGCGAAGCATGATCAGGGGCCTTGTGGATCCCTTGGGGAACAAAGTCTGCCTTCCCCTGCAGGGAGATGGCATAGTCTCTGCCAGGCCCCAAAAGGTTTAGGTCAGCATCCCACAGTTGGTTGAAGAGTTTTGAGAGTTTGTGATTTAAAACCAGCCTGTAAGCTGGAGGGCCCCTGCTGCCGCCCCCCATCATTGCACCTGTCTCTGCCATACTCCTTTTACACAATCAGATCTTCTTGCACAAGCCTTATGATGCCCGTTTTACAGAGGGCAAAACTGAAGCCCTAGCAACCTGCTGCCCAGTCCCCAAGGCTGGAGTAAGGGGGAGATTCCAGCCAGCGGCTGTCTGACCAAAGAGGCACCCCCATTTCCTCTGAGGGTCCCAAAGGACAATTGAGGGAGGGGCAGGAGGTGGGCTGAGGAGGGAAGAGTCCGGTGCCTGGGGAAGGAGGCTAGCCAGAGGCTGCTAGACCTGGAGCAGCCAGAGACCTTGGGAGAGCCGGCCAGACCCTTTTGGGGGGGGGAGATTGGCCTTGACCCTGGACCCCAGCCCCGCTGGCTCTTACCCGCTCGCCATGCTTACTGGGAGGGGAGCCTGCAGCAGATCTTAAACCATACTACAAAGCATCATACTATAAATCATTAAAACAATCTGGTACTGACTAAGAAATAGAAGGGCAGATCAATGGAATTAGAGTAGGGGTAAATTACTTCAGCGCTCTAGTGTCTAATAAATCTGAAGGTCTCAGCTTCTGGAATAAGAACTCAGTATCTGACAAAAACTGCTTGGAAAAATGGAAAACAGTATCGCAAAAATTACGTTTAGATCAACATATCACACTCTATACCAAAATAAGTTCAAAATGGGTATATGGTTTAGACATAAAGGGTGATATTATAAGTAAATATGGGGAATACAGAATAGTTTACCTGTCAGATCAATGAAGAAGTGAAGAATTTATGACGAAACAAGAGATAGAAAACATTTCAAGATATAAAATGAATAATTTTGATTATATTAAATTAAAACATTTTTGTATAAACAAAACCAATGCAACCAAGATTAGAAGGGAAATAACAAACTAGGAAAAAATTTTTATAACAAATTTCTCTGTCAATGGTCTTATTTTTAAAAATAAAAAGAGTTAAATCAATTTATATGAATATAAGTCATTCCCCAATTGATATATGTTAAATGATATGAATAAGCAGTTTTCAGATGAAGAAATCAAAGTTATCAATAATCATTTGAAAAATATTCTAAATCCCTCTTGATTAGAGAAATGCAAATTAAAACAACTCTGAGGTACTACTTCACACCTATAAGACTGGCCAATAAGACAGTAAAGGAAAATGATAAGTTTTGAAAGGGGTGTGGTAAAATCAAGACACTAAGGCAAGACTTGTGGAGTTGCAAACTGAACCAACCATTTTGGAGGGCAATTTAGAATTATGCCCAACGAGCCATAAAGCAATATATACACTTTGATCCAGTAATAACATTAGTAGGCCTGTATCCCAAAGAGATAAAAAAAATGGGAAAGGACCTGTTTATACAAATGTATTTATAGCCACTCTTTTTGTTATGGCAAAAAATTGGAAACTAAAGGGGTGTGCAACAATTGGGTAATGACTGAACAAATTGTGGTATATTGACAGAGTCATAAGACACAGTCTGACTAAAGTGTCTTATGGCTGTGGGTTTTAAAATTGACAATCAATGACTAAATATTATATTTTATAAAGTTTTATTAATAATAACTAAAGCAAAAGAACTTCAGCCCAGTTGCAGGTTCAAAAGAGAAAGAAGGAGGGGTTACAGCCACTTAAATAAAATTACGCAAAACGTGGGGATACAGGAAAATGGAACCCTGGGAAAAACCAAGGGACTTCTGGGAGATGAAGTCCAAAGGCTGAAGATCTCCATTTATACATATTCCCCCTATGATCCTATTGGGAAACTAGTTTTTCAAAAGAATCATGAAAACATAATCAACTTAAAAATTGCAATAATTTGGGGATAAAAGGAAAAGGAAACAAAATCAATGATTACTAGTTTCACAAAAAGCCAATTTGGGGGCAGTCCCCTTTGGCATAAGAGTGTACATTCAAAACAAAGACATTTCAACCCCCCATAGTTCAATTCACATCCCAAAGTTCACTCTGGATCTTCTGGTACAGCATGTGATCTCTGCAGGCATCTATCTTCATGAGGCATTCTGGATTCTGGGAGGTAGCAAGTTTCTTATCCTAAAATTGCTCAAATTTAAATCAAATCTCACAACAATAACTTGGCCCTCCTGAGGTGAATAATAACAAACATGTGATTGTGTTATGAGGCATATAAATCAATTTGCAAAAGAAAATTAAAAAATCCATGAAAATATCCAAATAAAAGAGAAATTTAACTTGTGAATGAAATACAAAATGTAAAAGTCTTATGTCTAAAATAAAATCTACGTAAAGGAAAAACAAATCTATAATAGGTCCTTGAATCAGGGCCAAATTAAAATGATTTAAGCAATTATGCATTTACCTAATCAGTAGCCAGAACTACAGAAAGTTTGCCACACTATGAAAGACAGAAAAGGAAATAGATTATAGGAGCCAGGTAGGAGCCAAATTTGAGATACTTGGTAAAATGTGGGACAAGGAAGACCTGCCTTTAATACATGTTAAACAGCCGCAAACTCAAACACCCAACACTTCAAGTCCTCTTGTCTTGTCTCAAAATTACATAAACCCCATCGGGATGGGTTGGTCTCTTTGACCTTGTGCTTGATTGGTACTATGCCGTTTAGCTTTGTGCTTCTTTGGCACTGGGCAATGGCTCTTTTTTATTCTCTTGTCCTGGAATCAGACAGAATCATTAAGCAAAGTCCCATAAATTTTTTTTAAACAATCACGGGCATCATTTTTATAGACTAAAGCTGTTTGGGCCTGCATTAATTTTAGAACAAATGTATTTAAAACTTATATTACTGCAAAACAAAAAAAATGAAAGAAAAATCTTCTCAATACTGGCTGACATGTGCTTCAAATATAAAAAGGAGAGAAAAAAATAAAACTCAGATACTGTATTGCCCATGCAATAAAAAGTTTTTTTAAAAAGTTTTAAAAATCAAAAATATATAGTTGAAAATCAGTGACACACTGTGTCAGCTATGTGTGAGTACAAAATGATTTTCAGAATAAAACAGTAATACAGTAGATAATGAATATTTAAGGAAGTACCAAAGTCCCCAAAATTCACAATAGCCCAGTTAATTATAATAGCAAACAAATGCACTATCATATTTCACATAAGTTGCTGTATGACATAAAAAAAACCTATGAAATGATGGATATTTGTCACAATTTTTACAGATGTAGCAAATCTTTCAACCTTGGCAAACATATTTTTAAATGAAGTAAAACTTATTTGGGTCTAGAAGATCATCAAGAAATCTAGATTGTTCTGCTAAAAGTAAATTAAAATGAAGAGTTTTGTAGGAGTTCTTTTTTCTGGCTTCCTGATACATATAAATGCTTTGGTAGGAATGTTTCTTTGTTTCTCTACCTTCAACACAACATTATTTATTTTATATATATATGTGTATATATATATATATATATATATATACACATATATATATAAAATATCATCCATTCAGAAACTACTAGTTATGTAAAATTATTTCTGAAGACCACTTAAAATTATAATTAAATTCTTAGCTTATTAAATTCTCTAAAGGTTTTATATAATTTAACCAGTTTTGTTGAAATCCATCCATTCATCATCTATGTAACAATTAACAAAGGCAACATGTGAACTTCAATGGATCTAGTAAAAAAAAGTTTGGGCAAGATGTTCATGGGTTTATACAGAGATATTTTGTTCTTTAGCAGAGGTAAAGGTACAAATTAAAGATCAATATAGGCAAAACATAGTATCTTAAAATGGTTCAGTATAACAGAAAGGTATTGACTAGATTAATACAGATAAACAAAAAAATTTAAAACTTAAAGCAATCATTAAATACAATAATATAAACGAAGGTACAGACAGGCAGGGCAGTCAAAATCCTTTTCACCAATCCCAATAGACTTGTTCACTATTATAGGAGGAGAATAAACTCAAATAGTTAGCAAGAAACTTCCAGATCTCTTTTAAAGTTTACTTCCCTTCCCCCAGTATTTCATTATTCATTTAGATTTCATTTGTCAGAAGTCTGAATTTCCTCATAGAAGCACAGGGCAGAATCTCCATTCTGCATGTTGAGGGCATTTAAGACTTTTAGAACTTTGTCAAAATATTTCAGGTTGGCTTGTAGTTTAAGCAGGCTAGCTTGTGGCATATTCTTGAGGAGAAGGAAATAAAGTGGGAAATCTCCAATAAAAATAAAAAGTCCCAGGATAAGAATTAAACAATATGCACTTTTTAGGTCTACCAACTAAAACTGTTGTTTCAGAGTTTCAAGCATGCTTTGCAATAGCTATTTTTCCTAAAAGAGGCTGAATGGGGTTTATTTAAAAAGTAAACAGAAAGAGGCAAAACTTTGAGAGAAAACAATAGCATTTTTGAATATGAGAGAAATATACTTCTTCTTGGGGTTTTGGGTCCAGAGAAAGAACGAAAAAAAATCAGGCTTATTCTCCAGAACTGACTTTAAAATTTACTGATTTTGAACTAACTGACCTCCCTGTGAAAAATCTTTAGTAACAGTCTTCTAAACTAGGCGTCCAGGATAAGCTTTAAAAAAATCTGCTTGAAAATTAGAAGGTGTAGTGTTCTTTTCTCCATGCTGAAAACTGCTTATGGCAGGCTAGAAACACACAAGTGGAGGGTGGAAAGGGTTTGGGGTGGAAAGATTTTTATGTCACCCTCTGAAAAAAAGAATGGCTGGGATTGGCAGGCTCTGGTGGTGGGTCTGGTCTCAGCAAGAGGAGGATCCAAGCTGCATGAAGAGCAGTAAGGAATCACTGGCCAAGTAGATGAACAGGAGAAACAGCAGGCAACAGCAGGCAGCAGGGTGGGGCTGGAGTGCATACACACACTGGACCCTCATGGTGGGCAGGGACCCAGCAAACTTTGGCCTGAATATAAAGAAGGAAACTATAAGCAAATTAGGTGAACACAGAATAGTATACTTGTCAGATCTTTGGGAAAGGAAAGACTTTAAAACCAAACAAGGGCTAGAAAAAAATCACAAAATGTAAAATCAATAATTTTGATTACATCAAATTAAAAAGTTTTTGTACAAACAAAACTAATGCATCCAAAATTAGAAGGGAAGCAACAAATTGGGAAACAATCTTCATTACAAAAACCTTTGACAAAAGCTCTAATTACTCAAATTTATAAAGAACTAAACCAATTGTACAAAAAATCAAGCATTCTCCAATTGATAAATGGGCAAGGGACATGAATAGACAATTTTCAGTTAAAGAAATAAAAACTATTAATAAACACATGAAAAAGTGCTCTAAATCTCTAATAATGAGAGAAATGCAAATCAAAACAGCTCTGAGGTATCACCTGACACCTAGCAGATTGGCTAACATGACAGCAAAGGAAAGTAATGAATGCTGGAGTGGGTGTGGCAAAGTTGGGACATTAATGCATTGCTGGTGGAGTTGTGAATTGATCCAACCATTCTGGAGGGCAATTTGCAACTATGCCCAAAGGGCAATAAAAGACTGTCTGCCATAGCACTGCTGGGTTTGTACCCCAAGAGATAATAAGGAAAAAAAAAACCTGTACAAGAATATTCATAGCTGCGCTCTTTGTGGTGGCAAAATATTGGAAAATGAGGGGATACCCTTCAATTGGGGAATGGCTGACCAAATTGTGGTATATGTTGGTGATGGAATAGTACTGTGCTCAAATGAATAATAAAGTGGAGGAATTCAATGGGGACTGGAACAACTTCCAGGAACTGATGTGTAGTGAGAGGAGCAGAACCAGGAGAACATTGTACACAGAGACTGATACACTGTGGCACAATCTAATGTAATGAACTTCTCCATTAGTGGCAATGTAGCGATCCTGAACAACTTGGAGGAATCTAGGAGGAAAAACCACTATCCACATTAAGAGGAAACACAGTGGGAGTAAAAACACCGAAGAAAAACAACTGCTTGAATACATGGGTCGAAGGGATATGGTTAGGGATATAGACTCTAAATGAACATCCTAGTGCAAACAACAACAAGGAAATAGGTTTTGATCAAGGACACAAGTAATACCCAATGAAATTGTGTGTCGGCTGCGGGAAGGGTGAGTGGAGGGGAGGGAGGGAAATAAAGGGAGTATTGTAACCAAAAAAATTAAATTAAATTAAAATTTGAAAAAAGAATGATGAACAGAATGATTTCAGAATGAGCTGGAAAGACCTTCTTGGGCTGATGCTGAGTGAAGTAAGCAGAACCAACAAAATAATTGTACACAGTAACAGCAATATTTTGGATTCTTAACTGTGATAGACTGCTATTATTGGCAATACAATGATCCAGGACAATTCTAAGGGACTAATGACAAAGAATGTTATCCACCTCTGGAAAGAGCACTGTTGGAGTCAGAATGCAGGTGAAATTGTTTTGAACTGTTAATTTGGGTTTATATTTTGGGGTTTGGGTTTTATAAAATTATTAACTTTCAAAAATGAATAATATGGACATATTTTGCCTCATATGGCATGTATAGCTCAGATAAAAGTGCCTGTCAGAACTGGGAAGGGCAAAGGAAAGAAAGGAGGAAGATATATGCAATCATATTTCTTAGAAAAACTTTTATGGAAATTTGCAATTACATGTAATTGGTAAAAAATAAAAATATTTAAAAAAAAGAAGTGCAAAGGATTGGTATAGTGGAAAAAATGACAAATTTAGAATCAATGGACCTAGATTCAAATCTGCTCTGTTACTACTTGACTATACAATTTCCTGTAACTCATTTAACTTCCTTAGGACTCAGTCCTTAGCTGTAAATTGGGAGTGAGGGGTAGGGGTAGACTAGATGATGTCTAAGCTGATGTCTACTCCAGCAGTTAATAAATATAATGTTCATCAAAAAACAAAAAAGACAGAAGAGAAACCAAGAGAGGGTCATAAAAACTCAACAAGAGGAAGCAATCATCAGCATCAAGTGTTCCAGAGAAGCAAAGGATAGAACTGAACAAAGGGCTATCAAATACACCAATAAAGAAATTTTTGTTACCTATGGAGAGATCAGTTTTAGTTGAGTAATGGGGAAAGAAGTCAAATTATGATGGGTTGAGTACATGGGAGAAGAATTATAAACAATGATTATGAATGGATGAATGAAGCATTTATTAAGTGTTTACTAAGTGCAAAACAGCTTTTTCTAAGAGGTTAGATAAATAGGAAGAAGAGATAAAGGATGATAGTTTGAGGGTCTACTGGTAGTTTTAAAAGTCTATGGTAGACTTGGGTGTGTTTGTAAACAGTAAGATAGGAATAAGCAGACATAGAGGGATTAAAGAGTAATCAGAGAATGAGGATGATACAGAGGAGAATCTATTGGGGAAATCACGAGGTGATTAATGGTACACATAGAGGGTTTAGGCTTGACAGGAAGAAGTTCTCTTCAGATACTGTAATAAAAGAGGATATGATAAATTATATCAAAGGGTTTTGAAATAAAGGGCAAAAGAAAGAAATCACAAGAATGATCTCTATTTTCTCAGTTATGTATGAAGTGAGGTCCTCAGCCAACATGTTGGGTAAAGGATGAGATGGTGTAGGAGTTTTGATGAGAAAAGAGAAAGTTTGAAATAGTTTCTGTTGGGAAGTGGGATAGGGGTTCGACTAGAGAGGAATAAAAAGATCGCCTTTCTCAGAGGAATTAGGACCTAATCAAGTAAGGTAATCTAAATTTCTAGGAGACCCCATCAAGTTGGTTATGTTATTTCCTCCAGTTCTTTTGAGTAAAACATAAGCAGGAAGATAGTGGGATTGATCAAGGGATTAGGCAAATGATCTAGGTTTGGGGTGTGAGAATCAGTTAGAAATGGGGGCAAGAGCACAGCATACATTCTGCTTTAAAAGTTGTCTAAAATCATCCATTTTCACATAATAAATTTAGTTTAGTCCTCAGATTCCTCAAATTAAAAGTTTAAGAGCAAATATAGCATTGCCACTCTGAGAAAAAACAAATAGAAAACACTCTAAGTGAAAGTAGCAGGGGATTGATAGAGGTGGTAAATTGAATTAATGAATTAGCCTTCTGTAAGAGGAGTTGCCATTATGAAGTCTATTTATATAACTTTTATACAAGGAGGGATTATAATGTCCTTTCTGGTCGATTATAATTACAATGTCATTTTAAGGATAATTCCATCTTTCAGTACAAAATTAATTCCCACCAAATGCACACTAGTTCTTTGACAAGTTTATGGTGGTGCCAGCACTTTAAATGTCTTCTTTAAAAACTAATCATGCTTATTTACCCTGTTTGACCCTTATGATTAATTTGCAGTCTAATCAATTATATAATGAGTCTCATTTTAATCCATAAAAATCCCTAAATCATTTCCTCATCAGATGAAAGAATGTTTTTTTTTTCCCCTGGTCCATATACCCATGTGTAAAGATCCAAGTGTTTATTTCTAATGATCAATTAAAAGGCCATTTTTAGATTAATATTTTGCCATGAGATTATGTCTGTTTCTCTTGGTAATTTCTCTACATATGGATCTTTTAAAGGCCTCAGAAGCTATTTTCTGCCACTTCTGTGGTATAAAAATTTGCTTCTTTAGTGCTAGCTGAGTCTCATTAGCCTGGAGTAGGTGAGAAAGGCTTGAAAAATCAGATGATTCTCAGTAATCTTTGGGTAGATGAATATCCCTCATACAGCAGATTCCTTCTCATTTTGTTCTCCTCTTGCAGTTGCTGAAAGCAGGTTCAGCAAATTGTTTAATGTCCCTGGTCTGATCCTTTTTCCCCATGACAAACCAATTCCCTTTCTGCTATACAGCCTGAATCCCAACACAGGACTCTTGGCTTAGATTTGCAGTTCTCACACTATACTCCCTCCTGATTCCTCAAATTCCCTGCTAGAAGCTTCCTTATGTCTTGCCTATTTACTGATGGGAAAACTATCACTTTTTTTTCATAGACAGAAGTCATATTTCATTTCATGTTCTATGAAGCAATATATGTATACAGGTATAAAAAAAAAGGAAAGAATATAATTTTTCATTCTAAATCCTTCATTGTGACTGAAGGCAACACAGTACAAGTCTTTCGTATTTGAATAAAAAGAATTAACATATCTATGGTACTTTAAGGCTTTCATGGCTCCTTTCCAGACTGGGTGGCACAGTGGATAGCTTTTTGCAGACTGGGTGGCAGAGTGCATAGTTCATTTGAATACTGGGTTGTACAGTGGCTAGCTCACTGGACTAGAAGTCAGGAAGTTCTGAGCTCAAATCTAGCCTTACACACTTATTATATTTGTGCAGTTCTGGGCAAATCAATCTTTGCCTCAATTTCCTCATCTATATAATGGAATGTTAGGCTTGTTTGGAAGATAAAATAATTTGTTTTTGTTAATACTTCATAAACCTTAAAACCCCATATAAAGGCTAGTCATTACAATAACCCTCTGATTCTGTTATCATTCCTATTTTATATATTAGGAAACTAGTGCTGAGATAGGTTAAGTGACTTACCCAGGATCGCACAGTAAGTGGCTGAGGTTGGATTTGAACTCAGGTCTTCTTAATTCCAAGTCAGGTTCTCTGACCACTGTGCAACCGAGCTCTCTCTGTGTAGGTATCTGCTGAAATAGGAATAATAACAATAATTTTATGATAAAGATTTTATAGATAATATATTTGGATCTCATGATATCTCTATGATACAAATATTATCAGTTCATTTTAAAGGTAGTAAAAATGAAGTGAAAAGAGATTAAATGGGACATGTAATTAATATATGATGGGGCTGATACCAAATCCAGGCACATCTAATTTCAAGTTTTAGGTACATTCCACTGCTATACTGTTGTTTCGATAATTACATGAATAGCTTATAACAAATTCATTGAATGTGCTCTATTAGGATAAATAGTAAATAAAATGTCAACATATATTGCATTAGGTACTTAATAAATATTTATTGAATGAATGAAAGCATGATAGAAATAAGATAATCACAAAGACTTTTCTGTTGCATTTCTTTCTTTTTTTTAACTTTTTTTTAACTTTTACCTTCTGTCTTGGAGTATTGGTTCCAAGACAGAAGAGTGGTAAGGGCTAGGCAATGGAGGTCAAGTGACTTGCTCAGGATCACACAGCTGGCAAGTGTCTGAGGCCAGATTTGAACCTGGGACCTCCCATCTCTAGGCCTGGCTCTCAATCCACTGAGCCACCCAGCTACCCCCTGCATTTCTTGCTATACCCAAAAATCCAAGTTTGATGTCTCATTGTGGCAAAGAACTGACTATGGGTTTCCACAGGCTATGAAATACAATGAAAACTCTGGTAGATTCTATCATTTTGGAAAAACTTTGCTTTTGGTCATTTTAATAGCTAATGACTATTTGCTAAGGGTTAGTCTTGCTTAATATGGAAAACCTCATCGATATTATGTTGTCCACCAGAAAATGAATTCTTTGGCCATGGAAACCCATGAATAAAAGAGAATTACAAAATGGCTCTGGACATACCTTTCTGCTTCTCTGGTGATGGTGGCAGAGTGGCATAAAGGGGAGAAAGGATCATCCATTTTTAAAAAACTACTAATCAATAATGGTACTCTAATGTGAGAAATTTTCAAATGAATAAGAACTTAATAAAATACTAGAGGATCAAAATAATATAAATTTCACATTTTCACTACAAATGAGTGCAGAAATAAAAAAGAAGCTTGTAGGTAAATAGGTGACTCATGGTTATGTTGGGAAAAGTGAATATGTCAAGAGATAGAATATCATTAAATATTTGATCATTTCAACTTACAGTGTTTACAGTGAGCTTAACAACAACAAAAAAGACCCCTATTTAAAGGGTTACATTTTATGTACCAATAATCCATTACAAAAAATAAAGAGGTATAAAAGATATAACATGGAGAAAAAATCTTGAATCTTGAGAGAATCTATGAGTTAAATCAATATAGTACAAGGAACTCTATCAGATTTTAAAAATAAAGAGAGCACTGGCTTTGGTATTATATGGAAACCTCATATCTGTGTGTCATGAATAATATTTTCAAGAAAGTAATGGGGGAAGCACTTCTCTGTCAGTTGTCTATAGGTAATCAGATCATCAATTTGTTAAGACAAAGACTAATGTTGATGCTAAATTAGAAAAAAGCATAAAAATAAGATGATATATCATGCATTGAAAACAATTCTAATCTGACCTGTTGAAAGATGTTGTTGATGACAAAAAAAATAAAATAAAAAAGAGTATTAAGTGTAAAGATCAACATGAGATGGAAGTTTAACTAATGAAAAATAATCATCACAATATGAAGGTCAAAGAAGCCTAGGCACTGACTCAGTCAGTAAACATTTAATCTAATTATCAGGTAGGGGGTATGTGGCAGTCAAAATCAATATTGATTTAAGACAAAAATTCATTAAAATATTATAAGGGAGGAAAGTGGAACATAGCAAATATAACATTAACTTGTAAAACACTGTAGAATAATTAGAAAATATATTTATAGAAAGTCTAATTAATCCATTTGTTACAAGAGCATTTTAAGATGAAATCAGATCAATAAAAAACAGAAAACTGAAAATATCTAGCATCATTTCTATAACAAACTACTTTTGTGACTAATATCTATTTCATATCTATTAACATTGATGACATATTGTACTTATATTTTAACAAAGCATTTTGCAAAATCTTTTATGGTATTTTTATGAAAAAGATGGGGAGATATGGGATAGATGATTGTATATTTAGAAGGATTTGGAACTAGCTGAATGATCTAGCAATCATTGATGATTTGATATTTTCTAGGAGAGTACTCTATGTTTCTATTCTTTGGTGCCATTTGATACTTTTGCAATTATATTTTGGATATGATATTTATGTAAGAATAAAGGAATGGATACTTTCATTATCAAAATTATTCATGTTATAAGATTTGAATTAATAACTAACATGTTAGATGACAGAGACAGGATTTGAAATGATATTAAGAGTTTAGGATTTTAGACCACATCAAATAAAATAAAATTTTATTTTAAAGTCTTAAATTTGGGTTCACAGAGTCAAATTCATGAGTAAAAGTTAGGAAAGATATGTTTGGAAAACAGTTTAGGTAGTGAGATTTTCCAGATGCTCAGGTTAGTAGATGACATTGAACTGATATTATGAATCTCCAATAATTATATTTCTCAAATAAAATTCATGCCACTCAAAGTAGTCTAAAAATACATAGCTGTGTATTTACAGGTTTTAGTTTTCCCAGGCACTTATAGCATCTCAGAATTTGAGAACTGAAAGGTACTTCAGTGATCATCTAGTCCAATTCATATACAATATAATCCTAATATACAGAATACTCTGTGAACCATTCAATGTACTTGACGAATTTTTAAAAGTTTGATATTTCATTGTCCCTCTATTACATTGAAAACAATTAACCTTTTTTTCTTTTTAAATTTTGAGCCCTGAATTTTCTCCCTCTGAAGAATTTCTAGAAAAGGAAAATTATTATGTCTCTAGTTTATACACTCCACTTTTAAACTGTTTTAATGGTTAGAATTTTTTTCTTTAGACTTAATTTTAAAATTTGTATCTTTGTAGATTTCATTCATTATCTGGGTTCTATCCTCAGGAGCCAAGTAGAACAAGTTGAATTTTTCTTCCACATGATAATCTTTCAGATACTTGAAAATAGCCATCAGAAGAGTATTCTCTGAGTTTTCTCTTCCCCAGGATAAATATCTCCAGTTCCATTTATTGATCTTTACATGGACCCAAATCTCTTCAACATCCTGGTTTCTCTTCTCTGGGTTCTCTCCAGCTAACCAATGTCTTTATTAAACAATAGTGCTCAGAATTGACACAACCTCAATTGTGGTTTGCCAAAGTTAATGTTTAGTGGAAAAAATGTCTTCCAATTGTCAGAATCTGTCTCAACTTATCCCAAGATCTTTTTTTTTTTTACTGCTATATCACTCTGCTGATTCAAATTGAGTCTTTAATCTACTAAAACTTCCATTTTTCCCCCAAGATGACTTTCATACAACATTAGCCATGCCATCTTGCTTTGGTAAAGTTGGTATTTTCTACACAAGGGTCAGAATTTATATTCCTTTCTACTGAATTTTATCTTATTAGATTCAGTTCAATGCTAAATAAATCCTAGGAAGATGCTGACAGTATTTAACTTTCCCATTTATTTGTCTTCTGAAACATTGATGAGCATGCCACATGTATCTAAGTCATTTACAAAAAATGCTGCATAGAACAGATCTTTAAGGAACTTTATTAGAAATTCTGGCTATACTTACCTTGATTATTGACAACTACTTAATCTGTCAGATAAACCAAACAATTTTGAACCTCTTTAATTTTATTGGCATCTAACCCACATTTTCCCACTTTTTTACAAGTATAATATGAGATACATTATCAAAATCTTTACTACTATTTAGGTAAATGTTATCCACTGAATTTACCTCATCTATTAATTTTATGTTTATCATGAATTCATATCAAAGAAAGGCCATGAGGTCATTTTGGAATATTGTTTTCTTGATAAAGCCATCTAAGATCTTTGTTATCACTACTTCTGTTTTTAAAATATTCATGAAACATCTTCTTAGTGATCTATTTAATAATTTCTCAGAAATCAAAGTTAAGCTCACAGGCTTTGGGACTAAAGGTTGTTCTCTTCCATTTTTGAATGATAAAAACAACATTTTGTCATTCTCCGAACTTTGGTACCTCTCCAGAGTTCCATTATCTTTTAAAATGTCACTGACTGGGTCTCAGTAATCACACCTGCCAATTCTTTCATTACCAGAGGATATACTTTATCTAGGGTAGGTGACTTGAATTCATCAAAGGTAAGTAGGTGCTCTATATTACTTCCTTCTTTCAGCCTTTAGCATAACTTAAATTTGCATATCAAGACATTTTTCTTCTGTCATTTCCTGTGTAAATGTGTTTCTGTTTGTTAAAAAGAAAGCAGAATAAGGAATAAGCATTTCTGCTTTCTCTCTTTTGTTAGTTAGGGTTGCATTCACCCAAAGTAAATAGCCTGTTCCTTCTTTGAGCTTCCTTTTTCTCCAAATAGAGCTAATAACAACAACCACTTGTATTATCAAAAGTAGGTAGTTGTCAGATGTGAAAAATCTTGGGAAATTTGCTATTGTGTTTTTATTGGATACATGCCCTGAGAGGACAACAGTTTGTTATCAGTTTGACAAATAGCTGCATCAGTACCCCTGAGCTGGAAATCACCATGTACTACTACTACTCTTGTCTTTTTCCTCTGCTGTTTAATGGATGGCCTCTTGTCTAATAGCTTCTGTGGCTATATTATGTCATTCTTTCAATCTCAAATTTGTTTTTTATATTTTACATATTCAGTTGGTCTTTTCCTTACCTATTTCCTTTGTGTTGCCCTTTCTCTTTCTCCACTGGATGTACAGGATGTTGGGAAGACTAGTACTTCTGGTGCTAGGGATGGCCAAGCCCTTTCCTGGCCACTTTCCTCTTCTGGTGTGCCACCCAGCTCTCACCTGTGGCTCCTAGAAGCTGCAGAATGCACAGCTGCCCCACTCTGGTAAATTGTTTTGGAATACCAGGCTAAACCAGGTTAAGGGTAACTGACAGGTCTGTCAACTGGGTTTTGGGGAACCCCAAGTTTGCCCCTGTCTCCTGAGAACTCCTTCCCTCCCACCCCCCAGGGAAGTCCCAGATTGACCCCATTTCAGACTGAACAATAGACCTTAAAGTACTTAATGATCCCAGTTTAGGTGTGACTAGTAGATAGATTCAAATATTAAGTACCTTTTTTGCCTTAGAAACTTCTCCCATTGTATCAAAAATCCAACCAATACCAGTGCAGGAACCATCCTTTTTGTGTCCTTTGTAGCTGACCACTCCATAATACTCCAATCTCTAGCTACAGTTTCTTTCCCAAGCCTGCTTGTAAACTTAATTCCCCCAAAGCCATAAAAAGATTCCTATGTTCAATTATTCTTTAGAGAATCATCTAGGGCTAGTGAGGTGATCCTCTCAGAGATATTGTCCCCAGAGCCCCAGGGTTTCAACTCTGTGTAGTATTTGGCACTTGGCTCTGTGTAGTGGCTGATTATTATGGACCTATCTGATTAAAGATTTGGTTTTGCTGACTACTTTAGTGGGTCTGTGTTTTTTTCCAGGTTGACAGGTCTCAAACCCATTGGCAAGATAGGGGAATATGTACCCCCAGACACATGAAGACTTCTCACTGCTGGAGAGGCAGATGAAAACATTTTTTTCCCAGTTCAAAAAGTCTTCGACACTCACTAGTTATGTTACTCTAGGCAAGCCACTTAATTGCTATTTGCCTCAGTGCACTGGAGATGGATGGATTCCAGTATCCAAACCATTCCAGTATCTTTGCCAAGAAATCCACTCTGGAGTCACAAAGTGAGTGAGATACAACTGAACAATAAAACTTTTTAGGACGTTCATATTTTCCTTAACTGTCTTTTATCATGCTCTTTTTTGACCCTATGAAGTAGAATCTAGAACAGTATAGAGGGTCAGAGATTATTCTCCTCCCAGTTTTCCTCAGTTTCTCAAAACCACCAATTTTCTCCTTTCCAAATTCAACTACCGACTTACTTCACTAGTCCAAATTTTTTCCAAATTAGTATTAAGATTTCCTTCTTTTTAATCTCATAATTTCTCCCTCCTACAACTATTTTCTGAACAATTCAGAAGAAGATTAAATAATAAATGCACTTAAGTAACCAGTTAATCACTGCCTATTTCTTTTGCAGAAATAGCAGGCGAATAATGATATGGAACCAGAACTGAATAGAAAGAAGGGAGGAGGCTGGTTAGCCAAGCCCATGAGAAACTGTTCCATATCTTAATGGATACCAAACTTCTCCCTGAAACAAAAAGCTGTTTCTTTAGTGATGATAGAAACCACTCCCTAAATTTGTCCTACTTCCCCTAGGTATTTTTCTGGATAGGTGAGATTTTCTGTCCCCTTCATTTCCCTTTTTCATATATCTCCATTTTTATTAAAATTACATTGTTCAGAGCTACTAACTGATGACTTGAGAGGATATTTTATAACAGTGACCACAATATTTTATTAATATTACATGTAATAAGTTTACTTTTCATTTATTACACTTTAAATGTCAGAATTATTCCAGTTGGGCTGATTGGTTGCGAATTATGTAACACTACAATCTTTTAAAAGTTTCAAAATTATAGGTCACACAGTGAAATTAAAGAACTTATGTTTAGTGGAAATAGTCTATAGAATATTACTAATGATGATTCATTTACAGAAAGTAACATATAATAAAAGAGACATAAGACTGGAAAAAGAAGTGGGTAAATCCGAGAGCAGTGTTGACGAAGTATCAGCAAGCATGCCCAGACTGCTGTGGGCAGGGAGCTGCTCTGTTCCCCTTCTTTGCAGAGCATGAGCACATTTTTTGCATGCTCCACTCTTCTGTCCAGCCGCCCAAAGAGAGTATTTCCTCCCTCAGATCTCTGGGATAATGTGGGAGTGGGGCTCACAGGCAGCTTGAAGTTGCAGTTCGGGCTCACGAACTTGAAAACCTTCACCAACACTGTCCTAGAGTGAGGGAAGACAGACAATGCAAATTCTGCACTGGTAGCAATGTAGTATTCCCAGCATATCATATGGAATATCTGCGTATGATTTAGAGGAGGACATAGGAACCCCAGAGTGCTTGGTTGCAAACTTGGGTGGTTGTTTGAATTGTTTTCCACATGAATGAGATCAAAGATGAATTATAATACTGTTTGCTTCCAAATTCTGAATTATCATACCTGGATTATTTTGCTTTTCTCTGTTTCTGCATATACTTTAGTTGTCCTATCTATAAAAATACTAAATGAAACTACTTTATGGAGATATTTCCATTTTTTCCCTTTTTTTGAGAAAAAATCAGGAACATTTAAAAATATGAAAAAGAGGTAATAGTTTATAGGTATATTCACAAAGGTGGAAGCTTAGGTGGCAGAGTGGATCGAGTACCATGCCTAGAGTCTTGTCTTCCAGAATTCAAATCTGGCCTCAGATACTTACCAGTTGTTGACCATAGGTAAGTCACTTCACTCTACTTGCCTCAGTTTCCTCATCTGTAAAATGAGCTGGAGAAGGAAATGGCAAAACTCTCTGGTATCTTTGATAAGAAAACTCTAAATACGGTCACAATGAGTCAGACATGAGTGAACAACTACAACTACAACAATAATAATAACACTTTTTCACATAATAATAACGGTGGTATTGGCACTTACATGAATAATTTCCCTTCAAATATTGTTAATGTTAGACCTAAGGAAATAGTATACTTTCATATAACATATTATAGAACTCAGAATCTCAAATAATTCTTAAGTAAGAATCTATCTATTCCATACGAAAATATTTAGATAAAAGGAGGAAATTCATAAAAATATAATTTTTGTCTCCAAAAACCCCATCATTTTGAAATATATAGGCCAAACAAGTTGTCTTTAAATGTGAACTTTCTATTCTATTAATTCTTCCTTAACTTGGGTTGTTGTTTTTTTTTAAGTTGAAGTAAAGGTCACCCTGAAAGAAAGATAGCTTTTAGTTTGTCAAAGTTGATTTGTGGTTGGCATAGAGATACATCATTAAAATATCAAACAGATTTAAGCTTTTGTCTTGGGCAGTTACCAAGTGATTATTATTATTCCTGTCTAACTTACTAACCCCTTAGCTATTCTCAGCACCAAAGTTGTTGTTATTCATGGTTTTTATTCATACCTGATAAATTGCAGGTGACTGCATCAAAGAAGAAGAAAGAGCCACAAGTCTTCTCAGAGGTAGCAGGGTGCAGAATAGTGGGAACAATGAGGGTGGGAAAATCCTGAACCATGACTAAGCTACTCCATCCAGTTCCAAAGCAGGTAGGTCACCCCCAAATTACCTTGAATTTATTTAGTATTTTACCTGGAGTCTGAAAATATATGTTCTTCTCTTATGCTTCCCTTAGAGTTCTCTGGGGGAAAATTGGAGAAAGATGTTAATTTTGTATTTTCCAGATGAGGGAAAATGAAAATCTGACTGTTCTATACCACCAGCTCTGAGATTAGTGAAATTCCCAAATACAAAATCTAGTCTGTCTGCTTTTGCTTCTACATTAATGAGAAAAAAGCTCTTTCTAATTCTTAGTCATGTTGCTTCCTGTTTTAGCTAAAACTTTATAAGTCAAGTAAATAACATTAAGCATTATCAATTTGATTAAACTTGCTTCATATAGATTTTAAGGAGAAAAGGTGGAATAGATTGCTTAAGAGAAGTTAAGGGGACCAAGAAAACATAAGAGTCTTCTGACTCCTTAGTGTGTTCAACTACAAGCACAATCTATTTACAGAATATAGAGATAATCTAAATCCCCCATGCTGCAGGGAGCCACTGATGTTAAAAGAAGACTCATTAGGCAAAGAGCTGAGATTAGAACCCAGGTCTTTCAACTCTGAAACTGTATTGTCTCCCATAAAACCAATCCTGAAATTTTCCTGTTGTAGTAGTGACTTCTATAGCAGAATTTGGCTTTTAAATAAAGGATTTTCAAAGGTTCAGTGTGGGTTGCAGCTCAGAGGAACATAGAGGAAATGTTCTAATTGTTGTTGTTGCTGTTGTTATTGCGGTTGCTAGTATAATCAGTAAGCAGTTATTCAATGTTTCAGGAGCCATTGGGTACTGAAGATACAAAGACACAAGTTATGGAGTGCTTGACCTCAAGACACTTTGGTTGGGAGACAAGGGATTGCAAAATGTACACAGATAAGGAAATTATACATACATATACTGTAAGGCCTGAAGAACCGAAGGACTCATCCCCCCCAAAGACTCTTGATCTAACCCCTCCCCCCCCAGGGTTCCCCATCTGTTCCGAAAAAGATAAACAGAAATAGACATCACTTAACCACAAGGACCTAACCCTAGCCAGTGTTCCAATAAGATATCCTGTTATCCTGTTATGCAACTCAAACCTACCCTATATAATCCTCCTCTCCCCTTCATTAAGGGTTCCATCTGCCTGGGAGGCAGTGGGACCCAAGCTCGAGCTTGTAATAAAGCAGTAAGTACCTCTTGCTTTTACATTATCCTGTGTGCCTCCTAATTTGGGAAATCAGAACCAGGTTGAACAATGCATACCCATATGCATGCATACCACATATATGTTAATATGCACACACATATATTTGTAAAAAACATCTAGCAAGTCTTTCACAAAGACCTAGGGAGTTATAGTTCTTTCCAGATTGAGAAGAGATGAAGGTAGTGTGAGAAATCAAGACTGGAGAATGGGAGCTTTTCACTGGGAGTTTTGAAGTGCTCTCCAAAGAGATCAAGGAGGAGAAAGGAGAGGTAGCTGATGTTTTATGCTGGCAGATGTTCAGCAGAAATCTACTCTTCTTTAAGACCATAAGAAGAGACCACTAAAAAAACAAATGGGGGAGATAATGTTTTTTGTTTTTGTTTTTTACCTTTCCCCTATCCTGTGCTTGCACCAATAAGTGGAAAGCTGAGAAAAAGCAAAACAAAACAAAAGTTATATTCTTCTTTGCTCGATCTTTTCCAGTATGTTTTAAAGAAGAGAAGTACACATGTTGTGGTCATAAGCTGCCTTGTTTGGGAGTTGCTGCATCAGAATGTCAATCATCTCTCTTTTCTTTTCTCATCTCTCTTGAGAGCCTTCAAAATTTCAGCTATATAAGAAAATCTGTTCTCCACTCCTGATTTTCACTTTTGCTTCCTTTCTTCTTAAAATTATAAGAATCATAACTCCCAGAGTTTTTGTGGGCAGCCAAGTCTTGCTAAAATTGTTACAGTAGCAATTCTAGAATAAGATAGATACAAAGGATGGAGTCTAATGGATTGGAATGGAATACTAGAATTGCAAGATACTTTAGAAGCTAATCCCCATATGTTACAAAGGAATGATAGGTAGGAAGAAGTTAAATGACTTAGATTGCTCTAGTTAGAAAATGTGTTACATTATTATAGATTTGTCATTTTAGAGAGGAGTTAACAGAGACCCAGAGAGACAGGGGTTTGCTGGATTCAGCTCTTAATTGGTTCCTGGAGGATTGTTACACTTTCCATTTGAACAGTACAATTTAGGAAATTAGCAAATGTTACAAATCAAGGTTTGATTTATTATTTTGTTGTTTTTATAGATAGGTAAGTGATGGAGAAAATGTTAAAGGTGCAAATTAAATTTAGAAGCACATTTTGAATGTGTCATTTGATTTCATTTCTATAAGATGAAATGAGAACATAGTATGTACTTAATAAATACTTATTCCCTTTATTTCTCTTCACTTTTTTTTTTGAGAGAGCTGGTTGTTAAACATCTAACAGCACATTCCTGCATAGAGGTAATATGAATTGCCCATTCATATATCTAATCAGTCCAAAGCATCAAACCCTATGGGTCCTTCAACTCTAATCTAAATTCACTTCTCTTTTCACCATATCATATTGTATTCTCATTATTTAGACTCTATATATTACAAGTCAAGTTACTGTGGTTAACAATTTTTCCAACTAAAATAACAGCTAAGAACCAAATAAAGAATCTTGTCTTTAAATGGTTCATCAGATTTGGTTAATCAATCCAATATTTTTATTTCTAGTTTTCTAATATGTAAGGTGCCATAAAAGTTTGATGTCATTGATTGTTTTATGAGATGTTTATTTAAAAGACTATAATTCTACATGGAAACTCATTTCTTAAAATAAATCTGGCTGGTTATGCCTAAAAATAAGAGCAGGCAGAGAGGAGCTTTGGATCAGGCATCAAGAGATCTGAGTTACAATACTGGCACTGCTACTTGATAGCTATGTGTCCATGGGTAAGTTGCTGGGCTTCATTTTGCTTCCCTAGAAAATGAAAATAGTAATATTTGACTTACATATACATGTTGTCTTCCATAATAGAATGCTAGCCCTTTGAAGTCAGAGACCATTTTGTTTTCTTTTTTTGTCCCTACCCCTGAGCACAGTGGTGTCCTGTACAGTAGGGGATTTATAAATCTTTATTTATTGATTACCCCCCATAAAGGCTTTTTGGAAAGATCAATTGAGATAAAGTAGGTAAAAGACTTTCCAAATATGGTAAATTTTTACCTGTTCATGTTAAATAGTATTAGTAGTAAAAATGATTTCAAAGGCTTTCTTAGTTCTCCCTGTGATCTGCTAAGAAACTTGTCTCATATTTTACTGGGGGGGGGGGATGGAGTACTCACAAAGAACTCCCTCTTTATTCCTCCTTATCTCCCATCACTCAGGTACCCTCTACCACTTTCACTGGTCTCACACAAAGGTGGACTTTCTCCTTGCCAAGGCAATGTGTGAAATAAAAAACCTCCATCTCAAAGCAACCAAATGGTGAGACATAGGTGTCACAGAGAAACATTTCTTATGCTGGCATCTCCTGGTGTCCCCTGGCATCAGTGTCAATGTGAGTGACAATGTGGCAGAGCCAGCATCAATGAGGGTATCTCCAGTGGGAAAGCCAGTGGAATGTCTCCACAGAAGCACAGATGGCATGATGTTTGAAAACTAGTGGCCAAGGACAGGGTTCTTAAACCCATGCCGGAAGTTCAGTGGGTCTCAGCTTCCATAGCTGCCACTGCCACGAGCCTGGGGGTTTTCCTCTCTGTGCTGTTTCTTATCTGGTGAGGGACATTGATTGACAAGCTGTAGCAGTTGCAGTCAGCCAGCCAAATGGAGAAGTTTCTAGTTAGGCTGAAGTATCTCTTCTCTCTCTGACTTTCTGTTTTTATTAATAAATGCTCATAAATCTGGTGCTGAGTCTCTAGACCACCTTTTATTTGTTACAACAAACATGACACAAATGATCCAACTCCATCCTGTCTTCTCCCACAGATTGTGTCCCCTCTCATCCCTACTCTCACTAATTATCAATCTCATTATCTACTGGCTGCTTCTCTACTACTAGCACACTCAAATTCCCACCCCCCTTCAGAAAAATACCACTTGATCCATACATCCCTGGTAGCTTTTGTCCTATATATTTTTCCCTTTTTGTTACTATAATTGACAGTCAAATACAATGGATGCATTGAATTACCTTCTTTTCACTCTCTTCTTTTTAAAATTTCTATTTATTTGTTTGTTACATTAAAATACCCTATTAACTCCATCCCTCTCTCCTCTCCCTCCATTAGAGAAGGCATCATTTAACAAAAAGATACGTGTATATATGCATATTTTAAAGTTATGCCTTTCCTATTCCTATTTATCAGTCCTATTTTGGTAGATGGGCATTCACAAGTCATTCTTCAAACAATATTTCTGTTGCTGTATATAATGCTCTTCTAGTTCTGCTCATTTCATTCTTCATAACTTCATGAAGTCTTTCTATGTTTTTCCAAATTAACCTACTTATCATTTCTTTTGGCACAGTTGTATTCCATTACAATTATATGCCACAATTTGTTCAGTCATTCCTCAATTGATGAGCATCCCTTCAATTTCCAGTTCTTTGCCACCACAGAGAGCTGCTATAAATATTTTAAAACATATAGGTTCTTTTCCTCTTCCATTGATCACCTTAGGACATAAATCCAATAGCTCTGACTTTTTTCTCAGCTCTCAGCAGTCTGGTTCCCAACCATATCATTCAACTTTTCAGTTCAACACAATCCCAGTCCTTATCCTTCCTGTTCTCGCTATAGCCCTTGACAGTATTGATCATCCTCTTCTTGATATTATCTTACCTCTAGGTTTTCATGATATTGCTCTTTGCTGGCTCTTTCTATGAATCTTACCATTCCTTTCCAGTCTCCTTTAATGTATTTTCATTCAAGTTATACCTATAAAGATAAGGGTCCTCTGGGGCTTGATCCTGAGCCCTTCTCTATTTTTTTCTCTACACTATACTATTTGATAGACTCATTAGCTGCCATAGATTCAACTATCATTTCTATGCAGATGTCTTCTTACTTTCATCTATTTTACACTCATATGTCAAACCTAATTAAAAAAAAATACATCTGATCATATCGCTCCTTCATTCAACAAACTCCAGCAGCATCTTATTACCTCCAGGATCAGATATAAAACCCTGTTTGGCTTTTAAAGCTTTCCAAAATCTGTCTCCTCCTGACCTTTCTAGTTAGCTTACACTTCCCCTCCTTCCCCCCCCTCAATTAGGTACTTTGCAATCTAGTGACACTAGCCCTCTTGCTATTCCTTGTGCATGATACACTATTTCTTCATTCCAGGCACTTTCCTTGGCTGTTGCCCCTGTCTGGATCACTAAAACTCCTTACCTCTGTTTCCTATATGTTTCATTTCTCAACTAAAGCCTCACCTTCTGCAAGAAGTTTTTCTTAGATCTCCTTAATTTTAGTGCCCACTCTCTGAGATTATTTCCATTTAATTACACACACACATATATGTATATATTTTTTGTACATAACTATTTACATATAGTCTTCCCCATTAGACTGTGAGCTTCTTGAGAACAGGAACTATTTTTTTTTTGCCTTTCTCTGTAACTTCAGTGCTTAGCACAGTCTGTGGAACATAGTAGATACTTAATAAAAGCTAGCTGATTGTAACCCTAACCATCTGTATTAACCAATAATGAGAAAATTTACTTAATATTTAAAGGTTCTGGCTCCTATTATGCAGGAAAATAAAGGGCTATTCTATAATAAATTTCACAGAATAAACGAGGACCTAATCAACTAGCATACCATTTTACTTATTTTCTTTTTTGTAAAGATATTTTATTTTACTAATTACATGTAATAACAATTTTCCATATAAATTTTCTGAAGTTATATGATCCAAATTGTCTCCCTCTTTCCCTTTCTTCCCCCTTCCCAGAGATTATAAGCAATTTGATCTGAGTTATACATGTATTATCATGAGAAACATATTTCTACATTGTTCATTTTCATAAGAGAATAATCATATAAAAACAAAACCCCCAAAATAAAACTCCAAATAAACCAAAGTGAAAAATAACATGCCTTGATTTGCATTCTGACTTTAGCAGTTCTTTCCCTGCAGGTGGATACCATTCTTTGTCATAAGTCCTTTAGAATTGTGCTGGATCTTTGTAATGCAGAGAGAAGCTAAGTCTTTCACAGTTAATTAGCCCACAATATTGTGGCTACTGTGTACAATGATTTCCTGGTTCTGCTAATTTCACACTGCATCAGTTCATGGGGGTATTCCCAGTTCTTCCTGGAATCATCTTATTCATCATTCTTACAGCACAATAGTACTCCATCACCATCATATACCACAATTTATTTAGCCATTCCCCAATTGATGGGCATTTTAATTCCTGATTCTTGAGCCTGACATTTTAATAAAACTTGAGGTTGAATGTTGGTCTGGTAGTGAATAATGCAGTTACAAAATGTGACATATTTATACTTATATCCAGATGTTGACATGATGTGTTGCTATATTTTAAAAAATTTCTCAATAAAAGTCAGATTTGGTCCTTATTTTATTAGGTTCTGAGAGGAGTAAAATGCTTAGTGGAGATCAAGAGGACTCCAGGGATAGGCTGCTGACAAGGGATTTGTTGGGTATGTGAGAATAGTTTTATTTATTAAGTGATGTTTGGGCCTCCTGGATTTAATACTATTCCATAGGAAAAATAATGGGTGACAAAGTATTTATAAAACATTTTTCATACATTCAATTCAACAATTATTTTAGAGCCTATTATGTACCAGGCATAGCGATAGATGCTAGGGACAAAAAATGAAATTATTCCACCCCTTAAGGAATTTATAAAGACTCTATTATTTCATTTGAGATCCTCTTCAAAATCCTCAAAACCAAAAATCAAGCTATATGGAATGAAGAGACCTTGGTCACTGTGTAACTTTGGGGAAATCATTTAATCTCTCTGAGAGGTTCCTCCTTCATAAAGTGAAAAGGTTGGATTAGATGGCCTTTGAGGGCCTCCTCCCATACCCCCAGCTCCAACTCTATGACTCTAAGAGAGAAGTATTATTATCCCCATTATATAGAGGAGCAAGCCAGGATCAAGTGACTTGTCCATGGTTCAACATCAGGTAAATGGCAAGGTGGTCTCTTGTGGCTCTAAGCCTACCACTCTTTCTACTATACCATGCTCCTCAGTAATGGAAATAGCACTGTTTTTCAGGGTTCTTGAAAGTTCTTTGCTGTTAGTTAGACAGGGCAGTCTATCTATTGTACCACCTAGCTGCCCAAGTCAAGATTGGGGTCCATCAGATCTCTACTTTGTCCACCTCTTCCTCCTTTGATATTACTATAGTACAAGGAAAATGGGTTCAAATCAAGCTTTTGACACATTGACTCTGTGACCTGGGGCAAGTCATTTAACTTTTGTCTGCCTCAATTTCTTTAATGGCAAAATAGACAAAATAATAGCATCTACTTTTTGTGGTGGTTGTGAAGATCAAATGAGATAATATTTGTAAAGCATTTAACATAGTACTTGGCATATAGTAGGCATTTAATAAATACTATTATTATTGTTATTGTTAGCTATGTTTCAGATTCAGGTTTCTCTTTTTTTGTGGCACCAAAAAGGAGGAAATAAGTCTTACCAGATGATCTGGGATGAAATACAAGTGTCATCCCAGTTTTTTAAAAAATAATTTTCTCTTAACTATTGACTCAGTAGGCTTTGGTTGCTTTGAATTTGAGATGGATAAAACATCTTCCTTCAGAATGGAAGGAGTCAGAATGAAAGGAGAATCTTTTTTTTTAAATGTTATTTAGTCAGTTTAGAACATTATTCCTTGTTACAAGAATCATATTTCTTTCCCTCCTCCTCACCTTTCCTGTATGACATGTGTCCTTGATTAGAACCTATTTCCATGTTGTTGGCATTTGCATTAGGATGTTCATTTAGGGTCTACATCCCCAATCATATCCCCTTGACCCATGTCATCAAGCAGTTGTTTTTCTTTGGTGTTTTTACTCCCACAGTGTTTCCTCTGAATGTAGATAGTGGTTTTTCTTGTAGATCCCTGCAGATTGTTCAGGGACATTGCATTGCTACTAATGGAGAAGTCCATTACACTTGATTGTACCACAGTGTATCAGTCTCTGTGTACAATGTTCTGTTTCTGCTCTGGAAGGAGAATCTTGCCCTTATTCTTAGATTCATATTTGTGTGTTTGTAGGGGCATTGACATGGAAATTGTTCAAAATAAAATATTTTTTTTTCACATGAAGAGGTTTGCTTCTCAGTTTCATCCAGTCATTCATTATCTGTAATTTTTCTTTGTTTTCTGTGTAAATTTTATGTCTTTTTATCAGTCCAGGGTCATAAAATATGGAGTTAAATAGGAAATTGAATCATATCTAATACTACCTCACATTTATATAGTTCTTTAATGTATTCTATTTTTCACTTCTGATTTATTATTTTTTTAAATTTAAACACAAAATAAAAGTGTTTCCATATGCACAAAAAGAGGATTCTAGAAGAGGCTATGTACTTCCATTTCATGCCAATTCACTTAAAAAATAGATATACAATAAATTCAAGATGCTAGTTTCAAAACTACACTTTCTTCTTAACTTCCTTATGTTCTCTTCTGTATGATTAAAAATGTTTCAATGATTGTCTTTTTTGGCATCACTATTGCCATCATTATCTCCTAATGATATCTCCTTTCCATCAATTAAAACCGAGAAAAGGAAAGTTGTTTAAACAAGCATAGTTAATCTGGAAAAAAAAAAAGGAAAAACTCTGCCTCCTTATAGGTTTTTCAACCAGGAAGGACTTGTATTTGTAGCTAGTCCTTTTAGGAGCTCTTCAAAATATCTTTGGATAACATAGTCCTTTTCTTTTGCATTTTCTTTCTCCTGCAGTTTCCCCCCTCCATTCTGCTTGCTTTTCTATCTTCTTATTTAGCTCTTAACCTACCCCCCCCCCTTTTTTTTCTCCTTACCTCCTAAGCCCTCATCAAAGTCAGGGTCAAATGAAAGGCAGTCCAGGTTGTTAGTCTTCCAGTAACATCTGAAACCCCTTGGAGTTTAATGAACACTGAAAAGGGGGCTCACCTATCCACAGGCTGGCCCCAGCTTTGCCCTAACTTTTCCCTAACTTTTCTCTGTCTCCTCTTGCTTTGAGTCTCTGCCTTTTTGAAGAGCTTGAAAAAGGGCCCACTGCATTTAAATGAACTCTACATTTACTTCTGGGATTAGTCATATGGCTACCCACCATTTAGATTTTATATACTTGCTCATTTGAAATATAGTTTCCACTAGTAGCACCAAAACAGTCACAAATATGCCTTTTTTCACTTACATCTTTCGTTTGCTCATCAGGTCCTTTTCTATGATTGCTTTTATTTCCTCATTCATTCATTTATCTGTTCCTTTATTTCATTCTCCTTATTTGCTCAATTACTGACTGCACATTTGTATTCTAATTGCTCACAAATGAATCCTAATTTTGTATATTTCTTATCCCACTCCCCACTTAAATGTACACCTCATTAACTTTTGCAGAAGGTCAGATTCCCCCATCTGAAGTGGTCAGAGTATTCATTAACTTCAGTGGGAACCAAGGCTATAGTAGACCTATAGTAATGGAAAAATTAAAGTTTCATTATTTGATGAGATATAAAAGTAGGCAGATGTAAGTAGGATGAAACATAAATGTGAAGCATACAGGGTAATCTAATTAGTAGGGGGGAAATGAAGGTTTAAGGCTGAGGTCTCTTCTACTTGATTTAACTGTAAAGAAGAGTGGCATGGAGTTTCAGATGGAATATTGGACTTAGAGTAAGATTTTGTCAAAGAACAAGCATTTATTGTATGCCTTCATTTATTCTGGGCCTTCTTTTAGGTGTCGGGAATACAAAGACAAAGATAAAACAAGTGCTTTAAGGATTTTATAGGGAAAGAATTTACAAGGAGACACAGAATGTTTACAAATAAGTATACCCGTCTATCTGCTATGCCTAACTCTGAAATTTTTAAATAATTCAAGCTATAGTCATACATATGTACCAAAAACTTTTATTGTTTTCACAGTGATTTAGATCATTTCTGTGATGGGAGGCTACTTTAGTGTCAGATCCCCTTTGGTAGACTTGGCCTTGTTTCTTTTTTGCTCTATTTCAACTGGAACTGAAATCAAGATGGGACATCTTCCTGCTTAACATTGGAATTACTTTTCTGTGACAAATAGAAATAAAAGCTGAATATAAATAAAATAACTGCACAGTTGGAGGGGTGCTAACAACTAGAAGACTGAGGAAAGATTTCTTGAAGGTGTTAGCATTTGGACTAAGCCATGAAGGGAGTTAGGAGATCCAATAGGTGGAGGAGGAAAAGAAGCATATTCTAGAAATAGAGAGTATATCACATGTGCAAAGAGACAGAGGCAAGAAATGTAATGTAGTGTCATATACTAATAAGTAGGTCAGTTTGACTGAAATATAGAGTTTGTGAAACATCATGTGTAAACATCCTGAAAAAATGGTCCAGAGTCAGATTGTCAAGGTCTTTAAATGCAAAACAAAGTAGTTCTTATTTGATCTTAATAGAAATGGTGAACCACTAAAGTGTCTTAAGGAAGTCAGGCACCTGGTCAGACCTGCACTTTCAGAATATCATCTTGGTATTTCTGTAGGCAATAGATTTGAGGAGGGGAGAAATTGGATATAGGAGACTGATTAGGAATATATTAAAAAAGATAAGTGAGGAAGGGAGCCCTGAGCTAGAGTGACTGCGGTATTAGTAAAATGAAAGATGCAAAAGATGTTTAGAAGATGGAAGTGACAAGACTTGACAACTGATTGGATGGGGATGGGGTAAGAAAAAAAGATTTGGTGATTATGTTGAGGTTGTTAATTGCTATATCTAGAAGAACCATAGAATCCTTAATAAAAACGGAAAATTTGGAGAGGAGGTAGATTTAGGAGGGAAGATAAGAAATTCTGTTTTTGATATGTTGGGTTAGATATTGGATCCCAGATGAGGTCAAGTGGGAAGCTGGAGATACGGGCCTGGAACTCAGGTGAAGGATGAGGGCTGAATATATAAATTTACAGATTGTAGAGATAGCAAGTAAGTCTGAGGGATCTGAGATGATCTCTGATAGAGTTCAGAGAGAACCCAGTTCAGAGCTCTGCATATTTCCCATATATTAATGGTGAACAGAATATCACTGTTGAACTTTTTACAAGTCTGAGAAATAATGGTTTGATGAGTAGAAAGAGAACCATAACAGAGCAATGTCACAAAAAACCCAAGGAAGATAGAATATCTTGAAATAGAGTGTGGTTAAGTAGTATCACACATTGTAGAGAGGTAAAAAAAAAGGTATCAGGCTATCACATTTAGTGATACAGATTGTTGGTGTACTGAGGAAAATCAGTTTCAATTGAGCTGTGGGGTTCAAATCCTCGTATTGATTCTTAGAAGCAGAAATGGAGTTCTAATGGATTATTATTTGATGCAATGAGAGACCAAAACTTGGTCCTTCTACACCTCAGGGATCTATATTGTCATTTGTGGTAACCTCCAGTAATTTTGTGAATTATAGTTACTTGTAAAATGTCTTTATCTAGGAATCTCAAATCAAATAACCACCTCAAACCAATGTGTTAGGACATTTGGTGAGCAATGGGAAGTCAGAGTACAGGTAGGGTTGAACCAATTCAAATTCAATGATTGTACTAGAAGGAAATGAGGAGGTGATGAGAGTGGAAAGTCACAAAAGGAAACAAAAACAGCAAAGGAAAGAAGTTATTGCAGCCATCAAAGTTTCAAGTCACAAACTATGTCATTTCTCAAAAGATGACTGCTTACAGAAGTGTCTTGTCAAGGCACATCACAAGATATTCATATGAAGCAAGTGGATATTGACCTCACACTCTCTGAACAAGGCAGTCTATGTTGCTCATCTCAGGGGCCTGGGAATCCTCAGGGGGTGGTGTGTGTCTTCTCTAAGGCTATTAGCTTGGGCCCTCATTCTGAGTATCTAACCCCACCCCCTACCATACAGTTAGTTACCAGTGATTAGTATTCCAGTTCCATTTAACTCAGGGATTAAATTTAGGTTTTATAAAGAGATAATTACTTTGAAATGATTAATAAACATTTTTTTCCCAACACTCTTCCCAGGGACACATTTTACCTTATATCATTTCAGTCTCTGGAGAGAGTAGGCTAAGACAACACATTTTATATATATAACATTTGTTTCATTAAGTTCACTTCCAAAGGAAGCATCACGACCAGATGAGTACTTGTCTTAGAGGTCTCTCTTCATTCATTGGGTTGGGCATCATGGCATCAGGCTGGGCTAGTTATAAAATCCAGCATGGGATTAATTTCTGGATTTCCTGGACCTCAGGTGGTTCATTCTTCTGACTTTTTTTAAACTTACAAAGTACAGTCATCTCTTTCATTTGAATAAAAAGAACTAAAGCCCTGATAAAGAAATGAGGTCTATATATGAGGACACAACAGCCTCAGATGGGAAGGGCTCAAGGACTCAACTCTTATAGCATATCACCCTTCTCTGAACAGAAGAATCTTGAAAAAGTCAGTGGAAGAGAAGTAAAATCAGGAAACAATAGAAGCTTTTGAATGCATCTCCCTTCCCTCAGTTCTACCTATGCAACTATAATCACTCAGAGAGGCTCCTCAACTCTTTATAGTGAAAGGAATGCAATCAGTAGCAGAATGTCTATGCCTACTCTAACCTCTATCCAAGGCACTTCTATTTCCATCATCATAACTTTCCCATAAGCAAGACTGTCAATCTCTTCCACATGGGAAATTTTATCAATAGCACTCTGAGTATGCTTCTAAGAATTGGACTCGGTGACCAGTCCCTCCATTATGCATATGTGCAAAAAAGTGTGTCCAGGGCGCACAGAATTAGGAAGTAAAAGTTTGAGGAGACAGGGATTGTATAAAGTTATGAGAACCCTGACTTTAGGCTATGGTAAAAAGTGTTTAATATGGGCCTAAAAAATTGGACAGGGATGAGGAAATGTTAGATACTTATGAAGACCTGGAGAATTTAGTATATCACATATCACAATTATATATAAAGTTTGGACAGAGTATATATGGATCATCCTATTTAATTGCCTTATTAAATGAGAGGGGGGGACTTTCTTGATTTGGCTCCTTTCCTGCTCTTTTTTCATTTCAGCCCACTTCAGAGTATACAATATATATGCCATATTAACAGATGCACAAAAATAAAATCTTTGGAGAAAAGTAATTTGAATTGAATAACATAATATTTACTTGATATTTGTTACATGAAAATAGGAGTCTGAATACTTTCATATCCATTAAATTCTACTCTGGCAGCAAATCAACAATTTTCTCAATTTATTTGAAAAAAAATGAAAAGAAAAAGATTATTTTCCTTATGTTCCATATTGTAATAAAACAGTGTTAGAATCATAGAGGCTGCAAATCAATTGATAAAAGAAGGGCAACATGTTTCTTCTATGACAGAGTGTTCCTGTATGATTTTTACATTTACTTAAGAGTTTCCATAGAAATTTATGCCAGGAATATAGAAGATCAGGCCCTTAAAAGCATGCCTCCAGCTTGTATTGCAAATAGATACATTAATCATTTCACACTCAGGACAATCTAAATTTTTTTCATTATTCTTCTGAAATGAAAAGACCTATAAAAAGTTTATTAGCCAGGAGCCCTTAGGAATTTAAAATGCAACCAAGTTCTCAAAAGAGCAGATCAGCAGGCAAAGGGAAAATTCCTTCCCCACCCACAAAGTATATAGACTCTGCTTCTCTGTGACTTTGGACATCCCTGAGGGACTGTTAAAGATGCATTTGTAATTCTCACTGTAATTGCCTATTGTGACAAAGTCACCATGAAACCCATCTTTTTGTCTCAAAATCTACTGGAGATTGTGCACTCCATCTTGGAGACTATTGATTTGGAAAACATGAATAGAGAAATCAAAATGCAAAAGGGACAGATTAAACAGATATACCTAAAAGTGTAACTGACTTATGTCTAATGCTCAGATTGCATGCTTCCCATCTCCCATGACCCAATTTTTTCCATCTCCTTCACTCTAACCTCCTATCCCCAATTTTCATGCAGTTTCCTTAATTGGGCTAGTAATGGAAGCTATAGCCATCAATACAAATTGGTTTTGGCATTACCAAATCCAAAGGAAAGTTTCCTGAAAAATCCCCTGAAGCTGTTATGTTTTTCTCCATTATCCCCAATTTGTGTCTTACCATAGTAGTTGCTATAATTTTTTTAAATAAAACTTTTTATAGGTCTTTTAATTTCAGAGGAATAATGAAAAAAATTTAGATTGCCCTGAGTGTGAAATGATTAATGTATCTATTTGCAATAGAAGTTTGAGGCATGCTTTTAAGGGCCTGATCCTCTATATTCCTGGCATAAATTTCTATGGAAACTCTTAAGTAAATGTAAAAATCATACAGGAGCACTCTGTCAAAGAAGAAGCTACTCCATTGCAAGGGCTAGGCTAGTCATGGTGAACCTTTTAGAGACCATATGCTGTGATCCACCCACTCCCATAGACCAAGTGCCAAGCCATGTCCCCCACCCCCACCCCTAGCTGCCTTATCCCTAGACAGGGAGGGAGAAAGGGAGTGGAGTGGTTCATGCACTTTGCTCAAGGGAGGGAGTAAGTACTTCCATTGGGGTGCTGGCAGAGGTGTAGGGAGGTGAGGTGGAGGTAGGGGGGAGAAGCAGCTCTGCCTGAGTCCCTTTGCTTTACTAGTAACTAACTCTGGTGGGTGACAACATACATGCCCACAGAGAACTCTCTGCATGACATCTTTGGCACATATGCTATAGATTTGCCATCACAGATCTATGGAAAGAAGATGAAATTATTTGCCCAGAGTCACCCAGGTAGGAAGTATCTAAGTCAGATTAGAATCCAGGGCTCCAGGTCTGGTACTCTATCCACCAAACCAGTTAGTTACTCCCAAAATATGTTTCATAGAGAATAGCAGTGGAAACAGAAAGAATATTTGTAAAGAGTAGAAATTATTCATAGACAAATCTAAAATATAGCAATAAACAAACCTATACATTGATGATCTAAGATGCCTATAGACAAAAAGTATGGATAATAAACAGAATGAACCAGAAATCCTAATGCAAGTGGGAAAATTTGATCTACTATTATTAAGCAATTGATCAAAACATCTATTAAGTGCCTACTATTTGTTAGTCATTGTGCTAAGAGTTGTATCACTGAGATTTGGTGAGATTGATGGATGACTGGAATAAAAATGAAAGGGCATATAGTATTCATTAAAATATAAAGTATTTAAGGTATTTATCAAAATAATAGGATAGATGAAGGCAGTGGGAACAGGGTAAGAAGCAAGATACACTCATGTAAAGAAGTCCAGGAGCCAGAAGGAGAAATGTGGAGGAAGACATGGGGTTGAAAATCAATGAAGAAAAACTTAATGAAAGTTATGGTAGCAAAGTGGAGAGAGAGCTGGTTGTAGCAGAAAAACTTAGGTTCCAATCTTGTTTCTGACAAATGAACTTGTAACCATGGATATTCTTATAATTCCTCTCACCCACAGTTTCCTCATCTATAAAATAGGGGTAGTAATTCCTGTTGCCTCCAAGAGTTGTTGCAAGACACAAATGTGTTAATAAATGCCAATTGAGTGAATGAATAATGCATATAAATCCTTCTAAATTTCAAGAGTAACACAAAAATTACTGTTAGTAGGAAGGAGATGCACAAGCTGCACAACATCTGGACACCCAAAAACAAATGGATTAGAAATTTAAGAAATAGACTATCAGCTTGGCACAGAGGCATGAAAGGAGTACGATAAATTAGCTGGACATCTGCCAGAATGCTGTCTCTGCCAAAAATAATGGAAAGTTTATTCTTGATTTGTCTTAATGATAATTTCATTCTTTAAACACTAGAGGAAATCATGAGGGAAATGCTTATTCTGAACCCTTTTATAGTCAATAGAAAAAAATTGTGGCTGAAGTAGAAATGATGGAAACCTTTGGTAGGGGAAGAGAGAATTATTTCAAGCCCATCTGATCCATTTCAATCCAACAAATATTTATTGAAGTCTATTGTGTTCAAGGCACTGTGCTAGGTTCTAGGGATAGGAAGATAAGACATAATATAGTCATTTCTCTTAAGTAATTGACAATCTAATGATAGAATTGACATGTTCATGTTTGAATTCGTGATACTTTAAAAGCTGGGCAACATCTGACATACACTTTAGAACTGGAGAAAACAGAGATTTAGAGAAAAGATAGACAGGATCTAATGTCTTAAAAGGTTACAGGAAAAATCAGTCCAAAAGAGATAGGAAACTAAAGAATTAAATTCTAAATATATAAAAAGAAATAATTCAATGATAAAGAAAAGGATGAGTTGGATAAAGAGTTCAATGTTAGTAGAAAGAAAACCCACAGACCAAATTATATTTTAAAGTTTATTGAAATTAATTGGGATGGATCTGTCCTTGGCTTTGTGCTATTAAACATTTTTATATATGACTTGGATAAAGGCACAGATGGTGTGCTTATGAAATTTGCTCATGACACAGCACTGGGAGGGATAGTTCAAAAACAATATGACAGAGTTAGAACCTAAAATGATTTTGACAGACCAGAGCACTGAGCTGAATCTAATAAAAATGAAATTAAATAAGATAAATATATGGTCTTATACTGGGTTTTAAAAAAATTTAATTTCAGAAATATGTCATGGAAAAGCTATCTTTAGTTAACAATTCTGAAAAATACATGGGATTTTAGTGAACTGTAAAGTTTATAAGACTGAAAAGTGATGGAGCAGCCAGGAAAACTGATAAAATAGGGAGGCTTGTTATAAAAGACTAGTAAGATGAAAATCCAACTGTACCAGTTATAGCATATATATAGGGTATTATCATCAATTCTGAATGACATACTTCATAAAATACATTTGTCCTTCATTTTAAAGAGAACCAAGGACATCACAGGGTCACATCTTGACTTGCAAGTGAATTGGATTTATGTAAGGCAGATTTGCATAAAGTTATCAGCTTTAGTCTTATAGTAGCATCAAAGTCCAGCGGCAAGACAAAAGCCAGAAAAACTGGGAATGACATTGATGTCTTCAATGTCTGCCAAAGCTCTGGGTAGTCCAAGAGTGCCTAATTCAGTCATTTTCATGGCTGTTGTAATAAATTGTCTTCACGTGATTTTGGTAGACATCCACTGACTGATTTGAAGCCTGCCAGTTACCTTCAACCTAGTGATATGATAGCTTCTTGGAGCCACAGGTGAGAGCTAAGTGAAAAGTGTATGAACAGCCCTAAAAATGGCTCAACAATTCCTCACATCAGAGGCCTAATTCATACACTCTTTAGAAAGAATTTGATAAGTGGGAGAGGGTCTAAAGGAGGGAAATCAGGATAGTTCTCAAATTGCTTCCTGCATAGATCATAAATGGAAGAGAGAGGGAATGCTTAGCTGAAGATGAGAAGAATTAATGAGAGGCATAACTGTATTCAAGTATTTGAAGGGTTATCAAGTAAAGAATGAACTGGATTTCTACTGTTTGACCCTAAAGGGCAGAATGAGTAACAGCAGTACTCTGGCCTTATCAGAGGACATCCGAAGTATTGGGTTCAATTCTCAGATATCAGAGTCATTTTGCTTAGTTGCAGAGGAAAGAAATAGAAAGAAAAATAAATGGAAACTGGAGAGAAATATATTTTGGCTTGACATAAGAAAAAAAACAACAACTAAGGATTAGAAGTATCTGAAAAATAGAAAAGGCTGCAACTATAGGTAGTGAGTTCCCTAACCCTGGACATCTTCAAGCAGAAATCGGGCATCTGCTTGTTGAAAATGATGTGTGTATGTGGGGGCAATTCTTTCTAAGATATGTGTTATACTAGACAGCCTATGAATGTCCTTTAAGTTTGGGGATTTAGGGATTCTGCATACAAATGGCTGACCTATACATTTTCCTTTGCCAATATCTTCGAAGTGTGGTCAAGTCTTAATGAGCAACTGTCAGCTTTCAAATTATTTTAAGTTGTTAAGATTAAAGCTATAGAAAAGCCATGGCAATATTGTAAGAACTGAGCAGGCTTAAATAGGCTTGACTTACAAGTTCACAGGCACTATCCATTTTTAGAACTGCACAGAGTTCCTTATACATAAATGGGAATTTATATGATAATTGAATTAAATTAGAATTAAGTTTCTTTCAGAACCTGTTTTATAGTATTATACTTTAAAGAAATCCTTTAGTCTGTTTCTCTCTCCCTACTAAGATTTTAAGATGAGATAGAAAAGACAAGGCAACTCTGAAGATTGCAATCAGTCTTGAGGTTAATCTTCAAAGGTTGCTATGATGGACATAGCAAGTTTCCCCGCCCCTCTCAGTAGGTTGTAATGAGAGTGTTGAAAATAATTAAAGATGCTGAAGATAAGAGAAGGTGGGGAAGATAAGACACAATCCCCTGTTTTCTTCTTCTGTAATAAGAAACCCACAACACCAAAGAAAAAGAATATTGGGTTTATACACACCAAGTTGCACTCATATTTTCTCATTATTAAACCTTCCATCATGGCTCCACCCTTTGGGGAAAAGAGAAATAAAATACATCAAAGTGAAAAGATTCTATTTACAATATATTTTAATCAGTGAACAGTACAATGTTATAGGGAGGGTGTATAAAAAAATGAGAGTAGATTAAGAACCAAACTTTATTCAAAGCCCATACAATTAAACCAGGAGTTCTATTACTACTAATAAAAATGTACAGTACTCTATTTCTTTTTCAACATAACACTTTCTTGGTGATATGGCCTCTCCATTCACATTCCACTCCCAGCTATCCTGAAAATTCCTAGTAGATTAGAAAAAAAATTTTTTACAGAAATTCACAGGACCTATGATTTCAAAGATATAGATACTAGCTCCATCAGTGGAGATTTAACCTTGTCCCCCAGTCCCATACTTTGTAATTCTTATTGAGATACTTCTTTCATATTCTTATTAGATCTTGTTCAGGTACAGACTGGACTAGTTCAGCTTTCAATTCCCATTCAATTCTGAGGTTCTGGGATGTTCTCTTTCCTGAAGATACCAAACTCCTATATCCTTGTTAACTAGTGTTACTCTGAGTTTTCTTCCCTAGCTACTAAACTGTAAATTTTTTGTTATCTCTGCCCTTGGCTTTATTGCCTTTCTGCTTTTGGAGTAGTAGTCTCAGACAGTGATTATGCATCCTATTTAAATTCTTTTGATATGTAGACTGAATTGACACCTATGTCTTTGTTCACTTTCTTAATTACACTGCTGATAAGCTCTGGGCTTGAGGAACATGCCTTCTGGTCCATAACTAATTCCTCTGAACTGGCCTGCTCCAACCTGAGGTTGTGAGAAATAGTAGTACCTGGATTCTAAGCTTTTCCAATGGACTCAATACTGTAAACCTGGACTCAGAGATTGGATATTTAGGGGTGTTATGGAAAGCTGTACTGTCCAAAGGGTTGAGACATAGCAAATAAATAAAAGGACATTTGACATCTATTTCATGTAATGGCATGGAAACAAAATTGACTTTTACTTGTTTTCCGTTCTCGCTTATTTAATCTTGGAGATCCTCAAGTAATTGTCTAGGGCAGTGATGGTGAAGGTTTTCCATTCTGAGTGCCCAGAGGAAAATTTCAATCTGTCGGTGAGACACCCCCTCCCCCAATTACCTGAAAGCCCAGAGGGAGGAAGTGCTTGCTTTGGGCAGCTGGTCATAGGAGTAATCTCCCACATGCTGGGGCCAGCATGCATGCCAATACTTCTCCAATGCTAGTCTAGGGAAATGGATAGCTTAGCACTTATGTAACCATATATCTTTAACAATGTCTTGATAAAAGGAGAATGACTTGGATAATAGCTGAAGGATCTGGGACTATTTAGCCTTAAGAAGCAAAAGATTTATGGTGTCTAAGGTATTTGAAGGGGAATCTCATGGAACAGAGATTGGACTTTTTCTGCTTGGTTCTGGAGGATATGATGAGAAAGGCCAATATAAATTGAAAAGAAGCAAGTTTGTGTTTGGTGTAAAAAATAAAACAGTAAAGGGAGATTTTCAAAAGCAGAATGGTTTGTCTTGTGAAGTAGTAGACTTCCCCTCAGTGAAAGGTTTAAAGGAAAGGCTGGATGGTCATTAGTTTAGTATGTTGAAGGGGGGGAATTTTTTCTTCCAGTCTTGAGAAGATGGTTTCTGAATTTCCATATGATATTAAAATTTGGTGATTCTTTGAAGTTTAGTCATCTCAAATAATCTCAGCTCTCTTATTATAATAATCTCAGGTCGCTCAATTAATTCTGCCTTTGCTATCTTCTAGACATATAATTTAATAAAAGGAAATGATATACATATCTAATTCACTCCCCCTAACAAATAAAAATGACTCAGATTAATATTATCATGCCCTGACCCCCAAGAAATAAGTCAGAATGATAAATAAGTGTCCATTATCCATAGCAGGAACTCCATTTGTAGCCTGAATGCTTTTTTGAAGATTTGCATTTGAGGTTATTATAAATAATCCATTTTTTGATATTAGAAATATTATTATCTTATAATAATATTTAATAGTGTGACATTGGAAATATCATAACCATGCCAGATAACACAGGTTTTATTAAGAATTACTCATTCTAAATGCTTGCTACCTAGAAGTAAACTTTGGATCCAAAGCTGTGGTGGTGTCCTTTGGTATGTATTCCTGTGACTTTGCATCAATTCCTAAACTTTTTTAGGTTTCTTTTTTCTCATCTCCAAATAAAGGTGTTAGACTTAAATGTGTTCTATGATCCTCCCAGCTCTAAAATTATGTGATTTTCTATGATAACAATTATACTTTCAAGTTGATTTATCATTTTCTCTTCTTGATTTAAATATATCCTTCTTTTAATAATAAACCCTTGGCTTCTGTCTTAGAATCAATATTAGATAATTGTTCCAAGGCAGAAGAGTAGTAAGGGCTAAACAATGGGGGTTAAGCAATTTGCCCAGGATCACATAACAAGGAAGCATCTGAGGTCAGATTTGAAATCAACACCTCCCATCTCAGTCTGGCTCTCAATTCACTGAGCCACCCAACTGCCCCCTAAACATCTCTTTCTTTTAAAAAAAATCTTCCTTTTTATCTTAAATATTGGTTCTAAGGTAAAAAAATGATAAGGGCTAGGCAATGCATGTTAAGTGTCTTGCCCTGTGTCACAGAGCTAGGAAATATCTGAGGCCAGATTTCAAGTCAGGAGCTACCCTCTCCAGAGCTGGCTCTATCCACCAGGAAATCCCACTGCCACCTTAAATATCTACGTCTTTCTCAGATTCACTATATGGCAAGAGTTTCAAAATAGAAATCTTTTTTTTGGGGGGGGTTCTGCTTTTTCATCTCCTAAAGTATAGTTTTAATGATGGTATACAATAGTGGCACTTATCAATTATGTGCATGAGAATCATAAGAGGTAGGAAAAGCTAAATATCAAACTTCAAAGTTATATGACCACCATTTAGATTTTTATTATTATTAGAATAACTTTTGAAATTGCTACATAAAGGAAAAGGAAACTCAAAGTTATTCATTTCAGATATTGTGGAATCTTAACATATTCTATAAATTTGTGGAAATCTAAAACTTATGACCTTCACATACCTACTTACACACCTGATGACCATTCATTTAGCTGAAAAATCTCTCTAAAATACATTTTTAAGAAAAAAATATGGATTTTCCACATAAGAAAAACTAATTTTCTTTCAAATTCAATTGACTGTCAAGAAGTAAATGTTGCATCCTGTATGCTCTTTGAAGATAATGTCCTACTCTGTATTCATTTCCTTCATTTCTATTTTTGGATGACAAATGCTTGTTGGATTGGTTTGGATAGCAGAATCAAAAACTGTAAGGACCAAATTTCTATTTCTTCAATTCTGAAAATTCATCTTCTGCTTCTTTGGTATGTTACAATCTGTCTCTTGTGACAATGCTTTATCCTAAGAAATAGATTCAGACATTTCCTTCCTAGCTCTGATAGATTTAGTTAGAATAATAGCTAATGAATGATAGCTAACACATATGCTTTAAAATTTGCAAACAGCTATACATCTATTATCCATTTTAATTCCCACACCAACTTTGTGACAAAGAATTATTATTATTCCCATTTTACAGATAAAGAAAATAACTTTGAGAATCAATGATATGCTCAGGGTCCCATGAATAAAAGGTGTTTGAATCAGACTATGAACTCAGTCCTTCTTGACTTCAATTCCAGTATTTGAGGTATATAGAATAACTTCATAATTATTAAGAAAACTGAGTTCCAGGGAGGGAAAATGATTTATCCAATATCAAAATAGATAGCAAGCTGGACATATAGAATTTAATCCCTGGTCCTCTGATCTAGCACTATTTCCCACTGTATTCATTCTTTCATCCAAAACCCCTTAACTAGATCCCCATATGTATACCATAGCAGTTTAATGTTCAGTGAATTTTAACAATAGAAAAGATAGCAATGGGCTGCCAATATGATAGCTATTCCCATTTGGGAAATTCAGACAAATCGGTCTTTTTTCTCCAAGAAATTTTTTTAAATGATCATATATTAGGGGAACATAGACTGAATTGACTGTTCTAATGTCATATAAATATAGACAGTCTTCCTAGAAAGTATGGAATAGATTACTTGTTATAGCAGACAATTTACAAAAGAAAGTCTTCTAAAGAGCTGTTCTGCAACTTGGGGTGGGACAAATATTTTATTCTAGAATGGAAACTGCTGTGTAGATAACCAAGCTCTAGATCAGAGATTAAATCATAGAGTTCATGTCTTAGAACAAGTTTGGGAAATGGAAATTCTTGGCATCCCCCTCACTACAAAAAGTGCTTAAAGACCCTGTCCTAATGCTTCTACCCTCTTTGTTCTTACTTTTCCCACAAGACCTTTAGAATGTACAAATTATGGACCAAGTCCTTAATTCACTCTATTCTTTAAAGGAATATCTTAATGTGGAAGAGTATCACATTCTAGGATGCTACCAAAGTTTCAGGACTTTGAATATTGCCTTGTGAGGGAAAGAGAAAAGAGACCTAAATTTGAAAACAACAATCTAATAAAAATTCTATTAGTATCTAAGATTTCTATAAAGGTTAATGAGTATGGATTTTTATAAAAGGTAATAGGAGAAAAAAGCTGACAACCCATAGTTTTGAAAAATGGGTTATGATTCTTGATTAATTTTGAAACTAATTCCCAAGTTATTTACACCCCCCTTCCCCACTTCCTTATAAAATAGTAGCAAAGTCAATTTTTTTCCTAAGTTCATTCTTTTCTCTGCTGATTCCCTACAGGCAAGGTCCCATAAGTTCTCTGAATATGAGTAGATAGCTTTCAAAAACAGGAGTTTTTTTTATCATTAGCTTGGAATATAAATTATTCTCCCAATTAGTTTCAAAAAGATCAGAATTAGAACTGAAAAGAACATTAGAGATCATCTAGTCTAATCACCTCACTTTACATATAAGAAAACTGGTTACAAGTGTAGGTAGATTTTGCCTTGGTGTAAGTTTTTCCTTTGTGGAAGCTGAAAAATCACCCTATTCTTTTCATCATGATTATTAGTTTATAACCCAGACTATATCTGGAGCCATAATTTATTAATTTCTACATAAGTTGTTAGGTAAGAGTTAAGTAAATAATAATTTCAGAAATACTGACTTTTTCTGTAGACTTTGGGGAATGTGTCAATTATCTTCTGGATGATGACTTCACATTTCTGGGTAGGAAAGTTTTGGATGAATCTTCCTTGTGTCATGCAACATCAATACCAAAGTCCAATCACTGAAAGCTCCATTAAGTGCAGAGTAGAAATTACGAGTGTCTTTGGTATAGGTAGTCCAACTGCCTTAATTAGTGCCTTAAGGAATGTAGAAAATGTCTGCAGTCTATTTATTTAGACTACTGTCTCAGGGAATCCAAAGAATGATGTAATCCTACTCCCCCAACCCTTACATAAAATAGATTTGATGATTAGCTAGACTTCACTCCAAATCCCACATCCAAAAGGATGAGGGAGATGTTGTCAATATAGTTATAAAGCATTTAACCCAATAATAATTAGTTATTATATGTTTCCATTTGCATAGTTCTTTAAGATTTATAAAGTGTCTTATATGCATTACATTATCATGCCATAATCAGGATACCTGAGATAAATACATAGTTAAAAAAAATGAAAGAGACTTTGGAGGCCATCTAATTCAACTTCCTCAGTTTATGGAAGAGGAATAGAGGGCTGGAGAGATTAAATAATTTGCCTAAAGTCTGTGGACAAGAGAGATACAGAATACTCTGCAAGGACTTGATTTTACAAGGAAACCTTATGAAGGAAGGAAATGGAACTTTGACTGACAACAGGGGATGGGATTGGGATCTCCAGCCAAGAAAAGCAGGGAGACAGTTGCAAAGGATGTTCTTGTCCCTTTTGAACTGAGAAGGGAAAGAGCAACTTTACTGAGTTTAGCCTGTTATAATCCCTCAGTTGATATGAAGAGACCCAGATAGCCATCTTTCCTCAAAATAGGTGGATAGAGACTTTTTCCCTTTGGGGAAGGCAAGAGACTATCCACCCAGAAGATTTCCCATCAATATCTTCAAAGTTGTATCTCTATATCAGGCAATTACATCAGTCTGACTCCACAGTGATCTTCAGGAACCCTGAAGGGATTTAGGTTGAAAATAGAATAGGGACTTCCTGTTTCCCTCTTCCCTAACCTATCAATCCTGAATCTCCAATCAATAAATAGATCTTATAAATTGCAGAAGAAGTAAACATCTCATTCTTCAAATGTACTGAGGGGATCAAAGATAATAATCATCCAGAAAAGAAAACAGAAACCAGAGATTGAAGGGGATTCCCTTCAGCTCTGGACATAGATCCAACTTCACTTTCTCTGAGGCAGCTCTGCCTGGGAGAGGAAGTAGTGCTCCCATTTATCTGTTCCCTCCCTCTCAGAGACCTGTCAAGCTTTGGTTCCTGATTCCCCTCTAGTACAAGTCCTACAGGTAATAAGTAACAAAGCAAGGATTCAAAGCAAAATGGAAGGGAGTAAGCATTTAGTAAGTGCCTACTATGTGCCAGGCACCATTATAAGCATTTACAAATATTACCTACCACATATCAAGGTGCTTTGACTCAAAATCCAGGGTTTTTTTTCCACTTGTCTCTAAAGAATAGAAGTTATAGATAAGTTGGGATATAAACATAGAATGAGTTAAAGCTAATAATCAATGATTTGCTAAATGGATGTTTTTATTATCAATGTTGAATCAAAAATATATAAAAGAAGGGACAAGGTTATACAGTTTAGATGGCTAGGATACTGACAATGCATGATGGATAAAAGATGGAAAGAGCTACTCAACCTTTTTCTACTAAGGAATAGGCACAGCTTCAGACCAGAAATGGAGAGGACAAAAACGACTAACAGAATAACCTGACATCTAATAAAATACAGAAATGATAATCAATGAATAAATCAACTAACTGACAAGTATTTGGTCAGTTCTACTATGTTCCAGCCATTTTGTTAAATGCTGGGTAATACAAGCACAAAGAATAAAACAGTCTTTATTCATAGGGAGCTTACATTCAAATAGAAAGAAGTAAAAAAAAGTAAATACATTGGCACATAGAGCATTATGAGTGAGAAATAGATAAAGGATATTGCAAATTGTTTAGGTTTGGAATCATAAGGTTCTGTAATTAGATGATGGCAAAAAGAATAATAGGGGAAAATGAATGGAAGAGACATTAGAAAGGAAGATTAAAAATTATTAAGATAAGTGAGAGGGAGGAGGAAAATATTCATTCAATATATATTAATCACTCATTTCATATGGAGGGAGAAGGGAATAAGTATGTATTAAACAACTACTAGTGTGTCAAGTGTTATGCCAAATATTTTACCAATGTTACATATTTGGTCTTTACAGCAACCATGTAATGTAGATATTACTATTGCCATTTTACAGTTGAGGAAATTAAGGCAGATACTACAGGTTAAGAGATTTGTCAAGATTCACACAGTCATTAAATATCTGCACTGAGTTTGAACTCAGATTTTCCTGACTTTAGGCCTAGTACTATATCCAGTGTACCACCACAAGGGGTGCAACTGCTTCTGGGGAGGGCACTATGTTAGAAGCAAGGGGTCACAATGTTTAGCCAATACAGTCAAGCACTGTGTATTTTAAAGGGAATCAATTGTTTGCTTGGATGGAGCACTAAGTATAAGGCAGGAAGAAATGAGAGATAAAGATGGAGAGATTAAGAGATAAGGCAAGAGAAAAAGAAACAAGAGATAAAACTGGAAAGGTAAGTTGGCATCTTATTTTGGAAATCTTTGAATTGCAGACTTTTCCTTAGGAAAGCAGAAGAGAGGCACTGAAGATTTTTGGACAGAGAAGTCATGATCAGATATATGTGTTAACAAGTGTATTCTGACACTATTATGAAGTAGGAGAATCTCAGGAGTCTGGAATTATGGTAATGGGGAAACAGACTAAAGTGATACCAATGGGAATGGCAAGGAAGGGTTGGGAATGAAAGATATGGCAAAAGTGGCATCAATAAAACAATAAATAATTAGATATGAGAGATGAAGAGAGGGAAGAAGCAAAAACAAGTAAAAAGGTTATGGATATGGGAGGTGAATGTTACTCTTCCTAGGAAAAGTTTGTGACAGTCAGATAGTGTCCTATATCCTCTGGGAAGCATTCTTTTGGATCATCATCTGAAACTTTCTCCTCAAATTTTCTTAAGGAATTTTGTGTAGATCTTTGTACTTCCCACAAAAAAACCTTCTATTATACTTTGTTGTTGTTCAATCACTGTTTAGGCTTTTTTCTAACTCTCTGTGATCCCATTTGGGATTTTCTTGGCAAAGATACTGGAGTGGTTTACCATTTCCTTCTCCAGTTCATTTTATAGGTGAGAAATCTGAGGCAAATAAAGTTTAGTGATTTACCCAAGGTCATATAACTAATAATTGTTTAAGGCAAAATTTGAACTCACTTACCTGTCCCTTTATTATTAACTTTATTAACTTAATTCTCTTATACGAATTAAGATAGAAAATATTGTGGTATGGTAGAAATACTGCTAGACTTGTATTTAGGAGGTAATGGTGCAAATGGTACCTTTGAAAAGCTTTGACTATGCAATCCTAGGACAGTCACAACAGCTTGAGGTTGTCTAATTTTCTCATCTGAAAAATGAGGATAATAGCAGCACCTACTTCACAGGGTTGTGGTGGGAATCAAAATAAATCAAGCTCTTACCTATTTTCCCCAGCTTATTAAACACTCCCCTTCATAGCTCTACATTTCAGTCAAATTAAACTTCTTGTTATTTTTCATAAATTTTATTTCCTGCCTCCTCCATCTATTCTATGACCAACATATACCCTCTTTTCACCTCCACCTCTTAGATTCTTGTTGTTCAATAATTTTCCAGTCATGTCAAGACTTTTCATAACCATTTGGGTTTTTTCTTTTTTTTCTTTTTTTTTTTGGCAAAGAATAGAGTAGTTCACCATTTCCTTTTCTAGCTCATTTTGATAAATGAGGGAACTGAGGAAAATGGTATTGAGACTTTCCCATGGTCACATAGCTAGTAAGTGTTTGAGGCTGGATTTGAACTCAAATCTTCCCTGACTAGTCTCAATTTTCTATCTACTACATCACCTAGTTTTCCTTTAAAATGTATCATCTCCTATTTGATGCCTTTCCTGGTGCTTTCCAGCTTCTAGAATCTTGCTCAAATTTCTTGACATTTCTTATGATTTGTTTTTATTTATCTTTATATTCTTTCCTTTAAAAGAATAAAAATCTCTGGAGGCCCAAAATTGTTTCAGGTTTGTTTTCATATTACTAGTCTCTAGCACATAGTAGGTGCTTAATAAGTGCTTGTTGACAATAAATGTATATATATGTGTGTTTATCTATACTTATACCTATATGTGCTTTGAAAGTCTATATCTAAGCACTATATAAATGTAAATATTAATGTAAACTTAAAGTCAAAGACTCATTTTTTTGTATCTATATTCCCAGTATCTTAACATAGTCCCTTGAGTGTAGTAGGTATTTAATACATATTTGTAGCCAATTTAGCATTTAATCTATTGTGATGCTTAATAACCTATCATCTATAAACATTTCTCTAAAACTATGGATTTCATGTTTTATAATTATATAGAATTGAAATTTAAAATACTAATGACATTTATAATCATATAAATATTTACAAAGAATATTAGCCTCTTGTAAATAGCTCATAAAGAAGTTGATATATGTTGACCTCCTATTTGAATACAAATTAATACTGGAAAAATATTTTCATTCTCTGAAATAAGTCATAATGAATACAATTTAAATTAGCAGATATGAAACAAAGGGAACATTATGTTTCTCATTATCTAAGGAAAGGTGAATTGTATTAGTACTATAAATGTAAGTAAGTAAGCCATCTTTCTTAATCATGTTGTGGACAAAATAGATCACTAGTAATTTCTGTTTTTATTTCATGCCTCTCTGGAGAGAAATCCCAAGATACACTAGTATTATTATGTAATTGAATTTTGTATCATCTTTTTGAAATAAGGAGAGAACATCATTTATGTGTCATCCAATGGCTTGGAAAAATACAGTGACTTTCAAAAGCCAAAAAAACTCAAATCAATCATTGAGGCAGGTCTTTATAGTTATTCTTCCCTCTCTGTGTTCACAAGTCTTGCCAAACATCAGAAAGTTATTTACATATGTAATTTTCAGTTAAATTAAAATTAATCAGGTTTTATTATATCATGTAAATTTTCCATCAACCTAAGAATCCAAAATATAGGATTTTATTATGAAGTACGGATTTGAATCAATGGGAAAATGTACCTTAAAATATACTTTTAAAATTTTGCATTAATTTTAGGATATATTAGAATACATTTCACTATGACTAAAATTTTAAGTCATTTTTTCCTACAGAATTTTTAGTGATTTTTTTCTATAGAATTTATAGAATTACAGATTTACAGAATAGTAAAGTAGATCACAATCTGAAAAATTATATAATTAAACCTTTTCATTATCAGATAAGGAAACTGAGGCCCTGCCTAGGTTAAGTAACTTGGTTGAGGTTATACTTTTAATAAGTGGCAATGGTAGAGACAGGACTGAAAGTCATAATTTTGACTCTAAGTCAAATTTAGTTTCATCTGCTATACAATGTTGCCCTCCATTACTTTTTGGAATAGAGAAAAGAGAGATAAGACTGGGAATATTTTTAGGGAACTAGGGAGTTTTAGTAATGTTAGCTCTGGCACCACCCTCACATTTACACACTCATGCTCAAAGGTGGGTACTATTCCTGTTCAGTGTTCTATGGTTTATCCTGAGGGACTGGGTTTCTCATACTCAATCCCCCCATTGGTGTGCTTTCCATTGAATATTCCAGCCTTAGTTAGCTTTTAGTGAAAGTATTTACTTGGGTGGTATAGCCAGAACAGCAGATATAAAATATTCTCCCTAAATGGGTGCCTCACTCTCTTTCTATACACACAAGATTCCTGGGGAGGGTGGACTCAAACTTCAAGCATATAGGTACTAGAGAACATTTATGGCAAACAAGTAACTCACAAGTCTTGGTGAGTAGAAGTCCTTTCCCCTCTTCATAGAGTCCTCATTCATTTCCTCTAAGATTTAGCATCTGTTATTCTTTGTGAGCCAGTGCCTTTCCAAAGAGGACAGTAATTCTCTCCACAGTGAGGAGGTCATACTCCCTGAAAATGTTTCTTGCCTGATGTGGCTATCCTTGTTTATCTATCTCTGTGTTTCTTCTTCTTTTTAAAATCCTTACCTTTTATCTTATAATCAATACAAATGATCAGTTCCAATGCTGAAGAGTGATGAGAGCGGGCATTTGGGGCTAAATGACTTGGCTGGGGTCATACAGGTAGGAAGTGTCTGAGGCTAGATTTGAACTGAGGACTTTCCATCTAAAGGCTAGGCACTCTATCCAATGAACTGCCTAGCTACCCCTTGTGTTTATTCTTAATGTATTTTTGCTGCTCCAGGCTGCATGTGTTGTCTGAAACTGGAGGGGAAGAAGATCAGAAATTGTTAGGAGTATATCTTAAATTGTTTGAATATAAGAGTATAAGGTTCTAGAATAAGATGATTGCAGTAAGATTGAAAAGGAAAGAATGGATAAAGAGGCACTTTAATAGAAGAATAAATAATGGTCAGGGCAAGTAAGAGGGAAGAGGCAAGTATTCATTTAATAGACATTTATTAATCATCTGCTCTAGTTAGAGGTGGAAGGGAAGAAGGTTGTATTGCTGGGTGCCAGGGTACAGTGCTATGCACTTTACAAATGTTACAGTCTTGATCCTGTACTGCAGTAACATCTCTCCAATTTTCCTATCAATGGGAGTGTTACACTCCCCCATTGGGTTCATACCTGTTCTCCTCTACCCTCAACTACTCTCTGATTCAGGCACAAGAATCTCTCTCCTCAAGGTGTTCCTGGGCCAATAGGCCTTCCCAGAACTGATTGATGCTGATCAGAACCAACTGTTGAAATTCTTCTGCTATTTAAAACCTCAAGGGGGTGAGATTAGCTTGCTAAATCAGTCAGGTTATTATTTTCTTATTGAAATGAAAGCATTCATACCTCATAAAGGGATCATAGAATATAAAGTATCTTGGTCAAAACTAGGTAGCACAATGGATTGCATCTTAAACTTGAGTCAGGAAATATTGAATTTGAATGCTGCCTTGGATATTTTCTACTTATGTGGTCCAGGACAATCATTTAATTTCTATCAGTTCCAGTTTTCTTATCTGTAAAATGGGGATTGTAGAAAACCTACCAAGTAGGATTGTTATAAGGACCAAATGAGATCACATATAAAAAGGGCTTTTTAAAACTTAGAGGACCCAATAAATCCTAGTAACTATTACTATTATTCAACTAATATCATTTTATTGTTGTTATTCGGTCACTTTTCAGTCATGTCCAAGTCTTCTTGACCCCATTTTCTATATAATTGTCTTATATAGAATCATAGATCTGATGCCTTTCCTAGGAAAATGACCAGAATATGTATCAATCTCTACATTCTATAGGTACTTATGGTTGATAAGTTAAAATTATGGAATATATAATTTATAAATTATACTTAATTTAGTTTTTATTGAATATAAATAATATTTAATTACATATAACTTGCAAATAAATTATAGAATATAAAATGATAGATTTGCATATTACAATATAATTCAATGCCAATAAAATAGAAAATGAGGTAAAAAAAGGCCTAGAAAGAACAATTTTTAGTGCTATATAAAATTATACAAATTCTACTTTATTATTAACTTTAATTTAGCACCATACTACAAATATATGACTTGCAGAGAGTAATAAAAGTCCCTTCCCGTCCTTTTGAACTATATAACTCTAAATACATTTGTTTCTATCTAGGGCTTTGTCTCAGTGAAAGTGCTTTTGTCTATTTGTAGCAATGAAGTTTATTAGGGGATCACAAGAAAAGGAACATTTAGAAATCATGTTCTGACTGATCAGATGGAGTGAAATTTGAATAAGATCAATAGAAACAACATGGTGTTATGGATAGAGCTCTCAGTTAATATTTGTAAAACCTGGATTTGGAAAGAAACAATCCCTACTTGAATCTTGGTTCTATAACCTGCCATGTAAGGTTGAGTGAATCACTTAATATTTCTGGTCTTCTGTTCCTGAACTGAAAAATGATGATGCTGGACTGGATTATCTGGAAGATTGTTCTAGTTATAATGTTCTATATACTTACTAATCTATAAATTCTTTGAGTGGCATGGCAGATCTTATTGTAGATCAGGCAGATTCTCATTAAATACTTGCCATCACCTAAACTTTCAATTCCTTTCACAGTTGCTTATCCTTGACCTTCTCTATGGGCATGGATGACAAACTACACACATATCCATCACTTCTAGAATTTCCAATTATAATTCAAACTGTATGCACAAATAATCATTTGAAGTGGATTCATTTTTCCATATAAAGCAGCACAGAAAGATAAGATATCACAAAACATGTATTATTGTTATTTCCTAGGCTAGGAAATTCTCATATCCTCTCATCATTCATTTATTCATCCTCTCCACTCACTCAACAAACATTTATTAAAAGTTTTCTAAGAGTATAATCCTATGATAAGTGCAAGGTTACAAAGATAAATCTGAAAAACTAGTCACATTCTAGTAGAGGATTCAACATGAAAATGTAATAGTAAAAAAGAAGATTATTTAGTGGTGGAGGCAACTGGGTAGCTCAGTGAATTGAGAGTCAGGCCTAGAGATGGGAGGTCCTAGGTTCAAATCTGGCCTTTGTGAACTTTAGATTACTCCACCCTACTTAGTCTAACAAAAACAGGAATGTCTACACCCATACTTAAGGATTAAGTATTTAGGAGGATGGCCTATGACAGACATGTGCTAGCAAATGACAAATCAGAAACAACTGACAGACCCCTGGCCAGTCCTAAGTCAAGTTTAAGCTACCATTGGTACATGTGAGACACAGGAAAGTGATGTAAAAAAATCCGTCTATATATTTCGCACACTTCCTCTCTCCAGCCTCTTTAGCGGTGGAGAGGTGGCTGGCGGCTGCATGCCAAATGTTTTGGCATCTTGCTGTGGTGGCTTCTATTGTCCAGGTTTAGCAGTGAGTTTTCCTTGATACCATACTGGATGAAGCTGAATAGCCTAGTTCAGGTGAAGCATCTTTACTGAACTCTCTTGGAGTTTAGGCTGATTCTTTCTCCTTACTTTCCAAAAACTATCCTCTTAGAAAGCCACTAATCTTCAGAGACCTCGTGTCAGAGGACTTTGAACTCCCCCTGGCACAGACAAGGTGGGAGAAATCCTGTACTTTTTCCCTCTCTCTTCTCTTTAATTCCTTCCCTCTACATTAATTAAACCACCATAAATCTCCAAACTGACTTGGGTATTTTATTTGGGATATTCTCTGGTGACCAAAATTAATTTAGATTAGATCACAACCCTAAAATTATCCTTACACCTTAGACACTTCCCAGCTGTGTGACCCTGGGCAATTCACTTAACCCCCATTTTCTAGCCCTTACCACTCTTCTGCCTTGGAACCAATACACAGTATTACTTCCAAGACAGAAGGTAAGGGTTAAAAAAAAGATTATTTAGTGGATAAGAACACTCTAATATCTAGGAGCTTCAGGAAAAGCTGCCAAGAGGAGTCAGCATCTGAGATTAAGTTGAGAGTCTAAATATTTTCAATGCCCAAGGTGAAGAGGAATGCACTCCAAGAATAAGGGCAAATTTACCTAAGGCAAAGACAGAACTACAAATACTGAAGTTGCAGTCTTTTTTTCCTTTGCTTCCCCCAGGCTCCATGAATTGACTTCTTATAAAACTAGATAAATTTAACTATCCTACTCTATACAATATGTTGAAAGTAAGGTAGTCACTTAAGTTATATTTAAACTATAATGATAATAGCTATATGATAATGATAATAGCCATGGGCACACAGAGCAGCTAGGTACAATAGAGAGAGTAATGGGCCTGAAATAAGGAAGACTCAACTTCCTGGGTTCAGTTTTGGCCTCAAACACTTACTATCTATTTGCGCAAGTCACTTAATCCTATTTGCCTCAGTTTCCTCATGTGTAAAATGAGCCAGGGAAGTATCCTTGCCATGATAATTCCAAATGGTGTCACAAAGAGTTGGACACTACTGAAAAATTGCTAAGCAGAACTTAAATTAAAAAGTTATTTTTTTAGAGTTCATTAAGGCCTACAAAACACTTTCCTCATAACATTGGGAAGTAGGTAATGAATATATTTATTTTACAGAAAAAGTAACTGAGGCACACAGTTGATTACTGTATTCAGAGATGGGTTTCCTGATTCTAAATCTAGTCCTCTACCATTATTCAATGGAACCTTTTAGCTATAGATAATAGCTTGTGTCACCTATATGCAGATCTGGTAAATGCTGTCACAAGTGAACTTGTAGGAATTAAGGAATATAATGCAGGAATTCAACTTCTGTGTCAAGAAAATCTTTCTGATGCAATTGATCAAACTGGAATAACTCTTCCAAAAGAATCAATGGACATCTCATCACTTAGATTATTTTAAAATGATAAAGACCAGAATAAAAATGTCCACAATGGAGGCAGTTCTACTTGTGAAAAGGGAGAGATACCCTGCTTTTTATTCATAGATCTTTTCCATTTCTAAATTCCCTGTCACAAGGTTGTAATTAACCTTGCTTACTGAGAACTGAGTCCTGTCAAAAGTACACTCACTGCTTATAGACCCCCTGCAAGGAATAATTTCTATTATTCAAGCTGCTATTCTTATTTCCTGTTTCAAAAGTTCTTAATTAAAGTCACTTAAATGTATCAAGTTTCCCATCCATTTTCCACCTAATAATTTGCCTACACTAAGCAAATCAGCTCCTTCTCTCTATAAAAATAGTACACTCTTTCCTTAGGGAGATAATTAATATGGTCCAGTGATGGAGAGAAGTTGCACTGATCATAGTCAGAAAAGAAACAGGTAAAAATATGGCTATGGATTTGAGATGGCAGCAATTCAGTATCATCTCTCACATGATTGCCATGGAAACAGAAGGACATAATATTCCCATGTTCAGGAACAAAATTGGTCATAATTTGCCATCAACAACAAGCTTTTTTTTTTATCTAATTGACATTTTTACTCTATTCACCTTCAAAAAAGTACTAGAATCAACATAGGGCAGATGAAAACTTGAATATTATCTTCCTAAATGATAAATGTTCTCTTTCTGGAATAATGCCATATAAACTTATCCATACACTTCACAATATCTGCTTCCAGGACATAATACAACAAATGAAAAAAGACTGAAAAATGTTTAATCAGAATTACAGATTTTTTTCATTGGAAGGGACTTCTATAGTGGTCTAATATACCCCACACTCCCAAATCTCCACTATGATATACTGTAAAAGTGGTTCTACATCATTGCCTTCTGACTTCCAGTGAGAGGAAATCTAGAAGAAGCTTGGTAATGAAATTCATTTTTTCAACTAATACAAAATCTTAATTATATATAGTATAGTAAGGTACTACCCACAATATTGTTAATATACAAATGCTTGCTCACAAAAATTTTAAAGTAATTTAAGTTTCAGATCTGACTTATAATTTCAGTGATGTATTCTGTGAATTCATTCTGTGAATGAAAATAGGTGCTTCATCTGAGACATAATTTTTTAGTCTTTGCTTTTTTTAATTCAAAGATATTTTATTTTGCCAATTACCTGCAATAATTTTCCATATACATTTTTTGAAATTCTAAGATCCATATTATACCCCTCCTTTTCTTCCCTCCTCTCTCTCAGAGAAGATAAGTAATTTGATCTGGATTATATAGGTATTATGCAAAAAACCATTTTCATATTGCTCATTGTTGTAAGGGAATACTCATAAAACCCAAACCCCAAAATAAAACCATAATAAACTAATGGGGAAAATAGTATGCTTTGATCTTCATCTGACTCCAATAGTTCTTTCTCTGCAAGTGGATAGCACTATTTGTAATTCATTAGTCTTTCAGAATTGTCTTGGTCATTGTATTGCTGAGAGTAGCTAAGTCTTTAATAGCTGATCATCATGCAATATTGCTGTTACTGTGAACCATACTCTCCCAGTTCTGCTTACTGTTCTCTCTATCAGTTCATGTAGATCTTTCCAGCTTTTTCTGAAATCATCCTGCTAATCATTTCTTAAAGCACAATAGTATTCCATCACCAACACATACCACAATTTGTTCAGCCATTCACTTAAATTAATGAATATCCCTTTAATTTCCAATTCTTTGCCACCACAAAGAGAGGTGCTATAAACATTTTTGTACCAGTAGTTCCTTTCCTCTTTTTTATTATCTTTTTGGTATACAGACTTGGTATTATAGGATCAAAGGGTGTGCACAGTTTTATAGCCCTTTGGGCATAGTTTCAAATTGCCCTCTTGAATGTTGGATCATTTCACAACTCCACCAGCAATGCATTTTTGTTCCAGTTTTGCACATCCCCTCCAACATTTATCACTTTCCTTTACTATAATATTAATATTGGCCAATCTGATAGGTATGAGGTGGTATCCAAGAGTACAATTTATAGTTTTAAAAGGTTGCCTTAGAGTCCTAAGCTCAAGTGATTTGTCCAGGGTCACATAATCATCAATTGTCAAAGGTAGGATTTGAATGCAAGTCTTTGTGGTTCTTAGACCTATTCTTTGTCCACTGAACCACATTACCTATTGTGTTCATTTTTATTGTGTTAACTGTTACTGCTAACAATAAAAGAAGGAACTGACTTTATGTATAAATCAAAATATTTTCAGAGTAGAACCTATGTAAGTCACTTTCTGTTCTCAGGGACCACTTGGTTTAAAAGTTTCTTGGATACCGAAGGAAACAGATGTTAACTAATTTTCTAGTATTAGAATTAATTAATGACTAATTTCAATGCTTTTCTGATGAATTAAGTTGGCTAAGTCAACAAATTTTATGACTTCTCTGAGTAACCTTTTGAAATGCACAGCTATGAAACAAGAAAAGTTTTTTAAAAAATTTTATTGACTCATAACTAGAAACTGTGAAGCTGTCCATTACTTTGGACATAGTGCTATTGATAGAAAATCATACAAGCTTGATCTATTGTACTCTATTTCCTAGAAAAGAATTACTGTCTGGCTATAGTTCATTTTTTTTTTCTTTCTGTAAGTTCTATTATGTATACTCTAGGACCCATTTCCAGCCAGCCAAAGCTATGATAATGAGCTTTCTCTTGAAGAGGGACACTTCACAAATGAGTTCAAACACCTAGAATATTGATTATTGGAACCATAATTTATTAATAAAAGAGAGAAATAAAGAATCTACCAGCTGGGACAGAATTCCCTAATGGAATACTACGTTGGTTTGACATTAAAGACCAGATTATATACATTGCAGAGTTCTTATCTAACAAACAAACCTTAACACAGGAATGTAGGGTCCAAGATGGGGGGCGGGGACAATTCTTAGATTTACGGTGGGGCTGTTAACCAAGGAGTGTTTATCTTCACTTAGTCAAATGTTAGTCCACTGGCCCTTTGATATTCCTAAAATTCCTCTTTTGTCTCTTGCCACCCAAACTAAGCAGAAAGCATTTTGTGATCTGCCCCAAACATCTTGTCCTTCTGGAGGGAAGGAAAAACCAGATCTGTCCCCCAACATGCGGACAGGGGTAATTTTTCCATCTTTGCTCTTTCTGGGGCTACTTCACTCTCTCTCCTCTAAAAAACTGTTGATTTTCCACCTTGGTTTCAGATTTAAATTCAATATTGACAATGCTTGAGTGTTGATTTGCATTTTGTGGTATCTAGACATAAAATGACCCATCTGGGGCATATGCAAACCATAGAGAACTAATTTATCTTTATTAAAGGAAGTAAGAAGAGGCATGGTTAATTGAAAATAATGAGTTTTTGAAAGGAACATTAATATTTGCTTTTGTATGGTGGTCAGAAAAATATATTGGCCCACATCATCTGACTCTTATCTCACTCTGTGCCCATCCCTGATTATTCTGGCCTTAGTCTTGCTTTTGGTTACCTTGGCCTGAACCGTAAGACAAGAGAGAACCTGGGTTGCCATGGCAATCCTCCAAGTCATATAGCCAGTTCATGGAAAAGGAACAGTTGGCTGTACTAACAAATAGTACTGAATTCCATAGGGAATAACGTACTTTTAGCTTAGGAGTTTGCAGAATAGCCATCAGCATCATTCTTTAATTTAGTCATTGCTTTCAGTCACTCACTTTCTGTGTATTTCCCTTGGGGGTTTTTTGAAAGTAAAATGTGCCAGTATACAGCCACATCCAAATATTAGTTGGCCCCAGCTATCCTTGATACCTCTATTCACCGATACTACCAGTCAGGCTCAGGTCTCCTGTGGTTTTAGATGTGAAAAATGCAAAGTGATTAAGAATCATAGAAATCAAGAAAATACAGAATTGTTTTAATTATTTAGGGTGTTGACCTAATTTAACTCAATATTTTTCTTGTTCCTTTTTTTCACATTTTCTAAGGCATTTGACAGAATCTCTTCTGATATTTTTATGGACAAAATGAAGACATGTGAACTGTTATTGAGTCATTTAAGTTGGGTCAGACTCTTCATGATGCCATTTTTGGATTTTCTTGGCAAAAGTCCTAGAGTGGTCTGGCATTTCCTTCCCCAGCTCATTTTACAGATGAGAAAACTGAGGTGAACAGAACTAAGTGACTTGCCCAAGGTCACACAGCTAGAATGTGTCTACAGCGGGATTTGAACTTAAAGATGAATCTTTCTGACTCTGGTATTCTTTGCACTATGCCAGATAGTGGTTCCAAAGTCTGTGAGGCAAATTTCACATACCTCCAAAAGCACTCCATTTTATTGTATTTTGCTTTATTGTGCTTCACAGATACTGAATTTTTTAAAAATTGACTTGTGGCAAGTCTACTGACACCATTGTCGCAACTGCATGTGCCTGTCGCATTTTGCTAATTCTTGTAAAATGTTAAACTTTTTCATTATTATTATATGTTACAGTGATATGTGATCTTTGATGCTGCTATTAAAATAATTTTGTTGTACCACAAACTGTGTGCATAAGAGATGTCAAATTTAATTGATAAACATGGTATGTGTTTTGATTACTCCACTGAGGGGTCATTCTTCTACCTCTCTCCTTTTTCTTGTCTCCCTGTTCCCTGAGACATAATGATATTGAAAATATTGTGTAAATGTTTTTTGATAAAGAAGCAGCAAGGTTTGAGAGGATAGATTCCACTTTTGAAAGAGGTTCTACTATGAGTAAAGTGCTATCAAATATCACATGCTACAGAGAAATATTTCATGAAAGGAAGGAAGAGCTGAAAGATGTGGCAAATTTCACTGTCTTATTTCAAGAAATTGCCACAATGACCCCAAATTTGAGCAATCCTACCCTGATCAGTCAGTTGCCATCAACATCTAGGTAAGTCCCACCAACAGCAAGAAGATTACTACTTGCTGAAGGCTCAGATGATGGTTAGCATTTTTTAAGCAAATAACATATTTTAAATTAAGGTATGGACATTTTAAGACATAATACTATTATAGACAAGAGATGACAGCTACAGTATAAATATAAGTTTTATATGCAATGAGAAACCAAAAAATTCATATGACTTTCTTTACTGTGATTGTATTGTTTTATTGTGGTGGTCTTGAGCTGAATCCATGATATCTCTGAGGTATGATACTATCGGCTTGATTGGAGAGTCCTTCAAATTGACCAGAGACTACTTTGACCAACTCTCCTTACAGTGATTAGCCAAATAATAGCCAATAGCATGCTCTGACTGCTTAAAAATCTTAATGATAGCCCCCCTTTGTGTGCTATTTTCAAATGTACAGTTCCCCAATGATATAATAATATAATAGAAGCATAATTACCAGATCAAAGAATTTTAGAGTTACATTGTATTTTTAACTGGCTGTGCTAGCTTTAGGATATCATATCCAATTTTAGATCCATATTTTAAGAGATATAATACATCAGAATGTACCTAAAAGGAAGGTGAAAAGGTGATAATTCTAGAAACCTTGTCAAATTATAGAACCATAGGCTACCAAAGATGGAAGGTTTGAATGAGTGGGTGTCAACTCTAGCATACCTCTGAGCAGAAGCTACTGCTATGACCTACCCAACAATCCTCCATTCTCTGTCTCTCTTTGAAGACCTTCAGTAATAGGAAGCTTACTATTTCAAATACAGACTGTTTTCTTTCTGGAGAATTAGGAAATATTTCATAATGTAATGTCAAAATAAGCCTTTCAATATCTTTTACCAATTGCTCTTAACTTTTTCTTCAGGGGACAAATAAAATGTCTGAACTTTCTTTGGCATGATAAATGTTTTTTAAAATAGTTATATTTTCCTCTAAGATAGCTTTTCCCTAGATTAAACAATCTGTGTACCTTCAATTTATCCTTGAACAGTTTATTTTAAAATGTTTATACTGAATTTAACAACTCCTCAAATAAGGGAATATTTTCACATAAGGAATAGAAAAGAAAAAGAATTATATACGAGACCAGAAATCTCTATTCCTCTGTCTCTTTTGACCTGATATGGGTTGTTCTTAACAAAGATGCTGAAGTGGTTTGCCATTTCCTTTTCTAAGTTTTATATATGAGGAAACTTAGGCAGGACAATTAAGATAGTTTAGATGAAAAAATAAGTACATAATCTATTCATATTGCTATTTTCAAAATTGTCCTGTTTATCTATTTCCCTCTGAATATCTTTCTATTCCCTTTGGTACATTTTTTAGGATGCTTCAATTCTTCAATGACTATTATTTTTTCTTTTTCCAAAAATCCACTAGATTTCCTCTTTCTTCATCTCCCCATCTCATTCAGAAGGAAAAACATACTCCTTGTAACAAATAAGTATAATGAAGAAGACTAATCCATCCATTTGCTACACCTAGAAATATATGTATAACTATATTCTCTGGTCCATCACTTCTTCATTAGGTGATTATATATTCTATCATCAGTCCACTAAAATGGTCCTCCTGCTAATCCTGTTGATATTCTTTGTATATTGATAGGTTGGGAAATAGCTGTAATTTTAAAAATAAATTTATTATATATATATATGTATTCTTTGAATAAGTTTATTATTTATTTTTAACATCTTCATCAGAGAAACTTGCTGCAAATATTTTCCCTTATCAGCTGCCATACTTCTGATTTTAACTGCATTGATTTTGTTTATGAAAAAACTTTTCAATCTTATGCAATCAGGTTGTTTTGTGATGCTTCCTATCCCATGAAATCTTTGCCCATCCATTGATAAAAAAGCTGTTTTATTTCTTGATCATTTAATTTGTTTATGAAGTGATTTTAAAAAATCTATGCCATGTATCCAATTGAAACATAATGTACATGACTTAAGATCATGGTTTCGATATAATTTTTGCCAGATTGTTCTTCAGATTTTATGGCAATTCATGGTGAATAGTGAGTCTTTATTCTACATTAGTTTTTGAGTTATCAAACTTTTGTCTTATGTTTATTTGCTTCTGAAGGTTGTTTATCTAATCTGTTCCACTGATGGATTTTTCTATTTTTCCTGCATGAGACAGTTTTAATTATTATTGCTTTGTAATATAATTTAGGATCTGCTGCTCTGTATCCTTCCCTTAAAAGAATGCTTTAAGATACCTTATCATCTTGTTCTCCTTTTTTTCAGATATTCTCCAGGTTGTGAATGTTTTTGAAGTGTAGGTCCCAGAGTAGAACAAAGTATATCAGTTGTAGGCTGGTCAGGTCATATTAACTTCTTTCCTTCTAGGAACTAAATTTCTAAAAAAGTTTCCCAAGACCATATTTACATAATTTTTTATCTTTTCCTTACATATCTCATATTAAATCATATTTGGCTTGCATCTTACTAAAAATCTTAGGTCTTTTTTTTTTCATGAACTATTTTCTAACCATATCTCTTCTATCCTGTATTTATCAAATAAACTTCTCAAAACTAAGTAAAAGGCTTTACATTTATCCCTATTATGTTTTTCTCTATCACTAGTAAGGTCTCTTAGTAACATTCTTAGAGACTTTTTGGGTTCCTCTATCACAAAATGACCAAGAAGAGGCTGAGGAACAGAACCACCAAGAAGGACCATGGCAATTTGCAGCCCACACATTGCGTCAACTGCATGTTCTATATGACCAAGGACAAGGTCATAAAGAAGCTTAGCAACTGCAACACTGTAGAAGTTGCTGACATCCAGGACATCACTGAGACCATTATATTCAATTTTTATATGCTGCTTAAGCTGTGAAACTATATTATTGTGTGAGTTGCATGATCCACAGTGATATACAATCCACAAAATTAGAGAACAATAAACATCTTTCTCTTAGTTCAATGCTTCCCACTAAACTATGGCTCTCATATTATGTTAAGGCAAAAAGGGGGGAGGATATTCCTGAAAGAATTCAAGAAAATGATATGAAAATTGATTAAGTGAAAGGGGAAGTTCTTTTAAATGTCTACTTTGCTTTTGTGAGGATTAGATCCTTTGAGGCATGAAATATTGGACACTGCCACTCCACTTCAGACCTGTGGGTGATGCTCCCAGAGCTGTTCCAAAAGACATGTAAAGAGGTAAAGAGCCTTCTGCCTTATAGGACTATACTACTCCTTTTTTTTCTTTCTCAGCTGCCTGTCTTGTTTTGATTTTTTGTACATGCCTTAAAAATTCTTTACTCTTTACATATGGTAGACTCTGTCTTGCTTTCTGATTCTGATCATTTACATGGACATTTCTTCCAACCAATTACTCCATATTCATCAGAATCAGATCTATAAAAAGTTTCTCCTCGTACATATGAATAGAATAAGTAAGTAGGCTACAACATATTTTCAATGAAGACTTGTTTAAGATAAGTGGTATAAAGGATGTCATCAAAGAGACATATGCCAGAAAAGATGACAAATTGGTCATGTAGTGAAAGCCAAGGATAACTGATGGATTGTCCATGTGCATTGAGGCTCATACAATGTTAAGGAACATAAAGAAAGAACTTTATATTGAGTGTACCTCTGTGGAAAATATATGTGAAGGCACACACAAGAATTACTAAAGATGAAAAAGCTTGAAAGAGCTGTGATTTGCATCCTTGGAGGAGTACCTATATTAATGAGCTTACAATATCCATTGGAGTATAAAAATACATATTTTGAGGAGGGTGAGAGTAGAGGGGAACAACCTTGTGATTTCATTGTATGGGGAATCCTGGTATGGAAACTCCCTCCAGTGATAAAATTTTACAACTCAGATATACTTTCTAGTCTTAGAGAGTTGCCTGGGATATTGATAATTTAACTCAATTGTTCATAGTCACAGAGTATATGTCAAAAGCAACATTTGAAGCTAGTTTTCCTAAGTTCAAAGCTGGAACTCTATTCCCTATATCATACTGTCTTCTACCTAGATGATTATTAGATATAGACCTGATCAGGACCTCAGAGATTATTTAGTTTTGTCCTCTGCTTTTTTCTTTTTTTCACAAATAAGGAAACAGAGACCCATAGAGGTTAAGTGACTTGCCTTGAGTTATTTAGGAAGTGAATATCAGAGGAAAAATTTGAATCCAACTCCTCTGGCTCCTATAAGTCAAGAATCAGTGTATTTTTGCAATCTAACAATATGCACTGTTTATAAAACAAATGTATATTTAGTTTTTCTATAATCTTTGGGTGTTGATTTAGAATTATAGACCATCGCTATAGGTCAAAAAATATTTAGAGTAAGATGATCTGATGTTTTCAGCTTTCTTCAAACCCTATTTTATCACAGCAGGGTCACTCTGGATATCTAAATGAGGCACATAAAATCATTTATTTATGGGAGGAGGACTAATTTTGGTTATCATGTAACGAGTCTCAAATATCACAATGTGAATAATGCTCATCACTTCACTTTGCTGGATGTAATGACTGCCTCAGAAATGTTCTGAAATTATTGTGAGGGCCACAACACCTTCCAGGAAGTCTTTGTTGCATCATGTTATCAGGGTGGAATCAAGGTTGCTAGGACCAATTAATTCCAACCTTGTCTATTTCCAACATATAAGAAAGGATTAGATTTCTGTAGAACTTTTTTCTAGCTGACTATAATAAGCAGGGAAAGGGGGAAGCTATTCACTTGAATAGAATGAGCTCCTATATAATATATTATCCTTCTGAGACCTTGCAGTTACAAATAAATTAGTTGCCAAGGAACATTGCCAAAGGTTGGTAAGAAAACTTATATTGTGATTTTTAGCAAAAAACTGGGCCATTCTTTGAAATGTAGAGTTATAATATAATGCTAAGTGGTTCAGTGAATAGAGTGTTGAACTTGTACTAAGGAAGACATGAATTTGAATTCTGCCACTTAACTGCTTGTGTTACATGGACCAGTCATTTAATGCCTCTCAAAGTCAGGTTCTTTATCTATAAAAGAGGGATAATGGTAGCCTCCATCCCACAGAGTTGTTGTAAAGATGAAATAATGTAACATATATAACATAAGGATACCTACATTTTAAAGCACTAGATAAATGCTGGCTTATTATTATTTCATTATAAATTGATTATAAATTATCAACATGTCTAACCTCATTTTATAGAAACTGAGTCACAAAGAGGTTCAATGCCTTGCCTGATGTTAAATATTTTTTATAGGTTGTGACTTAGACTTCTTTACCATGTCCTAGATACTTCTTTTGTTTCTGGGAGTTCACTTCTGCACTGGAATTCACTCTTTAGAAGTATCCCCTTTCCCTTTGATCAGATATCTCTTTCCAAAATTTCTGTTGGAAAAAGTCTCCAGGCCAGTCATTTTTTCATTTCTCACCAGGCTGCAATCCTGACTTTGCCATAGTGGTCCTATACTTCCCTCTTCATCTTCCTTTTTTAAATTGTCTTCACCCATCAGGATGTAAACTCATTGAAGGCATGATTATATTTCTTTTTGCATGTACTTGTATTCCTAGTGCTAAGTACAGTGCCTAGCATATAGTAAACTTTTAATAAATTCTTGTTGACTGGTTGACTATCTTATACAGTTATATAGTGGAAGAATCAGAAATAGAACCCAAATCACAGTTCTTTTTTTCTCCTCTCCTCTCCTCTCCTGTCCTGTCCTGTCCTGTCCTCTCCTGTCCTGTCCTGTCCTGTCCTGTCCTGTCCTGTCCTGTCCTGTCCTCTCCTCTCCTCTTCTCCTCTCCTCTCCTCTCTTCTCCTCTCCTCTCCTCTCCTCTCCTCTCCTCTCCTCTCCTCTCCTCAACTTTCCTCTTCTTCCAGAAATTCTTCTTAGCTACACTCCTATCAGTAGTTTGGGGGTCTTTCAGCTGACAGCTCTGGATTGGAAACAACCTGAGGTTCAAAAGCACACCTGCAGGTATAAATAAAAACAGTCATACACAACATGGCTGGGGTCATGCTCACCTACCTATTAGCACTCTAAATGAATCTGTCAATTAATGTGAAAACATATTGGATAAGTAAGATCATGGGAATGCATAGAAACAAGAAAAATTGTGTCACATGTATTTAGATTTACTTGTTCTCTCCATTAGTCACTGTCCAATGAAAAATAATTCAACTAGATTCTTTAGATTAATGTTATTGGGAAAGTTTCTAATAGGTTCATCTGATCATGACACTGTCACCACCACCACTATCAAACTGGAGACATTATGGGAAAGTATGTAGAAGAATGACACAGGATGAAAAAGGATAGAGGAGTTATGAGTTATGTCATTGGATGGTGTACCTATCTTGATGAGATATAACTCAACTCTCAGAAATAGCTTACTGTAAAATGATGGCTATGATCTCATAGATTATTTTGATAAATTTCTATCTTTACTACTTGACTAAAATGACTATCTTTAAGTTTATTATCCTTCACCTAAGAAATCTAGTGTATTTTTCTCAGTCTTCAATGTTTTTGACCTCCTTGAAGCTTTTTATAAAGTTAACAACGACATTCTCTCATATTCTGGTTCCTCCCTTGACTTCTCTCCCAAGTCTCCTCTTGTCTCTCCAGGCCTCCAAACTTCTTCTCCCTCCCACTTTTTCAATTGAGGACCTCATGGCTTTCTTTACAAGAAAATTAAGGTCTTTTGCCAAGCTCCCATTTCTCTGCTACCCCTGTCATCTTTCTATTTCTACTTCCATGATATCTCTCCCATTTTGTTCTTTTATACTCACACATATACCATATTAGTTCAGACATTCATGATCTCTTACCTAGATTTTTTGAAATCATCTCCTAATCGGTTTCGCTGCGGCAAGTCTCTCTTTTTTTGTTCAGTCTCCACACAGCTGTCAAAGTGTTTTTTGTTCCTAAAGTACAAATATGACCATGTCATTCCTTTACTCAGAAAGAATCCTACTCAGAAAAAAGGCTCCCTATTGCTTATGTGTAATTAGAATTTTCTCCCCCTAGTATCCCATTTACGTATTTACGCTAACATACTAATGTAGGAAACACAAGGCCTTTGAGTGTAAAGCAGAAGACAAACACACCACAGTTACCCCTTTCTGTCTTGGCTGCTTTTTCAGACGGTCAGTACACAGTCAGATTGATCAAACAACCACTTAAGCACTTTCTACATGTCAGGTATTAAGCTAGATGCTAATGATACAAAGCCAAAAATAAAACTTCCAGACCCTGCCATCAGGAAACTTACATTCCATTGGGTGAAACAATATGTCACAAAAAAGCAAGTATAAAGTAGGCACAAAGTAAATACAGGATAATTTGGGGTAGGAAGAGACACTAGCAGGTGATGGGATCAGAAAAAACCTCTTATAATTTTGTGTGATAAAACATGTATAACCCAGATTGAATTGCTTTCCAGCTCTGGGATGAGGGAGAGAAGAGGGGAGTGTGACAATTTGGATTATATAACTTCAGAAAATTCACTTGTAAATTTAGTTTAATAAAATAAAAATTCTTTTAAAAAAGCCTCATGTACAAAGTGATACTTGAGGTAAGCTTTGAAGGAAGATAGAGCCTAAAGGGGCAAGTAGGTGATACAAAAAGTGCTGGATCTAGTCAGGAAGACTCATCTTCCTTAGTTCAAATTTGTCCTCAGATTTGTGAGGTGATAGGACCCTAGTCAAGTAACAACCCTGTTCTCAGTTTCCTCATCTATAAAATGAGCCAGAGAATTCACTTCATTATCTTTGCTCAGAAAACCCTAAATAGCCTACATACCACCCTTGAGTCCTCATCTTATCATCTTACCCTATCCCCAAAATGCTGCCAAGCCTCTTGATTCTATTTTCATAACTCATTCATTATCATTCCTATATACTCACCTTTCTCCATTCTGACCCTTGTCCCATCCTGGGGCAGGTCTTCATCATGTCATGCCTGAACTATTGAAAAAGCCTTCCACTTGATCTCTATTGCCTCAAGTTTCTCCCCACTCTAGGCCATCCTCCTCTCACCTGTCAAAAGGATCTTCCTAAAGTAGAAGTATGATTGTGTCATTGCCCCATCCAACAAACTCTAGTGGCTCCTTATGACTTCAAGAATCAAATATAAAATCTTTTGTTTGGCTTTTAATGTCCTTCATTAACTGATCCCTCCCTTCCCTTTTCTAATTTTCTTATTTCCCTTCACATAATCAAATTTCCAATGATAGCCTCCTTGATGTTCTTTAAGTAAGACATTCTATGTTCCAACTATGTACATTTTCATCAGTTGTCCTGCATGCCTAGAATTCTCTTTCTTCCCTCATCTCTTCATTCTACTTTCCTGGGCTTTCCTCATGACTCATTAAAATTCCACATTCTACCAACTTTCTAGATGGCTCAGTGGATAGAGAGCCATACCTAAAGAAGGGATATTCTGGGCTCAAATGTGGCCTCAGGCACTTCCTAGCTGTGTGACCATGATAAGTCCCTTTACTCCAGTTGTCTGTAGCCCTACTGCCTCAGAACCAATACTTAGCATTAATTCTAAGACAGAAGCTAAGAGTTTTTTTTAAAAGAATGTACTGTCTCCTTTTATATCAGTGCCTTTTCTCTGATATTGTCTCAAAATTACCCTGTATACATCTTCTTTTTAAATTTATTTATTTAATTTATTTATTTTGAATGTTTTTCCATGGTTATGGGATTCATGTTCTCTTCCTACCCCAAATTATCCTGTATTTACTTTGTGCCTACTTTATACTTGCTTTTTTGTGACATATTGTTTCACCCAATGGAATGTAAGTTTCCTGATGGCAGGGTCTGGAAGTTTTATTTTTGGCTTTGTATCATTAGCATCTAGCTTAATACCTGACATGTAGAAAGTGCTTAAGTGGTTGTTTGATCAATCTGACTGTGTACTGACCGTCTGAAAAAGCAGCCAAGACAGAAAGGGGTAACTGTGGTGTGTTTGTCTTCTGCTTTACACTCAAAGGCCTTGTGTTTTGTGGATATGCTTAGCATGGTCACATAGGAGGCCTATTCACTGGAGACAATTGTGATGCACAATACTGGCTGCATTCTGTAAAGGCAATTGATTTGAGACTGCCCTATCCCTTTACAGTTATTGTTGAGAAGCCTAGAAGTTACAGAATGAATTCAGGAATTGCTGGTTGATACCATGCAGAGATCAAAATTGACTTTAGGAAAAATTGTGAAGTAAAATAAATTAGCTTTCAGGAGTCAGCCCTTAGGTTGGCCTGCCATGGTTCTATATGTCAGACATAGTAGGTTCCTTCTCATTTGAGGTCTAGAGAACAAGGTACCAAATCACTCATTGGGTATATGTTGTAGAGAGAATTTCTTTTTCAGTGGGTGTTGGATTAGATTGTTATTTGAAATTCCTTCTAACTCTGTAATTACGATGCTGAGATTTCTACAGACAAACTTCCTGTACTGTGTTGCAACTTTTTAAATCCAAAGGTCTGAGGAAACAATAGTCTCACAAATCCATCTGCGCTCATAGAGTTACTCCTGGAGGATAGTGAAGTGGTGAATTTGTTTTTAGTGCCATACATTTCTCTATGTTCATCATATTCCTCTTGCAAAGTGCTCAGTGTCCTCTTGGAGATTCAAAGCTCCCTAGTTCATTACCCACCCTATGCCTAGTAGGATAGACTGCATATTCTGTTGCTTTTCCTTTCTACAATTCCTTTATGCCTCCTCCTTTGCCCCACTTCAATATCCTGTCAAAACTTTACTCTTTAAGGTTTCATTCCTTAGAGTTCTTCTAAACAATCTACTCATTTAATATTCTAACTAAAAATAAGGTTATTAAGACCAGAGACTAGATTTATGTATTCTCTTTCTTTATAAAACATATTTTAAGAAATGATCTTATAATATTATCTTAAATAGAAAAAAATAAATCTAACTGTGACCATCTGAATACTATGATGAGCATAAGAAGGAAGGAAAAAAGGAAGGAAGGGAAGGAGGGAAGAAGGAAGGAAGGGAGGAAAGGAAAAAGGAAAGAATGAGGGAAGGAAGGAAAGAAGAAATGAAAGAAAGAAAGAAGGGAGGAAGGAGGGAGGGAGGAAGAAAACAAGATGGAAGGGAGGAAGAAATGGAAATAATGGAGGGAGAGAGCATGGGAGGCAGGGAAAGAGTAGAAGGAAGGAAGGAGAAAACAGCACTAATTTCCAGTTACTCTACTAAGTGCTAGGTATACTAATATAAGCAAAAAAAAAAAAAGATAGGTTCTTCCACTATAAGGAAAGAAGGCACACCATACATTTCTGAGGAGAAGAATAATTGGGGTTGAGGGAGATGAAGATAGCAGGGATGAGGTTCACAAAGTCAAGAACAAGTCCAGCAGGGGAATTAAGGCTGGATAGCCTGGGACTTTCCACAAAATGGAGGTCCATAAAAATCAAGGAAGGAATCATCAATGGAGAAGCAGATAAAGTCTTGCAAAGAGATAGTCTAAGGTGAACAGGACAAAAGGATAATAGGACATTTCAGGGTAAGGAATCCCCTGATACAAAGGCTTGTAGAGGGAAAGTTTTGAAATCTAGAAAGTAGGAAAATGTCTGGGAGAGGAATTTTTGGGAGCCAGAGAACCTGCTGACATTCCTCAAATAATCCTCCTAGGGTAATTGCCCTTTCAGCTTTAGGATGGGCAAGCCTATTATTACAGTGTAAGGCAGCCCTTTACTTCAGCCAAACATTTTTCACCTTCTTTGGGACATATGTATATTTCAAGTAGGGTTTTCAGAGCAAGATGGTCTTTAACTTAGGGCACATAAATTTGGGGGGCACACATATTTAAAATAACAACTTTAAAGGAAAATACAATTTTAAATTGTGTTACTTTTATGTCCCACAATACTGTCACTGGTTTTTCAGAATAGAAATTAAAGAAAAGCAAAGAATCTTTTTGATTATGATCTTTCTTTCTTCCTCTCGCCACTGCATACCTGTTAAGTACTTCCCAAGCCTAGACCCATCCTTCCCCCATATAGGCAGGCACCTTTATCACTATAGCATAGAAGTGTCTTAACGTTTTCCTAAGAGAAGTTGATGTTAAAAGGTTTTGATCCTCCTTCTAAGCAGGGCAATTGTAGGGACTCTCCTCCAAGGGATCCAGTGTCAAGGATTTCTCCTCAATGGGACGGTATCCTGTGACTTGTCCAATTGGGTCAGTGTTGGGATTATCCCTTTCTCTAGATTATTGATCTAAGGGAATGATTAGGTTGCTTCCTCTGGGTACCAAATTTGTTTTAATGGCTCTGGTGGAGTTCCCTGATTTTTTCTCCTTGAATTGTGACCCTGTGACTGGAGATGAGGAAAGGATATTGCCTCACTAGTTTGTGGAAAAATATTTGAGTATAGGTAGGGATATTTAAAAGATTCTGAATTCAAAATAAGGGACACTTTCCTGCTCTGTGAATGAACAGAGATGTTTCTGCTCTAGCAAATATAAATTGGCAGGAGTAACTATTTATTATATAGGGGGAAATAAACTATCTTCCAACACAACACTTACCTCCCAATAGGTGATTTTCCAATTCTAGACACCAATCATAATTTCCTACAGGCTGTTTATTTCAAGATGATTCCCCCAAGTCCCAACTTACAGTTTTAACAATATTTCAAAGTTATTCTTTTACATTAAATCAATAGCCAATGTGACAGGACTGCCTGTGTCTTTGAATCAAATGTTCAAAGGTTTCTCATAGTTTCTGGTTTGGAAGAAAAAAGATGTATAAACAACATGCACCAGCAGGACGGCTCTGCCAACAGATTTGAATTCTTCTACTGGCCTGGGGCTAATCCCATCTACCTATTGGCATTTGCAAATAATTTTTTCAAATGTATTTACCTCATCTTGTTTTTACTTAAAATGGTAATTATTTGCGAGGAATGATCCTTCTCTTCCTCCTTATGTTCATTAATTATTATTAAAATCTTAAAACCTTTGCCTTCTTAGTATTAATTCTAAGACAGAAGAGCAGTAAGGGCTAGGCAACTGGGGTTAAATGACTTGTTCAGTGTTATACAACTAGGAAGCATCTGAGGACAGATTTGAACTAAAGTCTTCCAGACTCCAGGTCTGCTGCTCTATCTACTGTGCGATGAAACTGCCAATTGAAATATAATTGAAGGGGATATGGATAGACTTAGTTCCATCCATTTCCTAAGGTACCTGAGTGGTGAGTCATCAAAGTGAATCTGGGGAAATAGGTTGCTTTGTCATCTAAACCAATGTGACTTATCAGGGAACTTGGGATATGTTGGCTGTTACATCTCAGAGTGAGTTGAGAGTTGGAAACATTCTTAAATGAAACAGAAGTTTAGGGGGTGGTCTTAAAAGGAGAGCAAGTTTTTATTGATTCATCTATTAATACTCTGAGAAGTTGAGGAATGAGAGCTTGAAATATAGATCTATGATACTGTTTTCTCAATATAGATTATTGTTTAGTTAGATTAGGAATGGAGAAATCAAGAGAAAGAAGTACAACATAATGAAGATATATAGGGTAAGCACTCCTTAAAACGTTTAAGACAATAGCAGAAGGCTGCTCCAGAGAGCATTTGTTAGAGATAAGCCATCAGCATTGTATTGGCCTTGTGGAGGACTTTAAAAAATAAGTTAAACAGTGGATAAAGCACCCAGTCTTGAGTCAGGAGGGCCAGCCAGGGTTCTAATTTGACTTGGCACTTACTTCCTAGCTGTGAGACCATAAGCAAGTCACTTAGCACTGTCTGCCTAGTCCTTGCTCTTTTGATCTATAGTTGTCACTATGACACAAAGTGTTCAAAAATACATATTCAAAAATTTACATTTAGATACCTCTAAGAGCTTGTTGCACCATTCCATCCTTACAATAATCCCATGATATAGGTAAAAAAAGAGTCACTGTTTAACACATGAAGAAACTGAGGCTCACACAGAATATCAAATAGCTAATAGAATAATAGGATTAATAAGAGGTGGAGGAGCCCAGGTTTTCTGGCTCCAAATACAGGACTTTTACTATTAAATGTGGTCCTTGTTTCTAAAAAGTTTATAATCTTGGAAATTCAAGATATAAACACATGAAAAAAGATAAAAGATTAAAAGTAGGTTTAATAATACTTTCCCAGGGTCCCATATGGATTAAGACTCTGGAATAGGATTTGAATTGAGATCTTCCAGTAGTGGCTAAATGCCTTTACATTAAGTATCAAAATAACTGGTATAGAAATATGTTCTACATATAAGCTATTCGAACAAGTTTTACAGAGACTAAATAAACTTCATATCCAGGCAAAAGCTATAAAATCAGGTCAGAATGGGGAAGGATCAGGGCATTTCAGGCCTCTAGTTAGCCTTGACCCTTCTTCCCAATGGGAATAAACAAGAAAGGTCAGATCCCCAAAGTATACTTCAGATACTGGTGTTCAGAATAGGCAGTTAATTAAAGTCTTGATGCCTAGTGGGAGCAGGCAGAAAGCAGGGTTTTTTTTTTCCCCAGAAGAAACACAGCAGGTCCAGATAGCTTGATGCTTCTCAGCCTTTAAGATTCTCTGCACCTTGAGGGTATTTATCTCCAAGATTTCTAGCAACTTCAGGGACTGTTTGAACATAGCACACTGGAGTGAGCATCATCCCAGTGGGAGGATGCAATCATGTGTCTTTGTTTCTAAACTAAGAGACCTAGGGTTATGGTATAACAAGGATAGAAGCACTCCAGAGTTAAGGCAAGAACTTAATTATTATTACTATTTTAAGCATAGATCCTCCAAATTTTGCCTTCCCATTTCTGGTGTTTATTTTGCATGTTATAAAACTGTACTTTGCCAAGGGGGAAAAAGTGAGCTGGTTTATACCCTTGAATCACCTAAATCCCTCTTTCCAGACTATAGCCCCAATGCTACTGACTAAGTGTCCATATAATTATGACTTCCTGAAACCACAGACAGGATTCACCAGGGCTTAGAAAAAATGAGAGAGATTGTGTGGGATTTGTGGTATTCATATGGAATGACAGCAAAGTGGTACATTAAGCTGTAATCATCTGTGTATTTTTATAAGATCCTGTGGAATGAATGGAAGAGATTTGCCTTAGTGGTCACAAAGGACCAGGGACTGCTTCTGCCCACCCACACCTTATAATCTACATAGGTACAGCAGTAAAGACTTCTTATGGGTCCCTAACCCCTACCCCCAAGCACATATCCTGGGGAAGATCATCTATGCACCATTGGAATCTTTATTTCTCTGCCACTAGGTCATTATTGACTAACCTCTATAATAATTAAAATTAAATTATGAGGCTGTTAGTAGCTTTATTACATCAAAGTAGTGATAGTAAAGAGAAGGAAATGTAGGAAGGAGGTAGAGAATTGTCTAACTAAATACCCTAATTGCCATTCTGAAAAAAGGTTTTCCCTCAGGTTCCATTATCCAGCCAGAAGAGTGTGAGAGACCCTTTATAAGCAGTTTTCTCCACCCACTAGTTCTCTCACTTCATATCTCAGGAACCAATCATAGTTTCTAGATTTGCCTGGCACTGCTCTGGTGGGAAGTGCTTGTGGAATCAGTTTCCTGTCTCATTGGTTTTAACTTCCTTTCTCTGAGGGCCTGTTTATCCCTGCACATCTCAATGGTAAATGCTGATTGATTACATCAAAACAAAGGAAGGGGAATTCCCTTCTCACACCTCCAAGATATTTTCTGACTTTTCTCAATGACTTAAGCACTTGTGTGGCAGTTTTTCTCTATGGTGTCCTCAATATTCATATTAAACATTCTGGCTTTTCATTTTCTGAACCTTAACTCATCTCTTTTCCCACCTGCTTTGAATGCTTACCAACCCACTTACTTTAGAGTGGTCATTTCTCTAAACTACTCCAGCTTTAAAGTATTGAATCTTAAAACTCTTCTCAGATATTAATTTCTTGTCCTTCACTTCTCTCAAATGCTCACTTCTTAAATTATTCTCCCATTTCATTATAAGATATTCCCATCCCACAGCCTCTTGATTCTTGCTCTCATATAACAAAATCTCTGTTTAGCTTTACATTCCTCCCTTCTTTGACCTTTTGGTGAGCCATCTCAACAATGCACTCTCAATTCTTAAAAACTATTTGCATTATTCTTGCTCTATTTATCCTCAATTCTAAGTAAATATTTCCTCACATCCTGACTTTCCTTTTACCTTCACAACTCCTATACCTGAGCTACTGGATGCTGCTGAAGGAAATCATAAAATTAGTTCATGCTCATGTGTTTTAAACAAATCATCCAGTTTTCCTGGCCTTCAGTCTACTCATCTTTAAAATGAGTCCCTGAGGTCCCAAAGTTAGTCCCTGAGATTGTTTTCATTTCTAGATCTATGATCTTAACAGTTCTATTTTCTAACATGGGTGACCAAGTTAGAAGATGACTTGGAAGACCTTGATTATGCACATGCTAACACATCAGTGACGAGCGGGACAAGAATATAAACACCACCAATAAAAAGCACAGTACTTTGGGGAATCAGAAGCCCCACTCAAGCACTCCATTTTAGTTTCCTGTGTTATTATTGATTTTTCAGCCTTTTATCCCTGCTTTTGCAATTGATTTTGCCACTGTTAAGCATCTTAGACCTCAACATTCTGAACACTCCCTGGAACCTAACCAGCTTCAGATTTTTCAATTTTCACTTGCTTTTCTTCCAAATTGGACTGTTTCCTCTGTCCCTGGTGGAACTTGTCCTTCCTGATGCTTGGGAGTTTGCCTAATTACTGACATCTGTTAACCCTGCTTCAGGTCAAATGCAATGGTACTGTCACACTGCCAAAAAGATTGCTATCCTGTAGGACTGTCACCAGCAAGCTCTGAAAACTGCAGAGTTGTTTCATATCTGATAATTTAGTGAATCTTTCAGCTGTATGAGACTGAAGAACTCAAACTCCTGGTTAAGACAATGCTTACATTCAGTATTCCTGCTTAAAAATACAACTTGGAGCTATCGTCAGCTCACCTGCTTAGTTCTGATGTGGCAGGCTTGAGGATGGGCATCAATAACAATGGAGAAACTGCAAGGGCGGATTCCTTATCTTAGCCATCTTTGACAATATCATCAATAACTAAAATGTTCTATATGTTCAAATGGGCTAAGGAATGATAGAATAACCCACTTCTTTCTCTCTTACTTGGTTCCAGCTAATTCAAGAGTAGTCTTCAACATATTGAACATCAAAGGAGTGGGTTTCTATTATGAATAGTACCCCTTTAATTCAAGATCATGTGTTTTGAACTGAGAAGGGATTTTTATTTTTATTTTTTTGCTCATTAATGAAACAGGACATTTTAAATTCCCAAATAATTCCTTTTTTGGAAAAGAAATGCCATTTTCGACTTCTGGTCAAGATGGTGACTTAGAGAAAGCTAAAGTTCAGATCTCCGGAAACCCATCCCTACTGAACTCAAAATATATGCTCCTAAGGCACCGAAATTCAAAACAAACTACAGCATAGACCCCGGGAATCCTCCTCCTGGACCTGGACCTGGATCAAAAGGTACGGCCCCCCCAAAAGCCAGAACATGAGATCACCCAGACCTAAGGGGTGGCAGAAGGAAGGTCCCAGGACCCATTCCCCCAACCCAGAGTGCTGAGTCCAAGGCAGCAGAGGGAACCTCAGAGCCTCAGTACTGGCTATCCTGAAGGCCGCTTCCTGAAAACAACCTGACCCAGTGGAGGGGGCACCCAGACAGCAGGGAAACAGAGAGAGACGGGGAAGCCTGTAACCCCCTGACCAGATCCTTCCATCTGAGTCTCACTGAAGGTCCCTGCCTCAGGGCACACTCAGTCTGAGGTTAATCCTATCAGGAGCCCTCGGAGCTCCAGGAAGCCACGCCGATTCCCCCCCCCCCCCCTCTCCCAGAGAGCAGGGTCGTCTGAAACAACAGTAACCCTCAGGAGCTGGCTAGATGTGACAAGGAAATCAACTATTCCATAAAAATTGCTGGGAAAACTGGAAGACAGTGTGGGAGAGATTAGGAATTGATCAACACCTCACACCCTACACCAAGATAAATTCAAAATGGGTGAATGACTTAAACATAAAGAAGGAAACCATAAGTAAATTGGGTAAACACAGAATAGTATACATGTCAGACCTTTGGGAGGGGAAAGACTTTAATACCAAGCAAAACATAGAGTCACAAAATGTAAAATAAATAATTTCGACTACATCAAATTAAAAAGCTTTTGTACAAACAAAACCAATGTAACTAAAATCAGAAGGGAAACAACAAATTGGGAAAAAATCTTCATAAAAACCTCTGACAAAGGTTTAATTACTCAAATTTATAAAGAGCTAAATCTATTGTACAAAAATCCAAGCCATTCTCCAATTGATAAATGGGCAAGGGACATGGATAGGCAGTTTTCAGATAAAGAAATCAAAACTATTAATAAGCACATGAAGAAGTGTTCTAAATCTCTTATAATCAGAGAGATGCAAATCAAAACAACTCTGAGGTATCACCTCACACCTAGCAGATTGGCTAACATGATAGCAAAGGAAAGTAATGAATGCTGGAGGGGATGTGGCAAAATAGGGACATTAATTCCTTGCTGGTGGAGTTGTGAACTGATCCAACCATTCTGGAGGGCAATTTGGAACTATGCCCAAAGGACAATAAAAGAATGTCTACCCTTTGATCCAGCCATAGCACTGCTGGGTTTGTACCCCAAAGAGATAATGGACAAAAAGAGTTGTAAAAAATATTCATAGCTGCGCTCTTTGTGGTGGCCAAAAACTGGAAAATGAGGGGATGCCCTTCAATTGGGGAATGGCTGAATAAATTGTGGTATATGTTGGTGATGGAATACTATTGTGCAAAAAGGAATAATAAAGTGGAGAAGTTCCATGGAGACTGGAACAACCTCCAGGAAGTGATGCAGAGCGAGAGGAGCAGAACCAGGAGAACATTGTACACAGAAACTAATACACTGTGGTATAATCGAACGTAATGGACTTCTCCATTAGTGGCAGTGTAATGTCCCTGAACAATCTGCAGGGATCTAGGAGAAAAAACACTATTCATAAGCAGAGGACAAACTGTGGGAGTAGAAACACCGAGGAAAAGCAACTGCCCAACTACAGCGGTTGAGGGGACATGACAGAGGAGAGACTCTAAAGGAACACTCTAATGCAAATACTAACAACATGACAATGGGTTCGAATCAAGAACACATATGATACCCAGTGGAATCACGTGTCAGCTATGGGGGATGGGGGGGAAAGGAAAAGAAAATGATTTTGTCTTTAATGAATAATGCTTGGAAATGATCAAATAAAATATTATTTAAAAAAAAAGAAGTGCCATTTTCATTAGTTTTTTGAGATATTAAAGTTCAGAATGTAGGAAATCACATATATTTCCTAGAGACAAAGCTATAAGATCAAGAAAGCACCTGATTAGGAAAATGTGGTTTGGCGATCCATGAAGCACATGGAACTTTGAGATATAGAGCTGCCAAGGCATTTCTACAAGTTATTCTTCATAATGCTATAAAAGTAATTTCCTAATGCACAAGCCTGATCATGTTGTCAAATGACAGCAGTTCCCGCGTTTCTACAAGAAACAAATAAAAACCTTCTTACCTAGATATGTCTGACTCTTTGAAATCTGTTTCTGGCTTAGGTTTGGGGGAAATGGTGTTTTTGTTTTTTACTCTGTTCTCCTTGAGGTACTTGACAGCGAAGCTGCCTCTCAGCTTTTCCTTTATCTTTCATCTCTCTTGTATTCAGATGTTGATCGATGCTTCTCATTTCCCATACCTAGAATTGACTCTTACATGTAGAATTTTTTCTCTTGCTTTAAGGGTTGAATTGGAATGCCAATTCATCTCTAAAGCTTTTATTATAGAAAGATATTTGGATTTAGGCAAAGAAACTGAGTTCAATTCCTTGCTGGGTCTGTTACTAACTCTTGACTTGGGGTAATTCACTTAAACACTCATCTGAGCAGGCTGGACTAAGACTTTTCTTTTATAGATGAATAATCTGAGGCATTGAGAAGTTAGGGATTTGTCCAATGACATGAAGCTCCTAAATTACAGAGATGCATTTTTTAAAATATTGAATTTTATTCTAAATTATCGAGAATTTACTTTTTTTCTCACTCCTACCTTCCCCAAATGAAAAACAGAAAAGAAAAAAGAAAACCCTTACAACAAATGTGCATAGTCAAGAGACACAAATTCTCATATTGTCCATGTCTAAAAATATGTCTCATGTTCTACATTGTATTGTTGATTAGCATTCTTCATTTTTCAATGTCACTGTTACAGTATAAAATTATTTTCCTGATTCTTCTCACTTCACTTAGCATCAATCATAAATGTCTTCCCAGATTTTTCTGAAACTATCTTTTTCATCATTTTTATAGTACAATAATATCTACTATAGTTATATGCCATAATTTGTTCAGGAATCCTCTAGTACATGAACAGCTTCTTAGTTTCCAATTCTTTATCAATACAAAAAAAAAAGATGCCATGAATATCTTTGTTCATGTAGGGTTTTCCCCTCTTTCTTTTATAGGCATATTGGTCAAGTAGTGGTTTTGTTGGGTCAAAGGACATGAACAAATTAGTAACTTTTGGAGAATAATTGCAAATAGCTTTACAGAATGGTTGTAATTAATTTATATCACTAGCAAGGCATCAGCATTCTGGTTTATCAGAAAATTTGTCATTTTCATTTTTTTGTCCACTTTGCCAATCTCCTCAGAGTTCCTTTAATTTTCTTTTCTCTAATTATTATAGATTTGAAGCATCTTTTCATACAGCTACATAGAGCTTGGATTTTTTTTTCTCTTGAAAACTGATTATCCTTGGACCATTTGACAATTTGAAAATAATTCATTCTTATGAATTTAAATATTTTTTTTATCTTGGAACTGATACCTTGAGAGAAATTTCCTGAAAAAAATTCCCATCAATCCCTTTTTCTTCTAATCTTTCCTGCCTTGAATTTGTTTGGATGATTTAAAAAAATCAAAATTGTTGATCTTCTTTTATGTGATCCTCTTTATCCTTTGGGATTTTCAATTTCATCAAATGCTAGACTCCTAGAATTGCTTACCTCTTTATACTGTTAATCTATTCCACTGACCAATATCTCTGTTCTTTTAGTATGAAATCATTTGGGGATTAATCCTGGCAATTAAGGTAAGTAGTTTGAGATCTCACACAGACTCCCTTCTTTTCTACTGATTTTTCATTATTTCCCTTCATATCCTTGATGTTTTATTCCTTGAGATGAATTTCAGTACTTTCTAATTCTAAAAGCATTACTTTTGTGATTTGATTAGTCAATAAAGCAAATTAATTTAAGCAATGTCATCATTTTTCATTATATTACCTCAATCTAGCAATGAACAATTAAAGCTTCTCCAATTATTTAAGTCTGTCCTTGTTTCCCCAGGATTTTGTACACTGTTAACAATTCTATGACAGAATAGAAAGAACTAGGCAAACCAGGTTAAGTGACTTGTCCAGGGTCACATAACCTGAGCCCACATTTGAACACAAGTCTTCCTGACTCTGGGCCTGGTATACTTAATCCACTGATTCACCTTGCTGCCCTTTCTGTGGTTAATTTTAATGAAACTTCGCTTTCTTTCTCTTTCTACTAGACTTTGTTAGTCATATGCAGAAATAATGATGGATTTATTTTATATTTTGTAGCTTTATTGAAGTTATTATTTTGTTTAATTTTTAATGTGTTCTCTGGAGTTTTCTCAGTATACCTTCATTTCTACACAAAGTGATACTTTTGTTTCTTTTTTACTTATATTTATTCACTCAATTTCTTTGTCTTGTGTTTTTGTCATAGTCTATAATTCTTCCAATGTCTCATCAGCATCAGAATTAAAATTCAGGTATTCCCAATTATAATTCTTGCACTCTATCCAATATGCTAAGCTTTTCTATGTAGCTTTTATTTCACTGAGGTACCCAGAATATGAAAAAGTAAAGGCAGAAAAATCTCATTTATCTCAAATGGTTGGGAAGTAGTATGTTTGAGCTAATTAAAATTTAATTGCAAAGAACCATGATCACCATATAAGAGGAGAATTTTAATAAAAGCACAAACTGAGATAATTTATATTTTGAAAAGTTTTATAATCTTGAAGTAGGTAACAAGGAGCATTGGTCAACAGAGATTTTCAAGAAATAAATGTCTTTATCTTATGTGTCCAGACATTGAAAGACATGTTTAAAATGAGAGGAAGAATGACCTGTGTGGGGGAAGCTGGGTGGTTCAGTGGATTGAAGGCCTAGAGATGGGAGGTTCTCGGTTCATATCTGACCTCAGACATTTGCTAGCTGGTGACCCTGAGAAAATCACTTGAGCCCCATTGTCTAACCCTTACTACCCTTCTGCCTTGGAACCAATACACAATATTGATTCCAAGATGGAAGGTAAGTATTTTTAAAAAATTGACCTGTGTTTAGCAGCAAGAGCATTAGGATAAGAAGGCTCAAAAATAACATTTAGCTTAAAAATTTTAATATAATTTAATGAAATTTTATAAAGGTAAAAAATATTTAGAAAAGCAAAATATTAAATATTTAGTAAACCAAATTGCCAATGTCTTTGTCACACTTTTACTAATGTGTGAAGGAAACCATAGATTTTTTGGAGATCCTTTTTAAAGATAACTTTTGTTTAATTTTTATTTTGTCAAAGGCTTTTTCTGCATCTATTGAGAAAATCATGTGATTTTTGTCGATTTGCTTGCTAATATGGTCAATTATGTTGATGGTTTTCCTAATATTGAACCATCCTTTCATTCCTGGTATGAATCCTACCCAGTCACAGTGAATAACCCTTGTGATGACTTGCTGGAGTCTTTCTGCTAGTATCCTATTTAAGATTTTTGCATCTGTATTCATTAAGGAAATTGGTCTATAGTTTTCTTTCTCTGTTTTTGACCTGCCTGGCTTTGGAATCTGTACCATATTTGTGTCATAAAATGAATTTGGTAGAACTCCTTCTTAGCTTATTCTGTCAAATAGTTTGTATAATATTGGGATTAGTTGTTCTTTGAATGTTTGATTGAATTCATTTGTGAAATCATCTGGACCTGGGGATTTTTTCTTAGGGGGTTCTTTGATGGCTTGTTCAATTTCTTTTTCTGATATGGGGTTGTTTAGGTAATCTATTTCTTCCTCTGTTAGTCTAGGCAAATTTATATTTTTGTAAATATTCACCCATATCACCTAGATTGCCATATTTATTGCCATATAATTGGGAATAATACTTTTTAATGATTGCCTTAATTTCCTCTTCATTAGAGGTGACTTCTCCCTTTTCATCTTGGATACTGTCAATTTGGTTTTCTTCTTTCCTTTTTTAAATTAAATTGAATAGTGCTTTGTCTATTTTATTTGTCTTTTCAAAGTACCAGCTTCTAGTTTTATTCATTAAATAAATAGTTCTTTGACTTTCAATTTTATTAATTTCTCCTTTGATTTTTAGGATCTCTAATTTAGTCTTCATCTGAGGATTTTTAATTTATTCACTTTCTAGTTTTTTAATTTGCATGCCCAATTCATTGACCTCTGCCCTCTCTAATTTGTTAATATATGAACTCAAGGATATGGATTTCCCCCTGAGTACTGCTCTGGCTGTATCTCATAGGTTTTGAAAGGCTGTCTCATCATTGTCATTTTCTTCAATGAAGTTATTAATTGTTTCTATGATTGTTTCTTTAACTAATCAATTTTGGAGAATCTTATTGTTTAATTTCCAAGTAATTTTTGATTTGCCTCTCCATGTACCCTTACTAATTATTATCTTCATTGCATTGTGATCTGAGAAGGTTGCATTTATTATTTGTGCTCTTTTGCACTTGTTTACAATGTTGTTATGCCCTAATACATGGTCAATCTTTGTGAATGTACCATGTGATGCTGAAAAGAAGGTGTATTCCTTTTTGTTCCTATTTTTCTCCACATGTCTACTAACTCTAATTTTTCTAAGATTTCATCCAATTCTCTTACCTCTTTCTTATTTATTTTTTTGGTTTGATTCATCTAGCTGTGATAGAGGAAGATTCAGGTCTCCCACTAATATAGTTTTTCTATTTATTTCATCCTTGAGCTCCACTAGTTTCTCCTTTAGAAATCTGGATGCTATGTCATTTGGTGCATACATGTCAAGTACTGATATTTCCTCATTGTCTATACTGCCTTTTATCAGGATGTAATTACCATCCCTATCTCTTTTAACTAGTTCTATTTTTACTTTGGCTTTTTCAGATATGATTGTGACTCCTGCCTTCTTTTTATCAGTTGATGCCCAATAGATTTGGCTCCATCCTCTTACTGTTACCTATAGGTGTCTACCTTCATCATGTGTGTTTCTTGTAGACAGGATATGGTAGGATTTTGGATTATAATCCACTCTGCTATTAATTTGAGTTTTATTGGTTAGTTCATCCCATTCACATTCAGAGTTATGATGACCAGCTGTGTATTTCCCAGCAATTTGATTTCTACTCTTAGTCCTGCCTTTTCTTCTTTCACTATTTCCATCTACACCAATGTTTTGTTTTTAATCAGTCCCCCTAATTTCCACACTTATTTTACTTCCCTTTCTACCTCCTCCCTTCTTATCCCCCCCTTATTTTCTTCACATTCTTTTTAAACTATCCCTTACCCTCTCCATCCCTTGTACTGCTTCCCTCCCCACCAGTCTGTTTGTTAGCCTTCTACTTCCCTATAGGGCGCAAATCAATTCTCTGCCCCAGTCGATTGTATTGTTCTTCCCTCTTTGGGTCAATTTCAATGCATGTAAGAGTTGAGTATTTCCTATCTCCAACCTCTTTACCCTTCCAGTGTATTGATGTTCTCCCCCCTCCCTCAATGAGCTTCTTTGGGACATATAAATTTACCCCCTTTTGTTTCTTTTCCCATTTCTGTTAGTATTAACCTCTTTTTTAGCTCTAGTTGTATATATATGTACATATATACATATATATGTATTTATGCATATATATATCTATATACATATTTATGTCTTGGCATTTCATCCTATACAGTTTGTCACTGTTCCCTCTAAGTGTAATTCTTCTAGCTGTTCAGGTGATAATTACAATTTTTAAGAGTTACCAATGACCTCTTTTCTTATAGGGATACATATCATTTTAACTTATTGGGTCTCTTAAAAAAAGTTCCTTTTTTGTTTGTTTTGTTTTTCTTTTTTCCCTTTCTTAATTACCTTTTGATTATTCTCTTGAGTTCTGTGCTTGGGCATCAAATTTTCCATTCAAGTCTGGTCTTTTCTTACAAATGCTTGGAATTCTTCTATTTTGTTAAATGACCATACTTGCCCCTGTAAGGATATAGTCAGTTTTGCTGGGTAGTTGATTCTTGGTTGTAGACCTAGTTCCCTTGATTTTTGGAATATCATATTCCATGCCTTTCAGTCTTTCAGTGTAGATGCAGCCAGATCCTGCATTATCCTCACTGTAGTTCCATGGTATCTGAATGACTTCTTAGCAGCTTGTAATATTTTTTCCTTGGTCTGATAGTTCTTGAATTTGACTATAATATTCATGGTTGTTGTCAGTTGAGGATTAAGTACAGGAGGTGATCTATGGATTCTTTCAATCTCTACTTTTCCCTCTTGTTTTAGAATATCAGGGCAGTTTTCTTGGATAATTTCCTGTAATATGATGTCTAGGCTTTTTCTTTTGTCTTAGTCTACCAGTAGACCAATGATTTTTAAGTTGTCTCTCCTAGAACAATTTTCTAAATCTTCTGTTTTGTGAATGAGGTGCTTCATATTTTCCTAAATTTTTTTCATTCTTTTGATTTTGTTTCATAGTGTCCTGCTGCCTTGTGAAGCTGCTTGTTTCTAGTTGTATTCTGTTTCTTAAAGACTGGATTTCATCCCTGGCTTTTTGGTCATCCTTCTCCTTCTGGTCTGATTTTCTTTGGAGGTCATCTTTCATCCTCTTTGCCTCATCTTTCATCTCTTTTGCCTTATTCTCAAGCTGATTGATTTTTGGGTTTCAAGACACTATTTTCTCATTTTAGTTCAAGTGTCTCTGTTTCCAGATGACTTATCTTAGATTTTAAGTTCTTTTCTCAGTTGTCTTCAGCCTCTCTTAATTGTGTTTTGAATTGTATTTTGAGTTCTTCCAGAGCCTGTATACAATTTGCTGGGGTTTCTGTATTTTTGCTTGGTTTTCCCTCATCCTTCTCTGTTCCTTTTGCTCTTTGTTCATTGCCTATATAGAAGATATTGATTGTAATTTCTTTTTTATTTTTCTCTTTTTTGCTCATTTTAGTCCCTCCTTTACTCCCTACAGTTGCCTGAGTTCTTGCTCCTCTCTTTTTTTTTTTTTGTGGTTTTGGGCTTTTCTTTCTGCCTTCATCCTTGGAGCTTTGTCAGTAAATCTCTCAGTGCAGTCTGTGGGGGAGGGGTGTTGGAGCTTGAGCTTCCTTGCCCTCTGGATGCTTTGATGGGACTAAGTCTTTTGTTTAATTAAAAAAATAAACAAAATTCATTTTCTCTCTCTCCTTATCCCGACTCCCCCTATAAGGAGTGGGAGAAAATTTGTAATAAATATTCATAGTTAAGCAAAAAAACAAACCAAAAAAAACATCTCTCTGCTTTGGCCAAGTTGTGTGTGTGTGTGTGTGTGTGTGTGTGTGTGTGTGTGTGTGTGTGATTCTCCACGTTGAGTTCATCACCGCTCCTGACAGGAGGTGAGTAGCAGAGTTGGTCATTGCTTTAATCAGAGTTCTTTGATTTCAGAGGTATTTGTCTTTACAATGCCATTGTAACCTTATTTTTTCTAATGCCTTGTTAAATGATTTTTTTTTAATATATTTTATTTGATCATTTCCAAGCATTATTCGTTAAAGACATAGATCATTTTCTTTTCCTCCCCCCCACCCCCCATAGCCGACGCGTAAGTCCACTGGGCATTAGATGTTTTCATTGATTTGAACCCATTGCTTTGTTGATAGTATTTGCATTAGAGTGTTCATTTAAAGTCTATCCTCTGTCATGTCCCCTCAACCTCTGTATTCAGGCAGTTGCTTTTTCTCGGTGTTTCCACTCCCATAGTTTATCCTTTGCTTATGAATGGTGTTTTTTTTTCTCCTGGATCCCTGAAAGTTGTTCAGGGACATTACACCGCCCCTAATGGAGAAGTCCATTACGTTCGATTATACCACAGTGTATTAGTCTCTGTGTACAATGTTCTCCTGGTTCTGCTCCTCTCGCTCTGCATCACTTCCTGGAGGTTGTTCCAGTCTCCATGGAACTTCTCCACTTTATTATTCCTTTGAGCACAATAGTATTCCATCACCAACATATACCACAGTTTGTTCAGCCATTCCCCAATTGATGGGCATCCCCTCGTTTTCCAGTTTTGGGCCACCACAAAGAGCGCAGCTATGAATATTTTTGTACAAGTCTTTGTGTCCATTATCTCTTTGGGGTACAGACCCAGCAGTGCTATGGCTGGGTCAAAGGGTAGATATTCTTTTGTCGCCCTTTGGGCATAGTTCCAAATTGCCCTCCAGAATGGTTGGATCAGTTCACAACTCCACCAGCAATGAATTAATGTCCCTACTTTGCCACATCCCCTCCAGCATTCATTACTTTCCTTTGCTGTTATGTTAGCCAATCTGCTAGGTGTGAGGTGATACCTCAGAGTTGTTTTGATTTGCATCTCTCTGATTATAAGAGATGTAGAACACTTCTTCATGTGCTTGTTAATAGTTTTGATTTCTTTATCTGAGAACTGCCTATCCATTTCCCTTGCCCATTTATCAATTGGAGAATGGCTTGATTTTTTGTACAATTGATTTAGCTCATTATAAATATGAGTAATTAAACCTTTGTCAGAGGTTTCTATGAAGATTTTTTCCCAATTTGTTGTTTCCCTTCTGATTTTAGTTATATTGGTTTTGTTTGTACAAAAGCTTTTTAGTTTGATGTAGTCAAAATTATTTATTTTACATTTTGTGATTCTTTCTATATCTTGCTTGGTTTTAAAGCCTTTCCCCTCCCAAAGGTCTGACATGTATACTATTCTGTGTTTACCCAATTTACTTATGGTTTCCTTCTTTATGTTTAAGTCACTCACCCATTTTGAATTTATCTTGGTGTAGGGTGTGAGGTGTTGATCTATTCCTAGTCTCTCCCACACTGTCTTCCAATTTTCCCAGCAGTTTTTATCGAATAGTGGATTTTTGTCCCAAAAGCTGGGATCTTTGGGTTTATCGTATACTGTCTTGCTGAGGTCGTTTTCCCCCAGTCTATTCCACTGATCTTCCTTTCTGTTTCTTAGCCAGTACCAAATTGTTTTGATGACTGCTGCTTTGTAATATAGTTTGAGGTCTGGGACTGCAAGGCCCCCATCATATGTGTTTTTTTTTCATTATTTCCCTGGATATCCTTGATCTTTTGTTCTTCCAAATGAACTTTGTTATGGTTTTTTCTAAATCAGTGAAGAAGTATTTTGGTAGTTCAATGGGTATGGCACTAAATATATAAATAAGTTTGGGTAGGATGGTCATTTTTATTATATTGGCTCGTCCTATCCATGAGCAGTTAATGTTTTTCCAATTGTTCAAGTCTAGTTTTAGTTGTGTGGCGAGTGTTTTGTAGTTGTGTTCATATAGTTCCTGTGTTTGTCTTGGGAGATAGATTCCTAGGTATTTTATTTTGTCTAAGGTGATTTTGAATGGGATTTCTCTTTCTAGTTCTTGCTGCTGAGCTGTGTTGGAGATATATAGAAAAGCTGATGATTTATGTGGGTTTATTTTGTATCCTGCAACTTTGCTAAAGTTGTTGATTATTTTGATTAGCTTTTTGGTTGAATCTCTAGGATTCTTTAAGTAGACCATCATGTCATCCGCAAAGAGTGATAACTTGGTCTCCTCCTTGCCTATTCTGATGCCTTCAATTTCTTTATCTTCTCTAATTGCTACTGCTAGTGTTTCTAGTACAATGTCAAATAGTAGAGGTGATAATGGGCATCCTTGTTTCACTCCTGATCTTATTGGGAATGCATCTAGTTTATCCCCATTGCAGATGATATTAGCTGTTGGTTTTAGATATATACTGTTTATTATTTTTAGGAATGACCCTTCTATTCCTATGCTTTCTAGTGTTTTTAATAGGAATGGGTGTTGTATTTTATCAAAGGCTTTTTCTGCATCTATTGAAATAATCATGTGGTTCTTGCTAGTTTGCTTGTTGATGTGGTCAATTATGTGGATGGTTTTCCTAATGTTGAACCAGCCCTGCATCCCTGGTATGAATCCTACTTGATCATGGTGAATGATCCTTCTGATCACTTGCTGGAGTCTTTTTGCTAGTATCCTATTTAAAATTTTTGCATCTATATTCATTAGGGAGATTGGTCTATAGTTTTCTTTCTCTGTTTTTGACCTGCCTGGTTTTGGAATCAGTACCATGTTTGTGTCGTAAAAGGAGTTTGGTAGAACTCCCTCTTTGCTTATTATGTCAAATAGTTTGTATAGTATTGGGGTTAACTGTTCTCTGAATGTTTGATAGAATTCACAGGTGAATCCATCAGGCCCTGGGGATTTTTTCTTAGGAAGTTCTTTGATGGCTTGATGGATTTCAATTTCTGATATGGGATTATTTAAGAATTCTATTTCCTCTTCTGTTAGTCTAGGCAGTTTGTATTTTTGTATATATTCATCCATTTCTCCTAAATTGGTGTATTTATTGCCATATAATTGGGCAAAGTAATTTCTAATGATTGCCTTAATTTCCTCCTCATTGGAGGTGCTGTCCCCCTTTTCATCTTTAATGCTGTGAATTTGCTTTTCTTCCTTCCTTTTTTTAATTAGATTGACCAGTACTTTGTCTATTTTGTTTGTTTTTTCAAAGTACCAGCTTCTTGTCTTATTTATTAAATCAATAGTTCTATCACTTTCGATTTTATTAATTTCTCCCTTAATTTTTAGGATTTCTAATTTGGTTTTCTGCTGGGGGTTTTTAATTTGATCGCTTTCGAGTTTTTTCAATTGCATTTCCAATTGATTGATCTCTGCTCTCCCTTGTTTGTTAATATGAGCTTTCAGGGATATGAATTTGCCTCTGATTACCGCTTTGGCTGCATCCCAAAAGGTTTGAAAGGATGTTTCACCATTGTCATTTTCCTTGATGAAATTATTAATTGTTTCTATGATTTCTTCTTTAGCTAAACGGTTTTGGAGTATCATATTGTTTAATTTCCAATTGGTTTTAGATTTGGTTTTCCATGTACCATTACTAATCATTATTTTTATTGCCTTGTGATCTGAGAAGGCTGCATTCATTATTTCTGCTTTTTTGCATTTGTGTGCTATGTTTCTGTGACCTAATGTATGGTCAATTTTTGTGAATGTGCCATGTGGTGCTGAGAAGAAGGTGTATTCCTTTTTATCCCTATTTATTTTTCTCCATATGTCTATTAATTCTAATTTTTCTAAGATTTCATTCACTTCTTTTACCTCTTTCTTATTTATTTTTTGATTTGATTTATCTAAATTTGATAATGGTTGGTTTAAGTCTCCCACTAGTATGGTTTTATTGTCTATTTCTTCCTTCAATTCTCCTAGTTTCTCCATTAGAAATTTGGGTGCTATATTATTTGGTGCATACATGTTGATTAATGATATTTCCTCATTGTCTAGAGTCCCTTTTAACAAAATATAATTACCTTCCCTATCCCTTTTGATCAGGTCTATTTTTGCATTGGCTTTATCAGATATCATGATTACCACTCCTGCCTTCTTTCTATCAGTTGAGGCCCAGAAGGTCTTACTCCATCCTTTAATTCTGACCTTGTGGGTGTCAACCCGCCTCATGTGTGTTTCTTGAAGACAACATATGGTAGGGTTTTGGATTCTAATCCATTCAGCTATTCGTCTACGTTTTATGGGTGAGTTCATCCCATTCACGTTCAAAGTTATGATTGTCATTTGTGGACTCCCTGGCATTTTGATTGCCTTCCCTAATTCTAACCTTTTCTTCTTCGGCTCTACCTTTTAGTCCAGTGATTTACTTTGAATCAGTCCCCCTTGTCCCCTCCCTTGATGTTTCCCTTTTTAGTCCCTCCCTTTTTGTTCCCTCCCCCTCCCCCCTCTCTTTCCCTCCCTTTTTGTTCTCCCTCTCCCCCTCCCCCCCTTGGTTTTCCCTTCTCCTTACCCTTGTTGGGTAAGATAGAATTCAAGATCCCAATGGATCTGGATGTTTTTCCCTCTCAGAGTTGATTTCCCTGAGATTGAGGTTTAAGTAAACCCCCCCCCCTCTCTTCCTCTCCTTCTTATAGGAGTTTTCTTCCCCTCCCCTTCCCCTGTGAATCTTTGTGTGAGAACCATTATTCTATTTGGTCTTTCTTTACCCCCTATTTATACATTACATTTTCCCCACATATTAGTATACATAGGTTGATATAAATGTAGTCCTTATAGAAGAGAGTTTGAGTAAAAGAAGAAGATAACATTTTCCCCTTTCCTTAATATTTACCTTTTCAGGTATTCCTTGCTCTTTGATTTTCGGTATCAAACTTTCCACAGAGCTCTGGTCTTTTCTTTGCAAAAAGTTGGAAGTCTTCTATTTTGTTGAATGCCCATACTTTCCCTTGGAAGTATATAGTCAGTTTTGCTGGGTAGCTGATTCTTGGTTGGAGACCCAGCTCTCTTGCCTTTCTGAAGATCAGGTTCCATGCCTTACGATCATTCAGCGTAGAACTTGCAAGGTCTTGTGTGACCCTGATTGGCATTCCTTTATATCTAAATTGTCTTTTTCTGGCTTCCTGTAGGATTTTTTCTTTTGTTTGATAGCTTTGGAATTTGGCAATTACATTCCTGGGAGTTGTCTTTTGGGGGTTTAGTGTAGAAGGTGTTCTGTGAGCTCTGTCAGTGGATGTATTGCCCCCTTGTTCTAGAATCTCTGGGCAATTTTCTTTGATTATATCTTGTATCACCATGTCCAGTTTGGTGTTTATTTCTGGCTTTTCTGGGAGTCCAATTATTCTTAAGTTTTCTCTTCTCCCCCTGTTTTCCAGATCTATCACCTTGTCGGTGAGATATTTTATGTTCTCTTCTAATTTCTTGGTGTTTTGGCTTTGCTTTATTAGTTCTTGCTTTAAAGCCTGGTTTTCTTTTACAGTTTGGTCAAACTGGTTTTGTAGATGCGTGAATTTCTTTTGCATCATTTCCCACTTTTCCTCCCAGAGGGCTTCCATCTTTTTGGTCCTTTCTGATTCAAATTCTTCATGTGTTTGTGGAGAGTTTCTATTTCCTTTGGAAGATTTTGGAGAATTTTCTTGTATATCTTCTTCTATCTGCTCTGTATTTTGTATTTTGGCTCCATAGAATGTGTCCAGAGTCGCCCCTTTCTTCTTATTTTTCTTGGTATTTTGGGGCTTCTGTGCTTCTGTGGAGTTTGTCATCTCTGAACGTGGAGGATTGGCTTTTCTTGTCTTTGTCTGGTGATCAGAGGCTTTAGTCCTGGGCAGATGTTGGTTCTATGAGCGTTCCCTGGGTTAAACTGAATATGCCTCACTGGAACTGGAATGGAAGGGTCGGACCACGAGGCCACACTCTCCCCCTGGCTCGATTTCCGGAAGTTGCCTTCAGAATCCCTGGCCGTGAGGCTGTTTCGTCGGCCTGCGGGGGGATGGGCTGCCGCTTCCCCAAGCTCCGAGAGCACAGACTTTCACTGAGACTTGGATAGCAGGATCCAGCCCGTGAGGCTGTCTTGCCCGCCCTGAGGGTTGCTGTTGTTTTGACCAGCTCTCTGCAGCGGAGGCCCCAGGCAGTAACTTTCACCCAGACTGACCGGCTCTTTGACCGACTGGCTCTTTGCAGCGGAAGCCCCAGGCAGTAACTTTCACCCGGACTGGGACTTGGGTAGAAGACCCTGAGGGTTGTTGTTCCTCAGACCCTGCTCTCTGAGCCCGGCGCGGCTGCCGCTTCCGGGAGCCTTGGACTCTGCGCTCCTACCCCTGAGGTCCGAGGGATCTCGGGTTCTGGCTTTTAAGGGGAGCCGTACCTTTTGAACCGGGTCCAGGTCCAGGAGGAGGGTTCCCAGGGTCTGTGCTGTTGATCGTTTTGAATTTCGGCGCCTTAGGAGCTTCTAGTTTGAGATCGGTCGGGAAGGGTTTTCCGGAGATCTGAACTTCAGCTTTCTCTAAGCCGCCATCTTAACCGGAAGTCCCTTGTTAAATGATTTAAAGTTCTGCCAGTCTATACTAACTTGGAAAGACTTCTAGGATGCAGACATTGCTGGGTAATTGATTTGTTTTCCAAGCAACAGTCTACCTGGTTTCAGAGAGTCTAAAAATGATGACTTTTTTAGTCATTACAATTCTTGGATCATCTACCAAGTCACAGAGTGGTTGTGATATATTAATGTGTGGAATGTCCCAAGTGATTACCATGGATCCTTGAAGTTTTAAAGAAATTGATTATTTAAGGAATCCAAGCATTGCCAATATTAATGATACTTTATGATGAATGATAATTCCAGGTTTTCATACCACTTTCATATACATTATCTTTTTCGATTCTGATATCATTATGAAATAAGCAGAGGTTTCTGCTTTTTGTTTTGTTTTGTTTTAGGAGTAGAAAACTCCCCTCCCCTTAATTTCAGGGGCTTATTTGTCCTATTTATATCACCATTGAAAGGCTGGCTCCCCAGAGGGTGGTTGCTGATATTCTCAGGATTCTAAATTGTGAGTAGTTATCTTCCTAAATTCTGGTTTATGAGCCCCCACTGGTATGCTTCTCTTTAACCAGTTATTTTGACTCAGTTCCCTAAGAAAAGCACATATATATAATCAAATTATATAGTAAAAACAGTAATTACAAAACATTCTCCCCTCCTTCAAGGCAAGGACACATTCTTTCGCTTATATATCTAGGGTGGAGTAAAAGGGTGAATGAACTTAAAGTACAATTGCAGTAAAGGCATACATGGCAAAGCAACAATTAACTCTTGTATTGTAGGATATTTCAGTGGGTACTCAAAAATTTACTACGAGTCACTAAACTATATTCAGTTGGGATGGCTCTTTGTTGGAGCAGTTTGTTTTAATATCTCTATTGGTCCAGGGATTCAGTTGAGGTTTTTCTTCTTGTGGTGAGATGTTTCAGCTGGATGAATCAATGAGCTGTTGAACTGGGTTGAACAATTCACTCCGTGGCTTTTTATGGGTCTTCATCAGGCTGTGGCCCTGATGGCCTGGGTGAGACAGGTCATTTGGTGGCTGTTCTGATTTTTTAGTAGGTTATATTGCAACTGCCTAGGATAAAAAAGTTCCTAAGCCCTTCTAAAATTGTGGCATCTATGCTGCACCATGGATTTGCTAATCTTCTCTCATGTTGGGCTACTAGAAAGTTGAATTATTATTTCCACCATTAGTTACAGAATAGAGTAGTTAGCTACTTGGCTTCTTAGTTGAAGTCAGAATTCTTCATGGCTCAAAAGTTCTTTGCCTCCATAATGCATTCTATGTAGCCTTAAAGTGATCAATTATCTTCACCTCATTTTTCTTCAGAGGATCTTAGGTAGATGAGTGGTTTAGAATGAGTGAATGAAAATATATGTCCCAGAGGCAAATTTTTGGTCTAATTAGCACCATATATTAAGGAAGTCAGGCCTCCCACACTTTTTAAGGGTGGTAGAATGTCCTTTTTTTTTCATCTAAAGGACTTCCCACTTCATTTTTCAGTATGTCCTTTTAGTCTTTGTTTTCTCTCATTTTTTAATAGAGTTTCATTGGTTTATCCCTCTTGCATAAATATATTGAAGTCCAGAGGTGAAATTATTTCCCCTAGATCACAGAGCTAGTTAGTGCCACTGTCATGACTTAAGTCTAGGTCTTTAGGTTTTGGCTTCAGTATCCTTTATACTATATCATAATGCCTCTCCATGCTAGAATTAGTAATAATAATTACTTGGGAGGATGTCACTAGAATTTTTGGGAGAAATCTCTGGTTCAAATTCCAGCCCTAACACTTACTAGCTGTCATCTTAAGTCAGTTGTTACCACTTCTCTAATTGATTTCCAATCTGCAAAATGAGTATAGTAGCACATTACTTGCAGAGTTATATGAGGAAATAATTCTACAAGTTTCCAAGTACTATATAAATGTGATTTTTATTTGTATTTGGATATTTCTCAATATTTACTCTTCTTTGATGACTGTTCCCTTTCAGCACCACCTGGATTTATTTTCTTCTCTATGATGCAGGAAAATGTGGCTGGCAAATTAAAAAAAATATCAGCCGCCTTAATCCTTATTTAAAATTACATTTCATTAAAAGGTCCCCAAGAAAATACAGATGGTTACAGAATTTTAAAACCAGCTGAGGCCAATTTTTTAAAAGACAGGCCATCAAAAAGATAACTATCACTTAAAATAATTTAATTCACTGGGGTATTTTAAGCTTTCAGAGTAAGATATTTTTTCCCTTTTTTAATTTGGAAAAATTTATTTAATTAATTTAGAATATTTTCCCATGGTTATAAGATTCATGTTCTTTCCCTCCACTCTCTCTACCCCCCCATCCCATAGCCAACATGCAATTCCACTGGGTTTTACATGTAAGACATTGTTTTTTAAACTCTACATCTCTCAGCAGTTATGCTATAAGCAAGGATGTGTCACCCTCAGACAACCAGAAGCTCCATGATATTTTGAGGTGTGGTATTTTTGTGTTGGAGGGTTATTTCATTACTAATGATCCTAACAAGTAAGTCAACCTTTACAGAAAGAGGGAGATAACATTTATTTTACCAATTAACAAGAGGCATCATGTGTTGGCACTTATATGTAATTCAATAGCAATATAGCTTTCACTATTGCAAAATAATGTTTTCAAAGCTTTATGAACATTTCTCATTTTAATTTATGTGAATGTGAGTATATATCTGAGAGTTTATGTTTGTGGAAATAATACAAAATTCTTTCATTTCAATAAAAATACCTTTTTTAAGAATGCTTTTTAAAAAACCCTTAGCTTCCATCTTAGAATCAATACTGTATTTTGGTTCCAAGGCAGAAGAGTGGTAAGTGCAAGGCAGTGCAGGTTAAGTGACTTGTTCAGCCCAGGGTCACACAGCTAGTAAGTGTCTGAGGCCAAATTTGAACCCAAGACCTCTCATTTCTAGGCTTGGATCTCAATCTTTTGAGTCACCTAGCTGTCCCCCAGAATGCCTTTAATACAAAGGCAGTGATTGAGTATGTACCAGATAAACCTAGAGGTTCCCCAAATAGACATCATTTGGTTTGTGTCAAGTTACCAGTTGTGGAATTTTTAGTGATTCCTTATTGGTTCCAGGAAAAAGAAAATCCAATACCTTCATCTTGTCATTTTAAACTCTTCATAATATGGCCCAGCCTATATTTCCAGATGTGTTCCACGTGATTCTCCTTCCTATATTGTCCCTAGTTGAGGGAGACATTGGGTAGGGGGAGAGGGAAGACATTTTTAAGGTGAAGATGGTCAAAAGCATCACCTTGAATCTTAATTCCCTTCAGATTTCAGTAGTGATAACTCAGGGCTATTTATCCAAGGTTTCCAGGACAGCAGAACTTACCAGATCTTATTCTAGTTTGGACCTTATAATTATCATGAAGGGAAAGAATCCCTGTGTGTAATCCTTTCTATCCTTGCTATCACCAGCACTAAACTTCAACTTCAATTATGAAATGATTCATAATCTCAAAATCTCTAGGAATAAAAGATTTCCCAGATCACCAGCCTTGCTTCCAGGCCAGTCTCTACAAGAATCATTTAAAGAAGCATCCCTTGTGTTAATATGGCCTCCCAGTCACTTCTGCAGGTGCTGCAGCCCCTATCTTCTCAATAGTCACATTTACAAAAGACCCCAAAGCAAAGGGTCTTAGCTCCAGATTCCTTTTGGCACCATCAAATGATTCAGTGGTTATGGTTTATCAATGGAAATGACATTAAAGAAGATTCATTAGTATTTGCTTCATCTCTGAATGAAAAAGATCACTGGACCTTTCTATCTGACTTTCAGCTCAAATATCCTAAATAGGTTGTTTCCAGCATGAGGATGTGAGCTCTTTGGAACCATTTGTTCTCTTGCTTTTCTATTTTTATCTCCAGCACTTAGCAAAGGACTGTGCACATAGCAAACCCTTAATAAATTCTTTTAAAACTAGTTCATATGTTTACATTATAATCCAAACTAGCCTACTTATCTCCTAACTCAGATTGCCATTTTCAGCTTCCCTACCTTAGCACAGACTCTTTCTCTTGCACCCCCATTTTCACCATGTTGATGCTTAGATTGAAGGCTCAGTTCAGGTTTAATGGAAGCATATCTTGATCTCCCTAGTTGTTAGTGACCTCTCCTTTCTCAAATGGCATGGTGTTCATTGTTATATGGCTGATACAATGACATTTCTCAAGGAGAGGACCTGTTTTTCATTATTTTTCCTCCAGAGCCTAGCCCACCATAATGGGCATAGTTGGTATTTAATAAATACTTCTTAACTTTATTTAAATTGGATGAAATTGAATCAATGATAATGAGATTTAGGCATGAGGCATATTATTTTGTTCACACCTGTTTGAGGACATTAAAAAAAATGACTAGGACTTCACATTGTCTAGATTGCAAATGGCTGTAGACTCTCTTCCAGAGTGAGGAAGTCTACATTTATCCCTCAGTATTCAAGGGTTACCTCTGAGGGGTTAGTGCTGTCTATCTTATGCTATTGGATCAAACTCTGATTTTGTCCCAGTTCCCCCACTGTTAACCATCTATTATTAATAACTCAGTTGTACTTTACCAATGAAAACCACTCAACTTTCAAAAAGGAATATGCATTTTAGAGATATAGAAAGAATAGAGGTAATAGCATTTACCATCTAACATTTTAGTGTCATATTCCCCTATGCTGCCTTGGTGCCTAGGGAGAATCTCATAACAGTAGTAATATATCATAAGAGATAACAGTAGCACAGTTTCTGTATCATTGGTCTCACTAAGTTCACATTCAAATGAGGCATCACTGCTCAGTGAGTCCCTGTGTTGGCTACCAATGATGTGAATCCCAGAGACTGTATTCAAGGCTGATAGGACTAAAAACATTGCATAGAGTTCTCTCCAGTATTGTATTCTTTGTCTACATTTTGGCCCCAAATGGGCAAGACCCAAGACCAATGTCTTTTATACCATTGTCTCTTTTCTCTCACTGGAATTCAAACAGGCAGGAAGGAGTTAGACTAAGAGGACTGGATCTAGATGATAATCCCTTTGGTATGGACTCTCAGTTCTGGTTATGTAATCAATCAAAACTACTAGAGCAGTTACAGAATACTTGTGAATTTCTGACTTTATTCAAGTCACTTCCATTAATTGTGACTATGTGCTTCTGAATGCAGGCTCTTCATCTTTTTCCATGTGAGGGATTATCTTGACTGATCATTCTGAGGACAGCTTGCCTCCCTTTACATCTATATGCTCAATCCAATTTCTTGTAATGTGAAACCATATATTCAGCGGAGTACTCTCTTGGGCAAGGTGAAATCCTAATACAATTTTTTCCTTTAGTGATAAGTACAGTTAGCTCATCTCTGTTTGATTTCCTTTGAAATAAGCAGGTTGGAAAAAGTCCCATGATGCCAAAGTGTGAAACAGAGTTTTCAGAGACAGCAGGTCATGGTTACTACCTTCCTTCTTCTAAAAAATGCAAAATTAGATATTGGCCCAGAAGTCACTGAGGGTAATATACAATTGGACTCCAAGACAAGTATACTCTATAATTAAATGCTAGATTTTGTGTATAAGAAAAGAGATATTGAGGAAGAGGAGTATGGAGATGTATGTGTATAAGTGTGAGACAGAGAGCAAAAGACTGAAAGGAGAAAAATCACACATGAAAGCTGATTTTCTGTGTTAGATCCACTCAAAAACCCAAATATTTGAATTTCATTTTATGAGAAAATTTCCTGGAAGATATGATTTTGAAGTAGGCTCTGGAAGAAGGGGAAAAAAGGCATCAAGAGTGAAGTGGGGGTGTTTTTCTAGGAACAGGAGACATATGAGATCATTTGGAGATTCATATTACAGAAACAGATAGGTTAAGATGGTTCTGAAAAATATGTTTGATTGGGGCAAAGGAAAGAGATAAACAAATCAAGGCTATAAAGAGAGGCTAGATAAGAGCAAGATGATGATGGAAACTTTTAATTAAAGGCAAGAGTGAGGGGGCTGGCATTTCCTAATTGATAAATTGGAAAGGGACATGAATAGGCAATTTTCAGATAAAGAAATCAAAATTATCAATAAGCGCATGAAAAAGTACTCTAAATATCTTATAATCAGAGAGATGCAAATCAAAACAACTCTGAGATATCACGTCACACCTAGCAGATTGGCTAACATGACAGCAAAGGAAAGTAATAAATGTTGGAGGGGATGTGGCAAAGTTGGAACATTAATGCATTGCGGGTGGAGTTGTGAATTGATCCAACCATTCTGGAGGGCAATTTGGAACTATGCCAAAAGGGCTTTAAAAGACTGTCTGCTCTTTGATCCACCCATACCACTGCTGGGTTTATACTCCATAGAGATAATAAGGAAAAAGACATGTACAAAAATATTCATAGCTGCACTCTTTGTGGTGGCAAAAAAACTGGAAAATGAGAGGTTGCCCTTTGATTGGAGATTGGCCGAACAAATTGTGGTATATGTTGGTGATGGAATACTATTGTGCTCAAAGGAATAATAAAGTGGAGGAATTCCATAGGAACTGGAATGACCTCCAGGAACTGATGCAGAGTGAAAGGAGCAGAACCAGGAGAACATTATACACAGAGATTGAATACACAGCATAATTGAATGTAATGAACTTCTCTACTAGCACCAATGCAATAATCCAAGACAATGCTGAGGGACCTATGAGAAAGAATGTTATCCACATGTGGAGAAAGAACTGTGGGAGTAGAAACACAGAAGAAAAACAATTGCTTGATCACATTGTTCGATGGGAATATGATTGGGGATGTAAACTCTAAATGATCACCCTAATGCAAATATTAATAATATGGAAATATAAATAATATGGAAAATAATCATGTAAAACCCAGTGGAACTCCTTGTTGGCTACGGGAGGGGGTGGAATGAGGGAAGTGAAAGAACATGAATCATGTAACCATGGAAAAAAATTCTAAATTAATTAATTAAATAAAAAATTTTCAAATCCAAAAAAAAATGATGAAGCTGAGCTTCATGTGGAGTGTGAAGCAAAGTCCTTGAAGACTTTCAGATCACAGTGGCAAACAAAAAAAATGGAATGAAAATAAAATGACAAAACAGAGTCAAAATTTTTATAGATTCTGTTGGAGAAGGGCCTCATTCTGTTTTGTGTTTTCTTGGAATTTAAATCATTACTCCTACTAACCTAGAGATAATTAAAATTGTGAAGTGACTTTGAATTGAATATTGCTACATTGTTTTATGCCAAATATCTCATCATTCACATTGAATATTTCTTCCAAAGAGAAGTACATTTTGCACATTTTAAAATGTATTTACAAAACAGTGATTATCTTAGCTTTCATTTTCATGAAGAGATTAGGCCTATCCAGCACTAAGTGAAGCTGTTAAGTGGAAATTAGCCATATAATTTAATCTGCATGGGTTAGCACTACCCAATAAATTCAATTTTCTGTAATTCTACTTTTGGAATTATCTTCTCCAGGCACACTGACATATTCTATGTATCTTGACCATTCTATGGCCATTCTGGTTTTTGTTGTTGTTGTTGTTTATGTAGTTTCCTTCTATTTCCTTCCAGGCTACTTCCTCCCTTATCCACACACTTCAACTCTGATATGAATTTTGCTGTTTTAATTCCTTTAGGGTCCAGTTGAAGTCCTACCTGTTCTAGAAAGGTTTTTCCTTATTATTCCAATTTTCTATGACCATATCCTTCTGTAAATTTCTTTAGCACTAATGTCGCATTGTCTCTGGGTTTATTTTCTTAATCTGCATTGGATTGGCAAATTAGTGTTCCAGAAAACAACCGCTTCCCATTGAGGATTTACAGAGTCACCCTAATCGGCTAAAATTTCTAGTATTAGGATTTATCAATCCCCTGTAATGTTCTCTTCTAGTATCTTGTATATTCTCATAACATGATATATTTAGTAGATATTGACTATAAATTAGGCACATGATAAAAAGTACTTAAGGTTATAGTGATAGTTGAAGAGAAGAGTGGACCCTGAGGAACTAGAGGTTTGGATTTCCAGTGTTATCTCTGAGCCAAAATTCTAACTCATCTAATCTGAATAAAATTACTCTGGCCAAGGTTATCACTAATCTTTTATTTGCTAACCCTTAGGGGTTTTTCTCAGTATTTATCCTCTACATTCTCCATACTGCTTTTGATAATATTGGCCATCATTCTTATTGGAAACTTTTTCTTCCCTGGCCTCCATGAAAATCTCTTAGTTGTCCTCATATCTGTGCCACACTCCTTGATCTCTTTTGTTGGCTTCATCACCCACTTTCTTCATACAAAACTTGACTGCCCCCTCAGCTCTATTTTTTCTCCCTCATTTTAATTTCCCATATATGTAATATATATACATTGTGTGTATATGCATGGATATGTATGTATATGTGCATGTGTATGCACACACAAATGCAAAATTGTTCTCTGAAATTATTATGAAACTCATGCTATTAATATTTCAAACTCAAACTAATGGAAAGAGAACTCATCATCTCTTCCTACTCTTGTCCTACTCTCATCTTTAAACGCAATTCTCCAAATTGTATTTCATTCAAGAGCAACACCATATTTATAATTTCATATCCTTGGAGTCATCCTTAATGCTTCCCTGTCTTTCATATACCACATCCAAACAGTTCCCAAGTACTGCTTATTAAATCTTATCTACATCTATTACTTATCCCATTTACTTGACTCACATGACCAAAACCTCACATCTAACTCTCATTACTTTTTGCTTGGACTATTACAATAGCATCCTAATTGTTCTATCAGTATTCATTCTTTCTTGATTATTTGAACCCATTCTTTAGAAGCTGGTAAATTAATATTCCTAAAACACAAGTTTGATGATGTCTTTCCCTTGTTTGAACATGTTTAGCAGGTTCCTATTATGACTAGGATAAAATTAAAACTCTTCAACCTCATAATATTAAATTTTCCCATTTCTCTGACTTTTTAATTCTGTCTCCCATGACTGGAATGCATCACTTCTTCCCCTCTATTTTCTGGAATGCCTAGCTTTCTTCAAGACTCAATTCAGATACCATTCCTGCAGACTTTTATTTATCTCTACTCACTCAGTGATCTCTCCCTTTTCAAATTATCAGTGTACATGCTGTACTATTCATCCCCACAATATATTGGGACTGTTCCCCCTTTTTATTTGTACCTTTAACATTAAGCTCAGTACTTTATACATAAAAGAGAACTAAAAACCTTTTTTTGTTAAATTGGATTGAAACTTTTTATGTTCCAAATGAAGAAACTGAGTCTTGGAGAAGTTAAATGATTTCTCTAAGGCTACATAGGGAGTAAGTAGTAATGAACCCTATTACTCTGATGCTCTTTTTACCATACACATCTGATATGAAAATAAAATTAGATAATAGTTTTGGAAAAGTTAAAGCTGTATACAAATATAATATATTGTTGTTATAGAATTTATTTCAGTACCCTTACCACTGAGTCTGTACCTCTTTTCCATCTTACCACTATACCTACAAATGCAAAAATGTGGTAGCTCCAAGTGGATTTTTTTAAATTTCTCAACTCTTGTTTGTAGAATAGATTTAGCACTGGAAGGGGCCATTAGAAATCATGTAATCTAGCTTTCTGATTTTATATAGAGAGAAACTGAGTATTTATAGGGTTATATGCCTTGCCCAAGGTGACTAGTTAGTGATAAAGATAGACTCTGACCCTAGGTTTTTCAACTTCTTTTTCCACTACACTATAATGTATCTTTCCTCATTATGAGTTTAGAGGTTTCCTAATTATATATACTATTTATAGTATTTTTAGCATAGGCTTAGTTTAAAATATCATGATTGACAGGTAATTAGGAAGATTAGCACACATTGTATCTTTATTTTCTCCATAGTAACATGCTAATAAAATAGATCTGATACAAATTTTTTTTTCCTAAACAGAAGAATTTTTTTGACTCTTAATTAGGCAACTTTTAGTTCAAATAGTAGGAGTTCTGCCAGTGAAAGATACTTGTCTACACTATACTATAAGCACACAGAAAATCAATTATTGTACAGAAGAATAAGAAAATGTCTTTATTTAGGATTTAATATAGCATTACATACTGAAATACATTTTGCTGGAATATTGAAAAATATAGCAATGGTTGAATAAGTAAAAATTTCAATTCACACTTAAAAGTATAACCTTCCAAGTTAATGAAGAGTAATGTGCTCAAAATAAAAGCAACAGATAATTCACAAATCACATCCAGTGGTTTTGTAATGTTTGGATTCTATTTGATCATTATCATATCTGATGTTCTGAAATCTGTAACATTTCAAATAAAATAAAATTAACCCTTGGTTTATCCTGATCTGTCCTTGAAATCTTCTATGAAGAAGATTTCATATAATAAGGTAATACTGTCTATTCAGGAATAAAAAGAAGATTTGGATATTTTTAATATGTTTCTGTTACTGTTACTACTCATTCCATCCAATTTCAGGAATTATCTTTCAGAATGATATACATCACTTTGAATCACAATCTGTTTGATTTATACCTTCTCTGAATAAACAACAACAAAAATAGAAATAAAGTTCATTGGTTTGTTTTAAGTTCTTCATTTAATTTTCTTTTCTTTCTTCTTTTTTTAGAAATGAGAAAGGGGAAACTCTGTCTTTGGATTAAGAAGACTACAAAAGAGTTTAATCTAGAGCAGTGATGGTGAACCTATGGCACAGGTGTCAAAAATGGCATGCAGAGCACTTTCTGTGGGTATGTAGCCACCCTGCCCCACATCACCCCCAGAGTTCATTACTAGAAAGAGAGAACTGCTCCCTTCCCCCTCTCTACTGTGACTAATGACATTTTTTTTCCACACCACCCACTCCTCTGCCCAACAGCCCAAAGGGATCTCACAGGGGGTAAGGCTCACAGGTGGCAGAACTAGAGGGGAATAGAGCACTCAGGCCACCTCCCCTTCCTTTCTCTACACTCATTGAAGACATGCCATACATCCCCCACCCCTCCACCCAGAAGCCCAATAGGAACACTTTCTCCCTTCCTTGTGTGGGATAAGGGGGCAGGGCACCCCCAGAACTCAGTGGGGATGTGTGGGCATGGTACTTCTTCTCTAAAAGGTTCACCATCACTAGTCTAGAGAATGCAGGGTAAGTCATCATTTGACTGATAAGTTAAAAAAGAAGATTACTCAATCATGCACTGTGTATTATTCATATCCCTATGATACTACAAAATTTTTAAATAGAAAAGATTATATATATGGTGTTTGCCCAAATTATTGGAAAACATTCATTATGCATAGTTGGTCTGTGTCAGAATAATAAGAATTGTTATGTTATCAAATTTTTAGAATTAAATATCTAACAACCAAACTATCAAAAGGTAATTATATACAAATTGATAAAAAATAATCACATAGTTCTTTTGGAAGAATAAAGGGACTAAAATATTAAGAGAAATAATGAATAATAACAAGAATAAAGGGGCATGGTAATCCCAGATCTGAAACTATAATATTAGGTATTACCCAGAAAATTCTTTAGGGCTGGTTAATACGGGCCAAATGTCTAGATAAGAAAGTCCCAGAAATAATCAGACTCTAATCCCATGCTCAGTGAACTTAAGAACTTCTAGAGGAAAAATCCTATTTAAGAATAATTTAGTTGAATTAAACTTTAGACCAATAATTCATTCCATTTATCATAAATTGCTACAAGAAGATGTTTTGGAGAAAAACACGACAATAGATTTAACAATGAGAGTCCAGTACTTATGATTATGCTATGCATACTTTGATTAAAATAATCTCTTTCATAGAATCTGGAACATTTATAGGTATTCTATCACTGTTTCCTGGCCATTTTCACATGGTAAAGAGAAGAAGTCTTTTCATTGGCTATTGAGCCAGAACTCAGGATAAAAGTATTAACTAGATAAATTTATTTCCCGCATATGACAATGAGATTCTGTAAGACTCAGGGTGGTTTTCAAGCTACATTGGGAATATATCAATTATTTCACAGTTGTATCAGTTTTTCCCTGCCCTTAGACAAAGTAGAAGACATGTTATGATTTGGTACTTAAATAGCTATGCAATTTTATCAATGCGTGTATTATATTCAATGATATGGATTGGAATGCTTCCCTATTTTTTTTATCATCTTTGATTCTTTTCCCTAACCCGATAAATTCTCATAAAAGATATACTCAATGGGTTGAAAGTCTTTCTTCAGATTAATATAGCAATGTACTTCAGGCTGTCTTTCATTCTTACTACATAATTGACAATATGTAACCTTGATAATGCACTAATAACATTCCATAACCAATTTAGATTAACTGTGTCTTTCCATTGAGTTTTGGATTATTTATGGTTTAAACGTGACTTTAAATGTGATGCTTTAAAAGTGACTTTTCAGAAGCAAGCAATTTGGGATAATTTAAAGAATAGCACAGCTGTCCAAAGGTGAGCTAGTCCCATCTTCTCAATTATTCAATTGTTATTCCAGTTTATTGTCTAAAGAAAGAACCTATTGCTTTTACATGTAAAATTTTGTATATTAATGGATTGATTTAGCTATCTCTATCAATAGATAAAATATATTTTTGGTTTATTTTTTCTATTCAAATAGAGTTTTTGTCCCATTGCTGTGGATTTCACTGAGGGTATTTTATAATATTTTGGGATTTGATGATTTGTGTCTGTGAATGTGTGTACACATATGTATATATATGAGTATATATTCACACACATATCATATACATATTCGTATTTTCACATAATGTGATTTCATCAATGTAGTCAACTATGTACGTAAAAATACTTTTTAATCCTATAAGTCAACTTTTCTATAACTTATAGTCTTAGAGATTTTCCTGGAAACTAAGAGGTTAAATGACTTGACCATAGTCATTTAGGTATCACATGCAAGAGACAATATTTGAATCCAGGATTTTTCTAACTCCAAGGCCAGACTTCTAATATATCTAATATGTATAAATACACACATGTCTGAATGTGTACTTTATCTTTCTGATTCTGTCTCCTCTATACACATATAGATTAATATCCATATACATACATGTAGAGAATCACTAAATTATATATATATATATATATACATATTCCAAAAAAAGCACAAAATATCTATATCTATTTATCTGATAACCTATTTATCAAATCAATTTCCTTACTGCCTGTGGAAGTGCCATAGTTATTTCTCCTCTCTAGGACCTGGTTCATAGATTGTCCCAATTTCTCCTCTTTATTGTTGTTGTTCAGTTATTTCAGTTGTGTTTGATTCTCTGTGACCTCATTTGGGGTTTTCTTGGCAAAGATCCTGGGATTGTTTGCCATTTTCTTCTCCAGTTCATTTTACATATGAGGAAACTAAGGCAAAACAGATGTAAGTGACTTGCCAGGCTCACACACTTAGTATGTTTCTGAGGTTAGATTTGAACTCATATCTTTCTGACTCCAGTCCCAGAATTCTTCTAATTCCACTAGATGCCTTCTTATCAGTTATCAGAATCCAAACTATTGTCTAAGGGTTAACTCAAGTGTTACCTTATTTCATGAAGTTTTCTCTAATCCTTTAAATTATCAATAATCCCTCTCTTCCCTGAACTAGAACATAACAGAACCTATGTCACACAATTTATCAATGAAATGTAGGAAGATCTTTATAATATACGAGTTGGAACTTAACTAGTATGGAGCAAATCCTTGTTCTAAGGTGACAGATATATGGCCAAGGGAACATGCCTTCTCCTTAGTGGGATATGTTCCTACACATGGTGAGTGCCACTTCTGCCCCTCAACATGTAGGTCCTTGACTGGCACTATCCACCCCCACACCCAGCTGGGCTTCCAGAGTTGCTCTGATAAAAATTCTCATAAGCTCCATCCCCAACTTCTGTATGGATTAGGCCTTGGGCACTAGTGAACTAATTACCAATAATGATAAAACCATGCTTATGATAGGATTTCCCAGTGGAAATCACCATCCCCTCCTCATCCACCGTATGAGCTGCCACATTCTTCCCTCCCCACAACTTAGTTTAACTCAGATGTTGTTTTACTCATTATGTGTCTGAATAAATGTAATTTTTCAGCTTTGGGTTTTTTTGCTATGTTTTCAAAGAGATTTTCTAATAAAAAAGGATCAAAAGATCATAGCTCATCCGAACATTTTAATAAAGCCTTTCAAATATTTTTTCAAGGACCCTTCCGACTCTATTCCGGAAGATGAATGAGAAAGTAGAATCAATGAGTTTTGGGTCCTGAAAGATGACTTAGAGTTTCATCCTTTCATTTTATCGAGGAGGAAATTGAAGACCAAAGATATGAAACCTTTGCCCAAATTTACACAGCTAGTTCATGACAGAACAAAAATTTTTATTCAGGTTCCTTGACCCTCAGACTGCTATACTTTCACCAGACAGCTAGCCTTGAATCAGAAATAGGATGTTATTCAAGTGGTAGATTTAATCAAACAAATGTTTCCAATATGACTCTAATTTCTATTCTAAAAGAATATTCTGATTTTCTCCCTCCATTTGCAACTTCATAGGAGTTATTAAACCTCAGGGCCAACACCCCCACACACAAAATAATAACAAACAGACCAAGTGAAAATCCCCTGATCTGCTCTTCTTGAAGTTAGGAAGTTTATTAACTGCATCACTGGGGGCTGTTTCTACTTGCCAGAAGCGCATTATACATCTAGTAGTAAGCTGAAAACAGTGGCATTCATTTCTTTTCCTTCTAAAAATCTTGTGCTTGCCTTGTGGCAGCAGAGGACATTGTATCATTCACAGGCTTTCCACCCAATAATACTAGAGGATCATAGATTTAGAATTGGAGAAAAGCTTATGTCATTTAATCCAATTACCTCATTTTATTAGTGAGGAGACCGAGCCTCAGAGAGAATAATTACTTACTCACAGTCCCAAGGTAGCAGAACTGGGATGGAGAGTGAGATGGCACAGTTTCCTCTGTTTATCCTATAGGGAAGACAAATTATAGACTATTTTTGGTCCAGTTATATAAAAAATTTTGTGGCATATTTTGAGTAATATTAACATCTAGTCAGAAATCTATTGATGGTTCTGAAAGCATAATCCCTGAGCTTGAGATGCTAAATATGTGAAGTTAGTCTATTGAAGTCTCTTATCACAAGAGGAGGTCATTAAATCCCGTGTATTCTTAATCACTGGTCAAATCCACTGGGCACAAATTAAGAAGGGCTGAGAAATAATTGGCTAGAAAACACTTCTGTGGAGTTTTTCATGTCTATATTTAACAGATAAAAATGCAGAATTACTTTTTGATGGAATTTTTGTATACAAGTATATGCAGAAGACGTGAAATGTATAATATAATAATCATAACTAGCACTTATATAGTGCTTTAAGGTAGCTTTGCAAAGCACTTTACAGATACAATCTCATTTGATATTCAAAGCCTTTTAAGGCAAGTTTCTCCATTATTACCCCCATTTTACAATTAAGGAAAGAAAAATTAAAAAAAAAAATGATTTGCCCAGGATCACAGAGCTAGTCAGTTCCTGAGGCATGATTTAAATTTAGGTCTGTCTGCCTCCAAGCTAGCACTATTTCTACTGTGCACCTGGCATTTATGGAAGGCAAGAAGGGAGGAAAATAAAAAGGAGGAAAGGGAAGATTGAAGGAAGGAAGAAAAAAGGAAGGAAGGGAAGAGAAGAAAAGGATGGAGGGAGAAAGGAAGAGAAAAAGAAGGAAGAAAGGCAGGAAAGGATTATAGGAAGAAGGAAGGGATATGAGAGGGTAAAAGGAAGAGAAGTAGAAAGAAGGAAAGAATGAAGGAATGAAGAAAGACAATTTATTAAGCACTCACTATATGCCAGTCACTATGTTAAGATCTAGGAATACAATTCAAAGTAAACAAAAAAAGGGGTAAATGCATTTATAGGGAAGAATAAAAAGAGTGCTTAGCATGGTATTATGAAAAGATGGATGGCATTGCAACCTGATGACCTATGTTTGGTTTCTGGGTCTGCAACTCACTATATGAGGGTGGGCAAATTATTTCCTTTTATTGGCCCTTTCTTTCCTTAGTAAATGATCTCAAAGGTCCTTTAAAACACTATATTAATCATTCGAATATCCCAAAGCAAACCCCAAACAATGAAAAATGTAAACTATGGAGTTGTATATTGATCATAACAAATAATGTTAAAAAATCACTAAGATGATTTTGATTAACCAAATTTTTTTTTCAAAATTCATTGGGATCATTATTAATTTCAGCTTACAAAATGTTTACACCAGTAGTTAAGGATATATGATTTCAACAGTGGCAAACTCCTTCTACTGATGCAGATCACAAACTGTTACAAATAAAAAAAGAGGTCTGGCCAGAGTTATCAGCATTTATTAATAAAAAGTGAGCCTGTGAGAAAAGAGAGAGATATTTTTCCTTTAAAGAGAGATTAGCATAAATTGAATCAATTCTTCATTTGGCTGGCTAAGGCCCTATACCACTACCACCACCACTACCACCTCAGCAGTAGCAGTAGTAGCAGAAGGGATGGGCTGCCATATCTCAATTGCAGAAATAAAGAGAGCTTCTTCCCATGATCACATTTTTAAATCTTCTTTGTTCCTCTCTCCATGGCAGCTTTGCACATTGATGCCAGGAGACACCAGGCTATTCCATATTGTGAAAGGGAATTTCTTTATTCCCTTTGTCTATTTTAAAAAACACTTAGTAAGTCACTAACAAAAAAAATTCATGCCATAAAAGGTCACAATCACTGTCCCCACTTCCCTCAGGAGTGCTAGGCAAATTGGGAGGCTGTGATTGGTTCCTGTGAAATGGGAGTGAGGCAGGAAGTGATGTGGAGAAACTGTTTATAAAAAGCCAGCTCAAGGACTCCTGAGGATGCATTTTTGGAGGAATTCAGCTAAAGAGGAGGTTCTTTTCTGTGATTCATTCTGTGAGGCACTTTATGAAGATACATTTAGCATGACTCTTGTTGAAGAGGCTACCAGACTTCCATGTGGAGATAGGAATTTTGTGGGGGAGTGAGCTGAATTTCTTTATATATGGGCTCTAGGGTGGTAGGCTTGGAAATATTTTCTATTTCCCTCATACATTTCCCTCCTTTTACTATATTTATATTAAATTAAATTATTAAGAGCTACTAACAACATTTTGACTTAAGAAGTTAATTTATAAATGGCAACAACAATTTTTTTTAAACTCATAAATTTAGTCAAACCATTTTTAACCCTTATGATATTATGTTATTCTATAACACTCACTGTTGGGGGACTGGGTGGAATGGAGATATTTTAACTCACACAATCCTATATCCACCTCTGATTCTTTGAAAAGTCACCATGTTGTCTCCCCACTCTTGTTTCTCTAGGAGATTAATATGTTGAACTCCCCAGTGAATTATCCCACTTATGGAGTCTATACATTTAGGATTTTCTCACTATGAGGTATAAAAATAGAAAAGATATTGAACATTAGTTATAACAATTTGGGGAATAAAAGAGAAAAAGAAAAAAAAAGGTTTACAATCAGGATAAATGATAGACTCAACCCCTTCAGTTCAGTGCATAATATCCAAGATTTCACCCTGAATCTCCTGATGTAGTGTGTGATTTCTGCAAGCATATTTATAGAATCTTCTCCAGAAGATCCACTTTCCTGGTTCAGGGTGTTGGTGATTATCTTTTCCTAAAATTACTTTAAAAGATCTTAAACTTTGGAATTTTAGGATAATTGCACAATTTTCCCCTCAGGAGGGTATATGCCAACAATAGAATTGAACATAGAATGCATGGCTAAGCTATAAGGTATATGAATCAATTCTCCCAAAAACAAGAGGAGAGAGAAAAATTAAATTTAAGAAAGTATATACTAAAATCCTGTATGTATAAAAATATGAATATCAATTAAAATAATAACAGGTCCTTGAACTGCCACCAAGGTCCAATTTTGGTAGCTTATATCCTACAAACAGGCAGGATAGGTGCAGCAGTATTACACCTACCCATTATCAGCCAAGACTACAGAAAATTGCCATACTAAAGAAGAAAAAAGGATGAAAGTTTGGGGTAAAAGGGAAATATGATTCCTTGGTTTAATTTCTACTTTAATGACAGGGATAATAAGGCAAAGTTAAAGCCAAACAGAGATACATGTGAGTCACATATAAAAATAGGAAGCAGGGAAGTCCAACATCAGGACTTGCTGAACAGCTGCTTCCTTGAATCATCAGAGACAGGTCTGATGCCTTGGCATAGATCCTCAACAACGCCACAGAGATTATTGGTCTCCTTGACCTTGTGTTCCTTTGCTCAGTGGCTCATTAGCAGTTTCTTCTTCTGAAATCAGTTACAAATATCAATTAAAGTCTCATAATATTTAACAATCAATGGCAGGTTTCCATAGTCTAAAGCTTTGGGGTATGAAATGTTAATCAGGGCTCATAGGTAATGTAAACTGATCCTTCAATATCAAAATATCAATACTGATTCCATATACTCAAGTTAAAAAAGAAAAACAATAAAATTCCAAATAGGAAGAAAGAAAAAAATAATCAAAAACAAAATCATATTGTACATCTCATTTAACAGTGGGCCAATGAAACATAGATATAACAAAGAGATTTATCACTCAGAAGTGAAAGCAAGGTTTCTCTCGAACTTGGCCCTGATCTACAGTTCAAGGGTACATAATTTTTTTTCTCCTGGTAAAAGCTTGGTATAAGCTTTGCTGCAACAGCTAAGACAAATTCTAAAGACCACCACAATTCCCAGGATTAAAAAGGCCCATTTGGCTAAAGTAGCTAATAAAGCAGTTCCCTGTATCTGTGACAGGTTCCGCCATGCACCATCAGATGCCATATGGGTCTCTCAAGCAATTTGCTGAGTGTCATTCAAAATTCTTTGAAGCTCATGGATCTATTTATATGGAAACAACAAGATTGATGAATAAGGGCACATACACCTCTTAATGTGGCTGTAAGCATATCAAGAGCTAGCCAGTTTTGTGTAACTGTCTCTGTTAAGGAGTCAATCTCATCCTGTAGGGAAGAGATAGACTCAGAAGTTCAGGGGATTTCTTGAACTTTCAACCTCAGCAGAACCTAATTGAATCTATTACTGCCCTCATCCAAAAATTGGAACTGCCCAGAAAAAACCTCTGTACTGCTGTTGAGGAGGCTACAGAGTTAGGCCTTGCTCTCTTGGTTCTTGAATGCCACCAAGTACCTAGATTCCTAGTCATGGACTTGTCCACCTGGCCAGTATAGAGGTCATGCACTGATCCTGGTAGAGTAACATAAACCAAACCACAAGTACCATGCCATCCTTCGGGAAGTGTAGAGTAAGCTGAAGAGTTACAGAGTTACAGACATAGAATTGCCCAAGGATCACCAAGCCCCATGTGAAATCTCCCTTTAGGTGAGATGAAACAGTAACATTTGTAAAGGACATGTATGTATTTGTCTCATGCTTTGTGTTTTCTAGCTTTGCCATAACATATATAAATGTGGTAGGGAATGGAATGATGAAATTGCACTTTACATTGTTAACCACATAGCTACTATACAATGGACCCATACCTCTCTTCACATGCAAGTCAAAGGTAGACACATGATCAGTTGGCAGTATTGGGGTTTGAAAATATCTGAAAGCTACTTCAGAAAAACTATTAAAATCAACTTTTCAGCTCTTTAGATTTCTCAAAGACCAATGATACAAGTTGTGACCAGTTAGATGGAGTCCATCTGTCATTATTAATGTGACATAAAACAAAAGCAAAAGGGGCCAAAGGTTTGTTTGGTAACATAGACCTTCCTGGGGGACAAGTTGTGGCAAAGTCTCATTCAGATGAACTGGAATTGTTGCCCATGACAAAACAGAGCTCCAGTGGATCTAGTGACAGACCTAGAATCCATAAAGGTCAATGTCATTGCTTGGAAAAGAGTATATTCAATTTGACTATGGACTTTTATAATAGCATTATCCCTAATCCAGCCATGGGAAGAAGATACAAATGAAGATAGTATAACAGAATTTATAGCTAATAACCAAAACATACTAACTGAAGGTAATATTGTATAACAGAATATCTTAGATTAATTTATAAATTTATAAATTCATTTGGCAAAACCAAATCCAAAAGTAAACAAGGAATAAAATGCAATGTGTGTGACAGGATACAGTTACTCAGTGTAATCGATCAAGCAACCAATCCATAATAATTTATTAAGCATGTACTAGTTACCAAAGTAACATGCTAAATTCTAGAAACAGAAAAGCAAAGTGAAACAATCCAGACCTTCAAGAGACTTAGGGCTATTGTAATACATTGCAGGTGAGTCTTATTGCCTCAGATTTCTCCCCACTTCAGTCTATACTCTATTCATTCACTAAAGTAATTTTCCAAAAGCCAGGATAGATCAGCATCTTCCCACTCAAATTTAAATACACACTAATAACTCCCTATTGCCTCCAAGATCAAATATACAATGCTCTGTCTAGTATTCAAAACCCTTTATAACACATTCCCTTCCTATTTTTCAGACTTCTGACAGCTTCCTCCCATAAATTCTCTGATCTAGTGACATTGACTTCCTGGATGTTCCATGAATAAAACACTCCATTTCTTGATCTGGGCATTTTGACTGGCTGTCTTCCATTCCTGGCATTCTATTATTTATCTGCTCTGCCTAATAACTTCCCTGTGTATTCCTTTAAGTTCCAACTAAAATCCTACTTTTCCCAGGAAGCCTTCACTAACCCATCCTAATTCTAATGTTCTCCTTGTAGGTGTGAAACCACTTATCCCCTTTTATGATTATAATAGTAGTAGCCTTTAGGATTATAACATAAATAATATAGTTTGCTTTATATGAATAATAAGCATTAGCTAAGAAAAATATAGCTTAGGGTGGTATTAAATCTTGCTGTCAGGCACTTTGACCTTAAACCTGTAACTCAAAAGTTCCTACCAAGACCCAGCTGCATGTAAACCTAAGACAGTTAGTGAGGAGGTGGAAGGCTGCCTTTGAGTACTGATAAAACAGTCAGTTAGAAGGTAGAGGGTTGCTTTGGGGGTGCCTGGTTAGGTGCAATGTCTGTCATCCAGCTTATAACTCCTAGAATTAAATAATAATTATCAGCAAAAACAATTAGACCCTGACCCTTTATTGCAGAGGCCTTGAAAAGGTCAGCCATAATGATAGACATTAGTTACCACTCATTGTGATTATTTTTCTACTTTCCAGTTTATTCAGTACTTGCATCATTAAGATGTGCCCATGTGCTCATCCTATTTTGATTTTGACTGTATTTTCTGTCTTTAATATGACTTCATATCATCAGATTTCTGTTTTAAAAAAAGCTTTCTCCAAAAGGCTCAGGGTCTTTGGTCTTGTTCTTGACCAGAGTCTGGCTTTATTGTGAGATTAGCCCTCTCCCAATAAACCTATTCTTTATTGGCTTGAAGATCTTGTTTCTCTTATTAGTGTTTCTGCTAATAAATTTTCACCATATCCCTCTGTTATTATTATCTATTAATTCCATGTCAATTATTTCCCATAAAGCTTGCTTCATATATATAATTTTTGTGTGTGTATGATGTCTCTTTCTTGAGGACAGGTATAATCTTTTGCTTCTATGTATTGCCAGTCCTTAATACAGTACCTGTCTCCTAGCAGGAACTTAATAAATGTTTAACAATTGATTGAAGTAGACAAAAGTACTTGGGCCTAAAGTCAAGAAGACCTGGGTTCAAAACCCATCTCAGACACTTACTATCTGTGTGACCCAAGGCAAGCCATTTAGCCTCTACCTTCTTTTCTCAGTTGTAAAGCATGGATATTGCCACAAGGTTAATGAGAGGATGAAATGAGATAGTTTGATATGGAGGTTTAGTGAGTGTCTTCTAATTATAGCTTCTAAAAGGGATGATCAATCAAGGGCAGGGAAGTGAGAAATGGAGCATTGAATTAAAGAATAGAAATCAGGCCATATAACTTGTAAAAGAGAGAATTCTTTGAGACTTTCAGTGATTATATATCTTAACTATGGTCATTAATCTAAAAAAGAGATTCAAATCCAGATCTTCCTAATTTAAAGTCTAATTTGTCATTATCCAATCCAGTCTAGTTCTAGATTTAACTGAACTCTCCTGAACTATAACTGAATGGGTTTGACCTTGCATGCTTTCTTTGATACAGATTCATATTTTACGGGCTACTCCAACATAAAACTAAATGGTCTTTGAGCATAGAGTTCCAGGATGCCTGGACTTTCTTGTCATATGGAATTCCCTTTAAATACCATGGAACAACAGGCAATTAGGTGGCTCAATGTATAGAGAGTTAGACATGAAGATGGGAATTCCTGGGTTCAAATCTGGTCTCAGATACTACCTAGCTGTGTGATCCTAGGCAAGTCATATAACCCCAATTGCTTAGCCCTTACTGGTTTTCAGCCTTGGAACCAATACTTACTATCAATTCTAAGAGCATAAAGGTGTAAAAAAACAAAGAAACCATGGAAATGAATCAAGGAACTCTAGGAAATAAAATTTAGGAAAGGTAATCACAGGACAGCTAAATATATAGGTCAACATTTATAAGACACAGATTATGTATAAAAGTATGTCAGCTGCTACAAATTAATTTTCACAAACTACTATATCCTCATGATTAAATACTGACTTTCCCCAAGGTAATAAGTGCTCTGGGATTTATAGAGTTTAGATCTTTATATAAGAATCTTTAAGTGAATGTAAATCCATATATAGAAAGGTTAGTAAACATATGTAATATATGAACAAGCTTTAGGAAAACAGGAAAAGCAAAAGCTACAAGACAGATCAATTAGAGACTGATTTATCAAATTACCAAAGAATACTTTTCACCGGGTTCCAAGGCATTTTTAAACATAGCTCCCTACATATTTTTGTGGAGTCAACTTACAAATAATTACCTGATAAAGAAGCCCAGAGTAAGTCAGCTTGGAGCTAAATGATCAGCAACACTAAGATTTGGAAATTCTGCTTAAATGACAAAAATGAGAGAAAGTTTGGAAAATTGAAGGTTATAGATAAATCTGCCTTAATCATGGAAGGTTTGTTATCAGGCAGCTAGGTGATTCTGTGAATAGAGCACTGACCCTGGAGTGAGGAAGATTTTAATTCAGAAAGAGTCTTGGATTCTTACTAACTGCATGACCTTAGGCAAGTCCCTTAATATCTGTCTGCCCCAGATCATCAACTATAAAATTCATGATAGCACCTACCTTGAAGAGTTGTTATGAGGAAAAGATGAGGTAATGAAGTGCTTAGCACAGTACCTGGCACATAGCAGTCTCTTTTATATACATGTTTATTCTCTTACTTCCCTCTTTCTTTTTCAGTGGAAAGATTGATGAATTTGGAATAAGAAGATCTGTGTTTGAAGTCTAGTTCTGTCACATACTAGCACTGTGTTCTTGAGAAAGTCCATTCCACTTTTGCTGGAGTCTCAAGTGCTCTGTTTTCTATGTGGAATCTAGATAGTCTGTTAGGTTTCTTATAATTCTAAATCTATGATCAGAAGACATTAGCCATTGAATCTTGGGACAGAACTTCATGCTCTGGTTCAATCCCCTCATTTTACAAGGGAGGAAACTGAAGCCCCTTTTGAGTGAAGTAGCTTAATGAGGTTAAATAGTAACAGGTTTTCTTATCCCTTCTTTAGAACTCTATGAACTCTCCTATACTGCAACATAGATAGGCTAGTATAAAAGATAATCTAATTAAGCAACTTTAGTTTCTATTCACTATTTTGTGCCTCTGTACAACTTTATTCTCTGCGTGTAATCCTATTAGATAATTGGTATTCTAGTGATAAATTGTAAGGAATAATTCCAATTATTAATTGAATAATTCTGTATGAATCAGTAATCAATAATCAGATTGTGAGTAAAATCTTCTGAAATGCCATGGCAAGCTATCCTTCCTAACAGGAGTGGCCAGCATGTGGTCAGCATTCTGAAATTCATCCAGACTTTATGATATCCCAATTGGTTTTGAAGCTATAAGAGTTACGTTGGTTTTTACCATATATGGAATTGATCATTACTTTATAGAATGAACTTTCTTTAAAAAAGAGACCTTCTCTGGTCATCACTTCTGTGAAGAGATGTTCAGAAGACCACTCCCTTTTAAAGGGGTGGGGTTAGGGGGGGGCCTGTGTAATATGACTCAATATATACCTATTCACACATAAGCTCTGGGTCTTTTGGCTGAGCTGGGACAGACCTGGACCCTGACACTTTATAGTTTACCCTTTTTACAATAAAGGTCAGTATGGCTCAGATAATTGCTTCCCTGGGTTTATTTTTATTTTTCAATAGATATATAGATAGATAGATGAATAGATGAATATCTGGAAAAGGAAACTGAGGAGGAGTAATCAGACAGGTGGGAGAAGAACCAGGAAAACCTGGTCCTGAAAACCTAGAGAGAAAAGATGAAGAAGGTGATCAATATCTTCAAAGGCAGCAAAGAGTTCAAGAATGGTAAATAAAGACTAAGAAAAATCATCAGATTGTTTTTATTAAGAGGTCATATGTAACTTTGAAAAGAATAGTTTTCAATTGAATGCTGAGGTTAAAAGTCAGGTTGCAGATAGTAAGAGGAAAGTGGATAGCAGATATTGATTACCAACAGTCTTCTCAAGTATTTCAGCCAGAAAAGGGAAGAAGAAGGGGAGGATGATAGTTACTGGGATGGACAGAGAATAAGTGAATTGTTTGTTTGTTTTGTTTGTTGTTTTCTTTAGGATTAGAGAGATTGTCCTGATCATAAGTAGGGAAAAAGCAGCCAGTAGACAGGAAGAAATTGAAAATACATGAGAGAGAGTGAAGATAAAAGAGGACAATCTATTAGAAAAGAAAGACTGCAGTGGAATCACTAGTACATATAGAAGAGTTTGCCTCAGCAAGAAGCTCTGCCTTTTCATCTGAGACAGAAGTGGAGGAGATAGTGACCAAAGGCTTCTAAGTGATGAGAAATAAGGAGACAGAGATAAGAGAGCACTTTTGGAAAATGGCTTCAATATTCTTTAGTGGGGGAGAAGAGCCCCTAAGAGGTTTGAGAAAAGATGAAAAGGTTTGGAAGAGCCACTGTAGTGGGTGGGTGGTAGTGAGCATCACTAATTCCAGGGGAGCCTCTGGATGTGATATGACTGTCATACTTGGAAAGGACATAAAATTAGGTAGCACACAATGGCAAAATATGACAATCCCTAAAGTGCTTAATTAGAGAGAATAATAGGACAAATAATATGACAGTTTTGTAGGTAAAAATGTAAAGTTCTTCACCTGAGTTAAAAATAAATCAATCACAAGTAAAGGACAATGAGGATCTGGCTAGACAGGAGTCCATATTAAAAAGAACTGGGATAGTTATGGATTGAAATGTAGGCTGAACGTACATTGTGACATGGTGACTTAAAAAGCTAATGTGACCTCAGGTTAAATTAATTCCCATAACATGTGAGGTGTTAATCTCATCATACTCTTCCCTGGTAAGATTAATTATAGAGCATTATGTTCAGTTTTAGAGAACACATTTTAGAAAAAAATTCACAAGCCAAAAAGCATACAAGAGAGCAATCACGATGATAAAATTCCTGGAGACCACATCAGACAAAAATCAGTAGCTTCTAGAAGCTTCCAGTTCCAGTAGTTTCCACCACGGAAGATGGTACAAACAATAGAATGCTGCTGGATTTGGAGTCAATAATATCTGAATTCAAGTCCAGCTAATATCCTTGGGCATGTAGTACATAGGAGGTGCTACATATGGGATTATTATAATTATTTCCTTCTCTTCTTCTTCCCTCTTACTCAAACAGTGCTCCTAACAGAGTTGGGTTGCTGCATCTGATGATATTTAGCAGAAAAGTGAAGTGGATTGTTCCCTTATGGTTGGATGGTCTAGCCCTCATTAGAGACTTCATGTGCAATTTAGATGGTTAATTTCCATGGTTATTGTAGGAAGGATTTCTTTTTCATTTATGAGTTGGATTCACTGATCTCTGAATTTCCTTCTAACACTTAAAATTCTATCATTCTACTATCTATAAAATAGAGATGACATTGCTTTCACTAATAGTGTCAATGAGTTTTGTTTTTTTTTTTGGAGAGAGATGTTTGAAGATTTAAGGAGTTATTGTTACTATTCAAACCTCCGTTCAGGTCTAAGATGAAGCAAAACTATATCCTCATCATCTAGTATTTATTGAGTGTTGTCTTCTATGTAGACCATGGGTCTCTTCCACGCTCTCTCCCCATCTTTGACTATAAAAAGACCTTTTGAACACTGAAGAGTCCAGATTATTTGGTGTCCTTAGATCAATTGACAGCACAGATTCAGCCCATGCCTCGAGGAAAATGTTTAAGTGTCACAAAAAATGAGAGATATGGACTTTCAGCAATCAAGAACCATTTGTTATCTTTTTATCACAAAGGATTTCTAAGCATGACCCCACTTTTTCCTGCACTCTGTGTGTAGTAATGGATGGTATATTTACTAAGCAGGGTGGGGACTTAAGGGAGGATGTTTTGAACCAATTTTTCCTACTGCACCACCTTAGCCTGGCTGACTTGATTGATTTTTAACCAACTATCTTTCAGGAGAAATACACATTGGGATTGAGCTAATGGTATTAGATGAATCACTTCCAAGACTTGAGATCCACTAGAATCCTGAGGGTTAGAAGCAGCTTTGCCAGACCTTGACTTTTCAGTGGAGATGGAAGCTGAGAAAAGAACTCTCAGAACTAACTTATATGGGGTATATATAATTGGAGAATTTGATGCTCAGAGGATCTAGGGGTCTTGCCCAATGTGGGGGGAAGAAGGGCTGGGACCTAAATGGAGGCTTAATGATTTTCTACTTGCCATGCTGATTGTGTGGGACAGCCTCGAAGCCATTCTATTCAAGTTTCATCCTCATTTTTTCCCTTTAGAGATAATTTCAGTCACTCCTCACTTTCTGTCTGTCCATATGAAACTCCTTAGGGCAGGCTTTCTTCAGCATCATTCTGAATCCATTAATTTAATTGCAGAATTTGTGGACACAAAGCTTTTTAAAGCCTCTTCTTCCAATACGGAATAAATTTCTGTCTAACCAGAGACTGAAACTGTGCTAATTTTTCAGAGTTCTCTCAAGTGGTTTCTGGGAAACACAGATAGATAAAACTGCCATATAAAATCCAATGAAAAGTTATCCTGCATAATTCAGTCCCTACAGTAAGAACAAGAACTACACAATAGGATTGAAGCTCCTTTAGATTATAGCTCCTTTTAAGTCACAGTCATGAAGAACCTTAGGGTAGTCTTGATCCTGTTTTGGAGAAGCAACAGCATAGCTCAAGATTTACATTTATATAAAAAAACCAGTAATTCATTGTTTTAGAAGGGGATCATAATTGTAGTGACTGTCAGAGTGACCTTCAAAACAATGTTGTGAATTATTTCCAATGCTTCATCATTACCTTTCAGGGAAGGGTCAAATTAGCTACTTAGACTGAGATGGGGGAACAGAGTTCTGACATTTTTCCATTTTGGGGAACACATTGAATTATGATAAGTCTAGTTAAGATAATTACTGTTTTATATACCTGGCACTGTAGGTTAATTTAAGACTAGTGTCTAATGTAAATAGTAGGATAGAATTCCCTATTAGTAATAGCAGGCTAACTGCCCCTCTCTGGGAAAGTAAGATAGAGAATTAAGGCAACTGTAGAATCCAGAGAAGAAAGAATAAGTTTAGGCTGAGTCTTCCAGGTGGGGGTCCAAAGAGGACATTCTTTTTTTTTTTTAATCCTTACCTTCTGTCTTAGTATCAATAATAAGAATTGGTTCCAAGGTGGAAGAATGGTAAGGACTAAGCATAAGTGACTTGCCCAGGGTCACACAGCTAGGAAGTATCTGAGGCCACATTTGAACTGCAAGACCTTCCATTTCTAGACCTGACTTTCAATACACTGAACCACCTAGCTGTCCCCAAAGAGGATATTCTTGAGGTCAAGAATCTTTCAGACCCCACTTATAGTATACTGCTTCCTGAATTCATTGACTGATATTATATTATATATATTATATAATATATATTATATTGATATTATTTGTTGTAAGGAGAGCTTCTTTGTTGCAGGGATATTAGTTAATGAATAATGATCGAAACAAAATTTTTTAAAAGCAAAGAACAATAAAACATTATAAAGGAGAAGAAAATAAGTTCAAAAGGGAAACTGAACAGTCAATTGCCTTGTAATATAGTGGGATTTGAGGATGCAGCTTATTGTCACATTCCTTATTAAATTTATTATACTTATAAAAGGAAAACATTGGTAGCAGAAATTAACAATAGTTATATTTATGGTTACACATACCATAAAGAAGAGTTTATATTCCATCCTAGAGTCAAGAGAGTCATTTTAACTTCTTAAGCAGCAACATGACATGGAAAATCCATACTTTATGAGCATCAATTTTGGGGCTATATGAAGGATCAGTTAGAGCAAACCACTCTGAAGGACTTCAGGCATGAATTATTTGGCTTGAAATATCCAACTAAAATCTATGGTGTCTACAAAGATTAAGAAACTAACAAACATTTGTTCATTTTTGTGCTTTGTTGAATCTGCTGAAACCCTTAGATGCCAGAATGTCACAGAACAAAGTGAAATAAAGTGCCCTGTTTTCTCCTCAATTATTAGATGAACTTGGGTATAAGATATTTAAAGGTTTTGCAAGGCTAATCCACTAATTTTGATGGGGTAGACTAAACTTTATTTTTTTAATTATTAACTGAGTACTGTAAACCTCAAAATTCCTTAGACTTATAAATGTTGGAAATTTCACCATTGGGATATTTCATACTTGGAAAATTTCTTACTGATAGTCTATTGGAATGGGAACCCCATTGGCTTGGGAGGTTCCTTCTCTTCCCTTCTTCAGATTACTTTAGGACAGAAACCTTTTGCTGAACAATGGAAAGGACTTTGACCTATGCTTAAGCATAGAACAGGAATTTCTTTGAATCATGATTGATTTTAGAATTGATACAATGGAGATACTTGGAATAAATCTCCACCCTATTCAGTCCTAACAGGATTGAGTAAGGGCTGCAGCCTAGATCAAAGATTTAATCATTTGAAAATATGACCTTCAACAGACATGTGCAAAAGCCAGAAACCTCTGGGCGGTCCTGGGTTAAGCTAGAGCCTCCATTGGCACAGGGAAATTGATGAACAGTGATTGGTAGATGGGAGAACTGAGAGGAGGAACTTGGATGTTTTCCTAAAAGATAGGAGGGTCTGGAGACTTGGGGGGGGTTGAGGAGTTTGGTCGGGGGTGATTGCGGTGGACTGGGAGAAGCTTGCGCTGAAGGAAGCTGAAGGTGGGGGCCTCTGAGACTGTTTCTCCATTTTGGTCACATGAGTGATAGGGACTGATCTCTTTTCTTTGCCCCAGCTATCTAAGGGCTTGGGCCTTTTGGCCCAGCCTAAACAGAAGGGGTATTTAAGCCCTATTCCCTTCTCTCCCTTTTTCTCTCTCTCTATCTCTAATTCCTTTCTTGCTCCTATTGTAATTAAACTCCAAAAAAGGCTGACGGCTGACTTGAGTCTTTCATTTAGGAATTACATAGCTGAATTCCTTGGCGACCTTAAATTAATATATATCAGTCTTTTAAAGTGATTCCCTTGTCACATTGTGGCGACCACGAAGGGACTCAAACCCTCAATCTTCTGATTCCCTTGTCACAGTATCAATGATAAGCTATCACTACAAATATAACTTTAAGGTCGACTACTCAGATTGTGATAGTTTATGACGCATAGAAATAAATTTTCTTCTAAAATCTAGAGTGAAAAGAGACTTTGCAGGAGAAACATGGGTATAATAGTCAGATGTAGGAATAAATGTGCTATGCAAAAAGAATGAACAGAACTTAATTACTAAGAAGATAATTTATACACACGCATTCATACACACTCAAACACACACACACACACACACACGCGCGCTCACACATGCACAATACACTTCCACTTTGTATACCATGCTGAAAAATCCCAACTTTTCCTCAAAGGAATGAATAACTAATATTGACATTTGGCTGGAATAAACTTTCTGGTATTCCTCAAATCCCAGTAAATAAATGATGAGCTGCTTGTATCTCTAACCCTGATTTTTACCCACTTTTCTTACTATGGGCAGGCTTCTTATGCCAACTAAACTTTGAATAAAATGAAATCGTTAGGAATAAAAAAGTTTTAATAGGTAAAAGAAGAGGTGAAGAGAGAGTGAAAGAAAAAGAAGGTAAGGACAACAGGTAAAATGAAGAGGTAAAGGAGAGGAGACATCCAAGAACAATCTGGTTAACTGAAGAATGAAAGGAAATAAACCTTTATTAAGCACGTACTATATTCTAGGCACTGTGCAAAGCACTTTGAATATATTTGCTCTTTTGGTTTTCACCACAACCCTAGGAGATAGGGGCTATTACTAGTCTCATTTTAGAGTTGAGGAAACTAAGGCAGAGTATAAGTGATATTCCCAGAGTTACAGACCTCATGTCTCAGGCTGGATTGGAACTCAAGTCTTCCTGATTCCAGAACCAGTGATACCTGGCAGCCTGTAGAGAATATTTAATTTGAATTTAGAATTAAGAGGAAATAAGAAGTCACAAACAAAAATAAAATAATGTTATTTGCCTTGAGTTATTGCTGTAATGATATTAAGGATTTTAACACCCTCTCTTCCAATTTATAGCTTCCTATATACCTAAAAGTTATGTTCTTTAACCTTTTGTTTGTTCTGACAAATGGATAATCATTTTGTTTAGTCTTTGTGAAGAGTAAAGATGATAGAAATAGTAATGATGCAAAAAGGATAGTGACAGAAATTTAAAACTCACATAAAGTTGGTGTGGTCTCCAATTTAAGATACCAGTAGAAAGAACAGGACAGAGACTAAACAAAATCAGAAAGTCTATGTAAAGAATATCTATCATCAAAGCTTTGGCTGACTTTTGACATTCTTCATCACTGTCAATATTATTATTAGCATTAGCATTCTTCTCCTCCTCACTTGATATATAGATACCATTTCAGTCTTTCACATGCCTTAACAATAATAATCATAGCTTATATTTATGTGGATTTTATGTACACAAAAATAATTCATGCTATAATTTTAACATTAGCATATGATGCCCTATTAATATATTATATAACACTAATATATAATTAGTATCTAATATTCTAATAAGATATAACCTGGCATAACAAAATAATATTATATTATATTGTTTCAAAAGATGTCATATCATGCCATGTAATAATATCATATGATATAAAATAATATATCATAAAATAATGGCTAAATTATGTTATATAATGTATAGTCATAAAATATTTAGTTTATATACAAGTTAATATTTAATATGCAACAAGAGTAATACTTAATATTTATGTAACATTTTAAACTTTAAAAGCACCTTAAAATATCTTATTTTATCCTCACAAGTTTGGGAGACAGGGGCTATTATTATTCCCATTTTACAATTGAGGAAAATGAGGGATTCAAAGGTTAAGTGACTTGCCCAGGGTCATGACATCTTTGTTGTTATACTAATTTATATCTTAGACCTATTCTCCTCCTCCCCACTCCCTGGTTTTTAAGTTAATTTGCTCTCTTAAATGAAAATATTGACTTTTGATGGTGTAAGTTTGTTATAAAACATTGTATTCTTTTTATAAATTTAATTTTAAACATAATATGCCCTAGTGAGTTTTTCAGAGGGTTAAGAAAGAAATGTCAAGCCAAAATAATATTTGATGTGTAACAGTTAAAATTAGTTTCTCTGCTAAAAGTATTATATTTTTAGAGGTTTATTAAAGATTAAGAAATAAAGAAAATACAAAATAAGAAAGCACATGTCTAGGCCCAGAGAACCCATTCACAATCACTCACTCTACATCTTGTATGTGCCCAGAAGCGGAAGCAGGAAGAGAGACCTCAGTAGGCTTTACAGCCACTTTAAATAGAAATTTTGATCTCACCCAGGTGGGGATATCAGTGAGATTAGAGGGCATCTTGGGAACTATAGCAAGGACCTCTGGGGATTGAAATCCGGAGTTCAAATCTCCATTTTTACAGATGGCAATATATGAATGCAATGAGGCAGTTTCTTCAAAATGATTTATTCACTAAAGTAAATTTGCTTTAATTAAAAAAAACCTAGAAGGGAAAATAAAAAGTTTGACTGTTGAAATGATTAGAAAATGAAATTGTTTTTCAGTATTGGGGCATGATAACAAAACATATTTTCAGCAGAGCTATAGTTCCTGCATCAATTATAGTGTTTGAAAATTTCAGCCTTTTAGAGCCAAACATTCCCTCATTTTTTTATGAAGTTCATTTTTCTTCAAAACACATTTTCAAATGTAAAACTAGAAATGATAAATAAAATATATGAATTTTTGTATTTGGTCTTGTGTAGTAACAGATTCTAATACATATATCCTATGTATGTAGTCTTATTTCAGAATATTTATTTCAGGACAGGGCTATAGGCAATAAGCTACATCTAGAGCACTTATATTCCAGGACATAGTACATAATCACATAATTTGAGTGTGGGAAGAGACCTCAGAAACTATCTTGTCCAATATGTACATAAACGGTATCCCCAATATGACATAACCAACAAATGGTCTTATAGACAATGCCTACAGAGCCTGGAAGGATGGGAAGCAAGGCAACCCATTCTACTTTTAGATGACTAATTGTTAGGAAGATTTTCCCAAGACAAAAACTAAATTCATTTTATTGCAATTTCTTCCCATTGTTCCTAGTTCTTTCCTATATGGCCAAATAGAACAATTTGTTATGTAGTAAATGATCAACTGATCCCCATTCTATCTGTCTGAGGCAAAAGAATGTTCAATACAAAGTCCCTGGAACTACAGGGTCCTTAAGTATGTTGACATACTACCTCCTTTCATCAGGGTCCCTGGGTAAGTCAGTATCTCTCTAAGATCATTAACCATAGAATGTCTCCTGTTAAGTAACCCAAACTGACTTTAACCCCACTGGGACCATGCCTTCTGGGAACTCTCTTTGCTGAGTTTCCCCTAGCGCTAGTAATAAAGACTTCCCCTTGCCTGAATTACATTGTCTCCGTATGCTCCTTGGGTGGACATACACTGGGACCCTAACAAATATTGCTTCTTATTACATACGACAGCTTTCCAAATACTTGAAAATAGCTCCCTCCTTGAGTCTTCTCTTTTCCAGACTCAACATTACTGGGGCCTTCAGTCATTTCCCATATGACATAGAGTCAAGTCCTGTCATCATCCTGATTGCCTTTTTATTTTTCATTGTTGAAGTTCATTTTATATGGCACATAATTTGTAACAATCTTTGAGAAGTAGAGAGCATTTATTTAACAAATGAACACATTAAAAATAAAAATATTAGCTAACTGATAATGTAGGTGCAATAAAGTCATGAGGTATATTAGGAGTGCATCTGTTTTTAATGTTAAACTTTTGTTTAATGTTAAACATTTTCCCCTTTAAACTTCATGCTTCTCTAATAGCTCTGTTTGAATGTTACAAAGAGTGAAGATATTCCTTTCATTTTGTATAAATATATGGAACTTCTACTATTTAAACACATTAGAGTATCTGTGCATTAAATAAGAAAATTAGATTAATCAAAGCCATGCTGTTTATCTTGCATGATATGTATTTTAAATGATCTAGTTATATTTTTCAAAGGTTTAAGAGTTACATAGCATGCCCCAAAGACTAAACTGTTAACTAACTGGAAACTTTCTAGATTATCTGTCTTTACTTAATTGGAGGTCCCAAAACTGAACACAATATTCCAGATGAGGTCTGATAAGAGTGAAGTAGAATGGGACTGTCAATTCTCTATTCCTGGGAGTGGTGTCCCTCTAATGAAGCCTAAGATCATACTCACATTTTTTGGCTTCCTTATAACACAGCTAACTCATATTAAATTTGTAGTTCATTAAAATCTTTAGATGTTTTTCAGAGCAACTATCTATCCATGCCTCTACCATTTTATGTTATCAAATTCATTTTTTGGACCAAAATTAAGACTTTACATTTATTTCTATTGATTTCATCTCTTTAGATTAGTCTATTCCTCTAGTTTGTTAATTGCTTTTGGATGCTGACGCTGTACTTTATTTGCGCTTATAGCAAGGGGTTAAAGTAAACACGTGTTTGGGATTTCTAGAACATCAATACTCAGGAAAATGATGCAATCACAAAATTTATTGCTAAGCAGCTCAGGAATAAGACAAACAAGGCATATACACACATTATGGCAATATAAATAAATAGAAGTTTGCTCACACATACCAAGAAACTTCTGAGCATGCATATGGGGAGACATGTTGGAAAAGAAACACACTCAAAGTTGGGGTGGAGGAGGCAAGATTATATGCTTTATGAATAGAGATCGTCAAGAACAGGTTAACAGTGCCATGTATAGGAGAGGACCTTCTCAATCAGACCTGGGAGAAATGTTCTCAGGCTCTCTTTCCTCAGGTAAAATTTGTGGAAGATTCTAATGAAGAACCAGCTCCTAAACCTACTTTCTCCCCTCCCTGTCCCCTCACCCATAGACCTGTCACTCCCTCTTCTGACATATGCCATATGGCCCCAGTGCCAGGAGTTACTGTCAAGTTCCTGTTCAATACCCCCAACCCAGGAATTCCTGTGCATTCCCCCTACCACAAGAAGTTTCTGGTCACTCCAGTTTATAAAAGACCTACAAGCCCCAGAATCAGGGCTCCAGCCATTTTTAGAGTGCTGAACCCAAACTGCAGTTTGTTTACTAAATCCCCTCTTGTGATTTACATTGTTGGTCATTGTTTCATCCTTGGGATCAATTAACTGGGCACTTCATTAACACTAAGGCAGCAGAAGGAGAATGATTCAAGCCTTTTGCAGCAGTTCAAAAGTCCATTGAATCAAGAGCTTTAAGCCTTTTCTGTATGACACAAAGCTAACAGTGAAAAAGTACAATAGTCTCTTTCACTTCTACCAACTTTAGGATAACTTATCCTAAGGTAGGAATAGGCAACCTTTTAGGGATGGAGTGCCAGGCTCCACCCTTACCCCACCCCTCAGACTAAATGCCATGCCTATTCACCCCCAGAGATCACATTCTGTGCCCTTCTCCACACTGAGTGTTGGGCTCACATTGTTTCCCTCCCTTACTCCACCCAAGTTGGGAGGAAGCATTTCCATTGGACTGCTGAGCAGGGTGGTGGGTGATGAAGTCATACTTGAGCAGAGGGAGAGGTGAGGGGCACAAGCACTCTATTCTGCTCTCTTCTAATATGTGAGCTATGATCCTTCAAACCTACCTCTCTCCAAAATGGAAATAGAAGGGACCTTGAAAATTTCAAAGTACACCCTGTTTAGCCACTATCCAAGGAACCAGAAGCCATTTCAAATGCAATGCTTTATTGAGAGAGAAAGAAAAAGGTGGCCAGAAAAAAATAACAAAAAAACCCCAGATTAGAGGAAAAAGTCCTTATTATAGGAAAATGTAACCCTCAGGTTAAATGACATCATCTGACACATTCACTCCATCATTGTCCAGTCTTCCTGAAGCAGGTATCCTCCAAATTAGCCTTTTTAGCAAATGGTCACCTCTAGCCACTGAGCTGCTTAGCTTCCTTGTGAATAAATAGTTAATAAATGCTTCTTTAATTATTGACTTTCTAAGAATACTTTCCTACCTCCCTCACCCTAACAACCTTAACTGTTTCCTAAAGTTTTTCCTTCTCTGACTTCTCAAAATTTCCTAAGCCTCTAGCCTGTGGTTGAGTAGAAAGGATAGGTTGAGAGTGTGGAAACTCATCTAAGAAAGTGGGTCAGGGTGATTTACTAGGCGGCTACAGGAACCAGGCTACCCTAGAAAAGGGGAAAGGCTTCCTCAGGCCAGTAATTCCCCCAAATTTCATAGCACAGTTTCATTACCATACTGGGGAGAGGAATTTCAAATAGAGCAAAACATGAGGAGTGAAGCCTGAAGCCCCTGCTGCAAACTTAGACTGTCTTGAGAATGCTTCCGATTCTCTTTTCCTCAGACTCTTTTTTCCAATTGAAATTTTGTCTCAAGCAGTAAAGGTAATAAAAAAGCAAACAATCTTAAACCCATTTTAAAATGCCGAAAATGCATATCAATCTCAATCATTTAAACAAAAAAGGAATAATATAATTGTCTTTACTGTTAATAGTAACCACTTAAATAGTTTGAAGGATCTATTGATGGGGTTCTCCAATCAAATTAAGTTTACAAAAACAATTAGTTTCTCATTGAAAGGGAAAACGGACTCATTGGCACTTCGTTAACCAGGAAAAATACCATATCAAATTTGTTTCCTGTAATTGAAACTGCCCACAAGATGACTATGTTGACTTGTAGAATGACATACCTTAGTGGTCTAATTGCCCTTCTATGCTGGGCAATAAAAGAGAGGTAACAGTTTTCCTTTATTTTATTGTTTCTTTTTGATCCTCTTTACCTTTTAGCTACTCTCTTTCCTTTCTAGACAGAAGTCAGAGAGAATTACTATAAAGAATCACCCATATGGACATTATTGCTATAGAAAAATAAAAGACTGAAGCCAGGAGATGGAGGAGCAGAAGACCTGTATGTTGTTTCTTATTATTACGAGGAGAGAATTATTGAGAGAGAATAGATCTTATGAACAGAGGGTTGCTTATGTAGCAGGCTCCCAAGGGGAATCCAGAGATCTGCAGGAGAAAATAATATCACTGGAATTTTAGTGTTGCTCTGCCAGCATCGTCAAATTCAATTTCCTTTTTTGTGGGAGTTTATGGGCTATTCCGAGAGCTCTATTTGTTTTCTGTAATTGTTTTTATTTTCTTGTGAGTTATTTGTGTCTTCTATACATTCACTGGCTCAAAATAAAGGGGCTTTCCATCTCTACCCAATATATTTTTGATACCTTAACAGCCTGTATGAGCGGCCCCTAGGTAGCACAATGGGTAAAGTGCCAGGCCTCCAGTTAAGAGAAACTCATTGAAATTTGGCCTAAGACTCTTCTTATCTGTGCAGCTCTAGGCAAGTCACTTAATCCCAAAATGCCTACCTCTTACTGCTTTTCTTTCTTATTTCCTCCCAGAAATAATGCTTTAAACATAAGAACCTAAATGGGAACTTGGAAAAAAGTTGGGGAAAAGAAGAAAACAAAAAAAATGTACCACAAGGAAAACAAATAGAGCAGTTTTGTTACTACATTGTCACATTACACATAATTAATGCATATATAATTACGTTATATACATTATATATTACTACTATAATTAGATTCTTTTAAACCTAAGGCTATGATGGTAAACCTATGGCACACATGCCAAAAGGGGTACTCAGAGCCTTCTCTGTGGGCACGTGTACCACACCCCAGGACAGAGTTCATCAGAGGTCCTTAGTAGAAAGTCATAGGGATGCAAGGATAGGCTGTTCTCTTTCCCCTCTAACATTTCTTACAACACCTCCCCCTCTAAAAAGTTCACCTAGGAACCATCATCTTCAGTTTGGGGGTATTTATTTTAGATGAGAGATGCTGAGTTCTTTTCTGATGTCAACTTAAGATATTTTAAATTAACAAATATTCAAATTGTTTAATTAAATAAAAAATATTTAAAACAATCCAAATTGTATTGTCCCTATTTTACAGATAAGAAAACTAAAATTCAAAGAAATCATATACTTTTCTCAGAGTCATTAAGAGAATGGAGCCCTGATTCTAGTTTCAGTATTTAATTTCTCTTTCACACTCTCGTCTAATTATTAAGCACCTGATCCATTTGTTGAGATAAATATATCATTCTTTCAGCAAATCTTTGTTATGAGAAACAAAGCTCTAGATAGTAATCATACAAATTAAATAGGAGGAAGAAGACATAAAGTAAGTCAGAAATTGACATGCATACATAAGTTGTGGTTTGTGTCATTGATGAGAACAACCAAATTTATGAGATCACAGGTTCATCATATTAATAGAAATAAATGTTGTAAATTTAAAATAAACGTATTGCTATTTGAACCTCAGACACTTTCTTTGGATTCTACATACACTATATTACATAAGTTAATTCCCAGTTAGATATTGTTCATTGTTCTGTGATATTTCTCAAATGTTAATCTTATCTCCCTAACTATATTGGAAATGCCTTGAAATCAGAGATCATTAATTTTTTTTATATGACACCTAGCACAATACTGAGCATATAGTAAATGCTTAGGAAATAATTCATAAATATTGGTTGATAAACTGATTATCAGACTAAAATGTGAAAAATATTTTGAGTTAAGAGTAAAGATATTCCACTTGTATTCCATGTAAGCTATGAAATTCTTATCCAGACTTCTCTTATAGATGATTCTCAGGCCGTAGAAAAAGGCTTTGTCCTCAAAATTCCTCCCCTAGTCTTCTAAAGCTGTGATAGAAATGTCAGGAGTGATTCTATAATATCACCTCAAGCTCCCACCTATATATTCTCCTTTCTTCTCCTAAAAGTATCCATTGAGAATAGATATATACAACCAGCCTTCAGTTGCCTTTTTAGGCAGTATTTCCTAAGCCTAAGTTGGCACAATAAGAAGAGTTGGTATAAAATATTCAGGCACAGATATCTATGATATGTACTCCTAAAAGTACATGCATAGTGCAGGGGGAAGTGGACTCACGCTAAAGAGCAAATGCTTTTGATTGCCCAAAGCCCTTGTTTTCTTTTGTGGCATGTATAAACAAAGTAGAGTTTGTTTTATAGGCTCTTTAAAGAGTTATGAATTTGTGTCTAATTTTTCTTTCGTTCCCAGAACAGATACAACTGTTGCTGTCATCAGGGATGATGATGGGATGCAAGTGGGATGTCAAAAATCATCCAGGCCCATCAAAACTCTCAAGGTCCTCAGACCTGGTCAAAGTCAATACTGAGAGGTTTTTCTTTGTTTGTTTTGTTTTGTTTTTCTTTTTTCTATTCAGGTAGTTCTTGTGATAGAAAGCCACATTTCTTCCAATTTGTATGAATTAATCCCTTCTCATTTCTATTAAATAACTTATAGATGTGAATTTTAGATTTTCTCCACCCTGATAAAATCTTTTAAATCCTAACAAATAGGAATGTCTACACCCCTACTAAAGGATTTAGTCTTGAGGAGGTATGGCCTATGACAGACATGTGCTAGGAAGTCACAAATAAGAAACAACTTACAGACCCTCTGGGCTGTCCTAAGTCAAGCTTAAGCTGCCATTGAAATATATATATATATATATATATATATATATGTATAAAAGGTCTATATATTCACATCACTTCCTCTTGCTGGTCTCTCTTTTGTGGGGGAGACATGGCTGGTGGCAGCATGCTGGGCATCTGGGCATCTTGGTGTGCCTGCAGCTCTTGTCCAGGTTTGGCAGTGAGTGTCCTTAGTGCAGTGACCGGGAAAAGTTCAATATCATGAGTTAGGTGAGGCATCTTCCCTGAGCTCTATCTCGGAGTTTAGGCTGATTCCTTTTTTTTCTTTACCTTTCCTAAAACTCTATCCTAGTAGGAGGCCCCTCATCTCAGAAGAAGCCTTGTGGCTGGAAGGTCTCTGAATTCCCCTTGGCTCAGGATAGATCAGAGAAATCTTATACCCTTTTCTCTCTCTCTTCTTCTTAATTCCTTCCCTCTATATTAATTAAAACACAATAAAATTCCCAAACTGACTTGAGTATTTTCACTGGGATTTAGAAATTAAATCCCTGGCGACCAACTAAATTTATATTCAGTCTGAACCCTAAATTTACCCCTTACATAGATGATCCCTTGGCCCTGGTCAAGTTTCCACAGCTAATCTAAAGAGAATTCTTGACCAACAATACAGTACAAAGGACTTTTTAGCACTTCATCTACACATACTTGTAAAATAACAACAACACTAGGAATGGGTTTAAGTCCTGTGACTTCTAGAAAAACATGTTGACAGATTTTAGGTACTTTTCATTCGTAGCCTTAGTAATATGCATTATGCTAAAATTAAACTACTGGAATAAGATATCATTGAAATTTAATCCTAATAGTCACCTAGCAGGAAAATCCCATCACTGGAGTGACAGTTACCATGACAACTTTCAAAAAATAGAAGAATCTCTAAGTTCCTTAAGGAAAGAAAATTGTTTTGCATCATTAATAGTAATTTATGTGGGAGAATGTCTCAACCATTAGTAAGAATTATATGGGTGTTTAGATGTAATAGCTAAAAATTAGAGAAATTAAAAGGTCCAGAGGAGATCAGAGTTCAGCATTACCCAGTTAGATTTATCAAAGTAGTATCTGTTCATTTAAATATTACCCAAATCTACTGCTTCTAACCTTTTTTGTATGTCTCGTGAATACAGTCTGGTAAAACCAATGATATCCTGGTATTTTAGATATACTTTTTTCAATATAAATCTACAGAACTCATGCTGTACTCCAAAGCTATAAAAAGTATAAAGCAAATATATAAATTACTTGACGCACCAAACAGACCTAGAGTGGAATCACTAGTCCACCAACATCAGCCCCAACCCCCAAGCCATCCCATTATTTTTCAAGTGAGTTCTTGAACCTAACTTTTGAAATGCCATGAAACTGAAATTTCAGATGTTTTCCAGAAGCAAGTTTCTGATCCTATCATTTTAAAAGAAATTCCTCTCCCAAAGGAAAAATTAACAGAAGGAAGGAAACATTTAATTGTGATATGTCCAGACCTTAAATTTGTCTCTTTATGCTTCAATAAATTAAAAACATTTTTGTTATTAAAAGTCACTTGATTTCACTACCATAATTATTACTCCATTAATATTCTCCTACCTAGCATAATTGAAGCTATACATAAATGAGCTACAGGCACATCTGCCAATCAATGGATGATCATGCATTGGAAATGCCAAATAGCAATGAACCACACTCTCCCATTTTGTGAGCTCTTCCCTGAGAGGAAATCACATAAGAACTATGTCAGGCCATTACATTTGGTAACATTTTCCCTTTCCTTCATATTTACTAATACCATACCATAAAATAAAAGGTGGGAAAAAATCTGAAGGTTAATCTTCTCCAATCCTCTCACTTTGCAGATGAAGAAATTAAGCTGTAGAGAAGTTAAATTAATACACTACTGTCACATAGGTGGTAAACAACAGAGCTGGAATTCAAATTTAGGCTTTCTACCTACATATTTAGGACTTTTTTCCAGTCTGTCACATATAGATTGAAATTAATTCCAACTTGGGTAGATAATTGGGTAATTGAGTGGATAGTTGTGTGGAGGAGGGAGGGGTATAATTGAAATACAATTAAGTTTTAATCATGTTAATATGTTACCTTTCTCAGATAACTTCTGTGGCTTCTGATAACCATAAGGATAAAATCCCAACTCCTCAGCTTGTTATTAAAACCTTTTAAAATCTGGCTTATTACTTTACAGAAATTTCACACTTCTCCCCCTTTACACATTTTATTCCAATTAGCCTCAGCCTTAGCAGCACAGACTTTTTTTCTTGCCTTTGCATCCCCGTCTCTGTGCACAATGCCCAGAACACAGAGGTTGCCTAAGGATTGCTTGTTGATTTAAATGGACTTAATTATTTGTTCCTCAAACTCTACCATGTTCCCACCCCTGTACTTTATAAAGGCTATGTTACATGCTCAGAATACACTCTTTCCTCATGTATCTCTTTTACAATCCTAGCTTTCTTCAAGACCCAGGTCAGGTCCCATTTCTTTTGTGAAGACTTCTTTGATTTTCCTAGTTTTAAATGTCCCTGCCCTTTTCAAATTATCTCCTATTTACTGATGTTCCCATGTGGTACCCCACAATCCACTGTAAAATCCTTGAGGATGAGGGTTGTTTTTATTTTTTGTCTTTATGCCATCAAATCCTAGCATAGTCTCTTGTAGGATAGTTAATAAATCTTTGTATTGTTCCTAATTGTTTGACACAATTAGCAGTATCTACATTAATTTAATCAGTAATGGGTCATACAGGCAATGACTTTACCTATTGTAATATGTGGTGGAGAGAGAATGAAGTCTCCCCCTGCTGGGTCAGGACCAGAGTGAGGTGGAGGTGGAATGGAGTCAAGCAGAAAGAGAAAGGGAATGGATTGATTTTTCCTCTCTCTTCTCCCTGGCAAACCCCACTCTGGCTGCCTTCAAGATCACTAACTTGTGTTCCCTCACAGACTTGATTGAAACAAAGATGATACAAACAGCTTCTCCCTCTCTGAGGAGAGAAATGTCACTTCCCTCCCCCCAATCTTCAAAGTCTCCTTCCTCTCTTAGATACTATGAAGCCAGTCACTTGCTCTTATGAACAGCTGTTTATTGAAGGGAACAAATGAAGAGCAGGGCAATTGAATTGGGGAATGAGGTATTGGGAAAGGGGTAGTGAGAAGTCCCTAGAAATAACTGAACTCCTTCTCCCCAAAGTCTGGCAAAATCAGGCTTTGCTTATCTGAACCCTCCCCCCCCCCATTTGTGAAGATATCCTGACTTTATAGCTGCCTTGGCTATTATAATAAGCTCAAGGACTTAAGAGGATTCAGAGGAATTCTTATAGTGAAGTTTCCTGTTGAAGTCCTGTTCACTCAGCTTGTCTTCTCTGGAACTGGGTCAGGAGTCACAGAAGGAGGATGTCAGTCCAGAGGTCCACTCCGGTCCTCCTTTCTGTTGGGCTTCCCAGAAAGAAGTCAGATCACAACTGTCCAGATCCTCTAACTTCCTCTCCTCTTCCTTCAGAACTCTCTCTCCTTCCTGCCCTTCCCCATTCCAGTTGGTCCTTCAGCCTGCAAAAGCTGCTTCTCTCTTCCTTCTGGTAGGTTAAGTCCAAGTTCAGAACCATTAAGTACTATTCTGTAAATTTGTAAACTGGTGAAAAAGTGATGAAATCTTCAGTACAAGGCTCCCCACATCATAGATGCTTGAGAAATTATTATCAAATAATTTACTAATTCATCAGAAGTGATATACAGTAGGCCAAAGTTAAAGTCAATGCCATGGAGTGCATTTTGTAGTATTGGCTCTTTATTTAACTAAAAAAAAATAATTAGAGCTATCCAAAAGAAAAATAGATGACCTCAGGAGCCAATGAATTCCCTTTTTTAAAGTTATTGTAGAAGGAATTATTTTTTTCAGTTTTCAGTAGGATGAGATGGTCAGTGATGTCTCTCTCAACTTGGAAATTGCTTAATTCTGTGAAATTACAAACAAAAAAAATCAGTCTTGATATAAGGAAAATTTTGTAACAATTAGAATTGTCTAAAAGTATAAATGTTCTATTGCCAAAGGAAGTGTGGAAGGGAGAAACCATAGATAGGGAAAATCAATAACTTACAAGCAAATGTTGAATTGAGATCTCTTAAGTATGACAGTAGGTAGGTGGTACAGTGGATAGAGCACTTGGCATGGAGTCAGGAAGATCTGGATTAGAACCCAGACTTGACACTTACTAAGTATGTGACTCTAGGCAAGTCACTTAACCCTATTTGCCTTTTTCTCCTCATGAATAAAATGAACTAGAGAAAGAAATGGCCAACCACTTCATTCTCTTTGGCAAGAAAACCCCAAATGGAGTCATGAAGAGTTGGATAAGACTCATAATATATATATACATATGTATATTATTATTATATATAGGATATAAATAGGTATCTATTATTATTATAAAAAGGTTTCTTATTCAGGTCTGGAATGAACTAAATGACCTTTGGAGATCCCTTCCAATTCTGACATTCTGCAACTACATGTGATCTACATCTACATGTGATAAATGATCAAACATCTTCATGGCATTTTTTCTTTTTTTTTTAAGTGAAATTCTTTCTTTTTTAAAATGAATTTATTTAGTCAATTTAGAACATTATTTCTAGATTACAAGAATCACATTATTTCCCTCCTTCCCCTTCCCATAGCTGACGCACAATTTCATTGGGTATGGCATTCCTTTTTCTCTTCCAAAAGATAGGAATTTTTATAGAGGTAGTGTGATATCTTTCAAAGAATATTCACCGTACTGTGAGTTCCTAGACCTAAAGGCCTAGATTCATTAACTAGCTATATATAATCTTGATCAAGTTAGTTTTTTTTAAATAACTAACATTTATATATAGCATTTTCTATGTTCTGTGCACTGTACAGAGAGCTTTGCAGTTATCTCATTTGCTTCTCTGGGAGGTAGATGCTATTATTATCCTGATTTTACAGATGAGGAAACTAAGGCAAACAGTGATTAAGTTACTTGCCCAGGATCCCACAACTAGGAATGTTTGGCCTCAGTTTCTTCTGCTCTAAAAGTAGGATAAATCCTTGCTTCATAAAATAAGCTAATTCTGTGGATCTGTACAGAATGTGTGCAGTTATACAAATATAAGCTGTTATTTTTATGAGTATACTCAATCTTATGTTATTTTTTCTCACAAACTGCAATTCATCAAGGCTAAGCTCCAAAAATATTGTGCTCAATAGTAAACCTCCTCCAGAATACTCTGTGAATCACTTGAATATTTATAATTTTCATTTTCACAAACATCATGAATGTTATTTTGTCCTGTCACTCCATGAGAAAGTATTCAGACTTCAAGTATGAACAAGAGTTGTCAAAAAGTACAGAACTTTCCAATGAAAGAGAATTCAACTAAAATCTATTTTATACTGTTTCTTCTTTTAAAACAGGAACAAAATTCTTTGAAAGTTTTGGAAGGCCACCAAATTAGATGAGCTGTATACCCTTGCAGGAGATATTTTGCCTCCTGCGTTAGGAACTTTGAACTCTCTGAAATTAACAGCATATCCAGCATCCATGTAGACTATCTGACATTTGACAAAATGTTTCAGAGTGAGGAAGTAGATATAACTTGGGAGTGTAATAATCAGGGATAGTCTTATTTTGAGCTTTCATGAGAAAATTGAGTTGATCCCTTTCTTTTTGGAAAGAAATGAATTTTCATCAAAGTTCTGAATGGCTAAGAATATTTCAGAAATCTGTTACTGAAGTTATCTTTGTCTACATCAATTTAAAGTAATCTTCTCAAAGGCTTAAGCTGGTACATTCTTTTTGACCTTGATATTCTGCTTTTAATGATGGTTTCGTACTCTCCAATACCACAGAGCTTTATCTTTTGGGAGGAAAATAAATGGAATCTGGTTGCCAGTTCTCAGTTAAAATAGTAGCACAGTTATTTGACCTGCTGAGAGATTTATGAAATTTTAAAAGCCATTAGAAATTAGTCTTAAGAAAGCAGCTAGGTAGCTCAGTGAATTGAGAGCCAGGCCTAAAGATGGGAGTTCCTAGATTCAAATCTGGCCTCAGACACTTCCTAGCTGTGTGACTCTGAGCAAGTCACTTAACTCCTATTGCCTAGCCTTTACTACTCTTCTGCCTTGGAACCAATATAGAGTATTGTTTCTAAGATGGAAGGTAAGGGTTTTAATAAATCAAAAAATAAATAAATTCTTCTTAACTTACTGCCAAAGTCCCATAAAGGTGTCAAATGAGTAAAACAATCACTGGTAGGTGAATTATTTAATTTAAACTTTTTTTATTGACTGTTTCAGACTTTTGCACCTTGGTATAATAATATAAGTTTAGGTGACATTCAATCTGAAAGAAGATATAAAAATATAATTACCCAATCATTATAAATTGATCTGGGGGGACCAAACCCTTATGTACATGAAATAATTGGAGACAATTTGCCAAGCAACACAAAACAAGTAACAGGAGTCGCCAGTTTATGAATGGTTATTGTTCCAAATAATAATGTATTCTATAGACAGAAGTCAAAAGACTTTGATATGAATGTTAGATATGAAATCAGAGCCAGAAGACTACTATGAATTTCACCTCTGTCCTTTATTCTTAATGTGACCCTGGGCAAATTATTTAATCTCTCTGAACCTCAGTTTTAACATGTGTCAAATGGGAATAATATTAGTAGCACTTCCAATACTGGTTATTATGTGGTTTAAATAAGATAGTCAATGTAAAATAATTTACAGACCCTTTATGGAAATGTCAACTAATATTATATGTGATAGTTAAGACGAACTTAAGGAGGGATCACTGATTTAGACCTGGAAGTGATTGTTGAGTGTATCTATTCCATTCCTCAAATTTGATTACAAACCAAACCCAAGAGATTGTGATTGCTACAAATGTAGCAGAGTAAAGATTCTAACTCAATTTTTATCGACAAAATTACATGATATAAGTAGACTCCTGTTGGTCTATAATGTATTTATAAATGAATGAATGAACAAATAGATGTAAAAAATATTTAATTGTTTGCTATGTGTCAAACCCTGTTTTCAGCTGTGGGAATTTAAATACAAAATTAAAGATAGTTCCTCCCCTCATAGAGCTTACTTTCTAATAGCGGAAGGTAACACACCATGAGAAAATGATACATGAGTTCACTCAGGGGCAGCAAGGTTGCATAGCAGATAGAGAGCAAAGCCTGAATCAGAAGGACCTAGGTTCAAATCTGGTCTCAGTGCCTTCCTAGTGGTGTGATCCTGGGTAAGGCATTTAACCTCCAAAAGCTTAGAACAGTGATGGCAAACTTTTTAGAGATGAAGTGCCTGGCCATGCCCCTACTCCACTCTCCAGACCAAGTGCCATGCCCTTCTCCCCATCCCCTTACCTCCTTACCCCAAACAGGGGAGGGAGAAAGTGCTGCTATTGGACTGCTGGGCAGAGGTGTGGGTGATTTGAAAAAATGTCATCAGGCATGGTGGAGAGGGGCAGGGGAACAGCTCCACCAGAGTCCCTCTCTCTTTCTAGTAATGAACCCTGAGAGGTGGAGGGAGGGCAATTCCTATACCCACAGAGAGCATTCTGTGTGCCATCTTTGGCACACATGCCATAGGTTCACCATCACTTGATGCAAAAACAAAGAATAAGGGAATGGCTACAGGCAGAAAATGTCTTTGACCATAAACTTCTTGCTCACTTACTTAGGGATAAATAACATAAATTTGAATGATATTGACAGCTAAAGGGCAATGGATAGATTCAGATTCAGATCCAAACTCTGTTAATTCTTGTTGTCTATGAGACCATGGGCAAGTTACTTAAGCCATATCTGTGGTTCCTTTTTATAAAATGAGGATGATAACAATAGCATTTCCTCTCAGGATAGTTATGCAAAGAAATAAGATATTTTTAAAGTGTTTGGCACAATGTAGGTATCTAATAAATCCATAATCCTTAATAAATCCTGTCTTCCTTAGATAGCCAATCTTAGAGTCAGGAAAACCTGGGTTCAAGTCTCTCCTTAGGCACAGACTGGCTGAGACACTGGACAGTCACTTAATCTCTCAATGCCCCCTGTACTTCTCTATGTTTATACAATGAAGAGCAGATGATAGCATACAGTACAGTCTGTAAGAGAGTTTCATGTCCAGTTTAAAGTTTAATTCAATTTTATGGAATACTTTAAGGCCTACAATTTTCTATAAAACACTACCTGAGGCAAGTTAGTACCCATATTATCACCATTTTATCAAGGAAACATTCCCAGATCACCAGAAACTATACTTTCTTTAGATTTTGATGCTTATGAGAGTTACTGATCAAAATAGTATCTAAAACAAAGCCATTGATAGAACCTAAGGCAGAAAGAATAAAGAGTCTATGAGGTACAAGCTGATTGTGAACTTTATACCAAGCAAAGCAGCATAGGGTAGTGAAGTGGGTTGGATTTGGAGTCAGAGGACATGGGTTCTCATGCTATAATTATTTCCTGTATGTTCTTCATTAAGCTACTTAGCTTCAGGCCTCAGGTTTATTGCTGTCAGATGAAGTAGTTGGATTTAATGGTTTGTTTCTAAGGTCATTTAAAGGTCTAAACCTTTGAGAATATGAAAGAATGAAAGAAAATACCATAGCAAACTAAAAAAAAAAAGCTCTTCAGGGACAACTGAACTGAAGAAGATTTTAAAGAGGATAGTTTATTTCTCTTCCATTCCTTTCCTCCTTCTTTCTCAATTTTCAGTGCCTCCAAAAAAAAATCTCTCTTGCTTCCATTAGTTAATAACACTTTAATATTCATTTGTATTTTAAAAGAGAATGGAGGAAAAGATAAAAAAATCTTCTTAATATCACTGAGTTCCTATTTCAGGTTATGGATGAGGGAACTTATAGCCCTCAAAATAGCCCTCAAATTATTAAAAAAAATTTTGAGTAGTACTTCTTATAAAACAATTGCCATCTAAGTAATACTTAAAAGAATTTATTTTAATTGAATTTAAAAGTCTATCTTAGCTCAGCAGCTCTAATGACCAATAACTGAGAATCTCAATTAAATCAAAGGATTTAACTATTTGCCAATCATCTTCTAATTCTCATCTTAATGAATACTTGATTGTTGGACCCAATCTAAAAATGTGTGCATAGCAAAAGTTAGAAGAAATTCCAACAAAACAACAAAACATACAAAATATAAAAAATATTTTACATCTATTCCTCCCCTTATGGTACAGAGATGGCAACCATGTCTCAAGAAATATCCTACACAAAACCTTTAATTTAAATATATTCTTTCCCATTTGGCTTTATGTATATGCTTTAAAATATTCCCATTCCTCCACTTAGAAGGTAACATCTTGTATTCAATAATAAGAAATATGCTTTTCAATTTCTATTTAAAATAATAACCAATTACTAATTATTGTGCATTTTGTTTTTACCATATAAAGAGCACAGATATTAATTGTAATTGTCTTCATGGTTTATTGAACCATGATTTCTTTGGATAAATGAAAAGTTTTGTATGGGAAAGAAAAAAATTACATGAATTACATAATGTAGCTGACTGCTTATTTTACTTATTTGCAAAATTTACCCTGCCTATTTTAACAAGTTTTTTAAATTAATTCATTTGATTTTGTAACACATTTACTTCCACTTTCCATTAGCTTCTTTCTCCAGCAAACCCTCCTTTCTTCCAAAAAGTTTTCAGAAAATTTTTATCTTTTGTTTTTTTAGTCTATTTAACTTTCCCCAGTATTCTACCCTAGCCCTTTTCCATAAAGCCATCCCATTTAACAAATAGTATTTTAAAGATTAAAAAAAGAGGAAAAATCAGCACAACTGGTCAGTGAGCTGAAAAAGATGGGAAAAAGTACAATGCAACACCCATGGATTTTTAATTTCCCCTCTTTTAATATACATTACATTTCATATATAGGCATATAATGTGTGTAAATGCATAGTTGATTTCCTCCTTTATAAACTCTACTACATCCCCCTCCCAGAGTAATCACATATAACAAAAAATTCTTTAAAAAAAGAAAAAAATGAAACAGAAAAAAAATCAATAAAACCCATCAACATGTTGAAAAAAAAAGCTGACAATATATGCAATGTTCAACATCTACAGATTTATGTCCCAATATCTACAAAATAGTTGGAGGAGGGCGGAATAGACTCATTCCCTTTTGGAGTTGTTTGTTCTTTGTAATTTTGCAACTTTCATTTTCAGTTATTCTCTGATTATTTTTCCATTGCTGTGATTGTTGCCTTTATTATTGGAGGGTTTTTGTTTTGTTTTGTTTTGTTTTTTACCTGCTTATTTCATTCTGCATTATTTAATGTCTTTCCATACTTCTTTATATTCATCATATTCATCAATTTATTTTACAGCACAGTAACCTTCTATTATTTTCCATTATAGTTCTATTACATTATCATATTCATACTACCATGAATTGGCTAGTTATGTGTAGGTCTATAGGCATCTACCTTATTTCTAGTTCTTTGCAACCAGAAAATACTGTTATAAATACTTTGGTATAAGTATATGGGGACTTTCTGCTCATAAAAGATTGTTTAGGGGCATGTTATTATCAGTGAAATATCTGGGTCAAAGAATATGGGCATTTTAGTTTCAAAATTTCATTTCTACTAATTCACACTTTTCTGTCTATCTTTCCATAACTATTCCAATACTAACCCTTCCCTAGTTTTGTCCATTCATGTAAGCTTTCTGCAAGTGAAGTGGCACCTCATTATTACCTTGATTTTCATTTATCATATTATTAGTTATTTACAACACTCTCATATGGCTAATAGGTTATGTCTTTTTGAGAATTATTTATTCATTTCTTTGTCTATTTACATTTTGAGGAATGACTACTGATCTCTGTTTTTGAGTCATTTCAGTGGTTTATGACTCTGTGACCCCATTTTGGCATTTTGTCAGTAAAGCTACTGAAGTGGTTTGCCATTTCCTTCTCTAGCTCATTTTATAGATAAAAAGTTGAGGCAAATAGGTTTAAGTGACTTGCCCAAGTTCACACAGCTAGTACTTGTCTGAACTTGTATTTGAACTCCTAAAGCTGAATCTTCTTGAGGCTGATTATTCTAACTAGTTGCCCCATGTAACTTTCCCATAATGATTCATTGTTTCTATGAGTGGCTCTTTAGCATTATTTGGATTTATTATTGTTTCTACTTGGATAACAATAATAATAATAACTAACATTTATATAGTACTTACTATATACCAGGCATGATATTAAATGCTTTACAAACACAACCACCCTGAGATATAGATCCCATTATCTTCATTTTACATATGAGGAAACTAATGTTAAGTGACTTACCCAGGGTCACATAGCTAGTAAGTCTCTGAGGCCAGAGTGAGACTCACGTCTTTCTGACTCCATACCTGGAACTCTGTGTACTATGTCACTTAGTTGCCTCTTGTCTCTATGCCTTTTGTTCATGCTCCCTGAACTAACCACTATTTTTATTGCATTCTGATTTATAAAAGGTGTGTTTAAAATTTCTATCTTTTTCTATCCATTTATA